>NC_054500.1:4114617-4714617 GCF_017639515.1 Carcharodon carcharias
GTGTGAGAGAGGTGATTGTGTGTGTTTGAGAGAGAGCGGTGACTGTGCGTGAGAGAGAGAGAGGGAGGGGAGAGTGTGTGTGTGAGAGACAGAGGGAGGGGTGAGTGTGTGAGAGAGGGAGAAAGGGAGGGGTGAGTGTGTGTGTGAGAGAGAGGGAGGGGTGAGTGTGTGTGTATGAGAGAGAGGGGGGGTGAGTGTGTGTGTGAGAGAGAGAGAGAGAGGTAGGGGTGAGTGTGTGTGTGAGAGAGGGAGGGGTGAGTGTGTGTGTGAGAGAGAGGGAGGGGTGAGTGTGTGTGTGAGAAAGAGGGAGGGGTGAGTGTGTGTTTGTGAGAGAGAGCGAGGTTTGAGTGTGTGTGTGTGAGAAAGAGGGAGGGGTGTGTGTGTGTGTGTGCGTGTGAGAGAGAGGGAGGGGTGAGTGTGTATGTGTGTGAGAGAGAGAGGTGAGTGTGTTTGTGTGTGTTTGAGAGAGGGGCGAGTGTGTTTGTGTGTGTGAGAGAGAGCGGTGAGTGTGTGTGTGTTTGTGAGAGAGGTGATTGTGTGTGTGTGAGAGAGAGCGGTGACTGTGTGTGTGAGAGAGAGAAAGGGAGGGGAGAGTGTGTGTGTGAGAGAGAGAGGGAGGGGTGAGTGTGTGTGTGAGAGAGAGAGGGAGGGGTGAGTGTGTGTGAGAGGGAGAGAGGGAGGGGTGAGTGTGTGTGTGAGAGAGAGGGAGGGGTGAGTGTGTGTGTATGAGAGAGAGGGAGGGGTGAGTGTGTGTGTGTGAGAGAGAGGGAGGGGTGAGCGTGTTTGTGAGAGAGAGGGAGGGGTGAGAATGTTTGTGAGAGAGGAGGGGTGAGAGTGTTTGTGTGAGAGAAGGAGGGGTGAGAGTGTTTGTGAGAGAGGAGGGGTGAGAGTGTTTGTGAGAGAGAGAGAGAGAGGGGTGAGTATGTGTATGTGTGTGTGAGAGAGAGGGGGGTGTGTGTGTTTGTGTGTGTGAGAGAGAGGGGTGAGTGTATGTGTGTGAGAGAGGGGTGAGTGCGTGTGTCTGTGAGAGAGAGGGAGGTGTGAGTGTGTGTGAGTGAGAGAGGGGTGAGTGTGTTTGTGTGTGTGAGAGAGAGGGGTGAGTGTGTTTGTGTGTTTGTGAGAGAGGTGAGTCTGTGTGTGAGAGAGGGAGGGGTGAGTGTGTTTGTGTGTGTGAGGGAGAGAGGGGTGAGTGTGTTTGTGTGTGTGTGTGAGAGAGAGGTGAGTGTGTGTATGAGAGAGAGGGAGGGGTGAGTGTGTGTTTGAGAGAGAGAGTGGGGTGAGTGTGTGTGTGAGAGAGGGGTGAGTGTGTGTGTTTGAGAGAGAGAGGGGTGAGTGTGTGTGTGTGTGAGAGAGGGGTGAGTGTGTGTGTGTGAGAGAAAGAGGGGTGAGTGTGTGTGTTTGTGTGAGAGAGAGGGGTGAGTGTGTGTGTGTGAGAGAGAGGGGTGTGTGTTTGTGTGTGTGAGAGAGAGGGGTATGTGTGTGTGTGCGAGAGAGGGAGGGGTGAGCGTGTTTGTGAGAGAGAGGGAGGGGTGAGAATGTTTGTGAGAGATGTGGGGTGAGAGTTTTTGTGTGAGAGAAGGAGGGGTGAGAGTGTTTGTGAGAGAGAAGGAGGGGTGAGAGTGTTTGTGAGAGAGAGAGGGGTGAGTATGTGTATGTGTGTGTGAGAGAGAGGGGGGTGTGTGTGTGTGTGTGTGAGAGAGAGGGGTGAGTGTGTGTGCGTGAGAGAGGGGTGAGTGTGTGTGTGTGAGACAGGGGTGAGTGTGTGTGTGAGAGAGAAGGGTGAGTGTGTGTGTGAGAGAGAGAGAGGGGTGAGAGTGTGTGTGTGAGAGAGAGAGTGGTGAGTATGTGTATGTGTGTGTGAGAGAGAGGGGTGTGTGTGTGTTTGTGTGTTTGTGTGTTTGAGAGAGAGGGGTGAGTGTGTTTGTGTGTGTGAGAGAGAGGAATAGGGGTGAGTGTGTTTGTGTGTGAGAGAGAGGGGTGACTGTGTGTGTGTGAGAGAGGGGTGAGTGTTTGTGTGTGAGAGAGGGGTGAGTGTGTGTGTGTGAGAGAGTGGGGTGAGTTTGTGTGTGTGAGAGAGGGGTGAATGTGTGTGTGAGAGAGAGGGGTGAGTGTGTGTGTGAGCGAGAGAGAGAGGGGTGAGAGTGTGTGTGTGTGAGAGAGTGTTGAGAGTGTGTGTGTGTGAGAGAGGGGTGAGTGTGTGTGTGTGTGTGTGTGAGAGAGAGGGAGGGGTAAGTGTGTGTGTGTGAGAGAGAGGGAGGGGTGAGTGTGTGTGTCTGTGAGAGAGAGGGAGGGGTGAGTGTGTATGTGTGTGAGAGAGAGAGGTGAGTGTGTTTGTGTGTGTTTGAGAGAGGGGCGGGTGTGTTTGTGTGTGTGAGAGAGAGGGGTGAGTGTGTGTGTGTGTGTGAGAGAGGTGATTGTGTGTGTGTGAGAGAGAGCGGTGACTGTGTGTGTGAGAGAGAGAGAGGGAAGGGAGAGTGTGTGTGTGAGAGAGAGAGGGAGGGGTGAGTGTGTGTGAGAGGGAGAGAGGGAGGGGTGATTGTGTGTGTGAGAGAGAGGGAGGGGTGAGTGTGTGTGTATGAGAGAGAGGGAGGGGTGAGTGTGTGTGTGAGAGAGGGAGGGGTGAGTGTGTGTGTGAGAGAGAGGGAGTGGTGAGTGTGTGTGTGTGAGAAAGAGGGAGGGGTGAGTGTTTGTTTGTGAGAGAGAGGGAGGTTTGAGTGTGTGTGTGTGAGAAAGAGGGAGGGGTGTGTGTGTGTGTGCGTGTGAGAGAGAGAGGGGTGTTTGTGTGTGTCTGTGAGAGAGAGGGGTGAGTGTGTGTGTCTGTGAGAGGGAGAGAGGGGTGAGTGTGTGTGAGAGAGGGGTGAGTGTGTGTGTGTTTGAGAGAGAGGGGTGTGTGTGTGCGTTCGAGAGAGGTGTGTGTGTGTGTGTGACAGAGAGGGGTGAGTGTGTGTGTGTGTGTGACAGAGAGAGGGGTGTGTGTGTATGTGACAGAGAGAGGGGTGTGTGTGTGTGAGAGAGAGAGGGGTGAGTGTGTGTGTGTCTGTGAGAGAGAGGGAGGGGTGAGTGTGTTTGTTTGTGTGAGAGCGGGGTGAGTGTGAGTGTGAGTGTGTGTGTGTGAAAGAGAGAGGCGTGAGTGTGAGTGTGTGTGAGAGAGAGAGGGCTGAGTGTGTGTGTGTGAGAGAGAGAGGGGTGAGTGTTTGTGTGTGTGAGAGGGCGGGGTGAGTGTGTTTGCGAGAGTGAGAGGGGTGAGTGTATGTGTGTGAGAGAGAGAGGGGTGAGTGTTTGTGTGTGTGAGAGGGCGGGGTGAATGTGAATGTGTGTATGAAAGAGAGAGCGGGGTGAGTGTGAGTGTGTGTGAGAGAGAGGGTTGAGTGTGTGTGTCTGTGAGAGAGAGGGAGGGGTGAATGTGTGTCTGGCTCACTCCCAGTGTCCAGATTCTCATTCAGCCTCACACCAACATACACTCTCATTCTGGTTGAGGGTGAGTGAGTGAAACTCAGAGACAGGGAGTGAGCCAGGCAGACAAATTCTCAACCCATCACACGCTAATGGTTATCTTTATTTATTAGTCATTTTTTAACAATGACCTGTTTATTTCTTCGACATTGTTGTTTCTTTTCCTGTGTCAGTTTGTTTTTGTGAAATTCATATTTCCTGTTGTGCCAAATCTTATCTCTTCAAAACTTGCAGTTCAGTCGCTTGAGTGAGAAAAACATTGAAACGTGGCCCCCACATGCGAGAAGGTTGGACAAAACTGTTCCACACGTTCCCCTAAAAATTCTGAATGAGCCAAATTCTGCCCTGGGGGCGACACTAAACTTTTGTTGCCACATATTTGCCATCAATTGGCTGAGATTAGTGTTGCTGTAACCTGTGGGATGCTGACAGGAGTGGCAAATAATCACCTCTCGCAGCCCTGACTGTCGTAGGCTCTCAAACCAGCTCCCGTTCGTCTGGAAATCTGCAGCCTGGCTGATGCCGGGGTCTGGGTTTCTGGACCCCGAGGGGTGGCGGTGGCTCCGATGATGGTCTGGCTGTTTGCAGGGGGGTAGTCCCCGAGGACTCCCTGCCAATCGAGGAGCTAATGAGCTGCTGTCAGGGCCCCAACCCAGAGGGGCCAGCAGCAGTTCTGTCCCAGCAGCGCCACTGGGGGCGATGGTCACAGCTGGGACTGCATCCAGCCGCCTGACGCAGCGATGAATGCCGGCCCCGCAGCACGGTAAGTGGGGTCAGGGGTTGCCAGGGCCTGGCTGGAGGGGGCGTATTGATTGGTGAAGGCAAGCCATTGCTGCCAAGAAGCCCTCCATAGGCCACAGGGTTACCCAAGTAGGAAGAGCCTCCCTTCAAGCCCACAGGGTGACCTCCATGTTTACCACGTGGTTTCCCCACATGGTAAAGGGTCCACTCACTGCTAGTAAAATGCCCGTGGCAGTGGGAGTGGGCAATTAAGGGGCAGAACTGGCCTCTGGACAGCAGGGTGGTCCTTCACCTTCTCTGCCACTGGCAAAATGCCTTAGCAGGGGAGAGGCGACAGACACTCACCCGGGTCCTACCCTCCCTCCTGATTCTTCACTCCCCACAACCCCCCCCCCCAACATCCTATCCCACTCCTACAGGCGTGTAAGTATTCAGCCCAGAATGTTTCATGGAGATGTGTAAGGAGTTCGCTCAGTTTACCCTTACTGTTGGTTCTTGACTTTAGGATGTTATAAAGGACAAACTCACAGGGACACAGGGGTTTCGGCTCAGCCAAAAAAATATTTATTGACAGAAAACCTCCAGTGTCCCTAATACAAGAGCTCAAGACTGGTGTAATGACTCCGCACAACACTCTAAACCACAAACTCATTTATAAAACTCCACCGGAAAGTGGAACCACAGGCAAAACCCCACGTTTCTGCCCCTAAGCTCACTTGGTCCAACTCAAACTCCCTTTCAGGATTTAGTTACTACCCTTAAAGCTATCCTTAATTCTCAGCCCCAGAATCCGTGGATCTGGCTGATACTTACACCTCCCCTCATGGTGGGCGGTTGCAGTGAGAGCTGCAGGTCCCTGAATCAGGTTGACCATTCCTGACCCTCCTTGGTGACAGCAGTACCAGACCCCGTGCCCTTGGCCTTTTTATTACTAATCTTGTTTATAGTATCAAAGTACATTTCCTGGAGCACATTCTGTTTGGATGGTCGGTGCTTAGCACCCCTTAATCTCTTCAGCCTGGTTCCTGCCTCAGTTCAGACAACCCATTCATTGCGATGTTGTCTCCACAATCAAAACAATGGCCCCCATCCCAGTATGATGCCCCTGGACCTCAAGTTATGTGCATGTGATAAGATCCATTTCTCCTTAGCTGTTGTGGATGTTTGTTTGTGAGATGCCTGTTATCTAGAGTCATTTGCTGTGATGGTCTCCCAGTTTCTTTAGCTGGTAAAACAAAAACAAAAATAGCTGGAAAAACTCAGCAGGTCTGGCAGCATCTGCGGAGAGGAATACGGTTAATGTTTTGAGTCCTCATGACTTTTCATCAGAACTAAGGAAAAATAGGAAAATAGGCAAAAAAATGGCTATTTTTCCTTAGTTCTGATGAAGTCATTCGGACTTGAAACGTTAACTGTGTCCCTCTCCGCAGATGCTGCCAGACCTGCTGAGTTTTTCCAGGTATTTTTGTTTTTGTTCTAGATTTCTAGCATCCGCAGTATTTTGCTTTTGTCTTATGGTACCTGCCTTGTGTCTTTGAGATGACAATGTCTCAGTGTCTTTACACAGTATCGATTTGTTTTCGGTTATGACATGTTTGAAGATTAACCCCTTGTGGTACAGCCTGCCTCTCTATTGAGGTTTGGAGTGTTTATGTCCATGAAGGGAGGTCTTTGGGCTTTTTTATATTTCATAAAGTCCAGTTGGAGGGGATTCCGATCCTCCAGATATGAAACAGTGCATCCCATGATATGATTGGGTCTTTCCCTAAATCACGCTTGAATCAGGCAGCCCATGAACTCAGCAGTCTCGAGGATTCCCATGGTCCAGGCTCTGCTCCCCTTCCCACCAAACCCCAGCAGTCAAGCCGACTCTTTGAGGGAGAGAGTTCCAGATTTCCACTACCCTTTCCATGAAGGAGTGCTTCCTTGATTTCAGATCCCTCCACGTCCCTGCATGTCCCTGTCTCAGTGTCCTCTCCAGCTCCACAATCCTGAGATATCTGCACTCCTCCAATTCTGGCCTCTTGAGCATCGCCAATTTTAATCGCTCCACTATTGGCAGCCAGGGCGCTAAGCTCTGGAATCCCCTCCCTAAACCTCACTGCCTCTCTAGTCCACTTTCCTCCTTGAAGACACTGCTTAACACCTAGCTCTTTGACCAAGCTTTTGGTTATTTGCCCTAATCTTCTTCTGTGATTTGCTGTCAGATTTTGTTTAATAACACTCCTGTGAAGCACCTTGTAGCATCTCACTAAGTCAAAGATGCTACATAAATACAAGTCGTTATTGTTGTCCCTAGCACCACCCTGAACAGCCTAGCTCTAACTTTTAGGTTCTGTCCCCTTGTTCTGAACTGCTCCAGCAAAGGAAATAGTTTCTTTCTATCCACCCTATCTAATCATTTAAGCACCTCAATTAGATCACCCCTTGGTCTTCTAGGGAATACAATCCAAGCCTGTGCAACCTGTCCTCATAATTTAACACATTTAGCCCTGATATTATTCTGTGAATCTGCGCTGCCGTTCCTCCAGGCCATTTTATCCATCCTGAGGTGTGATGTGCAGAACTGATCTCAGTCTGAATGGGGTCTGACTAGAGCTTTATACAACTGTACGTAACGCACTCCTTTGTAATCCATCCTCCTTGCGATAAAGGCCAACATTCAATTAGCCTTTGGACGATTTATCACACCAGACCACTAGCTTTTAGTATTTAAGAACATAAGAAATAGGAACCGGAGTCGACCATTCAGCCCTTCAAGTCCGCTGCACCATTCAATGAAATCATGGCTGATCTTCAACTTCAATACTATTTTCCTGCACTATCCCTGTATCCCTTGATGTAGAAATCTATCGATCCCGGTCTTGAACATACTCAATGACCGAGCCTCCACAACCCTCTGGGATGGAGAATTCCAAATATTCACCACCCTGAGTGAAGAAATTCCTCCTCATCTTGGTCCTAAATGACCAGTGCCTTATCCTAAGACTGTGTCCCCTGGTTCTAGACCCACCACCCCCCCCCCCCCCCCCCCCCCCCCCCCCCCGACCAGTAAGGTCCTTCCTACATCTACCCTGTCAATCCCTGTAAGAGTTTTATATGTTTGAATGAGATCACCTCTCATTCTGATAAACTCCAGAGAATAAAGGCCCAGTCTATTTTATCATTCCTCATAGGACATAGAGTTTGCTGATGACACAAGGACAAATAAGACAATAAAGTTGTGAAGAAGACATAAGGAGGCCACAAAGCGATAGAGATAATGGGAGTGTAAACGTCTGGAAAATGAAGTATAATGTGGAAAAATGTGAAATTGTCCATTTTGGCAGGAAGAATAAAAAAGAAGCATTTTATCTAAATGGTGAGAGATTGCAGAGCTCTGAGATGCAGAGGGATCTGGGTGTCCTAATTCATGAATCACAAAAGGCCAGTATGTAGGTACAGCAAGTTATTAGTAAAGCTAATAAAATTATCATTTATTGCAAGAGGAATTGACTACAAAAGTAAGGAGGTTATGCTTCAGTTGTACAGGGCACTGGTGAGACCACATCTGGAGTACTGAGTACAGTACTGGTCTCATTTAAGGGAGGATGTAAATGAATTGGAAGCAGTTCAGGGAAGGTTTACCAGACTAATATCTGAAAATGGGTGGGTTTTCTTATGAGGAAAGGTTGGGCAGGCTAGGCTAGTATCCACTGGAGTTTAGAAAAGTAAGAGGCAACTTGATTGAAACATATAAGATCCTGAGGGGTCTTGACAGAGTGGATGTGGAGAGGATGTTTCTTCTTGTGGAAGAATCTAAAACTAGGATCACTGTTGAAAAATAAAGGGTCACCCTTTTAAGACAGAGTTGAGGAGAATTTTTTTTCTCTGAGGGTGATGAGTCTTTGGAACTCTCTTTCTCAAAAGGCAATGGAAGCAGAGCCTTTGAATATTTTTAAGGCCGAGGTAGATAGATTCTTGATAAGCAAGGGAGTCAAAGATTATTGGGAGTAGGTGGGAATGTGGAGTTGAGGTTATAATCAGATCAGCCACGATCTTACTGAATGGTGGAGCAGGCTCGAGGGGCCGAGGGACCTACTCCTACTCCTAAATTGTATGTTTGCATGACAACCCCTCCATTCCAAGAATTAGTTTGGTGAACCTTTGTTGCACTCCGTCTATGACAAATATATCTTTCCTTAGGTAAGGAGACCAAATCTGCACACAATACACCAGGTGAGGTCTCACCAAGGCTTTATATAATTGCAACAAGACATCTTTACTCCTATACTTAAATCGTCTTGTAATGAAGGCCAATATACCATTTGTCTTATTAATTGCTTTGCTGCACCTGCATGTTATCTTTCAGTGACTTGTGAACAAGGACAGCCAAGTCCCTTTGGAGTTCAACACTTCCCAGCTTCTCACCATTTAAGAAATATTCAATATTTCTGTTGCTCCTACCAAAGTGGATAGCCTCACATTTCTCCACATTGTATTCCATCTGCCAAATTTTTGTCTACTCGCTTAAGCCTCTCCAAATCCCCTTGAAGCATCTTTGTAACATCCTCACAACCTAAAGTATTTACTGAACAAAAATGACATTTTGTGACCTCAAAGTGATATAGTTCCACTTTAGTAGAATATTGTGCTTCAGGGATATAACATGCAAAACAACATGAGGTGGATTATCAATGTACCACCCACCTGTAATACCAACTTTGTAATCCACTCACCTGTGGTAGAAATTGCCTGGACTCTCCCTCTACGTCATCTAACATCTTTGAAGGTCAGCATTTATTTCCCATCACTTTTTTTCCTTGTTTTCAGATCCCTCCATGTCCATGCACATCCCTGTCTCAGTGACCTCTCCAGCTCTACTATCCTCTGAGATATCTGCACTCCTCCAATTCTGGCTTTAATTCGCTCCTCCATTGGCAGCTGTGCCTTTGAGAAGATGGTGCTCGGTCTTCTCCTTGAACTGCTGCAGTTCATGTGATGAAGGTGCTCCCACAAGGCCAATAGGGTGTGGGATTCAGGATTTTGATTGGCTGACATTGAAGGAATGGCCTGTGTAGGTGTTAGTTGTAGCTCAACTGGTAGTGCTGTCACCTCTGAGTCAGCAAATTGTGGGTTCAAAGTCCCTCTCCAGTGATTGAGTGCATATTCAAGACTCCCCTGTGTGTGTCTTCAAAATAGTATGGTGGAATTCTTTAGCGTTCACCTGAGAGGGTAGGTGGGTCCTCAGCTTTAACGTCTCATCCAAAAGATAGATGCAGTGCTCACTTAATGTTGGAGTGAGTGTCACCTTGTGCTCAGTTCTCTGCAGTGAGGTTTGAACCCACAACTTCCTGACTCAGAGGCGAGACTATTACCCACTGACTCACAGTTGACTCGAGTGGACACTTCAAAAGCAAAACGCTAATTACACAACGAGACTCAGATTAATCATTGCTGATTTTTATGAAGTTCTCTTTTTCTCTGGATGAAATACATTATTTAAATAATGAGGCAGAAAGACCAGACAGCAATAAAGACTCAGCAGATGCCTGGAGCTATTGGAATAATTGCTTTTGTTATTAGATCAGATCATGATGGGCTTTGAATCTCAGAAAGGCAAAACATTTGCCAGAGACACCACTTGTATCAGTTGCCACAGATGGTATTACAAGATACAAGTAAGACCTTGCAAAAACACTTGGAAAAGATAGTTTGATACAGTCGGGCCATGTGGGAGAATCTGGGTAAGGAATACTTTGATTTGTAGATTTATGGGTTGGAATGAGTGCAGCAGTAAACGCTTTGAGTGGTAGCAGCCAATTTACCTCTAACACAGAAACGCTGGGGACAGTTCTACAGGTGCTGCCAACTCTCAGGTACCTGATATACGTGAGCCCAGACTCAAGCCCTGCTATTTACCCCCTCCATTCCTGATGAGACAGGGAAATCCGGGGCAGGGGGTGGGGTGGGGGTTTAAAACTAGCACCATCTCCTCGTGGTGTTTGTGCTGTTGCGAGGCTCTTGTTCCAGATGGTCAAGGGCCTCTCTGACAGGACAAAGTCCCATTTTATCAATCAGACCCCGACACTATTAATAGTGGACGTTTTGCATTGTCACCAAGCTTTGGTGAGGTTTTTACTGTTACCATGCTTCATTGTCTTACTGTACTTGATGAGACTTTGCTTAAACTACGATAGACTTAAGATAGTCGGTATACATTTTTTCTTGAAACTATTTACAAAGATCTTGGTAAACACATGGTTTCTGAGACACAGACTATCCTGCATTCTGCTCTCTTGAAGCCTGACTTTTGATGTCACACTTACATCATTAATATCATGATGGTTTCATTATTAACCCATTACTCCACAATGGGTAGCACGGTCAATGTCTGATCCTAGCTTGGTTAGGAACACAGCGGGGCCTAAGCTAGGGACCAGGAGAGTAAGTGACTTCTATTTTTCTAAGGCTCCCTTGCTGGCCTTGTGAACAGGGCTTTTTCTCTGGGTCCCACTGGTAAATTTTGGGCCTCTCCCAAACTTCCTGACCTCCACTACAGTTCTACCACCTCCTACCCCAATTCACTCACCTAACTTCCAGGCACTGTTCCTGTGGGCTCCTGCCATTCTCACCCCATCCTCCCACGTCATTCATGTGCATTCGGTTGGGAGTCAAGCACGGACTATAATAATGAGGCCCAAGAGACAAAATGGACCAGGGCCTACAACCCCAGGCTGACCTTGTAAGCGTTAACACTCCAGGAGACATCCCAGGCCGCGCATGACATCCAGACATTTGTGCTTTCCAGCAAGAGGCTATTAGATGGCGATGAGGAGCAGTAACTGTGAGTCGCATTCCCTGCCCAAGCCCATGAGCGGAGGTCCTTTGTCATAGACCTACTGCCGCACCATTGGCGGGCAACACACTCAGCACAGAGGCATTAATGGGACTTTGCTGCCTTGTATGACTCGGTTCTACACCTTACAGTTACCAACTGAATCGTGGACTGAGATTCTGCTTTGTTTTCTTCCTTCGGTGGTGGTCTGCTCCTTCCCAGCACAATAATAACAGCAAGTGCTTGCATTTATATAGCACCTTTAATGTCGTAAAACATCCCAAGGTGCTTCACAGGAGTGTTATCAAACAAGATTTGACACCAACCACATCAGGGAGATATTGGGCAGATGACTTAAATGAGGTGGAGAGACTTAGGGAGGGAATTCCAGGGCCATTTTTTTTAATTCATTCATGAGATGTGGGCATTACTGGCTGGAGTCACATGTAGACCAGACCAGGTAAGGACAGCAGATTTCCTTCCTTAATGGACATTAGAGAACCAAATGGGTTTTTATGACAATCAGCATTAGCTTCACAGTCACCATTAGACTTCTAATTCCAGATTTCAAATCCCATCATCTGCCGTGGTCCCAGAGCATAACCCTGGGGTTCCAGATTATCGGTCTAGTGACAATATGCCTGTACACCATTGTCTGCTCCTGAAGGCATGGCCGCCAATGGTGGAGTGATTAAAATCAGAGATACTCAGTTGGCAGGAGTGGAAGGGTGCAAATATCTCAAAACATTGTGAGGCTAGGGGAGATTGCAGAGATATGGAGGGGCGAAGACATGGAAGAATTTGAAAACACGGATGAGAATTTTAAAATCCTAAATCAGAGCCAGTGTCCGTCAGCGAACATGGAGTGATGAGTGAACAGGACTTGGGGCAAGCGAAGACACAGGCAGCAGAATTTAGGATCATGTCAGGTTTGTGGAGGGTGAACATGGGAGTCCATCCAGGAGAGTATTGGAATAGTCAAGTCCAAAGGAAGCAAAGGCTTGGATGAGGCTTTCAGTAGCTGATGAGCTGATGTATGAGTGGAATTGCTCAATGTTATGGAAGTGGAAATATGCGGTCCTAGTGATGACGATACTGCATAAGAGACATAGAGCATTTTCAGAGTTTCAAAATTCATCCTTGAGATAAGGGTGTAGCAAAAAAAACCACAAAAGGTCAGCATGTATTGCTCACTCTTGTTGCCCTGAGAAGCTGGTGAACCTTCTTCTAGAAGCACTGCAGTCTGTGTGGTGAAGGTACCCCCACAGTGTTGTCAGATAGGCAGCTTCGGGATTTTGACCCAGCAGGTGATTGGCTGATATATGCCCAAGGCGTTGGTGTACGATTTGAAGGGGAACGTGGAGGTGATGGTACTCCCATGCTCCTGTGACCCTTCTGCTCAGGGTGCTAGACAGGAAGGACGAGTGATAAGGTTAGAGTGGGATTCTGTTGGCCAGTTCAGGTCGTTTGGAGAAGATCCTTTTGCTCTTGCAAGTCACTATCTCAGTATTCTGGCAACGTCCCTGTCACAATCAGAATCATCAGAAATTCATTAAAGGTGAACTCACCTCTTTTGTTTTTTCTTGGACGTTTCTAAGTGCAAATTTCTGAAAATATGGTGGTGTAATGGTAATGTTACTGGGCTAGTAAGCCAGAGGCCCAGGTTAGTGTGCTGGGGATATGAGTTCAAAACCCACTATGGCAGCTGGTGCAATTTATGTTGGTTAATAAATCTGGAATTGAAAGCTAGTCTCAATACGAAAACATACAAAATAGAAGCAGGAGTAGGTCATTTGACCCTTTGGACCATTCAATATGATCATGGTTGACCCTCTATCCCAATGCTGTTATTCTGTGCTCTCCCTATACCCCCCTTGATGCCTTTAGAATCCAGAAATCTATCTATTTCCTTAAATATATTCAATGACTCGGCCTCTACAGCCTCTGTGGTGGAGAATTCCACTGGTTCGCCACCCTCTGGGTGAAGAAGTTTCTCCTCATTTCAGTCCTAAATGGCCTACCCTGTATCCTGAGACTGTGACCCCTTGTTCTAGACCCCCTGGCCAGAGGAAGCATCATCCCTGCACCCAGTCTGCCCAGCCCTGACAAAGTTTTATACACTTCAAGGACGTTGTAATGGTGACCATGAAACTATCACACAGAATAACAGTGCAGAAGAGGCCCTTCAGCCCATCGAGTCTGCGCCGACACGTGAGAAACTCCTGACCTACCTACCTAATCCCATTTACCAGCACTTGGCCCATAGCCTTGAATGTTATGATGTGCCAAGTGCTCATCCAGGTACTTTTTAAAGGATGTGCGACAACCCACCTCCACCACCCTCCCAGGCAGCGCATTCCAGACCGTCACCTCCCTCTGGGTAAAAAAGTTTTTCCTCACATCCCCCCTAAACCTCCTGACCCTCACCTTGAACTTATGCCCCCATGTGACTGACCCTTCAACTAAGGGGAACAGCTGCTCCCTATCCACCCTGTCCATGCCCCTCATAATCTTGTACACCTCGATCAGGTCGCCCCTCAGTCTTCTCTGCTCCAACGAAAACAACCCAAGTCTATCCAACTTCTCTTCATAACTTAAATGTTTCATCCCAGGCAACATCCTGGTGAATCTCCTCTGCACCCCCTCCAGTGCAATCACATCCTTCCTATAATGTGGTGACCAGAACTGCACACAGTGCTCCAGCTGTGGCCTCACCAAGGTTCTATGCAACTCCAACATGACCTCCCTACTTTTGTAATCTATGCCTCGATTGATAAAGGCAGGTGTCCCATATGCCTTTTTCACCACCCACCAACGTGCCCCTCCACCTTCAGAGATCTATGGACACACAAGCCAAGGTCCCTTTGTTCCTCAGAACTTCCTAGTGTCATGCCATTCATTGAATACTTCCTTGTCAAATTACTCCTTCCAAAGTGTATTACCTCACAATTTTCAGGGTTAAATTCCATCTGCCACTTATCTGCCCATTTGACCATCCTGTCTATATATTCCTGTAGCCCAAGACACTCAACCTCACTGTTAACCACCCGGCCAATCTTTGTGTCATCCGCAAACTTACTAATCCTATCCCCCACATAGTCACCTATGTCGTTTATATAAATGATGAATAATAGGGGACCCGGCACAGGTCCCTGTGGTACGCCACTGGACACTGGCTTCCAGTCACTAAAGCAGCCTTCTGTCATCACCCTCTGTCTCCTACAGCTAAGCCAATTTTGAATCCCACTTATCAAATTACCCTGTATCCCATGTGCCTTTGCCTTCTTTATAAGTCTCCCATGTGGGACCTTGTCAAAGGCTTTGCTGAAATCCATATAAACTACATCAACTGCAATCAATCAAATTTGTTAGGCATGACCTCCCTCTGACAAAGCCATGCTGACTATCCCTGATCAAACCTTGCCTCTCCAAGTGGAGATAGATTCTCTCCTTCAGAACTTTCTCCAATAGTTTCCCTCTTCAGAAATTTCTCCAATAGTTTCACTGATTGTCATAAAAACCCATCTGGTTCATTAATGTCCTTTAGGGAAGGAAATCTGCCATCCTTACCTGGTCTGGCCTACATGTGACTCCAGACCCACAGCAATGTGATTGACTCTTAAATGCCCTCTGAAATGGCCCAGCAAACCATTTAGTACAAGGGCAATTAAGGATGGGCAACAAATGCTGGTCTTGGCAGCAACGCCCCCATCTGATGAAAGAACGTTAAAAAATAAATTGATTGCTACAAAACAACAAAACTGTAGTAAACATCAAATCATAGACACAATGGGCTGAATGACCTCTTTCTGTGCTGTATCGTTCAATAAAGTAATCAATTGTTTGTAAAGTGCTTCAGCACATCCCAAGGACATGATAAAAACACTATTATAAAGTACTTTGTTCTTATGAGTTACATAGGGGAGGATTTACCTTAAAGGATTTAGGAGAGTTGGGTGGGCCTGGGAGAGGTCACACAAGGTTCCACCACCCGCGTTTGGGTCCCGACTGCGATTTCGTGCGGCCTGACCAATTAACGGCCGGCCAGTGTGGAACGTGCGCTGATAACGTCAGCGCTGCCGGGGTTGGGGGTGGGGGTGAGAAGTGCGACAGGTGAAGTTTGCGTGTGTGTGTGTGTGTTGGGGGGTGTTGCGCTCAGTGAAAGATCCCTGAAGGCACAGAGCTGCCTCTGGGAGCTGAAGATTCTTAACATGAGAAATAAAGGCTTTAAAAATAAGGGAAACATATCCCTACGTGTGACTCTGACACATGATCAGGGACATGTGAAATATGAGTCTTAGAAATGTTTTTTTTTTAGCCACTGTTCGAAACCTCATCCTGGGCGTGGATGAGATTTCGCAAAAAATGCAAAGGCCGCCTGGTCTATTCACCTGCTCGCCTCTCGATTGGATGGGCAGCGAAAAGTTCAATTTACTTAATTGATTAAGGGGGTTAGTAGTCCTCTTAATTGTTGGCGGGCGCCTTGCTGACTCTCGCGTGCGCCTGCTGACCAAAATATAGTGCTCATGCGCGATGACGTTGGGACACTTGCCCCCCATCATCGCGCCCTATTTCACGCTTGTGTGTGTCGGGCGTGTGTCTGCACACTGGGCTGAAAATCCTGCCCATAGAAATTACAGCACAGAAACAAGCCTCCTGGTCCAACCAGTCCAATTCTGTTTTTATGCACCTCATGAGCACTGACTCCAGTTGTTGTATCCCTTCATAGAATAACATTGCACATGGCCACATCTCAGCACTGCTGCAATACTCTTACAGAGCACCTTTCATAGGGTCGCCAACTGTGATTAAATGTATTCCTGGAGGTTTCAGCACATGACTTGCCCCCACGCTCCAGCCATTAATCGGCCAACACGTCCATCCTTGTGATGTACGGCCTTCCTACGCCAATTGGAAAGCAAAACGACTCATTAGCAATTTGACTGTTAGAGAAACAGCCTTTATCTCCCCCATTTTCAATATTTTTAGATCTGGTAAATAGAAATGTTCTAAGAAAATGACAAAAAAATAGTTTTCTTTAATGCCCCAACGATTTTTCTCCAGGGTTGGACACAGCAGTGCCCTGGAGATTGATCTTCTTCCCACCCTACTTCATCTCGCCTTATCACCATATCTTTCTACTCCCTTCCCCTTCATGTGTTTATCTAACTCGCCCCTAAATGCACCCATACTAATTGTCTCCACCACTCTCTGTGGTAACGAGTTCTCTGGGATAAAGATATTTCTACAGAATTCCCCATTGGATTTATTAGGGATTTCTTATGTTTAGTTTTGGACACTGTTCCCCCACCACCAGGCCACATCAAAGCACCATCCAAGTATCCTACCAAACCCTTCCATAATTTTAAAGGGCACAGCCCTGGAAATGGGGACGGACAAAGCACGAGGTTTCATTCTTAGAGACATAGAATTAAAAAGCAGAGAAGTTATGTTAAACTTGTTTAAAACCTAGATTAGACTACAGTGCATCGGAGTACTGTCTGCACAGTCCTAGTCTCCATGGGCAGAATCTTGTGCCTTCCCCTTGGTGAGTTTGGTGGTGGGCAGGGCATTTAATCAGGTGGGAGCATGGCAGAGGGGGGACCCACCCCGACATTCCTGCCTCAGCCCCAGTTAATTCCATGACGTGTTGGCCTTTCTGTCTCGTCGCCAGTTGATGCCCTTGTGGGCAACTATTGCCTACTTGAGGGTCTCATTCCGCTACCAGTGGTATTAACCTAGTAGCAGGTGAGGGCTCGCCCTGCATGGAACACAACAACCAGACTCGTGCGGGGAGAGGGCCTTTATTCAGAAGTACTCAGTATCTGATTGAGGGAACCAGCACTGTGAAGTGTGAGGTGCAGGTTGGTTGGGGGGGGTGGCGGGGGGGGGTGGATCTTGCTGAGAGGTGCCACCCCCTTGCCCTTGATACTGACATCTCCACCCCTCCTTCCCACAAACACCCCTCCCATCACCATCCACCTCTGGCCAGGATCTCGCCACGACCTGGGCCTCGGGTGGGTGTCATACCAGCAGCGGCCACTGCCTACCTGGTGGCACTGCTGTTCAATAGAGCTGCTGGCCTCTGATTGGCTGGCAGCTCTTGGCGGACAGGACTTCCGTACCTGGGGTCCTTGCTTCTGGGGGAAGGCCTGTCAAGTGCCTGAGTAGAACCAGCTGTGGCGGACCTTCCCGAAAAGAGGTGATGAGGGTGCTCTCGCTGGCCTCCCAGCTGGCGGCTGACACCCCTGTCACCTCCACAAAATTCCAGCCCACGTTAAAGAAAGGGCAGAGAGGCACTGGAGAAGGTGCAAAAAGAGATTTACAAGCATGATATCAGAACTGATTGATTATAATTACCAGGAAAATCTTAACAGGCTGGGGCTCCTTTCTCCAGAAAAGAGAAGGCTAAAAGGTGACCCGATAGAGATCTTTAAAGTGGGTGGTGTTGTGGTGTGGAACATGGTGTGGTGGGGGAATAGTGCCCAAAACCAGACATAAGAAATCACTAATAAATCCAATGGGGAATTCTGCAGAAACATCTTTATCCCAGAGAACTCGTTGCCACAGAGAGTGGTTGAGACAATGAGCCTGGGTGTATTTAGGAACAAGCTTGATAAACACTTGGGGCAGAAGGGTGGGGCCCACTCTTCGATGCATAAAATGATCGGTGAAGTGGGGGGGTGGGGCTGATGTCGGGTGGGCACCATTTAGATTTTCAGGTTGGCGGGTGCAGAGCCGAGTCGGCCGACCTGTCAACAGCCTATTGACGCCATTAAAAAACTAACTGAAGTCATTAATGGACCTGCCCAAACAAACCTTAGGGTTGGTGGGCAGGCTGGGAGCCCTGGCGGGCTTCAGAAAAAGCATCAAACCTAATCCACGGGCGGGAGGAGGTTTCATGAGTGATTTAAAAATCTCAGAATATTTCAGAATAAAAGTAGTGGACGTGTCCCAATTCGTGTGACAGTGTCACATGACAGGGGAACATGGCAGCAAACTTTATTTCTCATGTTTATTTGAAGTTTCGAACCCGAGCCGATCTCCCTGAGGCAGCACTTAGCCCCAGGGAGACCTGTGCATTGTTTCGTGCGTATGCGTGAAAGAGTGCGTTCCCGGCCGAAGGAATCCTCCCCCCCCCGCCCGTCTGCACAGGGAGGGTGGAGGTCACGCTGGGCCGGCCTTAATTGGCCCCCGACCCGGGAGTGCCGATCAGGAACTCGCCTGCCCGTGTCCGCTCCCACACATCCCCCCCGTTGAATATGGTGATAAGGTGAGATGAAAAGGGTGGGAATAAGCTCATGTGGGGCATAATCACCAGCATCGACTACTTGGGCCAAGTGGCTTGTTTCTGTATATAATTTTATTGTAACATGGGGCAGAACTTTCTGGTTGTCAGGAGGGAGGAGCTGGAGCAGGCACGGGTGGGTGTGGACCTGATCCCCGCCCGCGATAGGGTCTGCGCCGCCATTTTACACAGGCGCCAATTAAATCCCACCCAGCGTGAATCGCGGCTCCTGAGGTCAGCAGGAGTGGACAGGAGGCAGCGGGACTGCACTGACCATTGGGTCCCATGGCGATACGGCCGCCTGTTTTGAAAAGTTGCTGCAGCCTGTCCAAGGCTGAGAATCACGGCCAGTGGGAGGACTCCCCGGAGCGCTGCTGGTGAGCAGGCCAGGCAGGAGGGTAGGGCAGGGGGGCTATTGTGCCCCTCGTTATTTAGATGATTGCCTTGCTGCCCTCCTCGAGGAGGTGGCAGGAGGTCCTCATACCCCAGGACGGGAGGATGAAGCCCCCCCACACTGACCAAACATGCCTGGGAGGAGGTGGTGGAGGTGGTGAGCTCCCGCGATGTGGTGCGATGCACCTGGGTCCAGTGTTGCAAGCGCTTCAACGACCTGTTGTGCGCAGGAAGGGTGAGTACCATGTTGGCATTGGTCACTTAACCCAGCAGGTAGGCTTGCCCCCCTGCTGCCCCACCCCCCCCTCCAAGTCTGAATGCAGTAACTGCATTGAATCATTGACAACATGTGTCCTTCACTGGGTGGACCAGCAGATATTGCCCATGCCGAGGTCACCCTGAGAGGGTGAAGAGATGGGTTCTGCCCCCGCAGCATGTGTCACACTGAGATGCACATGACTGTTTTGGGGACAACCTGGAGGAGCTGCAACCAGACACAGGGCTGGAACTCCAGGACATGGCAAAGTGCAGGTGATGAGATGCTGGGAGGGGAGCTTCAAGGTGGTGTTGGCACCGATCGATCTGCTCTCTCCTGCGCTCCACGTGCTTGCGTGTCCTTGCTATGGAAGGTTAGACCGTGTGGTGCCTAATGTGATGTAGGGTGACCCTGCCTCCCAGGCAGCTCCCACGACACCTACATCCTCAGAGACTCCCAGGTGCCGGGGCTCTTCATTGCTTCAGTCCAACTGGATGGTTGGCTGGTGGGTGACAAGTGCTATCCCCTCAGAAGGTGGCTCACCACCATCCAATATCAGAAGCTGAGCAGCGCTACAATAGGAGCCACAAGGGCTGTGGTGGAGAGAGCCGTTGGTCTTCTCAAGATGCGCTTCCGATGCCTGGACCGCTCAAGGGTGCACTCTAGTACCCTCCAGATCATGTGTCACTGACAGTGGTTGCATGCTGCACTCTCCACAATCTGGCACTGGAAAGGGGGGATGCAGTGGATGATGAAGATGTAGACGCAGTGGCTGTGGCTGCACACGATGAGTCCAGCAGTGAGTCCGAGGATGAGCACGCACAGGGAAATGCTGAGGGGGTAGACGCTGACCCGGACATACTCCAGGGAGGCAAGGATACCCAGGAGGCTTTAATCCAAAGAACCTTCAGCTAGCCCACCACAGATGGACCTTCAACACATGCCAGGGCTGAAGGCTCCACACTCGATACTTGAGCGCTAAATCAGCCTGGATAATAACATTAACTAAGCACCTTGTCAATAATGCTCAATGTCCAACAACTCACTTATAACATCGTGGCTTCCCGTCCACTTGCAGAAGTAAGGAATCACCCTGAGACATGGCAGCATGTCAACATTTATTGAGTGAATAAAATTGAATACATTAAGCAAAACAAAAATAGTGTTGGACATCAGACCAAGTCTTCGACTAATTACTATGGGCCAACATAAAAGCACCAGCGTAAATGCGCTGGAAAGGGGGGAACGCAGTGGATGATGAAGACATAGACACAGTTGCTGCAACTGCACACGATGAGTCCAGCAGTGAGTCCGAGGATGAGCATGCACAGGTGAACACTGAGGGGGTAGACGCTGACCTGGGCATACTCCAGGGAGGCAGGGACACACCTGTGGTGTGCCTTAAATTTACGCTTACGGGTGCTACATCTAGGTGCTGTCCCTCGCTGGCACTGACATCCGAGACAGCCTGCTCACTGTGCTGTCCTGCTGGTCTCAATGACCTTGGCGGACATCCTCTGGCCCGCAGAAGCATTTGATGGCTCTGCCTGGGAGGGAGCTGCCAGTTCCACAGCTGTCATCTCCCCAGTCACCACAGCCTCATCGAATGCCACGATCACTGGGAGAGGGGCGGAGCAGCTGCTGCCCTCATCCGGAGCGCCCTGAGAGGAGCCTGCAGAGACAACAGGCAGCAGCTGCGCCAATGTGAGGTCGCTTTGGACCCCCTGCTCATCGTGGATAGATGGGCACCGAGCTGGGATACTTGGTGCCCAGACCACCTCCCACACTGGCACTGACCAGCTGTGGCCAATGCTGCTGTGAGGGCTTGCAGGGTCCGAGCGCACCCTGAGGAGGTCCTGATTGTTCTCCTGGAAGGCCCCTCTCCATGAGAGTCACCGCTCTCTCCATGGAGGAAGCATGGCGCTTGGCCATGATGCTCATTGCATCGGCAATGCTCCTCGTGGACTCCTCCACCATGGATACCAAGCCAAGCATAGCCTCATGTATCTCTGCCAGATCCTCCCGCATACCCTGCTGCACTTCCAGCGATCCCTGCGTCACGGACGACCCCAGAGGCACATCACCAGCCGCCGACTGAGCAAGTACCTGGTCCCCAACAGTCCTCCGACTGCTGGCACCCTGGGCACTCTCTGTCTCTGGCCGCAGCTCGAGCCAGTGTGAAGTGCCCTCACTGCCGTGCCCCGGGACACTAGCCGAAGATCTAATTCCTACTGAGGTGCTGGTATCTGCGTTGGTGCCTGCCTGGCTGAGATGGTGTAATGCTGGCGAGTGCATTTGCTCGGGGACTTCAGGGGTGAGAGGTGGGCCCCTCTGCCTCCTCCTCCCGGCTCTGCTCCAGTGATACTGAAAGGAAGAAAAAGGACATTTGATTCGTTACAGTGCAGACAGTGTCAACTTGCATGTCGCTCCCCCAGATCATTATGTGCTCATCCTTCCATAATCAATGTTAAACCCATGTTGCTAACTTCAATCACGGAGCATTCAGCAGTGCCATGGCTTCTGTGACACACATGGTGACCTGAGTGCTCGCCAAACATACCTCCCCGTGGCACCCCAGCCTCACCGCCACCGGTGGACCTGGGGGCATGGCACCCCTCAAGGTCCATGGCCTGCTGCTCGAAAGCCATAAGGATGGCCAGCTGGGCCTGCCCTCCGCCAGTCTGTATTCATTCCAACGCATTGTGCGCAGTCTTTTCCTGAACAAGGGAGAGGAGCATTGGTTAGTCCAGCCTGCACCTGAATTCCCATCGCATTCCCTGCCAACCCAGCCAGAGTGGGACATTGCAGGGCTCCAGTTCTTCGTCACCCCGCAGCTGCCGCACACTCACCCAAACAAGCCAGGGCTGACCCACCCCCCCATTGCCCAAATGCTGCCTCCTCCACATGTGGCACCACAAGGTGTCACTTTGCTAAGCAAGGAGGCAGAAGCAGGTGGAACGCAAACACCAGAGGATGGATTGGTGCCCCGCCAACTGGAAGCTCCCCTCCCAGCATTTTACCCCTCTGACTTCAACACGCTGCGCAGTTCCAGAACTCTGCCTAGGTGCAGACCCTAGAGTTTCACCCCCATTCTATACTCTGGGTGTCAGTGTCAGTCATGCTGTGGATGCAGAACACATCCTAGCTCAACCCTCTCAGAGTGAACTGGGCATGGGCAATCTCTGCTGGCCCACCCAGCGAGGGATACAGGCCGTGAGGGATTCAATGACGTTACTGTGCTCAGAGTTTGCGGGGGGAGGGTGTGGGGTGGGTTTGGGGGAAACGGTGGAGACTGCATTAAGTGACTTGAAGCAACATCGTACTCACCCTCCCCGAGCGCAGGAGATTGTTGAACCTTTTGCACCACATCATGGGAGTTGACACTTTCGGCCACCTCCCACACTCGTTTGGTCAAGTGGGGGTGGGGCCTTTGCCTCCTGTCCCTCGGAAGAAAGACCTCCCCCCACCATGCCACCTCCTCCAGGAGGGCAGCTGGGCATTCGCCTGAAAAATGAGGGGCATACTGTCCCACTGGCCTACCCTCCGGCCTGGCCTGTCCCACTGCCCTACCCTCCAGCCTGACCTGACCCCCTGCCCTACCCTCCGGCCTGGCCTGTCCCCCTGCCCTACCCTCCAGCCTGACCTGACCCCCTGCCCTACCCTCCGGCCTGACCTGACCCCCTGCCCTACCCTCCGGCCCGGCCTGTCCCACTGGCCTACCCTCCGGCCCGGCCTGTCCCACTGCCCTACCCTCCAGCCTGACCTGACCCCCTGCCCTACCCTCCGGCCTGGCCTGCCCCAATGGTCTACCCTCCGGCCTGGCCAGTCCCACTGCCCTACCCTCCGGCCTGGCCTGTCCCACTGCCCTACCCTCCGGCCTGGCCTGTCACTCTGCCCTACCCTCCGGACTTGTGTCACCACCAATTCCCCTCTGCAGAGCCCCTCTCCCAGCCATTGCGAGCAGCCTTTCCAAGGCTGCCAGAGCTCCCTTTACACAGGCCATTGGACCCAGCGGTCTGAGCACTGCCCTCCCACTCCCGCTACGCACAGGAGTCGTGAAGTGGGCCTTAATTGCCCCCCGCCCGTGTAAAAAGGCAACGCAGACCCCATCACTGCCCGTACCCACTCCTGACCAGCCCACCCAACATGGGGAAGATTCTCCCCTTTATGTCCTTTGATGATAAGAGGCTACTTGATGTGAGAGTTGTGTCTTTTATTCTGATTTGATGGACTACAACTGGTTTTAACTTGTTTTATATGCAAAGCATGTGAATCATTTATGTGTCCTTTAGACAGAATGTAACAATCCTGGAACATTCCTGAGGAAATATTAACATTACTAATGAAGGACAAAAGAACATTCAAGTTATCTCCTTAAATGGACAAAACAGTAACTTGTTGACTAAATACTTGTCACTCTAGCTAGGGCGGAAGATTACTGACATTGTGAAGAGCAAGTAAGGGATCATCAGTTTTATCCCAGGAGACCTTCAGAAGATAAAAGAACATTCTTTGTTTGAAATATGGAGGGGATCTCAAATTAACAGAGTAGTTTTTATTGAATTCTCAGAAAGTACATTTACGTATATGTTGCTGAAACTTTTGTATATTTAGTGCACATTCACATGCATACACTATTGTACACTAGAATATATATCCATATATATCCATATATATTACCTATAACTATATATCCTCAAACATCCACAAACATTCACTCCCTCTACTACCAACGCACAGTAGCAGCAGTGTGTGTACCATCTACAAGATGCACTATTGGAATTCACCAAGGTTCCTTCAACAGCACCTTCCAAACCCACGACCACTACCATCCAGAAGGACAAGGGCAGCAGACACATGGGAACATCACCACCTGGAAGTTCCCCTCCAAACCATATACCATCCTGACTTGGAAATATATCGGCTGTTCCTTCACTGTCGCTGGGTCAAAATCCTGGAACTCCCTCCCTAACAGCACTGTGGGTGTACCTACACCACATGGACTGCAGCGGTTCAAGAAGGCAGCTCACCCACCACCTTCTCAAGGGCAATTAGGGATGGGCAATAAATGCTGGCCTATCCAGTGACACCCACATCCCATGAATTAATTAAAAAAACAGATCAGCTGCGCATTTAAGGTACTGTTAGATAAGCACATGAGAAACGAATAGAAAGTTATGCTGATGAGCCTTGGTGGAGGGGCTCATGTGGAGTATAAAGGCTGACACAGGCTAGTTGAGGTGAACGGCCTGTTTCAGTGCTGTAGACTTGATGTAATTCTATATAATTAACATATATATTTTATCAGGCTGTTGCACGTTTGAGAGTAAATTCACAGTTATTGATGCACATTAGCTGTACATTCATATATATGCACACTTTGACTGTACAGTGTTTCCCGGAGTACAAAAGAACATAATAAGAGCAGAAGACCATTCGGCCCCTCATGCCTGCTCTTCTATTCAATATGATCATGACTGAGCACATCATTGATAAATCCATGTTTTTTGGCATGATTATGCTGGTTCTAGGGGCATCACAGATTTCGGGGGTTGGGGGGGTGGGATGGTGTGCGGGTTCATGGGAGGCACGAGATACCTTGTTTAATCTCGGATTCCAGGGGCTAGAAATGCCTGGGGCTGGAGTAGAGAAATCTTGGATATTAGTTAGTATCTGAACTCTTGGTGACCAGTGGGCATGTTTCTTTGCTGAGATGAAGCAGCTTGTTTAGTGAGACATAAAGTTTGGGACAATGCCAGACTTGGCAGAGTGCACATCCATCATCCATCATTCTGCCTGGCATAAGTCATTCTGCCTGGTGTTTACTGCTGGGAGGGCTGCAGACTGTGATGGGTGAAGTGGGCCGGGGAGTGAGCCTTCTTGCAGTTGGTAGCAGGAGGTGCACTAGCCTGCTTTCCAGTGGGAAGTCCCAACAAGCCCTGAACCTGGTCCTTTGTGGCTGTACAGCCCATCATGCTCCTCCTCATCCCCTGGATTGTAGTTCAGACCGGATGAGTGTGGGTGAGACTAGATTATGTGGAGGAAGATGCCCCTCTGTTCTCTTGCCCTCCAGTAGTTGGTCCAGAGAGGTGGCATTTATGGAGTTTGTTTCCAGAGGTATTGCTCTATTAGCTTCCTGTTCAGTGAAGCCTCAATTTTAAAGTTCTCAACCTTGTTTTAGCATTTTTAAAATTTATTATTTCACAGGACACGGGTGTCGCTGGCTAGGCTAGCATTTAAGCCCATCCCTAATTGCCCTTGAGAAGGTGGTGGTGAGCTGCCTTCTTGAACTGCTGCAGTCCATGTGGTGTAGGTACACCCACAGTGCTGTTAGGGAGGGAGTTCCAGGATTTTGACAGTGAAGGAACGGCCGATATATTTCCAAGTCAGTATCTGTCCGTGCAAGTACTTCTCCCGACCTCTGTAATCTTTTCCAGCCCTACAACAGGTCAGCACTCCTCCAATTCTGGCCTCTTGAGCATCCCTGATTTTCATCACCGCGCCTTCCGCTGACTAGGCCCTAAGCCCTGGAATACCCTCCCTAAACCTCTCCACCTCCCCACCTCTCTCTGTCCTTTAAGCTGCTTCTTAAAACCAACTTCATTTGTTGATATATTGGCCCCATGCTCTAATATCTTCTTATGTGCCTTGTTGTCAAATTTTCTATGATTATGGCCCTTGTGTCACACCTTGGGTTGTTTAACCATGTTGCAGACACTGCATAAATGCCAGTTATTGTTGTGTGGGCGTTTAGTATATGCGATGTATGACTTTCAGTTGTTCTGTCCTTTGTGCTTTTTGCAGTCAGTGTTAATGCTCAAGGCCGGATTTTCACGGAGTCGGGAAGATTCCGAGGACCTTCAAAAATGGCAGGCGGGACCTGAATGTGGAAGTCCCGTCCCCATTTCCAATGGATTCAATTTTTGCCAGTAGGGGAAAGGGGGCAGGGTGTGACACTCACAGGAGAGAAAGCCGATCGCTGCAGAGCCATCAAATCAATCGCATTCTGGCTGTTGCAAGGGCCTTAACCCACAGTGTGGGAGTCACAAAAAATGGAGTAGACATAATTGTAATTGAAGGGCAGATAAGGTGTGGTTTACCTGTCATGATGTGAAACTATTTAAATCTACAACCTTTTAAAAATGAAACAAAAACCAGGCTGTAGATGTCAGTGAGAGATAAAAAAAACTCTGCGCTATTGCTTTGATTGACAGACCAAGCGGTGTGGCATCTGTTCCAGCAGTTTTAAAGTTGTTTGTTGACAATTTACTAAGTGCTCTTTATGAAAGAGGAGGGAATTAATACACTAGAAGGTTTTAGAATTGATAAGTGCGAGGTATTAGATGGACGGTTGTACTTAAAGTTGACAAGGCACTGGGACTGGATGAGATGCATCCAAGGATACTGAGGGAAGTGAGTGGTTTGTGTGGGTCGGTGATTGTTTTGGTTTGTGTGGGTCGGTGATTGTTTTTGGTTTGTGTGGGTCGGTGATTGTTTTGGTTTGTGTTGGTCGGTGATTGTTTTGGTTTGTATTGGTCGGTGATTGTTTTGGTTTGTGTGGGTCGGTGATTGTTTTGGTTTGTGTTGGTCGGTGATTGTTTTGGTTTGTGTGGGTCGGTGATTGTTTTGGTTTGTGTGGGGGGGCGGTGATTGTTTTGGTTTGTGTGGGGGGGCGGTGATTGTTTTGGTTTATGTTGGTCGGTGATTGTTTTGGTTTGTGTGGGGCGGTGATTGTTTTGGTTTGTGTGGGGGGGCGGTAATTGTTTTGGTTTGTGTGGGGGGGGCGGTGATTGTTTTGGTTTGTGTTGGTCGGTGATTGTTTTGGTTTGTGTGGGGCGGTGATTGTTTTGGTTTGTGTGGGGCGGTGATTGTTTTGGTTTGTGTTGGTCGGTGATTGTTTTGATTTGTGTGGGTCGGTGATTGTTTTGGTTTGTGTAGGTCAGTGATTGTTTTGGTTTGTGTGGGTCAGTGATTGTTTTGGTTTGTGTAGGTCAGTGATTGCTTTGGTTTGTGTGGGTCGGTGATTGTTTTGGTTTGTGTAGGTCAGTGATTGTTTTGGTTTGTGTGGGTCAGTGATTGTTTTGGTTTGTGTAGATCAGTGATTGCTTTGGTTTGTGTTGGTCAGTAATTGTTTTGGTTTGTGTGGGTCGGTGATGGTTTTGGTTTGTGTTGGTCAGTGATTGTTTTGGTTTGTGTTGGTCAGTGATTGTTTTGGTTTGTGTTGGTCGGTGATTGTTTTGGTTTGTGTTGGTCGGTGATTGTTTTGGTTTGTGTGGGTCGGTGATTGTTTTGGTTTGTGTGGGACGGTGATTGTTTTGGTTTGTTTGGGGTGGTGATTGTTTTGGTGTGTGTTGGTCGATGATTGTTTTGGTTTGTGTGGGTCGGTGATTGTTTTGGTTTGTGTGGGTCGGTGATTGTTTTGGTTTGTGTGGGTCGGTGATTGTTTTGGTTTGTGTTGGTCGGTGATTGTTTTGGTTTGTGTGGGTCGGTGATTGTTTTGGTTTGTGTGGGGGGGCGGTGATTGTTTTGGTTTGTGTTGGTCGGTGATTGTTTTGGTTTGTGTTGGTCGGTGATTGTTTTGGTTTGTGTGGGTTGGTGATTGTTTTGGTTTGTGTTGGTCGGTGATTGTTTTGGTTTGTGTTGGTCGGTGATTGTTTTGGTTTGTGTTGGTCGGTGATTGTTTTGGTTTGTGTGGCTCGGTGATTGTTTTGGTTTGTGTGGGTCGGTGATTGTTTTGGTTTGTGTGGGGCGGTGATTGTTTTGGTTTGTGTGGGGGGGGTGGTGATTGTTTTGGTTTGTGTTGGTTCGCTGTGACACCTTTGTTGCTGATGGCATGACCCAGGAACTGAATGGAGATCTTGGTAAGCACATATTTCATTCAGAATCAGCCCTACCTCTTGCAGTCGCTCCAAGACTGCCATAAGCCTTTCATCGTGCTCTGCCACCATGACCTCGTGACCCACAGTGTTATCCATGTGACAAATGACCTTCTGAAAACCCTGCAGGATGTCTGACATTGTGCACTGGAATATCTCTGACACCGACACAATCCCAAAGGGATGAAACGAAATCTGCCACGGCAGGTATTAAATGTAGATAGGAGCTGGGAGTCCTCATTGAGGGGGAGCTGCCTGTTTGGAAAATACTGTGCTGCTTGAAAGGTAGGGCTCTCACCCTCTGAGGACATGTGATGGACCTCCCTGGCTACGGCCTTGTTCAGCTGCGTGAGGTCTACACAGATACAGAGAAACCTGTGCAGTTTTGGGACTGGGACCATCCCTGAGCACCATGCTTGGCTGCTGACTGGGGAAATGACTCCCATGTGCACCAATTCATCCAGCTGCCTCTGTACTCCATCAGTGAGGGGGTGGGGGTCCACTCGTGGAATGAAAAGACACATTGACTTGGTGTCACACCTGAGTGTGATCTTGGGGCATTTTCCAGGCTGCTCAGTCACGTGAAGAGCTTCAGGAACTCTTGCCTGTATTTGGAGCCAGGCCCGTGCCTGTTGATCTGATCAGTCCATTGCAGGAGGTTAAGCTCGATACAGGCATTGCGGCTTAATAAAGAGTAGTCCTAGTTATGGATCATGAAGCGGGTTGCTTGGATTATGTTGTCCTTGTACCTCAGAGTTGCCTGCAGGATGCCTCTGACTGGAAGGTGGAATCCTCCTGCCACATGAAGCAAACTGTCCGTTGTTTGAACTTGGAGGTTTTTTAGCCATGGTTCCTTACCCTACAGGACTGTCACACTGACTCCTGAACCTAATTTAACATTTGTTAGATAACCATTTACCAGGAGGTCAGCATTCCAAAATGAAGAACCACAACCTTTGACCTCACCCAAAAAGCATGGCTGTGTGTCTTCTGGGTTACCGGTCTTGACCTTCATGGAGGACCTTTGGGGTGTCTGTGTGGTGCTGGGGTTTTGACCTGCACAGTTTATCAAAGTGTCCCTGTCTGTTACAGTGGAAGCATTGGGCCATACTCACAGGACACTCATCTTTCCTGTGAGGGCACTTCACACAGCAGCACTGGCAAGGTCACTCTGCCGGGCAGTTCAGGAATTGCTTTCCCTGACTTGGATTGTCCCAGTGTCTTCGTGATCTGATAAACTGGGCTCAGGATTGTCTCCTCCCCCCACGCTGTATGCTATCCCCTAAGGATTGTCCTGTGTTGTTCACATAGCTCAGACAGTCTAACTAGTTGGAACACCTTGTCTAAGGTAAGATCATCCTTAGCTTGTAGGAGGTCAGAGAATGAATCATCTGCAACACCCACCACAATTCTGTCTCAGGTGAGCTCAAACTTTAAATCTCCCCATTCACACCCCTCTGCCATCCTGCAGAGATCATTTATGAAGGAATAGACAGGTTCCCCAGGCTGCTGGAATCTCTTATTGAATTTAGCTCTTTCCAATATTTTGTTGGATCTCAAGTTGAAATAAACATCAAAGGATTTTAAAACCTCCTAAAATTTGGCAGATGTCTCATCAATATCTTGTTGTATAATGATGTAATCTGCAATTGGCCCTATTGAGTAAAGAAGGGTGTTTGCATCTGATTTTTTATTTAAACCTGAAGCAGTGCTGCATCTTAAAAATCTTTTCCTCCAAGGACTCCAATTTTGTGACTGATCAGGGCTTTGGGTAAGTCCCAGTGGAGTTGAAAGTATGGAATTCTGGTCCACGTTGAAGATTTTAAAAAAGTGGGTTCAGATTTAAGAGCTTACAGTCTTCCAAGAGGGCATCGCCGTGCACTGCAGAACAATGGATTTCCCGCACTTGTCAGTTTTGGTACACTTCGCAAAATGGTGGTGGCGCGCTTCAGGGAGAAGAGTTTTCAATAATGGCGGCATGGGTCAGCGGTCCGGCGACCTGATTTAATCAGCGATGTAGCAATGCGAGTAGCGAGAAGTTTGAATGAAGCACAGGCTGGGGTTCTCCCGGTCTACTGCTGTAACTTCTGGCGGAAGGTTGCCAGAAAGCCCGGAGCCATGTAACAGCAGTCATCCTGAACAGCGGGAGAATCTGTGCTCAACACACTTGGGTGTCAGAATCTTCTCAATATTCCATTCTGGTGAGTAATCCCTGTGATTACTCATTCGATGAGGAGGTTGTATAAATCACAAACGATAAAACATCTGTTGGAAGAGAGTGGTAATGATGTGCTAAATAACTTGTTTTGGAGCTACACTTTCTTTCTCTCTACTTGCTTTGTCAGTTGTCTATTTATCAAAGATTAGAGATATTAGTGCTGGGAATTGAACGCTTCCTATTTCAGGCAATTAGTACCAGCATCAAATACTCCCAGGTGAGGTACAGTACATTTGGTAAAGGTACTCCTACAACCTAATCCCGGAAAAGGGAAACTTGCATTGTTAAAGCACCTTTCACATCCTTAGGATGCCTCACAGCCAAAGAGCATTTGGGATAAATGAGCAGGTTTTGAAGTTGTTGGTGAGTGAGGAATACTGGCTAGGACACAAAGGAGAACTACTTTGCTCTTCTTCCAGTAATGACAAGAGACCTGTGATATGCACCTGAGGAGGACAGTTGGGACCTTGCCTTGAAGGATCATCCAAAAGAGAGTACTTTTGACAATACAGCACTCCCTCAAACGCTGTACTGAAGTATCAGCCTACTATCCGTGTTCAAATTCCTGAGTGCAACTTGAACATACTGATTCGAGTGCTACCACGAGTGCATGGACAAGAGGAACCCTTACTTGTACCAGCGTAACAGTTCTCCGTTTCCCTTTCCAGCTATTCCTTGCCTTCCTGAATCAGCTTGTCAATTTATTGCCAATTAGAAGGTCAGTTTGGGGGGGTTGTGGTCCAATGTTCATTCACAGTTGGATCAAAACTGCCCAAAGCCTTTCATGAGGGACCTACTTTCATTTCATCAGCCTGAGCCAGCTTAGAACCATGCCCCATAGGCCAATGTGTAACCTAAAGTTACCAACCCTTGAGGAATTGAAGATCAATATCCAAGACACAGCTTTGAGAAAATAAAACAGGAGAAAAAGCAGAGGGGCAGGAAAGAAAATGTCTCCATTTTCTTTGAACACTGACTTATTTGTTTTAAAAACATTGGAGATGGGGGAAAGTTCTCTCTGTCTGACAGTAGGATTAATCCATATGAATAACAGAATTATTTCTTTTCCAATTGGCTGTAGGAAAACTGTGCACTTGGATAATGTACCAATGGTGAGTGTGTGGGGGTGGAGTGGTTCGAGTCGGAAGGTTATGTGATGAAACCCCCAATCAGAGTTGACAATATGAGTGTAACCTGTCATACTGCTCAGTCTCCTTTAACTTCTGAAACTGGACACCCTGGCGTAGTGAGAAAGAGGAAACAAAAACGAGTCAATAACATCTAGGTCCTGTCTACAGGCTGATTTATTGCCTAGTGAATAAAGTGGATAGCCTTCCGATTCTGACAGACCATTCATTACACAAAGGGTCAGAGACACCCAATAGCTTCGCTGTAATAGATTAAAACTGAAATCCATTCTACAACAAACATGTTTACTAGAAAATACTTAGCAAGAGAACAGGGTCTAGAAATTTGGCAGCTTCCATTTCTGGGCCCCTCACCCACAGAGTACTAAGAGCTTGTGCATTTGAAGCTGATCTTTGGTAGCCCAGCTGAAGGAGAGTTGGATCAAGGGGTCCCTGGTGTCCCTGCCTCCCTAGAGGTTTCCGAGGTCTGGCTCCACACCCCCAGTATTCTCCTCAACGTGCTCCTCTTCGGACTCACTACTGGATTCATCATCTGTGGCCTGTGGAGCTGCATCAAGATCCTCTTCCTCCAATGGGTCCCCCCCTTGCCAGTGCCAGATTGTGGAGAGCGCAGCGTATAACCACTATCAGTGACACCCACATTGGGGGGTATTGTAGTGCATCCCCTGAATGGTTCAGGCATCGGAAGCACATCTTGAGAAGACCTATGGTCCTCTCTACCACCGCCCTTGTGGAGGCCTGACTCGTATTGTAGCGCTTCTCTGCCACTGTTCTTGGTTGGCGGAGAAGCACCATGAACAACCTCTTCAATGGATTGCCCTTGTCACCCAGCAGCCATCCATCCAGTCGGGTTGGAGCACTGAATAGCCTCGGCACCTGGGAGTGTCTCAGGATGTAAGCATCATGTGAGCTGCCAGGGTACCTTGCACAGACTTGCTGAATCTGCATCCTGTGGTCACACACTCTCTGCATGTTCATGGAGTGAAATCCCTTCCTGTTGACGAAAGCACCCAGCTTATCAACTGGCGCCTTAATGGCCACATGTGTGCAGTCTATAGCGCCCTGGACAAGGAGAACCCAGCAATGGCAGCAAAGCCTCTGGCTCGCTCAGCCTGGCTGGCCTCGTCTGTACGGTAAAGAATAAAGGTCAATATCCCCCTGAACAGAGCTTCTGTCACCAGCTTGACTGTGGACGGCTGATTGGGAGACTCCACACAGATCCCCCCTGACCCTTGGAAGGAGCCGGAGGCGTAGATGTTGAGGGTCACTGTGACCTTCAGAGCCACTGGCATTGGGTGTCCACCTACACAGTCGGAGCTGATCTCAGGGCCAATCATCTGGCAAATGGAGGTCACTGTCTGCCTTGAGAGGCAGAGCCTCCTTCGGCATTGCACCTCGGACATATTGAGGTAGCTGCATCACCGCCTGTAAACCCTGGCAGCAGGATAGTGGCATCTTCTGCAGCCCCTTCCTCCTTGGACTACCTGCTGGCTCTGCGCCCCTTGTGTCTGCGCCTCTCCTCCAACAGGTCCCTCCCCTGGAAACTGCACAGGGACACCTGGCCTCCTCCCCCTTCTGCCCCTCTCTTCCTCCTCAGAGGAGGTGCCACCAGCGGAGCCCACAATCCCCATTCCCAGGATAAGGGAAGGCTGTCTGATACCTGGAAGGGTCTACATGGTCTGAGTCCTCCGGGGACCTGGCAGGCAGCAATGAGTCCTGGAATTAGCCTGGAAATGCTAAGAATGAAGCCCCGAACAGAGATGAAGCTGCCAAGTACCAATAAGGAACCAGCTTCAAACTATCTCCTAAATTCCTCACTACTCAGACTGGCAATGCTGCTGACCCTTTTTATCCCGCCCTTGGATAAAGCTTGTGAAAATATCAGCTGGGCGCCAGCCCATTTTGCCCATACAACGAACAAAAAATCACACAGACGAGGAAAAGACTCGGTCAATTGGACTGTTAAGGGCCTCAGGTGGGCGCTTAATTAAAGGCGGGCGCTGCTCTGGCACCCGCCAAGCGAAATATCACACGAATGGTGGGATGATGTCGGGACCCTCGCCTGACATCATCGCGCACTATTTCACTCCCGATCAGGTTGGGCACGCACTGTCCGTCTGCCCTGTCTGTGGAATTTAGACTTGCTATTGTTGGGGGATTTACCCAAAACACAAGTCTAGGTCCCATGTCTCTGAGTTGGAACCCTAACAATGAGAGCTGGGCAGAAACCAATTCACCTTCGGTAAGTGTGAAGAACTCATCGCTTATCCATCACATCGCAATGGCTTCTGGCTTTCAACCATTCTGGGTGGATGATACCATTATTGGTCATGTGACCAAAACCAGTTGGAGATATTGAGTTTTTATCTGAAAGCTAGAAACATAGAAAATAGGAGCAGGAGTAGGTCATTCGGCCCTTCTAATCTGCTCTGCCATTCAGTGTGATCATGGCTGATCCTCTGTCTCAGCGTCATCTCTCTCCCCATACTCCTTGGTGCCTTTAGAGTCCAGAAATCTATCTATTTCCTTCTTAAATATATTCAGTGACTTGGCCTCCACAGCTTCTGTGGTAGAGAATTCCACAGGTTCAGCACCCACTGAGTGAAGAAGTTTCTCCTTATCTCAGTCCTATCCCATATGCTGAAACTGTGACCCCTTGTTCTAGACCCCCCCAGCCAGAGGAAACATCCTCCCTGCATCCAGTCTGTCCATCCCTGTCAGAATTATATACGCTTCAATGTGATGAAGACCCAGAAAGATCTGGACCTGAAGAGGATACCACAAGAAACAACAGCTGCAGGAAAAGGCTGTGTCTTCTTTGCCATTAAGAATCTGGAGGTTGGAAAATCTTAAAAAGCCTCCCCGCCTGATCCTTAAATCCAAGACCACTTGTAAAGAAATTGGATCTCCTGATACGAAAGCCCACAAGTACTAAGCTTCATGACGTGCTGAGCGTTCATCTATCCCAGGGAATCCTGCAATACATCTGATATCCGACTTCACCTATTTGAACTCATCTAAACTAAATTCAAGGGTGGAGAAGGCCCCTTTCTTTACTGGGCCCACAATGGCTGTTCTCAGCCAGACAATCAGTCAGACAAGTGAAATATGAACTATTCTTGTGTTTGTAAAAGTGCACTATTCTCTCTAACTGTATTTTTACCTTGAGTGTGTTTGTGTGAATGACTGGCATAGTGTTTGAACTTTTGTGGTGAATGCAGGAATAAATAAATCTCTTTATTTAAACCCACAGAAGCTTGCTGCTGTTATTTAAATTGACCACGCACTCTGAGGGTTGAAGATACACACACACACACACACACACACACACACACACACAGTTTCCTCTTCAAAAACTACACTTATTACAGGCATTAAGAGGAAAGATACAAATAGTCATTTGGTATTACAGAATTTGAATATTGCTGGAAAAGAGACATGTCAAAACTTTTCATCTTGCACTCATCAGGACACTACACAAGAATACCAACACAAGGGGAAAACAATGATTTATGCTGTATGTGAAGAGAATGCAGTTTGGTTGGCAAGTGGGCTCTGATTGGTAGAGACATTGGCATGGAGAATGCACCAGTGATAGTGACTGACAGTTAACTGCCAAGCATTGTTTAAAATTTAAATCGGGCAGCTTGACCATGATTGGTCAAGGCATTGCCCTGAGGAATGAATCAGTGATGGCTGTCACTCGTTTTGTTTAGCTGAAACAAGCACAATGTGTGTACAGGTTCTTCCTGTCTGCAAAGAACAGGGCCCCATGTATTAATATATGTAGCTTCCAGTACATGCAAAAATGTCACACTGCGAGACTGACTGACAATCTTAAGTCGGTTGTCAGTGTAACTTTTAGCACATTGAGGATTATTTAGCAAATGTTGTCCAATCGCGAAATCACATCTAATGTTGGACACTGTGTTTTGAGTTTTGCGAGCATGGGCTGGTTGGGTACGGTCCATACCTTGCCTGTTTATACAATCCTCCAGTCTTGGGACATATGGCCTACATACCCAGCATCACACTGGCACTGAAATTCATATACCACATTACTCATTTGTGTGATAGGCAGAATGTCTTTTTGGCTTGACGGCAGCATCCTGTTAGTGGTGAATACCACTCATGTTGCTACTGCATAGTAGCAACGTGAAACAGCCAGCTTCACCTTTTGCTCAAATCTTTGAGATACCTTATCCTTCCAGGGTAATCTGAGGTGGACTGGGCACTTTTCAGGGCCGAAAATGACGGCCTTAGGCCCGTTCATGAGTTTGTGAGATACACAGTGTGAAACGATCTGATCAGGGAGCCATTATCCTGCAGGATGCTTTTGATGTGCCTATTTCAGCATCAAGCTTGCATGACAAACAAATGGCTGGGGCTCTATTTACAAGGTTACGCTAAGACCAATTTATAGGAATTGTAAGAATCCCAACACGTATATTGACCAGTAAAGGTAGGCTTGCGGTAGACTGTGGTAGAGAACCTCCTGGCAGATTTCTCCACTAGTACGTCAAGGAAGGGAAGTTCATTTGACTGCTCCAGTTCAAAGGTGAATTTGAGTGCAGGATGGAGCCCATTAAGACATGTAAGCAAATTGTTACATGCAGCTGTGGATTTAAATGTAGCGAACGTACCATCCACATATCGGAAATATGCGAGGGGTAAGAGGTTAGGTGTTTGCGAGAGCCGGGCCTAGAGGGGATCCCATGGCAACACCGTCTATTTGGACACACATGGTGTCATTGAACTCAACTGCACAAGTTGCCAAGTTCATAAATTCAATGACTACTGATCGCCACGATATAGTGCTGCAGCTCAAATACCTATGGCTTCCTTAAGTGGAACATTGGTGAATAGGTTAGCAATGTCAAATGAGGACATGGACACAGCATTGCAATCGATATGCAAGCTCTGTATGGTCTTCGTAAATGTGAAGGAATCCTTCACCGTGTATGTGGAAAACTTGGTCAAAGCTGGTTTTAATAATTCAGCCAATCATTTGGCCAATTCGTGCTGTGCAAAATGATGTGTGTAGATAAGATAGGGCATAAAGGGACATCACTTTTGTGTATCTTGGGCAGCCCATACATACATGGACGTAGGGAACCATGAGGATGAATCCTGCCATATGTATCATGCGGTAGCTCATCACTCCTACACACATCACTCCTACACACATCACTCCTGCACACATCACGCCTACACAAGTCACTCCTACACACATCACTCCTACACACATCACTCCTACACACATCACTCCTACATAAATCACTCCTACACACATCACTCCTACACAAATCACTCCTACACACATCTCTCCTACACACATCAATCCTACACAAATCACTCCTACACACATCACTCCTACATACATCACTCCTACACAAATCACTCCTACACAAATCACTCCTACACACATCACTCCTATACACATCACTCCAACACAAATCACTCCAACACAAATCATTCCTACACAAATCACTCCTACACACATCACTCCTACACAAATCACTCCTACACACATCACTCCTACACAAATCACTCCTACACAAATCACTCCTACACACATCACTCCTACACACATCACTCCTACACAAATCACTCCTACAAACATCACTCCTACACAAATCACTCCTATACACATCACTCCTACACACATCACTGCTACACAAATCACTCCTATACACATCACTCCTACACACATCACTCCTACACAAATCACTCCTACACACATCACTCCTACACAAATCACTCCTAAACACATCACTCCTACATACATCACTCCTACACAAATCACTCCTACACAAATCACTCCTACACACATCACTCCTACACACATCACTCCTATACAAATCACTCCAACACAAATCACTCCTACACAAATCACTCCTACACACATCACTCCTACACACATCACTCCTACACAAATCACTCCTACACACATCACTCCTACACAAATCACTCCTACACACATCACTCCTACACACATCACTCCTACACAAATCACTCCTACAAACATCACTCCTACACAAATCACTCCTATACACATCACTCCTACACACATCACTCATACACAAATCACTCCTACACACATCACTGCTACACAAATCACTCCTACACACATCACTCCTACACAAATCACTCCTACACAAATCATTCCTACACACATCACTCCTACACAAATCACTCCTACAGACATCACTCCTACACAAATCACTCCAACACAAATCACTCCTACACACATCACTCCTACACAAATCATTCCTATACACATCACTCCTACACAAATCACTCCTACACACATCAGTCCTACACACATCACTCCTACACAAATCACTCCTACACACATCACTCCTACACAAATCACTCCTACACACATCACTCCTACACAAATCACTCCTATACACATCACTCCTACACAAATCACTCCTACACACATCACTCCTACACAGATCACTCCTACACACATCACTCCTACACAAATCACTCCTACACACATCACTCCTACACAAATCACTCCTACACAAATCACTCCTATACACATCACTCCTACACAAATCATCCGACACACATCACTCCTACACACATCACTCCTACACACATCACTCCTACACACATCACTGCTACACAAATCACTCCTACACACATCACTGCTACACAAATCACTCCTATACACATCACTCCTACACAAATCACTCCTACACACATCACTCCTACACAAATCACTCCTACACACATCACTCCTACACAAATCACTCCTACACACATCACTCCTACACACATCACTCCTACACAAATCACTCCTACACACATCACTCCTACACAAATCACTCCTACGCAAATCACTCCAACACAAATCACTCCTATACACATCACTCCTACACAAATCACTCCTACACACATCACTCCTACACAAATCACTCCTATACACATCACTCCTACACAAATCATTCCTACACAAATCACTCATATACACATCACTCCTACACAAATCACTCCAACACACATCACTCCTACACACATCACTCCTACACAAATCACTCCTACACACATCACTCCTACACACATCACTCCTACACAAATCACTCCTATACACATCACTCCTACACAAATCACTCCTACACAAATCACTCCTACACACATCACTCCAACACAAATCACTCCTACACACATCACTCCTACACACATCACTCCTACACAAATCACTCCTATACACATCACTCCTACACAAATCACTCCTATACACATCACTCCTACATACATCACTCCTACACACATCACTCCTACACAAATTACTCCTACACAAGTCCAGCAAGCGTTTTTTTAGCTTATTTTCAAGCAAGACTGTCCAGTCACATTGTGCGGCAGGTCTAATGGATACAAAAGGAAAGGATACAATGGTTTCAGTTCACCCCCAATCCTGTCTGTATTATAACCCTCAGTGGAAGAGAGGAAGAGAAAACATTAGCAACATATACATTTGTTAATGGTTGTGATTTTACCTCCTTTTGTTTGGACAAGTGTTCAAGGGACCTTTAGCAATATCCCTTAAAACAAAACTGATTAACTGGCTATTTATTACATTTTTGTTTGTGGAATCTTGCTGTGTAAATGGTACTTAATTGGCTTAAAGTGCTTTCGGACATCCTGAGATTGAGTTATGTAAATAAATCCTAAAGGACACAAACAGGTTATTCAACCTAAAGGTCTATGCTAATGTTTATTGCTGCACACGGGCCAGATAAAGGGAAGTATTTCTTCTTTGTTCTTTTCACCATGGATGTGGGTGTCACTGGCTAAGCCAGTATTTATTTCCCTAATTGCCCTTCAGAAGGTGGTGGTGAGTTGCAAGTCAGGATGGTGAATGGCATTGGAGGGGAACTTCCAGTTGGTGGTGTTCCCCTGTGTCCACTGCCCTTGTCCTTCTAGATGGTAGAGGTCAAAGGATTGGAAGGTGCTGTCGAAGGAGCCTCGATAAGTTGCTGCAGTGCATCTTGTAGATGGTACACACACTGCTGCTAATGTGCATCGGTGGTCGAGGGAACTAATGTTTAAGCTGGTGGATGGGGTGCCAGTCAAGTGGGCTGCTTCATCTTGGATGTTTGTTGAGCTTCTTGAGTGTTGCGAGAGCTGCACTCATCCAGGCAAGCGGAGAGTATTCCATCACACTCCTGACTTGTGCCTTGTAGGTGGTGAACAGGCTTGGGAAAGTCAGGAGGTGAGTCATTCACCACAAATTTCCAGCCTCTGACCTGCTCTTGTAGTCACAATATGGCTGCTCCAGTTCAGTTTCTGATTAATGGTAACCCCCAGGATGTTGACAGTGTATAACAGAAGCGGCACACTCAACCATATGCACACTTTGTAGTTTATTGCTACAGTGTCAGCGATTATACAACATGGATTTATTCAGTAGGATCTCCAGATTTATAGCTTAAGAGTACACAGTCTGAATTCCAAGGTTTCTAATTTGTTGGTTTTTCATCCAGCTACCTATTATATTCAAATCACACTTGGAGGTCTTGAAGCAGGGCTAGAATATCTGTTAATGTAAAATTATTAAGCCGCCTTCAAATTAAAACTTTCTCACTGTGTCATATTTTATTCTGACTTTTGGTAAGGAGAATAATAAACTGGACAACTCAATAAAAAAAGCAGAAAATTGATACCCTGATGTATTATCTACTCTTGCTATTGAAAGTTGACAGCACTGCAAGAAAACTGACCACTTATGGGCTCTAAGATGATATAAGAACAGAAGATGCTGGGTGTTTGGCCCAGGGGGATGTGGTCCTGCAATCAGAATTTAGGGACCTAGGTAGAAAATTAGCAAGCAGGACCTCAAATGTATTAATCTCTGAAATATTTCCAGTACCATGTGCCAGTGAGTACAGAAATAGGAGGATAAGGCAGATGAACGTGTGGCTGGAAAGATGGTGCAGGAGGGAGGGCTTTAGATTCCTGGGACACTGGGACTGGCTCTGGGGATGATGACACTTGTATAAGCTGGACCGTCTGCACCTGAACAGAGCTGGGACTGAGTTCCTTGTGGGGCAATTTGCTAGTGCTTTTGGGGGGGGGGGGGCTTTAAACTAACTCAGCAGGGGTGTGGGAACCAAGAGAAAATATTAGAGAGGAAGACCAGGGTGCACAGAATACTGGGAGAGACAGGTAGCACTGGTATAGAGAATAGTAAGTTAATAGGTGAAGTCAGGGTGAGGGAGAAAGTAATAAAATCTAACTCAGGGTTACGCTGCATGTATGTGAATGCACAGAGTATACTAAGTAAGACTGGGGAGTTACAGGCGCAGATTGCCAAGTGGAAATATGACGTTGTGGCGATAACGGAGAGGCTGAAGGAAGGGCAGAACTGGGTGTTAAATATTCCTGGGTACAAATTGTTCAGAAAAGATAGGAAAGGAAGGAAAGGAAGAGGGGTGGGGTTATTTGTCAAGGAAAGCATTCAGTGCCGGAGAAAGAGGATGTCCTAGAGGGTTCAAGGACAGAATCAATTTGGCTAGAGCTAAGGAACAAAAAGTGTGCAATTACATTGCTCGTTGTAATCTAGAGGCCGCCAACTAGTGAGAAGGATGCAGAAGAACAAATCTGCAGGGAAATTACAGAGAGATGCAAGCATTATAGAGCAGTTATAATGAGTGACTTTAATTACCCGACTCTAGACTGGGACAGTGCTAGTGTGGAGAGGGGCAAAAGTTCCCAGATTGTGTTCAGGAGAATTTTCTACAGCAGTATGTGTCCCATCCAACAAGAAAAGACGCACTGTTGGACCTGGTTCTTGGAAATGAGGTGGGCCAAGTAGATCAAATATCAATCGGGGAACATTTAGGGGACAGTGATCATTGTATTGTACATTTTAGGACGATGATAGAGAAGGACGATAGGCAATCCAGAGTAAGAATCATTAACTGTACGAGAGCTAACTCCAATAGGGCCAGAACGGAGCTGGGCCAGATAGACTGGAACAAAAGATTGGCGGGAAAAACTGTAGCTGAACAATGGGCTACTTTCAAAAAAGAATTGGTTCAGGCCCAGTCAAGGTATATTCCATCAAAAGAGAAAGGTAGGGCAAAGAAATCCGGAACTCCTTGGATGAAAAAGCAGATAGAAGGCGAGATAAAGAAGAAAAAGTGTGCTTATGACAGATGTCAGGTCGAAAATACAATTGAGAACAAGAGGAATACAGTAGGTTCAGAGGGGAAGTGAAAAAGCATATTGGAGAAGCGAAGAGGGATTTTGAGAAAATATTGGCAGCCAACATAAAGGGGGATCCCAAAGTCTTCTATAGGCATATAAATAGTAAATGGGTGGCAAAAGGAGAACTAGGGCTGATTAGGAACCTGAAAGGGAATTTACACATGGATGAAGGGGCCATGGCTGAGGTATTAAATGAATACTTTGTATCCATCTTTACCAAGGAGGTAATTGCTACCCATGTGACTGACGATGAAACTGTGTCACTATAGGGTTCAAAATTGATAAGGAGGAGGTGTTGATTGGACTGTCAGTACTTAAAGTTGACAAGGCACCAGGACTGGATGAGATGCATCCAAGGATATTGAAGGAAGTGAGGGTAGAAATTGCAGGGGCACTGACCATAATTTTTCAGTCTTCCCAAGGCTCAGGGGAGGTGCTAGAGGACTGGAGAATTGCAAGCATTATGCCCTTGATCTAAAACCGTTGTAAGGATAAGCCCAGACATTACAGACCAGTCAGTTTAACTTCAGTGGTAGGCAAGATTCTAGAAACAATTATTCGGGATAGAAATAGTAGTCACATAGAAAAATATGGATTGATAAGGAAGAGCCAGCCTGGATTTCTAAAGGAGAAATCGTGTTTAACTAACTTGCTGGAGTTTTTTGAAGAGGTAACAGAAAATGTCGATGAGGCTGATGCTGTTGATGTGGTGTACATGGACTTTCAAAAAACATTTGATACAGTGCCACACAACAGACTTGCGAGTAAAGTTATTGCTCATGGAATAAGAGGGACAGTAGCAACCTGGACATAAAATTGGCTGAAAAATAGGAAGCAGAGAGTAATGGTCATCGGATGTTTTTCGGGCTGGAGGAAGGTTTGTAGTGGAGTTCCTCAGGGGTTGGTATTGGGACACTTGCTGTTCCTGATATATATTAATGATCTAGATCTGGTGTGCAGGGGACAGTTTCAAAGTTTGTGATTGATACAAAGCTTGGCAGTGTTGTAAACTGTGAGGAGGACAATGTAGAACTTCAAAAGGACATAGACAAGTTGGTGGAGTGGGCAGATAGGTGGCAGATGAAGTTCAATGCGGAGAAATGTGAGGTGATACATTTTGGTAGAAAGAACATGGACAGACAATATAAAATAAGGGGGGAAATTTTGAAGGTGGTGCAGGAGCAGAAAGACCTGGGTGTATATGTGCATAGATCATTGGAGGTGGCAGGACAGGTGATGAGAGCAGTTAATAAAACATATAGTATCCTGGGCTTTATTAATAGGGGCAAAGAGTACAAGAGCATGGAGGTTATGCTGAATTTATATAAGACACTCATTAGACCTCAGCTGGAGTATTGTGTACAGTTCTGGGTGCCACATTATAGGAAGGATGTGAACACATTGGAGAGAGTGCAGAAAAGGCTTACAAGAATGGTTCCAGGGATGAGAAACTTCAGCTATGAGGATAGATTGGAGAGGTTGGGACTGTTTTCCTTGGAGAGCAAAAGGCCAAGAGATTCAATAGAGATGTTCAAAATCATGAGGGAGTTGGACAGAGTAGATAGGGAGAATCTGTTCCCGCCCATAAAAGGATCAAGAATGAGAGGGCACAGATTTAAAGTGATTTGCAAAAGACATGAGAGAAAACTTTTTCACACAAGTGGTTCAGGTCTGGAATGCACTGCCTGGAAGTGTGGTGCAGGCAAGTTCAATCGAGGCATTCAAGAGGACATTAGATAATTATTTGAATAGAAACAATGTGCAGGGGTACGGGGAAAAGGCAGGGCAATGGCACTAGGTCATAATACTCATTTGGAGAGCTGGTGCAGAAACGATGGGCCGAATGGCCTCCTGTGCCGTTAAAATTTTGTCTTTCTAACAGAGTTGGTTATCTCTTTGTTTTATTTCTGAACTTACCACTTTGGCTACATACTTTTTTTTTACTTGTCATCTGCCCACATTTGAAACTTTGTTAACAGGGAGTAAAAAAAATGTAGCCAGAAAGATAGATGAGGTTATTCTGGAGTTTATTTTATTCTAGCCTCATTCAACCCAGTGTACGAAGTGTATTTGCATATATAGTGTATATATACATAGAGAGAGAGAGAGAGCGGTAGCTCAAGGCCCGCTCCCTTCTGCTCCTCTAACCCCTTGTACATTGTTCACTGAGCCACAATCGAGCAGCTCCTTTCTCTCCCTTTGAGTTACGATTAGACACGGAACGCAGCATCGCAGGCTGTTTGGGTGGAGCCTGAATCCGAGGTGCAGTGTCACTCAGGAGCTGTCAGCAGTTTGCTGCAGTGTGTATGTGTGTGTGTGTGTGTGTGTGCGCTCTTACTGAATGGGAATTGTGGGAGGTGGAGAGAAGCCTCTCTCGCCTTGTCTCCCAGCTTCTTAAAGAGCGATTCATCCGAAGGCACAGAACGAGAGAGAGAGAGAGAGGCAAAACCAGCCATCACAGAGTGGATTAATGCTCGCAGTCTTTCCCCCCCAAAAATCAAGAGGGATCAGGAGAAATTGACGGTTAGTACTGTACTATTAATACAATTTAAAAAAAAAACCCAGCATTTCTAGCCAGTCATTATGCAGCGTGTTTAGAACAAAAAGCTTAGTTACTTCAGACAGATGAGAACTACAATGTAGAGTGGTGAGAGATTCAGCTCCCTTCCTGGGCACCTGGAGTTGTTTTACAGGAGGGCTATCTTTATTGGGATTTAATCTATTTTGGCGTGTGTTTGGTGGTGGGGTGGGGTGGGGGGGGTATTAGGGGTGGGGGGTTGAAAGTGACGGGGCATCTTTCTGCTGAAGGTTTTTTTTTCGTTTCAACATCGGCTCGCCTTTGTGTATGAGGAGGACAAGACGGGATCATCAAAAATACCAACGGTTCAAACCGCAGGGACCATAAGGTAGGAAGTCTGAAAACAGTAGGCGATAGTGAAGCACCTGTTTGATCCGTCTTTTCCATTCAGTGATGGTTTTGCTTGGTCTGAGAATAGTGTTGCATGGGTTGGTAGGTCTGGGACCGAGATGCTGCACAGGATTTGAACAACCTGTGGACGCTGGCTTATTGGGAGAGGTCTGAGTATGTTATTACCTCAAATTGTACTGTGGTTAAAGTTTTTTAATGTTTATAATACGATAATCCTGCAGTAAGATACCGAATGTAATGAAGCAACAACAGTGGAAGTAGGTGATTAGATCTGTTCTTGGTGCAAGTTCCAGAGCTGTGATTCTGGCTGTTTTGCCTGTTGTTGCTATGACATCAAACCCGTAAAACTAGAACAACAAAGGGGCTTCGAAGATCAGTCCTTTAACAGGTTATTATTAACATTAAGTTGCCCCCCACCTCCCCCTCCGTCCGCCCCGTCCACCAAATGAACTATTTCACTTGATGGCGCCATAAGCTGTTGATGCAAAACTGTGCAGGATTTCCAGTCAAGTGTTTGTGCCATTGTCAGTCCGTCGGGCACAGAGGGAAGGAATGTGTTGATCTGACTGAGTTCGGAATAGAGAGTCGGGAGTTTAACTCTTTACGGTGCAAGGACTTCACTTACGGCCGATACTTTGAAATCAGCGGGTCCCACAACAGGGCCAGGGGCAGGGGGTTTGTGGGGCCAGGGGTGCGATGCTCCGCCAGAGGTCGGAGTGTCCGGACATGGATAGTATGATGGGACTTTTCCAAAATCAGTGGCAGGACCTTCCCCCGTGGTTCGTTTGATAACGTGTGCAATGTGGAACGGACATTGATCGCACGTTTTATCCTAGATCTGTGCTAATTTAGCTTAGCTCTAGTTCGGGAGGGGGAGGCCCGTAGAAATAGTGCAATCTCACTTAAAACCCTGTACTACGGAGGGAGGAATCTCAGCCAGACCCTCCTCATCACTCACTGTGCACCTGTTGAGTGAAGAGGGGGTCCAGCTTAGATGTGATACCCCCGTGGTTCAATAGTCTGCTGGTATATACTATCCAGGCTCCCTTAGGCAAGATATCGAGATGCCTGTCTCCTGTAGCCAGTGAAACAGTGTCTTCAGGAGGCTGGGAAGGGAAGAAAGCAAATGTAATGAGCATTAACCTGTGTCCCTCCTCCACTTTTTTGAACAAAATTCATGTCCATAGGAATGGATGGGGAAGGTAAAGGCTCAATTCCTAAGTGACAATTACGCAGTAATAACTGGGCAAACAGCTGAATCAAGTAGCTGGTCTGGGGCTATTCTTGTCTTGGCTGGATAGTAGCACTCTCACCTCTCAGAATCCAAATATTGTGACCTCAAGCTCCATCTACAGGGTTTGAACACATAACCGACACTGACTCTTCAGCGCAGCACTGTAAGAAAGTGCTGCACTGTTGAAGGTGCTGTCTTTCAGGTGAGACGTTGATTGGAGGTCTTGTCACCCACCTGAGGTGGGCGTGAAAGATCCAATGGACATCTCTCAAGCCACAATCACCAAAGCAGATGGACTGTTGTTATTTTGTTGCTATTTGCTGCATTCTCTATATATTTGTACAGCAGCCGTGACCACACTTCAGAAGTAATTTATTGGCTGTTAAGTACTTTGGAACAGCCTGAAAAGCTCTACATAAATGGCAGTTTTTTCTGAGTACTGAATTAAATAACTTCACTCAAATTCAGAATCAACACTGATTAATCAAAGGAGATAGAAACCGGATGGACTCACAAAAAATGCAAAATGTAACTTTCTCAGTGACATGGTCACATTCAAACTGCAGTTTTGACAAGACACTTAAAATGGCTGCCTCTGGAATACAAGGTTTTTTTTTAGGGCATATTTGATAACTAAAAATCTCTGACACCTTTCTCCAGAGCTGTACAAGCTGATTAAAGGAGTTGTTGGTTTAGACAGAGGGAAACCATTTCCCCTGGTGGAGGAGTCCACAACAAGGGGGCAGCACCTTAAAATTGGAGCCAGGCCGTTCGGGAGTGATGTCAGGAAGCACTTCTTCACACAAAGGGGAGTGGAAATCTAGAGTGTCCCCCCCCATCCCCAACAAACAGCTGTTGAGGCTGGGAGTCAGTTAAAAAATTTCAGAACTGAGATTGATAGATTTTTGTTTGATACGGGTTCTTAAGGGATGTGGAGCCAAGGCAGATAAATTGAATTAAAATACATATCAACTATGATCCAACTGAATGATGGCACTGGCTTGAAGGGGCTGAATGTCCTACTCATGTTCCTATGCTCCAAAACCCAGCCTGTTAGCTGTCACTTCAGTGAATAGAGCTGTGGATAACACTCTTATTCTGATTTGGTTAAAGATGGCTGGTGCTGACCATGTTGGATTTTACTTGACGTCTCAGTCGCTTAAGAATTTTCCGCCAATTTGCCACAATTAAATAAAGGGAGTAACTGACAAATCTGCCACTCTCTTCAGATTCTTAATCACCACTTGCTTCACCTAATTTTCTCCCTTTTATGGAGGTGCTTCCTTGGTGCTCAGTGTATTTGTTACTATGGTCCAGTTGCTGTAGGGAATGCATTACCCAGAACTGGATCAATTATGTCCGTTTGGATAATTGCCCTTATATAGGTGCATCTATCTTTGATGACACTTTACCCAGAATTTGTAGCAATCTTCTTTCAGCTTCTCCCATTTGAACTGGGTTTGTCACAATGCTGGTTGATCACCCTGCCCCATCTCCTCCTCTCAGTCATCCATTCCTCTTCCAATCCTGCTGTGTGAAGTCTTTCGCCACTGCATCCTTCCATCTGGCCTCAAGCCTTTCTCTTCTCCTAGCCATCATATCTCCATCACCAGCCTCACCACATATTATCTCTCTCTCTCTGTCTGCAACAGATGACCATGTCACTCCAGTATCTTCTCAGCTACTTTCTTCCACAAGCGTCATTGCCTTCCACCAACGCTGCCCCCCCCCCCCCCCCACCCCCCTCCCCCCCAACCACCACCACTACCACCACCACCACCACCACCGATGTGCTGGTTCCAGTTTTGTCCTTTCATGTGATTCCACACATCCATCTCAGCATCCGCAATCTCATTAGTATCCAGTTCCTCCCTTCTTGATGTGATTGAAGTTTCTTGTAGATTCTTCCTTTCAGCTTCAATGGTCTCTTTCCTCTTACAGAACACCCCACTGCACTTTTTCCAATTACCCCAACCAGAGCTATTCTGTTGCTTAATTTCCGTTCCCATACTTCCAACTTCTGCCACCAATGGCTGCTGGTCCTCAGGTAATTGAGACTATTCACTGTCTCCAAGTCTTCACATCATCACTCTGATTCTCTTCCCTAGGCTCAAACTGACAGTCCATTTATTGGGTCTTTGGTCTACTGATCTTTGTACCCCTGCTTTGCAGAGCTTTTCTTCAGTTCTCCAGGTACTCAGTCATATTCTCATCATTCCTACTGCAAAGCTCAATGTCATCTGCAGATATCATTGACCCTGTCTCATTTACATAGTTTGAACATCCATGACAATCAGGAAGCGGAAGGGGCTCAGTGCCGACCATTGGTATTAACCAGCTTTGAATTTGAAACTCTCATTCTCCCCGACCCTGATTCTTACTCTTGTCTGGCACTATTTGTACATGTCCTGTAATCATCGTCAGCACTTCTCAGAGTCTCTGCAAATTTTAACACATCTCCAGACTTTCTTCCTAGACACCCAGTCATAAACCTTCTCCAGGTCAATGGAATACTCTTCATTTTGCATTGACCTTCCCAATATATCTCCACTGCTTGTCTCAAAGCAAACATAGCATTAGTAGTGCTTCTTCTGAGCATGAATTGAACCGACCTTTGTGGACTATTTTTCTCTGTCTCTGGTCCATGACTCTCTCCAATACCTTGAAGGTATGTGCTAGGAGTTTAATTCCTTGGTAGTTTTTGCAACCTTGAATGTCCTCTTTTCCTTTGAATATTGTGCGGGACCTGGACCCCATATTCATGTAGGCAGGTCCATACTTCCTCTGGTATCTAATCCAGTCCTACTGCTTCGCTGCTTTTCATTTCTTTCAGTGATGTTCTGTTTGCCTCCAGATTGATGCTCGCTGTCATTCCTTGATTTGCAGCTACCTCTTCTGTCTTTGTTCTTGGGATTTCTGCATTCACAAGCCAGTTAATGTATTAGCCTGACCTCTCTTTTTTTCATCCTGTTTCACTAAGGTTATGCCACCTGCATACTTGATCGTACCTACATTTCCCACACCTTTTGTTCACCTATCTCAAGCAGCTGCTATTCTGAAGATATATTTTTGCCCCTCTTTGACTTTCATATATTTCTTCCATGATCAGGACATCTTCTCTAGCAATCATTTTCTTTGCATTCCTGTTTGCCTTTTTGTACCCATCCATATCTTCTTCGAGTCCTGACTGTTTCCACTTTTTAAACAGTTCCTTCTTTGTACTTTCTGTGTTTTCGTTCTACCGCAAGTTTCTTTCCCAGTCTTTCTCCTCCCTGGTGACCTTTCACACACTTCCTCACCAGTTTTTTTATTCTTTCATGGGATGTGGTCATCGCTGGTTGGGCCAGCAATTATTGCCCATCCCTAATTGCCCTTGAGAAGGTGGTGGTGAGCCGCCTCCTTGAACCGCTGCAGCCCCTGTGGTGTAGGTACACCCACTGTGCTGTTAGGAAGGGAGTTCCAGGATTTTGACCCAGTGAAGTGACAGTGAAGGAAGTCAAGATGGTGAGTGGCTCGAAGGGGAATTTCCAGGTGGTAAGGTTCCTATGCACATGCTGCCCTTGTCCTTCTAGGTGCCAGAGGTTGCAACTTTGGAAGGTGCTGTTGAAGAACCTTGGTGAGTTGCTACAGTGCATCTTGCAGATGGTACACACTGCTGATACAGTGCGGTGGAGGTGGAGGGACTGAATTTTTAAAGTGGTGGATGGGATGTCAATCAAGCAGGCTTATTTGTCCTGGATGGTGTCGAGCTTCTTGTGTTGTTGGAGCTGCACTCATCCAGGCAAGTGGAGAGCATTCCATCACACTCCTGACTTGTGCATTGTAGATGGTGGACAGGCTTTGGGTTTTGCTAATCAAGCCTGCCACCAAGTTCCACCAGTGTTCTACAGTATCTGTTGTATCTTCTATTTCTTTTAGTGGTCTCGCCATCTGACCTCTGAATTCCTCCTTCACTTGTGGATCTTTGAGCTTCCACCACTTAATGTTCTGTCTTCTCTCTCTTCTGCTGCAGTGTTTTCTTTGCAATCAGCTCTACCATTAGCACTTTTGGGTGCGTGGTCAGTGCCTTGCTAGGGAAGACTTTGCAGTTAAGAGCAAAATACTGTGGATGCTGGAAATCTGAAACAAAAACAAAAATAGCTGGGAAAACTCAGTAGGTCTGACAGCATCTGCGGAGAGGAATACAGTTAAAGTTTCGAGTCTGTGACTCTGCAGTTCCTGCAAAGGATTTTGAAGTTCTTTGCTTCCTTTGCAAGTAGTGATGCAATCCAGCTTCGTTTCTCTACTGTCCCTGTTGTAGGTTATAAGGTGGTCTCTGTGTTTGTGGTATCAATGTATTAATATCATGAAACTACCAGTTTATCCTAAAAGCTCATCTGGTTTCTTCAAGGGAGAAAGTCTGCCAGTCTGACCTACACATGACCCCAGATCCAGAGCATTATAGTTGACTCCTAACCAGCCTCTGAAATGGCCCCAGCAAACCACTCCAGGGAAGGAAAGCACTCTGAGTGTACCTACAACACATGGGCTGCAGTGGTTGAAGAAGACACTCGGCACCACTTTCTCAAGGGTAGTTCGGGAAATAATTGCAGGCCTTGGCAGTTTTGCTCACACTCTAAGATAGAATATTGAAAGCACAGCCAGTAATGGTTAGGCTGTTGCTAATGGTGCTGTAAATGGCATCAGGTAAGGAAGGGGAAAATTGACCAGGCTTTCTTGCTGTCCAGTGATCCCATGCCTGTAGGACATTTGAACAAGAGGAGGCCATTCAGCCCATAGAGCCTGTTCCGCCACTCAATTAGATCATAGTTGATCTGTATTGTAACTCCATCCAGCTGCCTTGGTTCCACAACCCTTAAGACTGTTAGCCAAAAAAAAAGTTATCAATCTAAGTTTTGAAATTTTCAGTTGATTCCCAATGCTTCCCCACTGCCTTAGCTTTTTAGGGGCAGGTTTCCAGTCCCCTTTGTGTGTAGAAATGCTTCCTAATATCACTCCTGAATGGCCTCCTTGTTCTGGACTCCCTTCGCCAGAGAGAAAAGTTTCTCTCCATCTACCCGATCAAGTCCTTTAATCACCTTAGGTATGTGTGTCGTTGGGTGGAGCTAAGAGTGGGCTTGGCTGTGAGGGACCCCACGGTTCAATATTCTGTGCAGCTCACTGTGAAGGCCCACACATGAAGAATGGCCACCTGAGACGAGGTACCAAAGGATGCCTGGCTCTAAGGAACTGTAATCCCTGGAACAGAGAGCTCTCTGTCAAGGTGGGAGGAGCAACCATTCAGGAGAGGAAGAGTAAAGGAGGGGAAGAATAAAGGAGGGGAAGAATAAAGGAGGGGAAGGATAAAGGAGGGGAAGTGTAAAGGAGGGGAAGAGTGAAGGAGGGGAAGAATAGAGGAGGGGAAGAATAGAGGAAGGGAAGAGTAAAGGAGGGGAAGAATAGAGGAAGGGAAGAGTAAAGGAGGGGAAGAGTAAAGGAGGGGAAGAATAGAGGAGGGGAAGAATAGAGGAGGGGAAGAGTGAAGGAGGGGAAGAGTAAAGGAGGGGAAGAAGAAAGGAGGGAAAGAATAAAGGAGGGGAAGAGGAAAGGAGGGGAAGAGTGAAGGGGGAAGAGTGAAGGAGGGGAAGAATAGAGGAGGGGAAGAATAGAGGAGGGGAAGAGTGAAGGAGGGCAAGAGTAAAGGAGGGGAAGAATAGAGGAGGGGAAGAATAGAGGAGGGGAAGAGTGAAGGAGGGGAAGAGTAAAGGAGGGAAAGAGTGAAGGGGGAAGAGTGAAGGAGGCGAAGAGTAAAGGAGGGGAAGAATAAAGGAGGGAAAGAATAAAAGAGGAGAAGAGTAAAGGAGGGAAAGAGTGAAGGAGGGAAAGAGTGAAGGAGGGGAAGAGTAAAGGAGAAAAAGAGTGAAGGAGGGGAAGAGTAAAGGAGAGGAAGAGTGCAGGAGGGGAAGAGTGAAGGAGGGGAAGAGTAAAGGAGGGGAAGAGTGAAGGAGGGGAAGAGTAAAGGAGGGAAAGAGTGAAGGAGGGGAAGAGTGCAGGAGGGGAAGAGTGCAGGAGGGGAAGAGTGAAGGAGGGGAAGAGTAAAGGAGGGGAAGAGTGAAGGAGGGGAAAAGTGAAGGAGGGGAATTGTCTTTTTTAAGTAAATTAAATTGTCGCTTTCTACTGCCAAAATTAATCAGAAATGCCAGATTCATTGCTGTCTGCCTTTAGGGCAAGTGTGTCACATTATTTAATTTGCAGTCACATCGCAATGAACAGTACAAAGACTCAAAGTACAGCATTCAGCTGGCTGTGATATTATTGGGATGCATCAACTCCTGGGACAGGTACAATTAATTGGAACTAGGGATTGCTGTCCACTGTGGTATGGTTCCTGTCCCAGTTTATGCTTCTTCCAGGTTATTTCTGTCCCTGTTACTAATACTCATGTTACATTAAACCGAGGCCCCTTTGGTCGGTTTATCTGAATGTTAAAAATCCTTCCCTGGAGAGAGCAAGGAGTTCTGATGGTGACGTGAACATCATTCCTCCCTCAATAAGAGCCTCAAAAAAAAAATCATAATTTGGCCTTTCACCTAATTGCTGTTAGAAGGATTCTGCTACAGTGCATTTACTGCTGTGTTTTCCTACTCAACAGGTCACTGCTCCCCGAAACTGTGTGCAGTGATGAAACAGTCACAGTTTGCATTGATATAGCATTCCTAATTTCTTTTTTATTCATTCTCAGGATGTGGGCTTTTCTGGCTGGGCCAGCATTTATTGCCCATCCCTAGTTGCCCTTGAGAAGGTGGTGGTGAGCTGCCTTCTTGAACTGCTGCAGCCCATGTGGTGTAGGTACACCCACAGTGCTGTTAGGGAGGGAGTTCCAGGATTTTGACCCAGTGAGAGTGAAGGAACAGCCGATATATTTCCAAGTCAGGATGGTGAGTGACTTGGAGGGGAACTTCCAGGTGTTGGTGTCCCCATGTGTCTGCTGCCCTTGTCCTTCTAGATGGTAGTGGTCGTGGGTTTTGGAAGGTGCTGCCAAAGGATGACAGAGAAGTCCTAACGGAGAGAGATGTCCCAAGGTGTTTTGCAATGAAGATCCTAGGCAGTGGGTTTGGGGGAAGGGTTTGTGACCGAAGGTATGGTCATAGATAGGTGCTGAGGAACGTCTGAAGGAAGAGATGTGGCAATGAAGGGGGGATAGGAAGACAATCCTTGGCGGAATGGAAAAAGAGGTGATCATGAATGCCTAATGGCAGAAATTCAAAAGAGGACAGGGTTTAAGCTGGGATGTAGGGTTAATAAAGGTTGCAGAGGTTTGGTGAGATAAATCCATGGAAAGATTTGTATCTGAGCACTCCTAAGCATATTGTAGCCATTATGCTGAGCACAAGCTACTAACAGGTTGATAGCCAGAAGGCACAGATTTAAGATAATCAGTAATGCGGAGAGACAATACAATCTAAATGGGTACAGTTTTAAAGGGGCTGCAAGAACATAGGGATCTGAGGGTGTTTATGCAGAAAGCTTCGAAGGTGACGGGACAGGTTAACAAAACAGTTAATAAGGCATATGGAATCCTGGGCTTTATAAATAAAGGCATGGAAAGTACACAGGCCAGGCTGTTAAACCAGCTCCAGCGAGAGGATTGTGTCTAATTCTGCACACCGCACTTTAGGAAAGATGTGAGGTTTTGGAGCTTACAGAAGAAATTCACCAGAACAGTTTCAGGGATGAGGGATTACAGTTAATGCAGATAGACTAAAGGAGAAAAATTGCAGGAATATGGGGAAAGAAATAGGAATTGGGACTAAATGGATTGTCCTTCGAAAGAACCAGCGCAAACTCGACGGACTGAATGGCATCCATCTGTGCTGTTCAATTCTTTGATTTTATGATTGGTTCATGATTTCGTGAAAGGAAATCATGTGCAACAAATTTGTTAGAGTTCTTTGAGGGTGTAAAAAGCAGGAAGGATAAAGGGGAACTAGTAGACATAGTGTGTTTACATTTCCAAAAGGCATTCGATAAGGTGCCACATAAAATGTTACCACACAAGATAAAAGCTTATAGTGCCCATAGCATGGATAGGGGATTTGCCAATTAACAGGAAACAGAGTTGAGATAAAGGGGTTGGCAAACTGTAATTAGTGGAGTGCCAGAGGGAGCAATGCTGTGGCTTCAACTGTTTGCAATCTGTATTAATAACTTGGATGAAGAGACTAAGTACATTGTAGCCAGATTTTCCAATGATACGAAGATAGATAGGAAAGCAAATTATGAGGAGGCGAGATTTTCGTGGAGCCAGGCAAACTTAGGAGGCCTTTAAAATGGCGGGTGGGACCAGGAGACAGAAGTCTGACCTACATTTCTGGCAGATTCCATTTTTGCCGAAGGGGGAAGGGTCAGACCATGAATGAAACAGGTGGAAAACCCGAACTCAGCCGGGCCACTTAAGATTAGTTCGGAGCTCAAACAGACAGCATTTTTCCTGTCCCAAGAGCCTCTACCCACAGTGTGGAAGTCACAAATTTATAGAGGAGGCATAAATGCTCTTGAATGGCAGATGAGGTCTACCTAAATGTCATGATATGAAGTTATTTAAATCCTCAGATCTGGGGATTAAAAAAAACAGACTACATTTTTTCAGTTGGAGTAAGGAAGACACCTGCTGCTGGAGTGCATTGATTAACAGGCCATCTGGTGTAGCTTACAAAACACCATTAGCCATCTGTTCCTGCAGTTTCAATAGATTTCATTGTAACATCTCCCAAGGGTTTTTATTACAGCTGAGCCCATTATGAATGCACAACTGAGTTTCAAAAGCTCAGAAAACATCTCTGTGGGGGAGGGGTGCTGAGTTCACATTTTTCTTGACAATTTTCAGGGGCTGTTAATGGATTTGATGTCTTTGATGTGGTTAGCAAATAGAAGTTTGTTTGCTTTTACAACAGGTTGACCACTTGGGTGGATTTGGAATTTTTGAATGGGTTTCATAAACAAGAGTTTTTTTTTCCAGAATCAAGTGTGTATGAGTAAGAACTCTCTTAGATTGTTAGGAGTTTTTTTTTCATCTCCTGAGGTCTGTCCATAGTAGATACTGGGTGGGTGGCTATGGAGTGCTATGGGTGGCTTGGAGGTGGCATGGGTGATATGAGGGGGCATGGAGGTGGCATGGGTCATGGGGGTGGAATTGGGGTATGAGGTGGCATGGAGGTGGCATGGGTCATGGGGGTGGAATTGGGGTATGAGGGGGCATGGAGGTGGCATGGGTCATGGGGGTGGAATTGGGGTATGAGAGGGCAGGGAGGGGTGAGGGCTAGAGGGCCTAGCAGTCTTTTGCACAACTGGGCCAAAGTTTCAGTGAATCAAGGCGGGCCTTCCAACCAACGTCTCGGCACTCGTCCACCTCCCTGGCCACATCTGAACAATCCCTGAGACAGTGGACCTGACCCCTTCCCTCTTAGGATTCCCCAGAATGAAAATATGGCAGACAAGGGCCCTTTTAAAGGAGACAGATCTGGCAAGTTGGGAAATTTCCTGACTCGAACTTCCCGGTTTAATGGCGAAATCCAGCCCCAAGAGCCTGCAAAGGGATATAGATAGGTTAAGTGAATGGGCAAAAAATTTGGGAGGTGAGTATAGTGTAGGAAAATGTGAGGATGTCCACTTTGCCGGAAGAAAAGAAACAGAGAACATTACTTAAACGGAAGGAGCCTGCAGAATGCTGTGATATGGAGGGATCTGGGTGTCCTCACACATGTATCACAAAAAGTTAGCATGCAGGTGCTGCAAATAATTAGGAAGCCAAATGGAATGTTAACCTTTATTGAAAAGGGAATGGAGTATAGTAGGGAAGCCTTGCTACAGCTGTAAATGAAATTGGTGAGTCCACACCTAGAGTACTGTGTACAGTTTTGGTCTCCTTATTTAAGCAGGGATAGGTTTGCATTGGGAGCAGTTCAGAGAAGGTAACCAGGTTTATTCCTGGGATGAAGGGGTTGTTGTATGAGGAAAGGTTGAGCAGTTGGGCCTGTACTCATTGGAGTTTAGAAGTATGAGAGGTGATCTTATTGAAATATATTAGGTTCTGAGGGGGTGGGGGGGGGGCTTTACAAAATAGATGCTGAATGTTTCCACTCATGAGGGAATCTAGAACTAGGGGGAAGAGTTTCGAAATAAGTGGTGTCCCATTTAAGATGGAGACGAGGAGGAATATTCCTCCTTTCAGAAGGTCATTAACCTTTGGAATTCTTTACCCCAGGGAGCAGTGGAAGCTGGGTCATTGAATATATTAAAGGCTGAGTTAGACAGATTTTTGATTGACAAGGGAGTCAAAGGTTTGGGGGAGGGGTGGGACAGGCAGGACAGTGGAGTTAAGGTTGCACTCAGGTCATCTTATTGAATGGTGGCGAAGCAGGCTCAATGGACCGAATGGTCTACTGCTCCTCCTACTTTTTCATTCTTCTTGGGTTCTTACAATTGCATGAGTACACACACAAAACTCTGAGTTATATTTCTTACTGAGTTGTTCATCCTTAGAATTATTTTGAGCTGGAAGTTTAGAAAGCACTATCCTGAGTGGGGTTGCTTGAATGGCGTCTGTTAGGATCAGCAGCTTGGGATTCATGTAAATTAAAGGGAACAGGGATTTAAACTTTATCCATGACCCTGTGGATCTATGAGAACATGAATTGGGAAATTGCCTGATCTAGTTCTGATTATATTCTCTCGAATGCAGACAAACCTGATGACATCTCTTCAGCCAATGAGTTGTTTTTATGGTGTAGACCCGGCTGTTGTGTAGGCGACATGGTGGATTTTGAAAGGGTATGTCTCCTATTGATGGTGCTGTGAATAAAGTTGGCTGCAATGGGATGAGACCACACAGTCAGACATCGCTGTCAACCTCAGGGAAATAAAGGAACAAATTGATTGTAACTCCATGGGGGAGGGGTCAGAGGGGGGGAATCGAAATTGCTGTAGTGACTAGGTGTAGTGACATAGCGGGCACGTTACAGAAGAAACTGTGTTTCTGTTTCGTCTTGCATTCAGGTCTAGATGTTTTTTTTAGAGTTTTTCTGTTATCCTAAGGTTGTTACTGTTACTAGTAAAAACCATTCTTGTGTATTTACAGATCTAGTACATCTCAGCATTCTACATGAGGTCGTTCTTCTGCTTCCCACCAGATCTCTGTTACTTAATCATGTGACATTGCATCATAGTTACATCAGCAGTTACATTGGTATCAGTGCTCTTGATGTTAACCCTTTACTCTACAGTTTCCACCATCATCAAAAGAAATTCTTCCTCAACAGAGTGGGCTTTGCTGTTCAGAGGTATATACCTAGGAATCGATCCCTTATTTTCCTAATCTCCCCCTTTCTCTCCTAATGATCCCGACTGACCCAAGGTTATAATTCAATTGGTGTTGACAATCCTCTGGCACCTCATCCAAATGGTTCAATTCTAATGTAAGTTTCAGAATTCAACCTTGAGAGCATCATTACTGAAACCAACCCTGTCTGCGCCCAACATCTGCTTTTCAACAAGAATCACTGGGTAATGATCAGGAGCTGGAACTTTGGTTAATTATTTTCCACCTCCAAATTTTCAGAATCCTGAGAGCAATTGTGATGTTCATCCAAACACTAGCTAAGGTCAATTAACTCTTAAACGATTCTCGTTCTAAATAGACGAAACTCAACAGTTCTTGATGTGCCCATATATCCCTAACAGCAGTAGAAAACAATGTAAGGCAAATTTAGACAGATCTTTTAGAGTGAATTGGGAATTTTTAAAAGCCCAAAATGGCCTTCCTTGGGCCTTTTGGTTTGTAACTGTTTCTGAAACAGTTTAATTTGTTGGAGTAGCTCCCAAATTCAGATTGTATCATGCATCCTAAGTACAACCAGCGGCATTCGGTTTGGCATACACTAAGATATTTTGTAGTGGATTGGTATCAGCTTGTTATTGAATCCAGTGAAGGCCGTTTCACCATCAGGCACAATAAGATCTTGCCCTCTGTCAATGCAATCTCTGAAAGAGAGTCTCTGCAACAGTTTAACTGCTTTTTAATGACCAGGGTTTTGTTACACCAGTGATGTACTCTGCCGCAGAAACAAACTGATAATGAACCAATGTTGGGCCCATCTGCCACTGGTAATGGCTCTGCTTCAGTATTTGGAGCAGGGCAGTCAGAGCTGGTGAACATCGTGGAAAGTCTAATATTATTGACAACAGATTCATATGTTTGTCACCTCCAGGCTATACTATTCCAGTGCACTCCCTGGCTCCTCTCCCATCTTCCTCCCCCTGTAAACTTTAGCCCGTGCAAAGCTTTTCTGCCCATATCCAAACCTGTATCACCAGCCCTGTGTTCATCGATGTACATTGACTCCTGGTCCAGAAACACCTCAAATTTAAAACTGTTATCTCAGTGATCAAATCAACTCCATGACCTCGCCGCTCCCTATCCCTGTAACCTCCTCTGCCCCTACCATCCTTTGAGATCTCTGTGTTCCTCCAATTCTGGCCTCTTGTGCATTTTGGGTTTTCTACACCCCCACCATCTGTGGCTGTGCCTTTAAATACCCAGGTTCTAAGCTCTAGAATCCTCTCCTTAAACCTCTCTGCGTTTCTGCCTCTCTCCTTTATACTCCACGGCCGTTCTGGGGAAGCGCTAATTCCTTCTGTAAGCTTAAGGCTGCGGCACTCGAACAGGCCGCAAACAGACCAAGGCTGAGAGCAATTGTAGCTCCCGAAGGCTTTACTGAATCACCTGGGGACTTCTCATTGTGTTCTCCTGTTCATCAGGACAATCCCATTTGTTCTTGTGAACTGAGGAGTGCGATTTGAGTGAGATTTTTACCATCACTTTGCTGGTGGGGCTATACAATCTTTTCTCTGGCTAGAACAGGATAGGACTGTATCTGTGGTTGTTATGTGAGTTCTGGGTCAAGACCCTTTGATTGGTGTCTTCTTAACATTTTTGAATTAAAAAAAAAGGGATCAGGCTTCCTGTTGCTACTGAAAACTCATTGAGAATTTTAATTATTAACAGTTCCACATCGCCGGCTTTGAACCAATTTGCCAGCTTCACTTAGTGAGAGGCGCTATCTTTATGGGTTAAAGTCACACTGCAGAGCCTTGGCCACGTAATCTAGATTGATGCTTTGGCGTAGTACCGAGGGACTGCTGCACTGTCAGTGCCATCTTTTGGATGAGGCATTGAACTGAGATGACATAGAAGATCTCAGCTATTTTGAAGGCACCACAACCACTCTTTACTCTGCTGGATTCACAGATCCTGAGATTGAATGAATGCTGCCGGTGCCAAGCTGGAAGCTGCCTCGCAAAATTACCTGACTTGCTATTTTTGACGGGCTCGGAATATTTTGATTTACATTCGGTGGCAGAGCAGGTGATTGGATGGCCCGAGGTGCAAACATTGCAGTTCCTAATGATGGTTCCCCTGTGCCTGAGGTAGCCGAGGGCTGATTATATCAGGCCAGGAGACTCAGCATTAGCCTCAATAAAACAGGATTGAACACAGAATAAGAGCAAAATACTGCAGGTGCTGGAGATCTGAAATAAAAACGCTTAAGTGCTGGAAGAACTCAGCAGGTTCCGGCACCTTTTGCGGAGACAGAAGCAGAGTTAACCTTCCGAGTCCAATGTGTCTCTTCTTTAGAACTGTCAGTTGCCAAGAAGAGTCATATGGACTCAAAACGTTGGGTGGGATCTTCCACACCCTCCCCCCACTGGGATTTTCCAGTCCCTTCGCAAGTCAATGGGCTTCTGGCTGGGGCGCTGCCTCTCCCACGACAGGTGCCACCCGCGACAGGTCCGGAAAATCCCGGCCGTTAACTCTGTTTCTTGCTCCGCAGATGCTGCCAGACCTGCTGGATTCTTCCGGCACTTTGTGTTTTTTATGTAGCTTTGAACACAGACCGGTTCCGGTTTTATTAGCTCATGCACGAGCTTCCTACCTTCTGCCTAATGGATTTTGGAGTGGGGTTGTCCAGGTTATGTTCCCCCACATTGGCCTGGACTTTTTATTCGGATTTTTATGGGGCCAGTGGGATGGCCAAAAGAGTCTTTTCCTGTTGCCAACGTTTCCCTAAGTCTAGAAGTTATTATACATCCATCCCTTCTGGATCTTTAACACTGGGACGTACTTATTGAGGACGTGTGAGGTGAATGTCAATGTGCGTTCATGAATAAGTCAATCATAGAATGGTTACAGCACAGAAGGAGGCCATTCAGCCCATCATCTGCAAGAGTAACTCACCTGGTGCCACTCCCCTGCCATTTCCCTGCAGCGCTTCAGATTTTTCACTTCAGCTAATCATCCAATTCTCTTTTGATTGGATCTTCCTCCTCCAGCAGTGCATTTCAGGCCCTTCTCTCTCCAGAGGGGCTTCTCTCAGCTGGACGGGGCTGTGAATCTGCTGCTGGAGTGAGGGGGCTGCTTTCTGGCAACAGAACATCAGTGAGGTGTCATGTGGCTATCAGTATCCCACAATCCCAACTAACCAGATCTCAGTGGAACGCTGCCCTTGGACATAACTGCAGCAACAAATTGCATTTGTATAGACAAACATCCCAAGACGTTTCCCAGGGGGAGGGTTTTTCCCTTGTCGGGCAGGCTTGGCGGGGGTGCACAGCGATTTGACGCTGATGGGTCAGTTACAGCCCACACAGCATGAGACGCGTGTGAGAGCGCTCAGCACTGCCTGTGTGGGCGAGGAGGAGGACATTGCACATCATTTTACACTCTGTCAGGTTGGGCACGCGCCTGCCCAGCAAGCTAAACATCCTCCCCCCAGGTGAATTATTAAACACCATTTGACATTGAGCCACATAAGAAGATTTTAGGACAGGAGTCCAAAAGCTTGGCCAAAGAGGCAGATTTTGAATAGAGGAGGAGAGAGGTTTAGGGAGAAAATTTCAGAGATTATTGTCTGAACAGCTGAAGGCATGGCCAACAATGGTGGGAAGGAGGATGTACAAAAGGCTTGGAGAAACAGTTCATGGAGGGTTGTGTGGCTAGGGCGGGCCGAGGCTATGGACAAGGATAAGAATTTTAAAATCCAGGAGCTGCTGGACCAGGAGCCAATGACTGTCAGCGAGCGTAGGAGCGATAGTTATCAGGAGCTTCTACTTGGCTCCAGTTAACACTGCATGAGTTAATCTAAGAGGCCGGGGAAGATTTTTCATTTTATTTCGCCTGACACAACATATTACAGGAATGTTGGGGTAGCTTTACGTATGTGCAGTTCTCCCTTGTTAACGCTACCATTTCGAGGAAGGCCTGCGCCAGTGGGGATTTTCTTCAGAGTCACCCCCCCCCCCCCCCCCCCCCCCCCCGTCCCTCACAATTCAACCCCAATTGCATTCAGACTCCCTCTCATCAGACCCCGGCCGCCTCTTGTTGCTGAGTCCCCACTCCTGCTCAGCAGTCTGGTAGCGGATCAGGCTGGGTTTGGATAGTACTGAATGTAGTTTATGTAAATAAAGACCGGCTGTTCAAACTGGACAGGATCCATGACTCTGGACTCCCTAGGTACTCCATTCACACTCACCGTACCTCTCCCTCCCACCCCATTAAAATCAGGATTCAAGTGGCCAACATAGAAGCTCTTCCATTCTCTTGCACTAATGTCCCTCAGCATCTGGTGTGGGGATTTGACATAAGATCATATCTCGCTGGCTGCTTCATGGAAATGACAGCAATAAAGCAAAATTCCATCTTCCACTACCGATCCTATTGAGAGGTGGTTTTAACACCTAATTGCTGGGCGGTTCTGTTTATGGGCTGTTTGCATGATTAATTGCCCCATTTGAAGCCTTCCTGTCCATTAGCTCCAGGCATCTGTGTCGTGAGTAAGGTATTAATATATTCCTTGCTCACTGCTCCTCAGCGTCACTGAGTCCTGCTTTCCATCTTTAACTCTTTGATTCCCCCGAACGTTCACCTGAGCTTTCACAAGGCAGGAACTTTTGAAAAGCAAAAGCAGGTCAGCACCTTCCACTTAGACTGTGCCTTCACTGTGCCAAAACTCTCAGGTGCTACACAGAGAAGCATTCACTGAGCCCTAATAGAGGGGAGCCAGGAGAATAAAAGAAAGACTTGCATTTCTATAGCACCTTTCACGACCTCAGAAAAGTGCTTTCCAAGCAATTAAGTACTTGTGAAGTGTGGTCACTGTTGTGATGTAGGAATCGTGGCAGCCAATGGGTGCACAGCAAGTTCCCACGAACAGCAATGTGATAATGGCCAGATAATCTGCTTTAGTGATGTTGTTTGAGGAATAAGTTTTATCCAGGACATTGGCGAGAGCTCCCCTCCTCTTCTTCGAAATAGCCCCATGAACTCTTCCACACCATCTGACAGGGTGGATTGGTTTAATGTCTTATTTAAAATGCAGCACCTTCAACAGTATGGAACTCCCCCAGTACTGCACTGGGAGTTTCAGCGGAAACTTTGTGCTCAAGTCTAATTCAACCTGTTCCTTTTCCGATTGGACATGGGAATGCAGTGCATCTGCAGAATAGACCAATGGAGATAGAGAGGAGCTGGGTATAGAATTGCCAACTCTCCAGGACTGGCCTGGAGTCTCCAGGAATTGAAGATCAATCTCCAGGATGCTGCTGTGTGCAACCCTGAGAGAAAAATCATCGGATGTTAAAAAATTGACTTTTAAAACATTTTCTTTGAAAATTTCTCTTTACCAGATGTAAAAATATTAAAGATGGGAAAAAAATGCTGTTTGGCTGACAGTCAAGCATCATCCAATTGGGTAATGAGTCTTTTTGCTTTCTGATTGGTGTAGGAAGGCCGTACATCACAAGGATGGACGTGTTGGCCGATTAATGGCTGGAGTGTGGGGGCAAGTCATGTGATGGAACCTCCAGGAATACATTTAATCACAGTTGGCGACCCTAGGGATGGGGCAGTTGAGTCGGGAGGTCATTTGATGAAAGCTTCAGGAAAAGTCTCAACCAGAGTTGGCAACCCTTGGTGACATACAGCATAGTTCCTTAGGCCTGTGAAACTGTGCCCCAACCTGGGTGAGTGAGTGAGTGCCTTTAAAAGAGGAAAAAATTGTGGAAGTAGGGTTGGAGAAATATACCCTTAACCCTCAGAAAATACTGGAAATATAGAGCATGTGTGTCTGAAGGTGTTGGGCTAACATTATGGTAGGCTCTTCATTAGGATGTGTCCTCTACTCCTGCTCTTTCACACACTGAATGGACCTGTTGTGCTTTTCCAGCACTTATCGCTTGAAAGATCTATTTTAAGAGTTAGTGTAAAAAGCTTTATAAAATGATGAGTCACACTGGTGGCTGCTCAGTTTCCCATATCCATGCATTTCCATAGAGCTTTAATGTGAGAATGAAAACAAGAAAGCATTGAGCAACAACGTGGCCTGATTTAGGCTTTGTCTTTAATGTTGTTGAAAATGAGATAGGTGGCGAGAAACGGGCAGGGCAGGGAGCGGACTATGATTTGTGTTCCGATATTTGTTTTGTTGTTTACGTAACTGCATTGAAAAATATCACCACTAGCCCCTACCCTGCCAGTGGCAAAATGTTCTCTTGTTTTGTAAAAAAAACCCAATAATTTAGGGTGATCTTCCTACATTTGAGGAATTTCTGGATGGCCACACAAAATCTGGATTGCCCCATCCAGATCAGATGGGTGTTGACCCCTAATCCTGTTCTGTCCATTAAGAAACTTTATCATTAACATTGGGCCACATTCTTTATCTGGATTGGGGACAAAAAACAAAATGGCTACACTCAAGAGATAGTCAAAGGTGGTCAGAAATACTTTGTTTATCCACCATGAGGGAAAGACAGTGGTGTAGTGGTAATATCACTGGGCTAATAGTCCAGCGACCCAGGTTGATACTCTGGGGGGTCACAGGTTCAAGTCGCACCATGGCAGCTGATGGAATTCAAAATTCAATTAATAAAATCTGCAATGTAAAGCTAGTTTCAGTAATGATGACCATGAATTATCACTGATTGTCATAAAAACCCATCTGGTTCACAACTACCCTTTAGGGAAGGAAATCTGCTGTCCTTACCTTGTCTGGCCTACATGTGACTTCATTTCCAGAGCAATGTGGTTGACTCTTAACCGCTGTCTGAAGTGGCTGAGTAAGCCACTCAATTCAAGGACAATTAGGGATGGGCAACAAATGCTGACCTTGCAGGTGATGCCCACGTCCCATGAAAGAATAAAAAAAAAGCGTTGCTTTTTAATGAGGAAACTCCAAGTCTATTGAGTGTGGGATTTCTTAGTTACAGTTAAAGTCACCTAGTGGAAGAAAGAATTGGCACTTATATAATAGTCTCTCACATTCTGCGTTCCGCAACCAATAGAGTGCTTTAGGAGTACGTTCACTGTTGTTACTTTCACAGCAGCCAGTTTGCATACAGCAAGCTCCCACAAACAACAATGTGACTAGATCATCTGTTTTAGTGATGGTGGCAAACACTGGGGATAAAGAACAACCAAAAAAAAAGTTTAGGAAAGATGTGGTGGCTTTAGAGAGGGTGCAGAAAAGCTTTATAAGAAATGTTCCAGAGGCGAGGGACTTCAGTTTTGTGGATAGACTGGAGAAACTGAGGTTGTTCTCCTTAGAGAAAAGAAACTGGAGAGGAGATAGAGCTGTTCAACATCACAAAGAGTCTGGACAGAGTAGATAGAGAGAAACTGTTCCCATTGGTGAAAGGGTCAAGAACCAATGGGAATTGGATAAGCACCTGAAGAAAAAGTAATTGGAGGGTTATGGGACAAGGACAGGAGAATGAGATGAGCTGAGTTGCTTTTGCAGAAAGCCAGCATGGACATGATGGGCTGAATGGCCTCCTCCTATGCTGTTCTTTGGTTCTATTCTATGTAAGTGCTCTAACTCTTTTTTGAAATAATGACATGGAGTCTTTTACGTTTACCTAAGTGAGTAGATGAAGCATCAGTTTAATATCTCATTCAAAAGATAGCACCCATGACAGTACAGTACTCCCTCAGTACTGCACTGGAGTGTCAGGCTCTGGAGCGGGGCTTGAACCCATGACCGTCCAACTCAGAGATGAGAGTGATATCGGCTGACACCTAATAAATGGTCTAAATATGATAACCATTTTAAAGCATTCCATTTTCTGATTTTCAGATCCTTGAAAGCCTTTGTGCAACCACAAGTGCTTCTACGTGACGTGAGGTGCTGTCACGATAAACCACGGACAGCAGCATGGATGGCGATGTGGATATGAGGTCGGAGCTGGAGGAAATGCAGCGTTGTGCTGACCAGATCACAGACGAGGTGAGTGGCAATTCCAAGAGGGCATTTCTTTATAAATACATTCTACCATTGCACAGGAAGCTTGCAATTGCGAAATGAAAGGTAGACCATGGTCCATCTAGTTTGATACAGTGATAATGGAGTTGTTGACCAATTAAAGTGATAGATCTCTATCAATGAATCTATAAGAGAGCCGGACATGACATAAGAAAAACCCCACTGGTGGAAAGCTTTGGGAACCGTAGGTCCAAAGTCAACTGTCCTCCTCAAACTTGTTACACTTACCATATGCCATCAAGTTACTCACATACCCAAAAAGGTTATCATCCAAAAGAAATCTATCTAAATATGCATTTGAATGAACCGACACTTAACTACTTGCATTGTGTCCCTAGGGTGTCTACCCCATAGGAAAGCCATTCGCTTCCTGAAATGTTGGTGATAATTTTAACTTGCTGAGCGAGAAATCTGTGGGATCATGTGGAACACCCATTTTACACCATGTCAATATTATTCTCTACTAACTTCATCGGGGAGTAAAATTGGGCAGGTAGTAAAACCAGCATTGTACTCGTACCCATTAGTTTCCCAATGGGTGGCAGAAATTAACATTGCTCCCATTACTTCGAGGTTATTTTTGAATTTGCCCCTCCTTCAAGCACAGACCCCTGGGTCTGCTGTTCAAGGTAAAACAGCTTGTCATGGTCAACATTACCTCGACCCTCTGGAACCCTAAAAACAGTAATCGGAGCACCTTTCAACCTTTTCATTCCTTTTGAGAACGTGCCCAGTTTACATAATCACTCCTCAATCTCTCTTTCCCCACAATCATTCTGATTAATCTTTTATAGAGTTATTGTAGCACAGAAGGAGGCCATTCGGACAATAAGCATGTGCCAGCTGTCTGTAGAGCATTCCAACCAGTCCTATCCTCTCGCTATATTCTCATAGCCCTACAAGTTTAATTCCAAGTACCGGTCCAATTTCCTTTCGAAATGATTGAATGTCTCCTCTTCAACCACCCTCCTGGGCAGTGAGTTCCAGGTCGCTGTGTAAAGAAATTTTTCCTTATACCCCCTCCTGTATCTCTTGCCCAAAACCTTGAAAGTGTCACCTACTGCTTGAACCACTAGCTAATGGGAACAGCTTTTCTTTGTCTACTTTATCTAAAGCTGTCAGAGTCTTGTACACTGCAATCAGATCTTACCTCAATCTCCTTCGCTCCAGCTTCTCCAATCTAACCTTGTGGCTAAAATCCCGCATCCCTGGAACCATTCTGGTAAATCTCTTCCACACCCTCTCAGGGACCCTCACATCCTTCCTAAAGCATGAACTGGATGCAATTCTGGTCACCACCCCCAATGAGAGCTTGGCGGGTTTCAGGTGAATGAAGCAAATGATTGTCAAATAAAACAATTAGTTAATACCCAGAACAGATCAGGTATGGGAGGAATAAAACATGGGCATCTGCAGGTACATCAGAGATAGAATCATAAAATCACAGAATGGTTACAGCACAGAAAGAGGCCATTCGCATGTCATGTCTGTACTGGCTCTCTGAAGGAGCAATTCACCGAGTATCACTCCGCTGACATCTCCCCGTTACCCTGCACATTCTTCCTTTTCAGATAATAATCTAATTCCCTCTTGAATGCTTCGTTTGAATTGGTCTCCACCACACTCTTAGGGAGTGTGCTCCAGATCCTAATCACATGCTGAGGGAGAGTGCTTTTCCTCATGTCTCCATTGCTTCTTTTCCCAGTCACCTTAACTCTGTACCTGCTCTGGTTCTCGATCCGTCCGCCAATGGGAACAGCTTCTCCCTATTCACTCTGTGCAGATCCCTCATGATTTTGAACACCTGTCAAATCTCCTTGCAACATTTTCTGCTGAGGAAAACAGTCCCAACCTCTCCTTTGTATCTTTTTAATAACTTCAGTATCCTTTTTGTACTGTGGTGACGAGAGCTGTACACAGTAATTATTGCACCCCGATCATTTATAAAGTAGCAGGATTATCTCCCTATTTGGCTTCTGTAACATCCTTACAATATTAAATCAGTCATACATGGTTGAAAGGATACAGGAGAACACATTATCCTGCTCAGGAAGGATATATTGGCCTTGGAGGGGATAAAGAGTTGGATTTTCCTGGCCTCCAGAGAAAGCACCCACAAAGGCAGGACTTTCACCGTTCAGAGGGGGGTGAGGGTGCATGCTGCAGTCAGGCCTGCTGACCCTGGAAAGAGTCTGGACACCGAGATGGGCTGTGGGACGTCGTCCCGGTTATAATAAAACAGTAGGACCCTCATCCCTCACAGCCCCTCACACCCCCATGCCAACTATAACTCTTCCCTGCCCATTCACCCACCATATAGAATCACTGAACCTTATAGTGACAACAGGATGTGTTAAAAGAGCTTTAAAAACAGTCATTCGTTCATAATTTCACACTTTCTGAAAATAAAACTCCTGTCACTACAGGCCAATAAAAGTGCCAATCATCCAGGCCCTTTAAAGTATCAATAGCAGAAACTGCAAGCATTTGAAACCTCTTTATTTTGTGTAAATAAACATTGAGAAAATTGGACAGGAGAGAACAGAGAACCAGAGCTGTCAATCGAGCAATGATTTCCCTGGGGCTCAGCTGTTTCAACAGTCTAATGGATGTGTGGGCTCTCAGCCAGGTCTCATTATAAATTCAGTGTGAGAGGAATTGCCATGACAAGTTGAGAATCAAAAACAGTTCTGCCGATGAACCATGGATAAATGACTTAACAGTGACTGTACACATAATATATCAGTAAAATATCTTGGGCGTGGGGAAGTGGTGGTGGGAGGTAATTCAGATGAGAGCACTCACTGGATACTGATAGATCAAAGCCCTATGGACATGATCAATCTTGATGAAAGAGTAGGATAGTTAATTGAATCAGACAGCTCTTAGCACTATTCAGCTCACTGTCCTTTAAAGGGCTAAACTCAACACTTAAGGGGGAAAGGGAACAGGAAATGGCTGCATTTACTGATGCTGCAACTGCAGGGGGTACAACCCCGCTCATGCAATCACTGCCAGTGACATCCAGACAGCTGCCAGCATCAAAGATGGCGCAGACCAAACTCCGCTTGAAAAGAAAATTGTTTTCCCCTCATTTTTCGGCTAACTTTGCTGCCTTACTCCCAGTGAGTGAGATGGCCAGAGGGGTAGTGAGCAGGGGGCAGTGAGGGACCTGGAGTGGAGCAATGAGCAAGGCCCGATCAGGATGGGGAGACTGGTCAGCGAGAGGTTCAGTGGACAACGGGCACACAGCAATGACATCAGCAGTGGGATGAAGTGTGGTGGGTGGGGAGGGTGCCAAGCTCCTGCTTCTGTTTGCTGTTGGGAGTCACAGAGTTTCCTATATTACAACAGCCACTACCCTTAAAAAGCATTTCATTGGCTGTAAGGGGCATTGGACGGGCTGAAGTTCTGAAAGGGGCAATAGAATCAAACATAAACATTTGTATGGCATGGAAAGAGGTCATTCAGCCCATTAGTTATATAAATGCACGTCTTTCATTCTTTGCAGACTATGGATTAAACTTTGGGCCTCTTGTTGTGTTAGCACGTTGGTACATTCATTCTTAAACCACCAGAGGACCTTTTCAATTGGAAAAAAAAAGTGATCAGAGTTACTCTTTGACTCAAAAACAAAAATTGCTGGAAAAACTCAGCAGGTCTGACAGTATCTGTGGAGAGAAAGACAGAGTTAACATTTCGAGTCCGTATGACTTTTCTTCAGAACTCACCAGATTCTGGTGAAGTCATTCGGACTCAAAACATTAACAATGCTCCTCTCCACAGATACTGTCAGACCTGCTGAATTTTTCCAGCTATTTTTGTTTTTGTTTCAGATTTCCAGCATCCGCAGTATTTTACTTTTATTCTTTGATTCCTGTTAGAGAGACAGTGATCCACTATATTCGGATTATTTCTCGTCCAAGCTATGTTTTCATTCTTGATTCTCGGTAGAATGGATACTCCCAATATCCCGCTCCACGATCTCCGCTCTGCTGTTGGTATCTATTACCCGCCAAGTTTTCTCATGTTCCTGCGCCCAGATCAAATGTTACAGAATTTACAGGCCTTGGTAGACCGATGTCACCCACGAGCCCCCACCAACCCCCACCCCCTACCACCACCCCCCCACCGACCCCCCACCACCCCGACCCCCCCACCACCCCCCTGACCCCCCACCACCACCTACCCCCCAAACCCCCACCACCCATCCACCCACCCACCCCTACTCCCTGACCCCCCACACCCACTCTCCCCCCCACCACACCCCCAACCCCCCACCACCCATCCACCCACCCACCCCCTGAACCCCCACCCTCCCTCCCATCACCCCCCCTCACCACCCACCCACCCCCTCACCAGCCCCCCGCTCCCCCCACCGCCCCCGTAAAATCCGTAAAATGTCAGGCAGTTCGGTAGCAGCCGGGTAGGCTGTGGGAAGGCTGCCCTGAACTGTCTGACATTTTATGGGGGCGGCTGGGTGATGTTGGTCTGCCAAGGTCTGTAAATTCTGTAACATTTGATCTGAGCTCAGGAACATGAGAAAATTTGGTGGGTAACGGATACCAACAGCAGAGCCGGCAGGGAGGGCAAAATCCAGCCCAGTATTGCCGGATCTACTGGTCTTAACCATCCATGGATCCTGCTTTTGGGAAGACCAAAGGTAAGGTCATTGTGGATCTGAACAAGAATAAATCGCAGTACAACGGCAGCTTGTGGTACAGGAGGGTGTACATATAAGCCACAATTTTTACAGGGTGGGGTGCATGAGGTAGCCTGTAACTGAGTGATGGATCGGTGGAGGTCCTGTCTATCTTAACAGCAAGGCCCTTTTTGAATAAATCTCTGCAGAGGACCACCCGTTACCTGGTTAGATTGTTCACATGATCACCGAGCCAAGAGTGGGGAGATCTGGCAACAGGGGCCCTCAGCCAGGGTCTCGGCAGTCAGGCTTCACACTGGGAGGGTACGCTGGGAACTCCTCTTGCAGGGAGGCCGTGGGACTACCGGGCTCGAGAGGTTGACAGAAGAATGAGTACTCATGCTCCTCTTGGCCCACGAGGATTTCAAAGAGTGGCTGAAGCTTTTAAATTTACCTGGGCTTCTTCTGAGCAGTCAGCCTGTCCCGTCATGCTGCTGATCCCAGGTAGCAGCTAGCCAGGACCCTCTCCCGTGTGGACCATATAATTACATTGATGACATTTATTGGGCTTTTGGATCTTCAGTAGTCTGTTGTAACGGGAGCCTAGCCCAGCTTCTGAATTGCTGCACCGATGTTACACCGGCAGGAAACACAGGAGATTGGAGCTGGGTTCTTGAACTTTAGAATTCCAGCCCCTCACTCAAGCTTTTCCTGCCCCTCGGGGTGGTTCAAATTGACACCGTAGAATAGTAAGCGCAGAAGGATATCCCTGCCCCCTTCCCCACCACCCCATCGCCCCCCCACCAGTCGACTGTTTCATGGGTCCACGGTGATCCTGCGCCTCGAGTGGGTGTAGTACCGGCAGCAGCAGCCGCCTCCTCTGTGGTGCTGCTGAGCAATGAAGAGGTGCTGGCCCCTGATTGGCTGGCAGCTCTCAGAGGGCTCAACTCACCCTGGGGTCCTTGATCCCGGGGAAGGCTATCTGCTGCCCAGTTAAGTGCCTGATTGGCACTGAATTCAGCCAACCTTCCCCAATAAAAGCGATGCTTTTGCTGGTTCTGCAGCCAGCGGGCAAGAGACCCCCCATCAGCTCCATTGATTACCACCCCCAGTGTCCAATGCTTTCATTGGAATACATTTAAGGACTCAGATTATTTAGATCCCCGAGCACTTTTAAGAATAGTGCAGGGCACTCTCTTGGTGGCCTGGCCAATGTTCATTCCTCAACCAACAGCCCAATGACAAACTGGTCTTTTTATCATTGCCCTTTTTGGGATCCTGTTGAGCGCAATATGACAGCACAACAACAAATTGTATTTATGTAGCACCTTTAATGTAGCAAATGGTCCCAAGATGTTTCACAAGAGAGATTATCTGACACCGAACCACATAAGGAGATATTAGTACGTGACAAAAAGGCAGCTTTTAAGGAACATTTTAAAGACAGAGAGAGAGAGGTAGAGTGGCTGAGAGGTTTAAGGAGGGACTTCCAGAGCTTAGTGCCCCCCATAGCTGAAGGCACAGCTGCCAATGACATGGTGAAAGAAATCCAAAATGTGCTAGAGGACACAACTGGAGGCATAGCAAGATTCTCGGAGGGTCGTAGAGATAGGGAGGGGTGAGGCCACGAGGGTTTGAACACAAAGATAACAACTTTAAATTCAAACTGTTGGTAGACTGGGAGCCAACGTAGGTCAGTGAACACAAGAGTGACAGGGCAATGGAGCTTACTGCAAGTTTGGAAATGGTCAGCCGAGTTTTGGGTGAGCTCAAGTTTACAGAGAATAGAAGATGGGAGGCTGACCAGGAATTCATTGGAATAGTCCGGTCCAGAGTAAACCGAGATATGGAAAAGGGTTTCAGCAACAAAGGGATCTTCAAAATCATGAGGGGCCTGGACAGAGTAGATAGGGAGAAGCTGTTCCCGCTCGTAAAAGGATCAAGAACGAGCGGGCACAGAATTAAAGTGATTTGCAAAACCAGCAAATGTGACATGAGAGAAAACTTTTTAACACAATGAGTGGTTTGGGTCTGGAATGCACTGCCTGGAAGTGTGGTGGAGACAAGTTCAATCGAGGCATTCAAGAGGGCATTAGATGATTATTTGAATAGAAACAATGTACAGGGGTACGGGGAAAAGGCAGGACAATGCCACTAGGTCATAATGCTCGTTTGGAGAGCTGGTGCAGACATGATGGGCCGAATGGCCTCCTTCTGTGCCGTTAAGATTCTGTGATTCTACGCAAGATGGACACAGGTGGAAGTAGGCTGTCTTGGTAATTGGTAATCATTGCAACTTAATTCATTGTACCTGAAGCACTTTGAGGCGTTTCTGAGAGACACAATAAAGCTCTATAAAAAAATAAAGATCTCTCCCTTTTTTCAAATGGGAAATACTTGTTAGTACTAGACTTACAAAGGTGTTTTTCATGAATTTCAGTGACTTTGGAGAGGCTGAGATTGTTGTCTTATTTATCCCTGGCTCAGAAACCCTCCGCCCGGCTGTAAAATTACGAAGGGGCCAGATTGGCAGTAATTTCCCCAGCCTCTGGAGAGTCACGGGGCTGTGAATAATGAGAGAGTGAAAATGGATGCAGCGAGATGAGGTGAAGTTTGACCTTGAGGATAGAGGAAATATTAAAGATGGGAGCTCGCAGTGTGTGATGGGGAAGCGGATAATTGATGCTGACACCTCATGGCTGTGGCTGTGTGGGACCTGAAACTGCAAAGGGCAAAGAAACACACACCCACCTTCCTGATGATTAGAATGAGGCGGTTTGTCAAATGAGATGCCAGTGGGGAAGAAGGAGGATAAATCCAACAGCAGTCAAAAAGGGCAGGAGCAGTGTCCTGGTCGATTTAACGCTTGTGCTTATTTTGAGGAGAGAATTGCAGCCTTTGTGTTGCAAAGTAAGAGGAGAGCACAGTCTAAATACTACCTTCTGTTAAAGCAGCATAGAGGATCCAGCAGCCTGCGCTCGCTGATCTTCAGTGGCTTTCACTGCAGCAACACCTCTAGTTTAAAATCCTCATGCTTCTCCACAGCCTCACCCCCTCCTTACATCAGCAACCTCCTGCAGCACTGTGGCCCTTTGGGATCTCTGCTTCCCTTCCCTTCTGGCGTCTTGACTGTCACCCATTGTCATTGCTCTTTTGAGCCATCTGGTCCCGGAGCTCTGGCTCTCCATCACTGATACCTCTCCGCCTCTCTCTCTCTCTCTCCTTGGCTCACCTGCTCTCATGCATCCTTATGAAAGTAAAATACTGCAGATGCTGGAAATCTGAAAGAGAAACAAAAAATGCTGGAAGTACTCAACAGCGTCTGTGGAGACGGAAACAGAGGCTGGGATTTTCCAGCCCGTCACACCGGTGGGATCCTCCGGTCTCGCTGATGTGAACGGAGATTTCAATGGCTAAGCTGGCCACCCTGCGGGAATACACGCTGCGATGGGGGGGTAGGGGGTGGGGGTAGGGTGTGGGGTTGGGGGATGGGGGGTTCTGGACACTAACCTGAAGTAGGAGATATTAGGGTTAGGGATGATAAACTTGGTCATGAGTCGCAGAGTTTTAAGGAGAGTCTCAAAGGAGGAGAGGAAGATGGAGAGATCAAGGGATTTAGCCTGAGAATTCCAGAGCCCAGGGCTTTGACAGCGACAGAGGGGAAATGGAACTTTGCCTCTGGGTTATTGTCTATGCAGTGTGTGCTATAACATAGTATAATGAGTAAGATAGCATCAGAAATTAAAACAGATTAACGGCAGTACAGAGAGCACCTAACTTAACTTCACTTTCGTCGTGTTTACACTGTCTGCCAGGTTTTTATTCTATTAACCCCTCGATGAGCCCCAGAGGCTGGAGCAGCTGCAATCTAAACTGGATGGTATTAACCCATTCACTTCTCCGCTGTGTGACTGTCACAATCAGTTGGGGTGGATGATTTGAGGGGATGGGGGGTGGTTGGGGTTGGATGGGCTGGGGGAACAGGCAAATGTAAAAAGCCACCTGATTCAAAGTGTTGCCACCTTGTTTCTCACGGCCGGGTAGCATCACATTTGAATCAGAGTTGTGCTTGTGTGCACTCTGGGTGCTGGGACCCTGCCATCGGTGCTGGTGACAAACTAGCCCATTCCTCACTCCTGGGCACATATTGTCACCTCTTTTCCTGGTGTCTTCTGGTGCCCTGTATCATGAGGGTGGAATTGTGAGGAGCATCATTAGTGAACACTTAACCTCTTCACAGGACATTCTTTAACCTATTATTTTCAGCAAAGGCCTTAATCTGTTTTAACAACTCTGTCATAGTGCCTGATTTCAAACAGGGATTGGTTTATCTCCTGTGGGCTGTGTGTATGAACAGCCAAGGCCAACAGTATTCTTCAGGTGCAGTGGGGTTAGAGCTGGGAGCTGTAACTGGCCTAGGGCATGCATTTTAAAGTTAGGCCTCATTTTAAAGTTATGCATTTTGGCCATGTTTTATATAATAATTTGATATTCTATTGCTTATTTATAGTAAAACTATAAACTTAAAGGAAAGTACGGAATATAAAGATAAATATATGTATATATATATATAAATGGAGCTCTGAGGTACAGAGCAAAAGAGCGCCCCCATTCGTGGACAGGTGTAATTACAGCAGGACACGTTTATAGTTTTTATTCTTTCATGGGATGTGGGTGTGACAGGCAACACCGGCATTTGTTACCCATCCTTAAACGCCCTTGAGAAAGTGGTGGTGAGCTGTCTTCTTGAACCACCAGCCTGGTAAAACTGAGTGGCTTGCTAAGACATTTCGGAGGGCAGCTAAGAGTCAACCACGTTGCTGTGGGTCTGGAATCACATGTAGGCCAGACCAGGTAAGGATGGCAGATTTCCCTCCCTAAAGGGCATTAATGAACCAGATGGGTTTTTAACAACAATTCATGATAGGCTTATGGTCACCATTAATCAGACTAGCATTCAAAGCCAGATTAACTAATTGAATTTAAATTCCACCAGCTGCCATGGTGGGATTTGAATCTATGATCCCCAGAGCATTAGCCTGGGCCTCTGGATTACTGACCCAGTGACATTACTGCGATGCCACCATCTCCCAGCTCTTTGTTTTCATACAAAGAAATGGTAACCATCAATAAAAGCATACACACGCGTGCACAGAAGTGTGTCCTTCCTCTGTTTGCCAGAGAGATCATATGTTCGGCCAGAGGAACGGGACACACACTGCGCAGAGATACCTGTGCTTCAGCTCAAGATGGCTGATGTCCAAAATTAGGATGAGACATGGGCATGCGTGGAGGATGAGCAGCCACACTGGCCAGTATAAGGACTGAACCTGGGACTTTGGCATTACCCTGTATTATCACCACATTCTAACCATCTGCACTAACCATCGAATTCTTTCACTGAGCCGCATACATGGACCAGACAGGGAGCCAGCGAGCCAACGAAGACAACGTGGCATGCAGACAGACTAGCAAGTACAAAGAAGTACAAAGCAGCCCACCTTGCCGGGCATGACTTGTTTACATAAGCACTTTCAATAATAAATGTGGAGATTGGAATTTATAATGGGAAAAGTTGACTCAAAAGCGTGAGTCATCAGGCAGTATGGATTTACAGACAGGAATGCATGCATCAGGGAGTATGGATTTACAGACAGGAATGCATGCATCAGGGAGTATGGATTTACAGACAGAAATGCATGTATCAGGAAGTATGGATTTGCAGACAGGAATACATGCATCAAAGAGTATGGATTTACAGACAGGAATGCATGCATCAGAGAGTATGGATTTACAGACAAGAGTGCATGCATCAGGGAGTATGGATTTACAGACAGGAATGCATACAAATAGACATTTTTTATTATTTATTATTGATATTGCTCAGCACTGTTTTGCCCCACCTGCCTTTAAACCTGTTTCTCCCACACCATTCCACACTTTGTTCCAATAGGGAGGATTTGTTTTCAATCCCAGTGGCAGGGTTGAGGTTCGGCACTGGTTGCTTGGAGTTTCTCCATGGGGAGGTTGGGGAGGAACAGCTCTTTTCTGTATCTTGGCAAATACTTATCCCTCAACCAATATCACTGAAAGTGGATTAAAAACAAAATAACTGCGGATGCTGGAAATCCAAAACAAAAAATAAAAAATACCTGGAAAAACTCAGCAGGTCTGGCAGCATTGGTGGAGAAGAGTACAGTTGACGTTTCGAGTCCTCATGACCCTTCCACAGAACTAAGTAAAAATAGGAGAGGGGTGAAATATAAGCTGGTTAAGTTGGGGGGGGTGGGGGGGTGGTGATTGTTGGGACAAGCAAGCTGTGATAGGAGGAGATAACCAAAAGATGTCACAGACAAAAGAACAAAGAGATGTTGAAGGTGGTGATATTATCTAAAAGATTGTGCTAATTAAGAATGGATAGCAGGACAAGCAAGGTACAGATAGCTCTAGTGGGGGTGGGGTGAAATGAGACTAAAAGGACATAAAAAGTATAGATAAATGATCGGTGGAATACATTAAAAATAATGGAAATAGGTGGGAAAAGAAAAATCTATATAAATTATTGGAAAAAAGGAGGGGGAAGAAACAGAAAGGGAGTGGGGATGGAGGAGGGAGTTTAAGATCTAAAATTGTTGAACTCAATATTCAGTCCAAAAGGCTGTAAAGTGCCTAGTCCACTGAAAGTAATACACTGAAAGTGGATTACCTGGTCATTATAACATTGCTGATTGTGAGATCTTGCAGTGCGCAAATTGGCTGCCAAGTTTCTTACCTTACAACAGTGAGTATGATTCAAAAGTACTTCATTGTCTGTAAAGTGCTTTGGGGCACTCTGAGTTTGTGAAAGGTGCTGTATAAGTTCTTTCTTTCTGAACCTGTGATTGTTTTTGAAGTTTGTTAGGGCTCTAGAGAGGTTAAAGGTTGCCCATCTGGCTTGGGTTTATGTTTATTAAAACACAGAACTTATTGCTGGTAAACTGAAGCCTTCGTGTTTGTTTACAGTGGTCTAATTGTGTGATTCTCTCTCTCTTTCTCTCTCCACAGTCCCTGGAAAGCACCCGCCGTATGCTGCAACTGGTGGAGGAGGTACCGTGCCAGCAAATTTCATTTATTATTTTATATTGGTGAATTCCTGTTGCGGTCATGTTCCTGTGACATTTCGGGCATTGCTTGGGATCATCACAGAGCGAGATTTACATCTGGGGGGACAAAATGGAAATGACACGCACTAAACTTCCTTCCCCCCCACCCCAAATCCTGTTTAACACCCATGGCTACTCTCACCCGAGTGATCAATCCCCCTGTGCGAACATCCGTGATGAACTTTTTGACCATGATGGGGTCAATCTTATCCTCATTCAACACTCTCCAGTAAGGTAGCACCGGAACCTTATTTGTTCCTCCCCTTAGTCTAGATGTGCACGAGAGATGCCGCTTTCTACTGCTGCTTTGGCAGAGGTCAGTCAACCTAGCACAGGTTAATTCATTCATGGGAATGTTGGCATCACTGGCTAGGCCAGCATTTATTGCCCACATTAAGAGGGCATTTAAGAATGAACCACATTGCTGTGGGTCTGGAGTCACCTATAGGCCAGACCAGGGGTGGGATTTTCCACACCCACCCACCGCGATCTTCCAGTCCCACCGTAAGTCAATGGACTTCTGGCTGGGGCATCACCTCACCCACAACAGGCCCAGAAAATCCCAGCCCAGGTAAGGGTGGCAGATTTCCTTCCCTGAAGGGCATTGTTGAATCAGATGGGGTTTTTTTTAATCGTAATTGGCAATGGTCTTGTGGTCTTGATTAGACTTTTAATTAATTGAATTCAAATTTCACCATCTGCCACAGTGAGATTCAAACCCAGGTCCCCAGAGCGTTACCCTGCCTCTCGGGATTACTAGTCCAGTGATAATACCACTACACCACCACCTCCCCACAAAGAGCACACCAGCGGGGGATTAATCATCCATCTGGGGACCTCCCTAACCTCCATGCCTCAGTTCCAGAGCAGGGATACCAATAAACTGCCCCCGCTCCCCCCTTTGGCTCCCCTAGAACAGCCACAGATTTTATCGCCTGACCCTTGACATCGCTTCTGAACAGAGGACCTGCTGAATACAGGAGGCACCACCTCACACCCGAGTGGGAGAGCTGCTCTCAACCAGTGACAAATCCCGTGCCCTTAGCCAGCAACTTATGAAGTTGGTCTCCCATCCCCGCCCTCCCTCCAAATTCCCCCACCCCGCTCCTCCAGCTTCTGTTACTACCTCCTGGGGAACCAGTCTTCCCACACTTGCTGCTGCTGGTTCTTACTGTTTCTTGACTGAGGTTTAAATTGCATCAGCACAGCAGGTGGGTGTGGGGTGGGGGTGGGGGGCTGTTATTTTAACTATGGATGTTTGCGTAAAATGGGCGATAATGAATTAACTGCCTATTAGACACCAGCCCCATTTCACTATCTATCAAATGTAGAGAAATTGGGTGGGCATGGTATAGGGTTGCCAACCCTCCAGGATTGGCCTGGAGTCTCCAGGAATCGAAGGTCAATCTCCAGAACACTGCTATGTGCAGCCCTGGAGAAAAATCATTGGGACATTAAAAAAGATTGGGGGTTTTTGTCATTTCCTTTGAACACTTCCATTTACCAGATATAAAAATATTGAAAATGGTAAAAAAAAAAGGCTGCTTGGCTGTCAGTCAAGCATCATCCAATTGGGTAATGAGCCTTTTTGCTTTCCAATTGGGGTAGTTCATCACCAGGATGGACGTGTTGGCCGACGAATGTCTGGAGGGTGGGGGCAAGTCAAGTGCTGGAACCTCCAGGCATGCATTTAATCACAGTTGGCAACCCTAGGATGGTAATGGTCAGCTGTTCGGTATCGTTCCAAATTCAAATCACCCTCAGGAAATGAAGCCTCTCTTTATTTTAACCAGTTTGTGCTTTCCAATAGAATATCCATTGTCACCTGACTAGCAGGGTACAGGAAAATAACCAGCGGTATTTTAGCTCTCAAGTAATAGAATTTTTAACACAACACACGGGGTCAGTGCTTGAGATTGGAGCCTCGTATGTAAATATTATAAATGAATAAACATTAAGCTCCACCCAGCTTCAGGCATCTTAAGAAAAGTACCGTCCCATATGTAATGGCCATTTTACCTTAGATTCCAGGTATTTAAATTTCGCAAAATAGTCTGGCGATATGCTCCAGTTAGTTCTTATTCTGCAAAGTTTCAGTTGCTGTTCCCATCGCCCCCACCCTCCGAAGTCTAATCCTGGAGCTAAAGGTAGCTGGGACCTCAGCAGATTGAACAATGTGGTAGGGAAAGGATAATCCAGGGCTGGCGAGGCTGGGGGTGCAATTCCACAGTGGGGGCATGATGACTGTGATTGACTCTTAAATGCCCCCTGAACTAGGGCAACTAGGGATGGGTAATAAATGCTGGCCTGCCCAGCAAGGCCCACATCCCATTCACTTGTCAAACCGCACTCTTTATCCAGCAAGAACCATCATCTCCACAAAGCCACCAGCTCAAAATAGAGCTTCAGTCAGGAAAGGTGCTATATAAATGCAAGGCTTTCCTGTCTTTTGGAAATAGATGGGCAATGGGGATTGTTTCGGGCTGGCTTGTCATACTACAGAAAGTTTGTCGCCACATTTATTAAATCTCATTAATCTTCACCACACAAGCAAGCACACTCTACAGCAAATAATTAGCTTGCTTGTCCCAGTTGATGCATTTAGAGGAACATCTGTTCATGTGAATCCTTGTGCTAATAACATGAGCAATTGACAGATGGGTTGTTAATGTGAACCAGCAGCTGAACTGAAGGACAAAGTCTGGGTCGGGGTCTTTCAGTCTCCGTTGGTGCCGACACCAGGATTTTATTCAGACATTATCCAATTTGAATAAATATCCGACAGTCTAACTCCAAACTTGGGTTGTATGTGGAGAGAGCAAGAAAGGTTTACAAGCGTGTCACTGTTGGTGTGAGCAATTTGGGCTGATGATTTAAGACCATAATAAAAATAAAAAAAGCTTACGCTACAACACCAAACCACATTGCATGATGAACAATTGTTCCCTATAGATTAAACTAAGAGAAACCCAGTGGAGATAGGGCTTAGCTTTGTTCAGTTACAACATTTTTTTATTTGTTCATGGGATGTTGGTGTCACTGACTGAACCAGTATTTATTGCCCATCCCTAATTGCCCTTTGAGAAGGTGGTGATGAGCTGCCTTCTTGAACTGCTGCACTCCATGCGGTGTAGGTACACCCACAGTGCTGTTAGGGAGTGAGTTCCAGGATTTGACCCAGCAACAGTGAAGGAACGGCGATATATTTCCAAGTCAGGACAATGAGTGACTTGGAGGGAAGCTTCCAGGTGGTGGTGTTCCCATGTGTCTGCTACCCTCGTCATGGTGCTGTCTAAGGAGCCTTGGTGAGTTGCTGCAGTGCATCTTGTAGATGGTAAACACTGCTGCTACTGTGCGTCGGTGGTGGCAGAAGTGCATGTTTGTGGATGTGATGCCAAGCAAGTGGGCGGCTTTGTCCAAGATGGTGTCAAGCTTCTTGAGTGTTGTTGGAGCTACACTCATCCAGGCAAGTGGAGAGTATTCCATCACACTCCTGCCTTGCGCCTTGTAGATTGTGGACAGGATTTGGGGAGTCAGGAGGTGAGTTACTCACTGCAGAATTCCTAGCTTCTGACCTGTTCATTTCTGCTATGCTGTGATAACAGGACACTTAAAAAATATCTATGGGATTAGACAAAGTCAACATGGATTTATGAAAGGGAAATCATGTTTGACAAACCTACTGGAGTTTTTTGAGGGCATAACTAGCAGAATCGATAAGGAAGAACCAGTGGATGTGATGTATTTTGATTTTCGGAAAGGTTTTGATAAAGTCCCACGTAAGAGGTTAGTGTGTAAAATTAAAGCACATGGGATTGGAGGAATATATTGGCATGGATTGAGAATTGGTTAAGCAGACAGGAAACAGAGAATAGGAATAAATGGGTCTTTTTCAGAGTGGCAGGCAGTGACTAGTGGGGTACCACAGGGATCAGTGCTTGGGCCCCAGCTATTTACAATATATATCAATGATTTGGATGAGAGAACCACATGTAATATTTCCAAGTTTGCTGATGACACGAAACTAGGTGGGAATGTGAGCAATGAAGAGGGTGTTAAGAGGCTTCAAAGCAATTTAGACAGATTGAGTGAGTGAGCAAATACATGGCAGATGCAGTATAATGTGGATAAGTGTGAAGTTATCTACTTTGGTAGGAAAAACAGAATGGCAAAGTGTTATTTAAATGGTGATAGATTGGGAAATGTTGATGTACAAAGGGACCTGGGTGTCCTTGTACACCAGTCACTGAAAGCAAGCATGCAGGTGCAGCAAGCAGTTAAGAAGGCAAATGGTATGTTGGCCTTCATTGTGAGAGGACATGAGTACAGGAGCAAGGATGTATTACTGCAACTGTACAGGGCTTTGGTGAGACCACACCTGGAGTACTGTGGACAATTTTTGGTCTCCTAACCTAAGAGAGGATATACTTGGCATAGAGGGAGTGCAGCGAAGGTTCACCAGATTGATTCCTGGGATGGCAGGATTGTCATATGAGGAGAGATTGGGCCAACTAGGCCTGTATTCACTGGAGTTTAGAAGAATGAGAGGAGATCTCATTAAAACACATAAAATTCTGACAGTGATGGACAGACTGGATGTAAGGATAATGTTTCCTCTGGCTGGGGGGCGTGGGGGGGGGAGGTGGGTGGGGGGGGGGGGCGGTCAAGAACAAGGGGTCACAGTCTCAGGAAAAGGGGTAGGCCATTTAGGACTGAGATGATGAGAAACTTCTTCACTCAGTGGGTGGTGAACCTGTGGAATTTTCTACCACAGAGGCTGTGGAGGCCAAGTCACTGAATATATTTAAGAAGAAAATAGATAGATTTCAGGACTCTAAAGACATCAAGGGGTATGGGGAGTACGGCATTGTGATAGAGGATCAGCCATGATCATATTGAATGGTGGAGCAGGCTCGATGGGCCGAATGACCTCCTCCTGCTCCTATTTTCTATGTTTCCATGTTTCTATGCACTGAGGTTCTTTTAAATATTATTTTATTTTTTGCTAATATTTCCTTGGCACACATATCCTCTGGAGGCAGCTGATTGAAGAGAGGCCATCCAGATGAATAAACTGACTGCTTCAGCAGATTGTGTATAATTTACCTGATAAAAGACTGCAACCATCTAATCTGCTGAGGCTTTGTTGCTTTGCCAGTAAACCCAAAGGTTAACAGTGTAAAATTCTTCAGAATGTTAAGGATGACTGGGAAACCATGATTCTAAAGGATTCCTGCTGGCACTGCGTTCAGACTATTGTGGGAAGGAGCATTGTTCATTTTTAGTTTCAAACTGGAAGCAATAGAGGTGATATCCCATAACCTCTGGTCATGGCTGGAGCATTAGATTGGGAAGAGGCTGGTGTAGAGCATAAATCAGTTGCCCTGTTGCTGTATGTAAATTCTGTGTAAAACCTCTACCTCTAACAGATATGCTTGATTTCATTTTGCCTGAACACAGCAATTTTGCAACTAAGAAAGGGTCTTCAAAGTTTGTGAGCAGTTCAGGCAGGTCACAATTCATTGGCCCTTGCTTAGCTTGACTCCTGTTAACTCAGCTGGTAGCCCCTCTGAGCTAGAAGATCATGGGTTCGAGTACTACCCAAGGGCTTCAACACATGAAACTCAACCCACCTTCTAGTGAGTGCCAGGAGCCACAGTGCCAGGCTGGTGGTGCCATAGGATTAAAATGTTAGGCCGATGGCCCTGTCCCTGAGGTTGAAACAGCCATAACAGATCTTTTAAAATTACTCAGGGAAAACCAGTAGGTTCTGCTGGTATTCTCAGCAACGTTCCTCCTTCAGAGCTTGATTCCCTGGGTGAACACATCATGTTCCCCCTGTTTTTAAGAGCTGACTGGTCACTCATCATCTCTATGTTCCCAACTCAATGGTCTCGCTACTAACTTCCCGCTTACTCCTTCCCACCCACCCCTGCACAGGATGAGATCAGCTCCAACAACAGCCAAGGAGCTCGACATCATTCAGGGGAAAGCTGCCCGTTTGATAGGCTCCCCATCCACTGCCTTAAACATTCTGTTACAGACAAGGTGAGAGAGAACTATTGAAACCCCTATTCCCTTCCCAACTTTCCATAAGCAGTCAACTTTTGAAAGGAAGACGTGTGCTTCTTAACCCCCGAGCGTGTGGACAGTTTGAATAACCAGCAGCAAGTTTTTCATGGGTTTACATAGAGGATTGTTTATTCATGCGCTCACCCCAAAATCCAATCCTATGGCACTCACTCACACGGTCACACACACAAACATACTCAAGGAAAGTACAGTCAAGGAGACTTTTCCAAGTTATAAACAAAAGGATTAGTTCATAATTCATGTGATTGTCCTATTCTGGGAAACCTGCTTCAGAGGCCTGATGAAAAAGGCGTCTTCACTCCTCAAGTGTAGTCTAGGTAAGTTCAGCAGCCGGAGCCACGTGCTGGAGTGGTTTTCAGGATTCGATCAAAGGGGTGAGACGGGCTTTTCCAGCCCTGACATTGACAGGCATTGTAGCAGGCGGGACAGAAAGATTTGGAGATGCCTGCTGGTGTTCAGGGCCGGAAAACCTGGCCATGGACTTTCTGCAGGTCCTGAAGTTAGTTGCTTGCAGCCTCATTACCAGGAGGTCAGCTGGCAGTATTGGTGGAGCTAAAAAGAAACAGGCCTGGAGACCTTGCAATGTTTCAGTCTCCAGTTCCTTTCCACTGCTGCTGCTGTATCTTCTGCAGACAGCACTTAAAGATTATGACAAGACAAACATGGCAGCCTTACCATGTGGCTTCTCAAAATTTCCTTTTCCAAATTTGGTGATTGTCTTGGGTTAGCTGGTTTATTGTTTTTTTTTTAATTTGTTCATGGGATATGGGCGTCACTGGCTAGGCCAGCATTTATTGCCCATCCCAAATTGCCCTTGTTCAGAGAGCATTTAAGAGTTAACCACATGGCTGTGGATCTGGAGTCACATGTAGGCCAGACCAGGTAAGGACAGCAGATTTCCTTCCTTCCCTAAAGGACATTAGTGAACCAGATGGGTTTTTATGGCAATGGTTTTATCATCATCAGACTTTTAATTCCAGATTTTGTTTTGTTAGATTCAAATTTCACCATCTGCTGTGGTGGGATTTGAACACAGATCCCCAGAGCATTAACCTGGCTCTCTGGAATACTTGTCCAGTGACAATATTATTATGCCACCGCCTCCTGAAGTGGGTTGAGACAGTCACTATCTTGTTTCAGAAAGACCCATTCAATTCAAGAATGCCTTTTGCATGGTCTCAGGATATAAGTGGTTGACACCTTTTAGTCTGGAATGTATGTCTTTTTATCCTTGTGATGCAATGTGGCAGTTTTTGAATTCACAGATCGGGTCAGATGACCCCCAGTGGTCATCTTTTGCAGCACATATTACTGTCCACTTTTAAAAGAAAAGACAGTTCCAAAAGATTCCACACGGAGTAAAGTTCATGTCTGGAAAGTTGTGGATATGATGTGCATTTACAGGACATGACAGTTCCCTCTCCCCGCCACCGCTGCAGAGTGGCAGCAGTGTGCACTGTCACCAAGCTGCACAGCAGCAACTTGCCAAGGCTCTTTCGACAACACCTTCCAAACCTGTGACCCACACCTCATGATGAATATAAAGGAAAAGCCTTGCCAGACAAAATTTGACCCATAAAGAGATATTAAGACAGGTAGACAAATGTTGGGTCAAATAAGTAGGTTTTAATAAGCATCTTAAAGAAGGAGAAAGGCACCTGATGTTTAGACAGCAGGATTTGGCCTAGGCTGCTGGAGGCATGGCCATCAGTGGTGGGGGGAGGGGAGTTGAGGCGGGGTGTGGGGTGGGGGGAGGAAGTGGTGGATGGTCAAGAGGCCAAAACTGGGGGAGTGCTGAGATCCCAGAGGATTGTAGGGTTGGAGGAGAAATAGAAGCAGCTTTGATATTCATAAAGAACTTTTGTGTAGCAAGTGCCTCTCTATCACCCATCAGCAAGTAGATTGGTTTCCGTTAACGTTTCCTGTAGAATTTTTAGTACATAGAAATGTACATTTTTAATTCTCAGGAAACACACTTTGAGTTGTCAGAATCCATTATTCCTTCTGGGCTAAATGCCTTTTGTAACGCTCAAAACATATATCCATAAACCCAAACGTGTGGAATTTGTAACACCTGATATTACACTCAGTAATGACATAATGTAACAACAAAGCTGTTAACATGCTTGTCACCTAATTCAGGTGTTTCTGATTCCTTTATTCAATTAAATCATAATATAACTGAACTGAAAGCACGATTGCTTTTTACAGCCGTTCATTTCCTGGTGTTGACTTGTGGCGTTGGACAGCCATTGTGACACTTATCTCCCGTTGTAGCAATCCCACTTTTGATTAAAACCAACTATCGCCAGCTAAGTCTTTGTGTCGATAACCCTGTCTGTGGTCACAGACAAAGGCTTCACTCACGCCTTGTGACAGCTTGGCAACCAATCAATTAAAGCCCGTCAAAGGCACTGACTGAACATCTGTTCTCATGCACAACTGCGGCACAATCAATGGAGGCAGCCTGAAGTCCGACACACTGTCCTAGGCCTGTGTCACCGCAGAGCAAGGAAACAGACAGAGGAAAACATGCTTGTGTCTCACATCAAAAAGGTTAAGTTTTGATTGTCTCAGAATTTTTTTTCTTCGATGGGATGTGGGTGTCGCTGGCAAGGCCAGCATTTGTTGCCCATCCCTAACTGCCCTTGAGCAGCGTAACTTGCTGGGCCATTTCAGAGGGCAATTAAGAGTCAACCATATTACTGTGGGTCTGTAGACCAGCCAAGGTAAGGACAGCAGACATCCTTTCCTAAAGCACCTAATGAACCAGATGGGTTTTTAATGACAATCAGTGATAGTTTTATGGTCACCATTACTGAGACTAGCTTTTAATTCAAGAATTATTAATTAATTGGATTTAAATTCCATCAGCTGGTGGGATTTGAACCCATAATCACCAAATCATCAGCCTAGGCTGCTGGAGTACTAGTCTGGTGACATTCTCACTGCTCCACCTCTTTCTCAGCAGTAGGTATGTGCATTTGGCTCTTGGCCAGTTCCTGAGGACTGTGGTTTTATTAAAAATTTATTTTTAATAAAACTGGGATCACAACTTAAAAATGTATGATCTAAGTGGAATAGATAAGAATACAGGTGGGTGAAGTATTTAAACATCAAAGCAATGACTAGGAAGGATGAAATAGTTTGATGTAATGACAAAGTAAAGCTTGAGCTAATACAAATAAAACAGGATTATGGGGAAGAATGGAATTTGGGAAAGTGGAGACAGAGAGCAGAATTATTGTTTAGAATTTCATTTGAGTGGGCAAAGGGACACAGGAACAGGAGGAGGCCAATCAGCCCCTCAAACCTGTTTCAACATTCAATTAGATCATGGCTGATCGGTACTTGAACTCCATATACCCGCCCTCTCTTATTACACTTGCCCAACAAAAATCTATCGATCTCAATTTTGAAATTTTCAGTTGACCTCCAGCCTCAACAACTTGCCAGGGAACAGAATCCGAGATCTCCGCTGCCCTTTGTGTGAACAATGTGCTCGCTGATAGTCAATTTGGGTTCTGCCAGGGCCACTGGACTCCCGAACTCCTTACAGCCTTGGTCCAAACAAGAGGTGGGGTGAGAGTGACTGCCCTTGACATCAAGGCAGCGTTTGTTCCAATGTGGCATGAAGGAGCCCTGGCAACATTGAAGTCAATGGAGATCAGGGGAAAATTCTCCACTGGTTGGAGTCGTATCTAGTACAAAGGAAGATGGTTGTGGTTGTTGGAGGTCAGTCATCTCAGTCTCAGGACATCACTGCAGGAGTTCCTCAGGGTAGTATCCTAGGCCCAACCATTTTCAGCTGCTTCATCAGTGGGCTTCCCTCCATCATAAGGTCAGAAGTGGAGATGTTCACTGATGATAGCACAATGTTCAGCACCATTTGCGACTCCTCAGATACTGAAAAGGTCCATATACAAATGCAGACTTGGGCTGATAGGTGTCAAGTAACATTTGTGCCTCACAAGGGCTGGGCAATGACCATCTCTCCTTGACATTCAACAGTATTAACATGCTAAATCCCCTACCATCAACACCCTTGAGGTTACCGTTGATCAGCAACTTAACTACAGCAGCCATATAAATACTGAATAAATACCATATAAATACAAGAGCAAGTCAGAAGTTATTCAGTCTGCATCATGTAACCCACCTCCTGACTTCCCAAAGCCTGTCCACCATCTACAAGGCACCAGCCAGGAGTGCGATGGAATACCCTCCATTGCCTGTATGAATGCAGCACTAACAATATTCAAGAAGCTCGACACCATCCAAGAAAAGCAGCCCGCTTGATCGGCACTCCATCCTGCACCTTAACTGTTTACTCCCTCCACCAGCAGTGCACTGTGTATGTATTATATACAAGTTGCACTGCAGCAACTTGCCATTGTTCTTTTGACAGCACCTCCAACTCTTTTCTTTCCTTCCTCAACTCCTGTCTCCGTTTCTGGGGATAGGCTATTAACCAATATCCACTATAAGTCCACTGACTCCCACAGATGCCTTCCTTTCTGCTTCCTGTAAGCACCCTGTTCTATTATCTCAGTTTTCCAGTCTCTGTCACATCTGTTCTGACAATGTGACCCTCCATTCCAGATATTCCAGTATGCCCTCATTTTGTCTCAAGCAAGGATTCCCCCCAACTTTGACAGGGCCTTGACTGTGTCTGTTCTATTTCACACACTCTCACCCCTTCCCCTCCCTCCCAGAATCAGGATAGGGTTCCCCTTGTCCTCGCCTTCCACTCCACCAGCATCCACATTCAACAAATCATTCCCATTTCCAACACCTCCAGCATTATGTCACCACCAAACACATCTTCTCCCCTTCAGCATTCCAAAGGGGTTGTTTGCTTCACAATACCCGACACCACTCCTCACTCACCCCTAACTCCCCTTCCCGTGTCACCTTCCCATGCAAGTGCAGGAGATGCAACACCTTTTCTTTTATCCCCTCTCTGCTCTCCACCCCAGGCCCCAAACACTCCTTCCAAGTGAAACAGTGATTGACGTGTAATCCTTTCAGCTTATGATAGTGCATGTGCTGCTCACAATGTAGTCCCCTCTACACTAGAGGAGACCAAAGCAGACTGGGTGAAAGCAAACTGCTTTGTAAAGCTCCTCCCTGACTCTGAGCTTCTGGTCACATGTCAGTTTAATCCTATGCTGCAGTCCCTCTCTGACCTCTCTGTCCTCGGCCTCCTACACTGTTCCAATAAAGCTCAGTGGCAATTTGAGGAACATCACCTTATCTTTTGATTAGGTACCTATGGCCTTCTGGACTCGACACTCAGTTGAATGATTTCAGACCATAAACTCTGCCCTAATTTCCTTTTATTTTGTTATGTAATCCTTCCTGCTTTCCACACTATCACTGACCTTTCTTTATGTTTCCCCTGCTCCCCTCTTTCCCTGTCCCTGTACTTACTTAAAACCTGTAACCTTTCCTCTAACCTTTCTCCAGAATCTGATGAAAGGTCATCGACCTGTTTGTCTTTGCACAGACACCACCTGACCTGATGAATGTTTCCAGCATTCTGTGTTTTTAATGTTTCTTCAAAGCTTAATGGATTCATGCCAAGCCGGGGGGGGGGGGGGGGGGGGTGCCCATGGGGTAGAGATTCCTCCTGGACTGTAGCACAAAGTGACCAGAACCTCCCTGCCCATTAACCCCCAGCAGCCCCCCTGCCCAGCCCCCATATTCCATTCCATTGGCTGCAATTAAGTTTAATTTCAGGAGGTAGCAACAGGCAGTCAGTGCAATATTAACCATTTTGCAACATCAGCTGAGATTAATTCCTATCCCACCCCATGCCCTGTACCCCATTCAGTCCACAAGCATGTCCCTGATGTCCCTGAGCTTCCGGTCATCTGTCATTTTAATTCTTTGCCGCAGTCCCCCTCTGACCTCTGTCCTCAGCCTCCTACACTGTTCCAATAAAGCTCAACTGCAGCTTGAGGAACATCACCTTCTCTTTTGATTAGGCACCTACGGCCTTCAGAGAGATCAGAGAGACATTAGAAGGAAGGGAAAAGCAGAAATCTGCCTTGTTCCAGTAGAACACTGTATGAGCCCTGCTGAGCAGATGTTGAAGGACAGTTTCACATCAGCTTGCTGTGTAGCTCAATGAATGGCAAGTTCTGTTTGGAGTTGGGAGTGTTAAGTCTGTCAGTCTACAAGGAGAACAAACACACTTTGGTCATTGTCTGAATCTGCTCCCACCACACTCAGGAACAGAAAAGCACCAGGCCAATAGAAAAATCCCACCCACTCTCTCTCCCCCGCTTCTCTCTCTCTCTCTCGCTCTCTATCTCCTTTCATGCTCCTTCTCTCCCTTTCAATATCTCTCGTTCATCTTTCATTCCTCTTTCCTTCGGCCTTTCTCTTTCTTTCTCTTTCTTCGTCTCTCTCCCACACGATATAGCTCACATTCTAGTTTCCTATTATACCTCATGTCACCAACTGCTTCATTGTCTGTAAGGCACTTTGAAATATCCTGAGGTCATAAAAAGTGTGTTAGTAATGCAGCCATTTTACTTTCTTTCGTTCTTTGACCTCTCTGAATCTCCTTATTCTTACTACTCTTTTCATTCTTCCATTCAGGATGAGGGGCAGGAGGTTTAGGGGGGATGCGAGGAAAAACTTTTTTACCCAGAGGGTGGTGACAGTCTGGAATGCGCTGCCTGGGAGGGTGGTGGAGGCGGGTTGCCTCACATCCTTTAAAAAGTACCTGGATGAGCACTTGGCACGTCATAACATTCAAGGCTATGGGCCAAGTGCTGGTAAATGGGATTAGGTAGGTAGGTCAGGTGTTTCTCACGTGTCGGTGCAGACTCGATGGGCTGAAGGGCCTCTTCTGCACTCTGTGATTCTAGCATTCAACATAATTCACATAAAAGTCTTACATTTAAAACAAATAGAGACATTTCAGAACTTGAGATATTTTGACATGCTCACAGCACATATTCAAATAAGCATAATAAGTTAAAAAGCTGACCAGAAATGTTCTCCAGTCATCTTTCGATTCTCTATTATATGAAAGGAAAACTAATAAAAGCATGAAATTATTGATAAACATCAAGGGATTTATTTTGTTCCATTTCTTCCTGTGATCTTCTGTGATTCTGTGATCTCATTCTTCTCTCTTTTCTATATAGATTAGTGGACCAGGGATGATCAATATATGTCCACACTAGGGCATCCATAAATGACCAAGTAAAACTCTCTCCCCCCATTCTCTTTTTCTTCCAGTTAAATTACTGCCAATTAACTTTATGATTTCATTATTCTTATGATTACTTTTGTCAGTACAGTCCTGTAAAAAGCACACTATTAGGAGGCATCAGGGCAGGTTCCGGAGGGTTCATCTTTTATCCCTGAATGTCCCCAATCTGAAGCTGTCCCAATGAGGAGAATGCAGGCAGCTGAGAGACCGAATGGCCTTTCTGACTGACTCACCACTCACTTTGGTGACTGTGAAACTCTCATCAATTGTCATAAAAACCCATCTGGTTCACTAATGCCCTTTGGGGAAGGAAATCTGCCATCCTTAAGCGGTCTGGCCTACATGTGACTCCAGTCCCACAGCAATGTGGTTGACTCTTAACTGCCCCTCTGAAGTGGCCCAGCAAACCACTCAGTTCAAGGGCAGTTAGGGATGGGCAACAAATGCTGGCCTTACCAGCGACGCCCATATCCCATGAACGAATAAAGGGAAAAAAAATTACAATTCAGAAATAGGTCATTCAGCCAATTGCTCCGTGTTGGTGTTTATCCTCCACAGGAGTCTTTTCATGCAACCCTATCAAGATATCCCTCTATTCATTTCTTGTTCATGTATTTATTCAGCTACCTCTTAAAGGAATCAATGTTAATTGCTTCAGTTACTCCCTGTGACAGTGAGTTCCACATTCTCACCACTCTCTGGGTAAAGAAGCTTTTCCTGAATTCTTTGTTGGGTTTATTGGTGACTCTTATATTTATGAGCCCTAGATTTGGTTCCGCTCACATTTTCAATGTATCAGCCCTATCAAAGACCTTCATAGGTTTAAAGACTTCTATCAGGTCACCCCTCAGTCTTTTTTCCAGATTGAAGAGCCCCAGTCCAGTCAGTCTTTCCTGAAAGCCATAACCTATTAATATTCAAATTAATATTAATGTTGGTGTTAATATTGGTAAGTTTAACATTAAGGGATATTTAATAAAGTTGTAATGGAGCAGAGGTTTGGAGCTGTAAGTGAGTGCACTGTTGATGATTTTAATACTGCAGTGGCAGGAGATGATGGACTATATAGGGATTTAAATAGGATTATGTAGGACATACAGCACAAAACAGGCCATTCAGTCCAACCAGTCCATGCTGGTGTATATATATCACTTGAGCTTCTTCCCTTCTTTCCTTATCTAACACTACAGTTGTAACCCTCTTTTCCCTTCTTCCTCATACTTGTCTAATTTCCCCTTAAATACGTCTATACAATTCACTTCAAACACTCCCTGTGGTAACAAGTTCCACATTCTTAGCACTCTTTGGGTAAAGAAGTTTATTCCCAATTTCCTATTGGATTGCTTGGTGACTATCTTATATTGCTGTCTTCTGGTTATGGTCTTCCCCACAAGAGCAAATATTCTGTATCCACTCTAACAACATGTTTCATCATTTAAAGGTCTCTATTAGGACACCCCTCAGCCTCCTATTTGTAAGAGAAAAGAGACCCAGCCTCTCCATTCATTCCTGATATGTATACCCATGCGTTTCTGGTATCAGCCTTGTAAATCTTCTCTGAACCCTCCCCAGTGCCTCTTTATTTTCAATATAGATTTTTAATATGCATTGGTGGCAAGAAACCTTCCAGAAAATAACATCACCATCTTCAAATAGAGGGCTGCTTTAAAAATCTTCTTAGTCTTACAACTGGTGTGTTAACAATACGATGTGCTGCTATCTCAGTTTCTTTTTATAGTGATTATATAAACAACTGAACAGTCTGAGACAAACCCCAAGGACTCAAGACAAATGCCGATTAAGATTCATGGGATCCTAGGCAACAAGACATTCAGGCCTCCCTTCAGCACTTCCATGCACAACTCCCCATCCCTGTGCACAACTTTCCCTTATACATATCTCCCCACTCGGTGCATATCTCCCCACTCGGTGCATATCTCCCCACTCGGTGCATATCTCCCCACTCGGTGCATATCTCCCCACTCGGTGCATATCTGCCCAGCCCATGCATAGCTCCCCAGCCCATGCATAGCTCCCCAGCCCATGCACAATTCCCTGTGCATCACTCTTCCGCACTCCACAATACTTCATTTTACACATTACTATGACCCTTGCTTCCCTGCCCTTTATTCTCCCAACCCACCTAAGCTCTAAATAAGCCATTTTACACATTCTCCCCCCTCTCTACATAAACAATGTGCATTGATATAGCACCTGTAACACAGTCAAACACTCCAAGGTGCATGTTAGGAGTGTTATCAAACAGAATTTGGAACTGAGCTGATAGCAGATGGTCAAAAGCTTGGTCAAAGAGGTAGGTTTTAAGGAGTGCCTTAAAGAAGGAAAGAGATGTAGGAAGATTTAAAAAGTGAATTCCAGAGTTTTGGACCTAGATGGCTGAAGGCATGACCACCAACAGGAAATCGGGGATGAACAAGAGGCCGGGATTGGTGGAATTCAGGGTTCTCAGAGAGCTGTAGGAATGGAGGAGGTTACAGAGACAGGGAGGAAGGTAAGGCATGGAGAGATCTGAACACAACAATAAGAATTTGAAATCCCCACTGTGCTGAAACCCACTGATGTGTCTCCTACTTTAATACACTCTTTCTGGGAATGGTGGAACTGTGTGCTGCTCTGAAATGTGGTCAGTTGTCCTATCTATAGGTACAACCTTTTAAATCGCAAACTTGGCAATGGCTAATTGCTAATTCCTGACTGATTTTAACTTAGCTTCTTTCCCAACCTTTTGAGCCTAGGTTGTGTCTTGCACGGTGCTCTGTGTCCCTTCACCCAGGTTTCAGGATAACAGTTGTATAAAAAATACCAACATTAAACTAATAAATATTCCTGTCATTCACCGTCAAAAAAAAATCTCATTGCTGTGACATCAAAAACAAAAACAGAAACAGTCGGTGGAAAGCACACTTTGTTCTGTAAAGTTTGTCACGTAACTCATTCAGGATTTGCATTATCTATATCATGTACTTGTCCTCATACACTTAATGGTGAAACCTACCAGAAAACCAAAACGTTATGGCTGGAATTTTCCACCCCCGTTGGTGTCAGGCGTCATGGTGGGTGTGAGCGGACAAAATGGTGGGCAGGCCAAAAATCAGCTTCATGCCGTCATGAAACAGGTTTGCGATTGTCTGCTCCATCCGTCAGTGATGGGCCATGTTTCCCACCACCACCCGTCTGGAACCTAATTTCAATACCTTAGCATTTTATTATTAGCCCTGCTCACCGGAATCATCCCCCGTCACCCAACCCCACACTGGATCATCCAGGCACGTCAGTGTGATTACACGCCAATGTGTTTCACAACTGTACGTAAGCGACCTGCACCTGTCGAGCTGCCCTTCAATCGGGACTTTGAGGTTTGTTTGCCTACCTTGCTTCAGGCAGCACTCGTGGTCATCAGTACCAGGCTTCACAAGCAGCACCACATCACTTTTAGGGGGGTTCACGGGCAGGTCTCTACCCACCAGACCAGCCATAAGGCAGGGGGTGGCTTTTCAACGGCTGCAGGGCTACGGCTTGTTTGGGGAAGGGGGAGAAGTGGCCTCGGGCAAGGGAAGAGGCTGCAGGGTGAGGGCTGTATTGGGGAAGGTGGGTATCCCAGGGTGTGTGTGGGGGCACATGTTGATCTGTGCAAGTGGCCTGAAGATGGTGAGGGCTGAGGAGGCTATCTCCAGAGGAGATGAGGCCATTTGGAATTGTAAGAGTGTGTGTGAGAGAGTGAGTGGTGATGTCCTTTGAGCTGGCAGTGAGTGAGTTGCCAGTGAATGTGTGATGGCCTTGTGTGTGTGTGAGTTTAGAGTAATGAGATGGTTGCCTTACCCAGGCAGCATGGATGAGATCATTCATCCTCTTTCTGCATTGGATGGTCAACCTCTTCTGTGCACTGACCATCTCTACCATCGCCTCCCAAGCCAGAGTGGTGAGACAGATGGGCCTCCTGCAACCAGAGCGGGGGTGGAGGACACCGCGGTGAGCCTCCATGGTGTCCAGAAGGCATCTCAGGATGGAGGGTCTGCACTCTTCTTGGCTTTTGGGGCTATGTCTTCACCGGAGCAGGTCCTGGGCTGCAAGCATTGAGAAGTGTAGGCGCGGCTTCAGTGAGGTGACAGTGTGGCAGGTAAATCAGAGGCTGCCCGCCGGCGAGACGGTGTGATTCCTGTGGCTGCATAATTAATGAGGCTGGAAGGGGCCGATTAGGGTGTGAAAAGCTGCCATTGCGGCCGGTGGGTAAAATTACATTTTTCCTGCCCACCACCATATTGTGTGAAAATCTGGGACAATTCCATCCTTAATCTCCTCATTCAGTTTCACAAATTGCTCCACTTTGATGGGATGGTTAATTTCAGGTTAATAATGTTGAAATATCAATAGAAACATAGTGAAGCACCCAATTGGATGGTTTGGAGCACATGGGTGCAGGCTACAGTCAGGCACAAGAGCTAAATGCACTTGATCTGGGCCTCAAGCACCTGAGAACAAATTGGTGCAGGAGACACTGGGCTTTTTGAGATTTGCAAGTGCTGTTACGATGTTAAGCTTTATTTTGTGATATTGAGGTGACACTTGGGCCAAGCAGAAACAAATTGAAGAAGCAACGATCCTTCGGCACGATCTCAATCTCCCTCAGGGGTACTAGTGCCCTCCAATAAATACTTCAACCATTCTATATGCAGTCTCCTGTGCTGCATGAATTAAACTCACAGATGCCAGAAATAATTTTTGATGCTTTTCTCATCTGAGCACTTGGTTCCTCTCTCTGGTTCAATAATGTTTTCTCCCTTGCTCTTCTAACCTCTCTCGGGTGCTCTACAGACATTCACCTGTTCTATACATTGACTTTAGCAATGCCAGGCTTTACATTGCCTTTTAGCTTCCCATCATCATTACTTCCCTCTCACAAAAGCAACCTATAGACAACATTTATGCCTCATCCAACGTCACTTAAAGAAGAGTCATATGGACTCGATACATTAACTCCGTGGGGAGAATTTTCTCTCCGTTGGGTTGGCCGGTTGGGTTGTGGACGCGGGCTGGCGAGCAGCCAATCACCACCCGCGATCGTCTGCATGCTGCCATTTTACATGGGCGGGCCAATTCAGGTGTGTGAAAGAGCGCAGGAATCCCTCTGAGGCACAGAGCTTCCTCAGGGAGATTAATTTCATATTAAAACATTGGAAAAAATAAAAAATAAAATTACCCAGACATGTCCCCTCATGTGACATTGTCACATGAGCTGGGACATGTTTATGAATAGTCATCAAACATTTTATTGAATTAATAAACCCTTCATGAAACCTCATCCCGCCTGTGGATGAGGTTCCATGAAAAATGCGAAGGCCGCTTGGGCTCTTTGCCTGCCCAATAACCTTAAGGTTGGACAAGCAGCCCTGACAAGTACTTTAATTAGTTCATTAATGGCCTTAACAGGCCTTTGATAGTTTGGTGGGAGTGCGGCCGACTCTGGTGCGCACCCACCGAACTGAAGATCGGAATGATGTGCGGTGACATCAGGACACACGCCCGATGTCATCACACATCATTTTACACGTTGGCGAGCGGGGCACCCCCCCTGCATGCCTGACAGTAGATTCTGCCCTGTCTTTCTCTCCACAGATGCTGCCAGACCTGCCAAGTTTTCCCAGCATTTTCTGTTTTTGTTTCAGATTTCCAGCATCCGCAGTATTTTACTCTTATCACTAAAACACGATCTGCTCGTTATCACATTGCTGTTTGTGGAATCTAACAGCGCACAAACTGGCTGCTGCATTCCCTGTATTACAATGCTTCAGAAATACTTAATTGTCTGTAAAGTACTTTGGGATGTCCAGAAAGGTGCTATACAAGCCTAAGTTATTTTTCTCAGTTTGTAGTCTCACCCGAAGGATGACACTTCCAAAAGCTGAAGTGCCACCTTAGGCCTGAGTTCAAACTCCTGGTGTGCTAATCTGGTCAAAGAGGTGAGAGTGTTACCCACAGAACCAAGTCCTGCAGTTCTGTGGAAATACCGGACTGCTGCATCGAAAGTGGGGAACTCATTCCACAATTCCGCACTTACAGCAGAGAAGTCAGGGATAAGTGGGCATGGCTGGTCACCCTGCTTCCCTGGACTATCCCCTGTGTGAACGAAGGCCCCCTTTAGGAGCAGGGGACTGTGGAATTAATTCTTGTGTAACCCACCCCACTTGCTATCCATTGGCCCCATCCACCACTCCAGGTGTAAAGGGAGCCTCTTTACCGTGGATGAGGTGGGAGTTGTCGTCGGGTCCATGAAAAAGTGCATTTAGCCTGGTGCAAAAAAAAAAGCAGCGTGGAGATGAAAAGGAAGCCTGGAGATGACAGAAATGTGAAACAAAAACAGAAAATGCTGGTACCACCCAGCAGGTCAGCCAGCAATAGAAAGAGAGCTAGAGCTGTGATGTGAAAAATAACTTCACTTACAAAGTCCCTGCCAACACCAGCAGTTATTCTGATAAAGTTTGGGCATTGTTTAAAAGCAAAAAAAAATAAATGAAATATGAGCTTAAGCTTTACATACACCATGGAATGCCCTGTTCACCCTGCAAAGGGTCAAGGTTCGGACACCCCTGGCTCTGAGTGATAAAAGCACCACTTGGTGTAATACCGAGGCACACAGGCAAGGAAAGCCCCATGGCCCATCTCAAGTCTATACTCAGTTAGCTGCCATTGAACTGGTGTGATGCTGGTCATTATGCTGGGAAGCAAAAAAAAAAAATCATCCACGGCCCTTTGTTATATTATTTGAAAAGAGTTAAGAACTATATTGTTATCTGCATATGTCCAGGATGCCACATCATTCACGACTCCACCATAGCCTGTGTGCAACAATGTAGTATTCTACAGCACGTGGTGAGAGCTGAGAAACACCCTGGTTTCAGCCACAGACATAACTCACATTTTTTTCATTCTTTCTTGGGACGTTGGCATTGCTGGCAAGGCCAGCATTTGTTGCCCATCCTTAACTGCCCAACTTGCTAGGCTATTTCAGAGAGCATTTAAGAGTCAACCACATCGCTGTGCGTCTAGAGTCAAACGTAGTCCAGACCAGGCAAGGACAGCAGATTTCCTTCCCTAGAGGGCATGAGTGAACCAGATGGGTTTTTACAGCAATCGATGATAAGACTGTAGGAGCAGAAGTAGGCCATTCGGCCCATCGAGTCTGCTCCGCCATCCAATGAGATCATGGCTGATCTGATAATCCTCAATTCCACTTTCCTGCCTTTTCCCCATAACCCTTGATTCCCTTACTGATTAAAAACCTGTCTTTCTCAGTCTTGAATATATTTAACCACCCAGCCTCTACAGCCCTCTGGGGCAAAGAATTCCACAGATTCACCACCCTCTGAGAGAAGAAATTTTGATAGCTTCATGGTCACTATTACTGAAACTTGCTTTCAATTTCAGATTTTATTAATTGACTTTAAATTCCACCAGCTGGTTGGTGGGATTTGGACTCATGGCCGGAGAGCATTAGCCTTGGTCTCTGGATTACTAGTCCAGTGACATCACCACTACACCACTGTCTCCCCCACTCCTGACTGTCTCCCTATCGGTTTATAGATTCTATGGTAGGTGGGTTACATTTAAGGGCAGAATCCAGCTGTCTGCATTTACTCCTTAGGCTGACAGGTAAAGATTGATCATTTGGTGACAACCTGGAGGACATCATAAAGTAAGACTTGCATTTGTATAGCTGCCCATAGTTCCTTGATAACGATCAGATAATCTGTTTTAGTGATGTTGGTTGAGGGATATATATTAGCCCAGGACACCAGAGCTCCCCTCTTCTTCAATTAATGCTATGGGATCTTTTACAACCACTTGAGAGGGCGGATGAGACTTGGGTTTCACTTCACATCCGAAGGGCAATGCAGCCCTCCCTCAGTGCTGTACTAGGTCAAGACCTCTGTTGATTTTAAACAGATTTATTCACAAGAAGCTATATAGCGTTTTGACGACTGCTACTACCTTCTCCTAAAGAGCGACTCTGGCCGATTAGAAGCCTCTGTGATTGCACAGATGCTCCAGGGTTCATCACATGAGCCTCCGACTCATTTTCTTGAAGTGCAAATGGATTTTTATCTCAGTAGGTAGCCAGTGTTGGTGAGATCCACCACAGTGTAAATTCGTATCATTAGAGAAAGAGTGGAACGTGACATGGAAACAATGCGTTCTCTGTGTAGCTGTTTTCAGGCAATTTGTTGTGAAATCTCACCATTCTATATCCTGGCCTGTCAAAATTTAATAGCAATTGTACTTCATTCCAGGACCCAGCAATTGGTCTCCAAGTGACTGACAACATGCTGCATTCACTCTGTATTCAGGGTCAGAGAGTCTCCTCTTTCTTTTTATTTTTTCTTGCTTTCTTCTGCCTTTGTGCCGACTCAATCCTGGTGCCAAACAAGTGATTTTGCTGGTGCTGTTTGTGCAGGGAGTGAAAAGCAGCCCATATCTAAAGCACAATGATCTGGAGTGGCCTTGGGGCAAGTAGGTGTCTGTCCCATGATATGTAGAGAGGGTGGGAAATCTGATGGTGATCACTGATGTTCAACAACATTGCTGTTGGAATGAGTGAGGCCTGTCGTGAGGGACCTGGGGAGCTGTGGTCCTTGAGCGCGATAGATTAGAACGACAGAATGGAAGCAGGGATAAACAAAAAAAAATGACTTGTGTTAATACAGCACCTTTCACAACCTGAGGATACCTGAGGGCACAATTGTTATAGTCACTGTTGTAATGTAGAAAATGTGGCAGCCAATTTGCCCTCAGCAAGACTCTCACAAGGCAGTGTGATAATAACCAGATAATCTGTTTTTAGAGTTGCTAGTTGAGGGATAAGTGTTGGCCAGGACAGGAGACCAGGGGAGAACTCTCCTGCTCTTCTCCAAAACATTACCATGGGATCTTTTACACCCAGCTGAGGGAACAGACAGGGCTTCAGTTTGACATCTCATGCCAAAGATGGCACCTCTGACAATGCAGCAGCCTCTCAGTACTACACTGGAGTGTAAGCCTGGATTATGTGCTCAAGTCTCTGGAGTGGGACTTGGATTCCACAACCTTCTGACCCAAGAGTACTACCCACTGAGAGACACTGAAGGAGCGCGTATACTCTCAGAGAGTTTCTCTTCTGGGGGTCACAGTTTCTAACCAACCCTTAAACACTTGAATCTACTGCTCTCATTCAATGGTTTTGCCTAGCTCCTGTCAGATCGAGGCAGGGTGTAGCCTGATATACAAGAATACACACTGACCCCGGCGAGAAAGGTTTCTGTTTTTAAATCTAAGTGATGGCAGGGCAGTGGGGGTAAGGTCAGGGTGTACAAGAACACGGGAGTTAGGAGCAGGAGTAGGCCATTTCGCCCCATGAGTCTGCTCTGCCATTCGATATATAAAATAGTGCAACGGGAATTAATCCATGACCTTGCTCCCCTGCCCTGCCATCACGTAGATTTAAACACAGAAACCATTCTCACCAGGGTTAGATTTGATTGATTTTCACTACTGCTAAAATGGAGTTTTGTGTAGATTAGCTACACCCTCTTACAGTCCAGGATTCTATTCCATAAGGTTGTGGATCCACAGAGGATAGGAGCTGGTAAACCAGTCCTCCTGCACAGATCACAAATCAAGATTGACACGAGTCGATGAGGAAGTCTCCTGCATCACTCCCCTGACAAAGTCATTAAAAACTGAAGAAGAAATAAATTGGCTGAATAAACACCATAACCCCCAGGGGGCCAGAACACGCAGTGGGAATGGATCATTACTGGATAGCTTCCAGTGCAGGAGACTGAAAATTCATAAATTACTAGATAATATTCTGGATGTAAATCACACTCCAATGCACTGTGTAACATTTCTCCCAGCTAAATTCTGAGCTAGTCCAAATAGCCCAGGATACAATTCCACTTCCTGTACAAAAAAATTCCCTCTTCCCCCATTAAAACTCGCTGTCTAATCAGTTGCCAGACGGAATACAGTCTCAAATTATTTATCAGCTCAAAGCTCAACTATCTAAGTATTAGAAAACCATTGGCTCCTTTTAAAATAATCATTTCAGCTATTTGTTTTCCCCTGGTTAGTTGACGTTTCACAGAGGTGCAGGGGGTTGGACTCTTACTTTAACTCATTCCTTTTCCTTGGCCTAGAGGCGGTGTAATTCCTTCCCTCCCTTCCTAAGCTTTCTCAGTAGGATAAAAGGCTGATTGGAAAGTAACACATTTTAAAATTTATTCTTTCACGGGATGTGGGCATCATTGGCTGGGCCCAGCATTTATTGCCCATCCCTAGTTGCCCTTGAGAAGGTGGTGATGAGCTGCCTTCTTGAACCGCTGCAGTCCATGTGGTGTAGATACACCCACAGTGAGGGAGTTCCGGGGTTTTGACCCAGTAACCCTGCTGACCCAACTTTGTAATATGTTAATCTTGAGAAATAACTATATGGATGCATCGCCAAGCCCTTACTCTGTGCTTATTGCTTGCAGGACGGCCAGCTCCCAGCAAGAAGTTTAGTGGACACTTTGACATGGGGGCAAACCTGTAACAGCGGGGGTTGGGGGGTGGGGGGGTGGCATGGGGCTGCTGCTGGGCCTGTAAGAGCCGCAGGGAGGGACTCACTGTCAGCCCATCCAATCAGCCACAGGGCATCTCTGGACTCAGTCTGTGTATGTGCCAGGCCTGATGCCTGTGCAGAAACAAGTCATTTGCAAAAGAAATCAGGTTAGGGAAGGCCTAGCCCTGGAACACAGGACAAAAGGACAAATTACGAGACGATCGCGGGAAATGTAGGACCGTGGTCACCCTGAGGTGGCTAAGGCTATGCTGTGTCCATATAACTAGTTAGGTCCATACTCTGTCATAGAGCTGGCTAGGTCCATGCTTTATATATACATGGCCAGTTCTATACTTTGTGCAAGCTCTTGGGATCAAGTTAGCTTCAAGGTAGCCAGTCTGGTCATTGGGAAATTGGAATCAAGTCAAATCTCTGTGGCACACTCAGCTCCAACAGGTATGATTATTCCAGTTAAATCTCCAAAAGGAAACCTACAAGCACTCTTTGTTGGTAAGCTATACAGTTCTAGCTGGTTAAATGCAGCCAGATTTGGATCCCAATTTAGGTGAGTGAGTGTATCGCTGTCCAGGGCATGGATAGTACAGTAGGCCTGTGGCCTTCTCTGCAGCTTGGTTTGGGGGAACCCCAAGCCCAACATCCTGTGCATCTCAAACCAAATTGGTGATATGGTACTTACCCAGTGAGTTGAAGGACATGCAATTTTGATGTTCATCAGTGTTGTGAGGTCTACAGTCATAAACTTCGTTCTTCAGATCTTGCAGCAACTGTGTGTGTAGTTAATGGAACTCTTCTGTAGTACAGCTGATCTGTAGTATTCCAGCGCACACTGGTTTTACTCTTATCAGGAACTGTACCAAACGAGGATGGTAAAGAATTGGACTATTGATATACGTAAAAAAGCTGACAATTGTACCTGTTTCCTTCTGAATAGTTCTCTGTCTCTCACATTCTTTTCTGCTTCTTACCTCACACAGAGCAAAGATGCTGGGATCAGGACTCTTGTCATGCTGGATGAACAAGGAGGTGAGTGGGTTTCAGAAAACACTCATGGGTTCATATCAGGAGATGGAAGGGGAAATGTTGATCCTTCTGAGTTTAGACTGAGGCAACAGCTGGGGCTGTGGGGATGAGAGTTATGGTGCTGAGCTACAGAGCAACACTTGCACAAAGAAACCATTCTCCTATTGCTGGTATGATGCATAAAGTTAGAATGCCACTCTCGCTCAGTGGGTAAATGTGTGGCCCAATGCGGAGCTAAGTCATACAGACCCAGGATGTTCCCAGTGTTCCAGACCTGGCCTCTGCTGACCTAATCCATCCAAAATAAGACAGCAAGAGTGATGCTCCCCAACGAATTATTTTGAGATCTTGACATAGGTCATTCATTTTTCAGGTACCTGTGATATTACAGTGGACATGTTGTGACTTATTCCACTTCTGGATTTCACAGGGGTCTCCAGTACAGTTAAAACAACCAGCCATCCTGCTCTTCAGTCTTGCCCCACATCACAACATCCTAATCCCTAACCCATTTCAATCTGGAACGATTTGAGTCAAGCCTGATTTATTTTTTTAACGGTTTTAAATTTCATTCTGGAGATGCCCAGTCCTAGTTGTCCCTGAGAAGGTGATGGTGACCCTTCTCACTGAAGCGCTGTATTCTATTCTCTGTAGTAATTTGAGACAGTGGAAGGGGCCTGCTAGGCCAATCCAGAGGGCAGTTGAGAGTCAACCATGTTGACGTAGGACTGGAGTCACATATAGACCAGGTAAGGTGGCTGGTTTCCTTCCCTGAAGGATAAGAGTAAACTAGTTGAGTACTTGCAACATTTTATTTCAAGATTCTTTTGAAACCAGGTTCACATCCCAAACTGTCATGGTGAGATTTGAACTCTCCTTCTTGGGCCCAGGAACAGATGTATGTGACAGAATTTGTGGAAAGTGATCCCCACAACACTGTTTACAAATTCCAATTAGAATCTCATGTACTCGTAATTAAATTTATCCTATTCAATGCCTGAAAACCAATGGATCCAATCAGCGTTGCAATCAGAATGCAAGGCTGTTCGGGATGAGCAAGGCTTATAAACAAGGGGACTACAGCCAGTACCTCTCAGTTGCAAAACAGTAATTGTTGAAAGCATTACTTTGCAAGGCTTTAAACATTACCTTGGCTCCTCGCTTCTGCTGCTAGCTACCCAACTCTTGAAGCCCAGAGAAACCAACTTAATTTGAGCATTGCGGATGCTGTTGTAGACCTGTTGACCGAACCCAAAGCCAATATGAATCAAACAAAAGCAGACTTTTTAATAATTTATTCTTTTATGGGATGTGGGCATCGCAGACAAGGCCAGCATTTGTTGTCCTTGAACTGGGTGGCTTGCTAGACCATTTCAGAGGGAACCACATTGGTGTGGATCATGGAGTCCAGGCCAGGTAAGGGTAGCAGGTTTCCTTTCCTAAAGGACATTTGTGAACCAAGTTGATGATGGCTCAACTAGCTTTATATTCAAGAATTATTAATTGTCTCCAGAGCAATAGCCTGGGTTTCTGGATTACTAGTCCAGTGACTACTCCCCCAATAAACTGGCCGCTTGTTTGTGATTTTGGCGACAAGCTCAGCCAATTTGCTGGAGGTTTTTACTTTGGGTTGGGGTAGGCACTTCTTGGGAGTAGTGTGGATATGGAGTGCCATTGGGTAAGGTTACTCCACCCCTACATGTACTCAAAACATTGCTCCCTCAGTTTTATCCCAGTTGTTTTCCCTGTGCTGCCTGCATCAGCCAGGAAGGTGAGAAAACTTAGGACAAGAAATTCTATACAATTGACAATGTTCCTCTAATCGGTAAAATAGGACAGATTGATCCCCAACTCATAGAAAAAGGTGGTGCAGTTTGACGTGGGAGAGACGGACAAGTGTTAATGAGCAGGCAGAATGCTTAAGACCATATTTCAGTGGGTATTGAGATGGCCTGTTACTCCTCCTGACCTGCGTTATGAGGATACATCTCTTGGAAGGAGAGAGAGAGAGAGAGAAAATGTCAGAGAAAACAAAATATGTGATTTTGGGCACCAAGACTCAGTGAAATAGTTTTCTGTACCATGTGGGACAGAGGGAAAAAGCATCAGCTGGCTGAAGGCGGGGAGGTGCCAAGCTTTCATTGTCACCCAGCAGTGAGTGGGCAAGGTTTTGTTTACCGAGCTTGCTGGGTGGGATGGTTTGAACAGTGGAATGTTAGCATTTTGGGGAGGCAGTAGGGGGTGGGGTGGGTGGGGGCAAGTGAAGGTGAACAAGAAAGGATTAGCCCAGGTGGTCTCAACTCAATAGAAGGTCTGTCGACTGGCCAAGGACCACCAAGTTGGTCAGAAGTTCTTATGATCATTGGCGGCCTTCTGAGCCATGTGGAGACAAGAGATCTTGAAAAGGGGAAATGGGCACCAGTGATGAACTCAGACAAAGAGAAGGTGGAAAGAAAGGGACCAGTTTCATGCCCATCAAAACCAAACTCTAATCAGCTCCATCTCTTTGATAATACATGGCTAGAAAATGGTGCAAGTTATAAAAGAAACATGATGTTGTTCTGCAAACAGGTTTATTAACTGCAAATGGTTCACACTTAATCTCTCTGCGTGTACACCATGCAACCTAATTATTTCAAGATATTTTCTGTTATTAATTGTAAACTTGTAAAATTACCTGTAAGATGAGTTACAAGAAAAAGAGGAAAATGTTTTCTTGGTTGGCCTTTAATCAAATACCCAGCACATTTTGTGCATTGATATTATGGGAAATTCTGTTTAATCGCCTTGGAGTCAAAAGAAGTTATTAATCTTGCTGTCCATGTTTTCAGAAAGTCTGGATACGAAATTAAATTCCTGTTTACAGCATTGCAATTGGTTACATTGCCCCTTGTTGCTTAATAAACAGAGGCACAGATAGTGGTGGGATCTCGAAAGGAGTTTTTTTTCCCACTTTATTCTTGGTTTTTCAGTTTTTTGCTTCCTTCTCTCCTCTGAAAATTCCAACCCTTTGCTAGCTCATAGCTCCATATACATGGAAACAGCCTTTGACATCTCACTTCAGTTTCCAATCCTCTCTAGGCACACCTTAGATTTCCCGATCAGCGTTATTTCAACGCCGGCATTAATCAGTCTGTAAAACAACTAGGTCAAAACAACGCCAGTAGGCAAATCTAGGTTTGTGTGTTGTTAAAGGCTCATTAGTTAAGGAAGGCAGCACAGCTGACCTTACCTTCACCAGACATCTGTCTATCCAACACTTTCTAATAGGTCTCGCTGGATCAGGACCAGGAATACTGGCTGATTTCTACGCTCTGTGTCACACATAAATTGGGCTAGCTTTTCATAGATTTCAATGGAAACTAAACTCCAGAAGATTGTATAATGCGATTGCAATTCACTCCGCCTGCAGATTAACCCCGTTGAATCTTCATGGTCACATCTGGAATATCCACAACGTTTCACTGCTGATTTCTTTCCAGTGACCTGCCTGTGACAGTGTCACAAATTCAGCCTTTCACTGGGGCCACCTGCTCGGGGAACACAAGTGGCAGGTCCCAGCTGATGGACGGTGTTGACACCCCCAGCACAGGTAGGCAGACGAAAGATCAAAGGTGGAAAGGAAAGCTGTAAATCCTGGCAATCTGAAGTAAGATCAGCAAGTATTGGAAATGCTTAGCAGGTCAGTTAGTATCTGAAGGAGAAAGCTAAGATAACAGTTTAGATGGGAGAATTCTTGAGAACGTGTTGGTTCTGATATATCACAAAAGGCCAATCATGGGGCACATCCTCTGAATGAAAACTCAAATCTGATTGCTTTTTCCAAACTCTGCTCTACATATTGTAAGGGTTGTGACTGCAATGAAAATCACATCTTGAGCTCATTGGTTGAAACCCCCAGTCAAATTCCTGGTAATCAATCTCTCACTTTTCCAGGACCATTTCATCCAATTCGGGGTCATGGGGAGTCAGAGCCTGGAGTCATACACCCAGGATGGGACACCAGTCCATCGCAGGGTGGCACACACACACACACGCACACCTCTCTCCCTCTCTCTCTCTCACACACACACCTCTCTCCCTCTCTCTCATACACACATACACACTCCCTCTCTCTCATACACACATACACCGCCACACACACCTCACTCTCTCTCTCTCACACACACACACATCCCTCTCTCTCATACACACACACACATCCCTCTCTCTCATACACACATACACCGCTACACACACCTCACTCTCTCTCTCTCTCACACACACATCCCTCTCTCTCATACACACATACACCGCCACACACACCTCACTCTCTCTCTCTCTCACACACACACCTCTCTCCCTCTCTCTCTCTCACACACACACATATCCCTCTCTCTCTCACACATACACTGTCACACACACCTCACTTTCTCTCTCTGTCTCACACACACACACACATCCCTCTCTTTCATACACACATACACCGCCACACACACCTCACTTTCTCTCTCTCTCACACACACACCTCTCTCCCTCTCTCTCTCACACACACACACATCCCTCTCTCATACACACATACACTGCCACACACATCTCACTTTCTCTCTCTCTCACACACACACACACATCCCTCTCTCTCATACACACATACACCGCCACACACACCTCACTTTCTCTCTCTCTCACACACACACCTCTCTCCCTCTCTCTCTCACACACACATCCCTCTCTCTCATACACACATACACCGCCACACACACCTCACTTTCTATCTCTCTCACACACACACACACATCCCTCTCTCTTGCACACACACACACATCCCTCTCTCTCACACACACACACCTCCGTACTCTCTCACACACACACACCTCCATACTCTCTCTCTCACACACACACACACCTCACTCTCTCTCACACACACACACATCCCTCTCTCTCTCTCACACACACACACATCCCTCTCTCTCTCTCACACACACATCCCTCTCTCATACACACACACACCTCTCTCCCTCTCTCTCTCACACACAAATACACATCCCTCTCTCTCTCTCTCACACACACCTCACTCTCTCTCTCTCACACACACACATCCCTCTCTCTCTCACACACATCCCTCTCTCTCACACACACACACAGCCCTCTGTCTCACACACACACATCCCTCTCTCTCTCACACACAAACACACCCCTCTCTCTCACACACACACATCCCTCTCTCTCTCACACACACACACACCTCACTCTCTCTCTCTCTCACACACACACACCTCACTCTCTCTCTCTCATACACACACACACCTCTCTCCCTCTCTCACACACACACACACACACACATATCCCTCTCTCTCTCTCTCACACACACACACACACATCCCTCTCTCTCACAAACACACACCTCACTCTCTCTCTCTCTCTCACACACACACACACACTTTACCTTAGCCAATCACCCTATCCAGCATGTCTTTGGACAGCGGGAGGAAACTGGAGCTCCCGGCAGAAATCCACACAGACACGGGGAGAATGTGCAAACTCCATATACACAGACAGACAGACAGACCTACAACCAAGGTCAGGATCTAACCCGGGTCCCTGGAGCTATGAGGCAGCAGCGCTAACCACTGTGCCAATGTGTAGCCCCCCACCCCACCGTGATCAATCTCACCCAGGATTAATACATTCCCCTCTTGCTTTCCTCCGATTTATTTCAGGTTCATGTTATTTTTTCGATGTTAGAATCCTATATTCACATGACATTTCCCAACCCGTATGGTGTTACACTTGCTGAGTTTTTGTCAATGCTATTCTGGAAGTGTGTGAGACAGTACCCCACTTCCACCCCCACCCCCAAACACTGAGGAGGTACAACTGCTTTCTATTCAGTATGACCTCTGACAATACAGTTGGGCTTGGGAACTTGACCTGCGAGTAGCAAGTGCAAGCCCTGTCTGGCATGCTTACATTTTAATTTTAATTTCATCTGAGGCAGCTCTCGGGGATTGGAGGAGTGAGGTGTTCTGGTCCTTTCGCAGCCTGATCAATCTTGTCACCCGGTTATCTGATTCAGGAGCAATGTAACTGCATTTGTGGAGCTTGTTACTTCCTGGAGCACTGCAGCTTGTCCTTGAATGACATGTATCCAAGTAGTTAACAGGGAGGAGTGGAAGAATATGGAACAGAGGGGAATGATAATCAAGTGACCCTTATCCTAATTATGACGTGCCACTGTTTTTTAAATAACATTTTAGCATCGTATCTCCAACTTGCAGACCTAAAGATAACTGGATGCGAGTAGTTCAGTCATGAATTTGGAATATCAGTCCCACAACAAACTTCCCAACTCGTTCTCAATGCTGTTTGCCCCCGATTATTTTTTCCTCTTGAAACTCAAATCCTTTGCTTCTGTTCTGACTAGAACAACTTGATCGTGTTGAGGAGGGCATGGACCAGATCAACCAAGACATGAAGGAGGCAGAGAAAAATTTATCAGACATGGCAAAGTGCTGTGGCCTTTGCGTTTGCCCATGCGCCAAGTAGGTATTGGCATTTGCCAAATAGTAGGCACTTTAAGGGCCTACACTGGCCCCATTGAGTCAGGGTACTGTGATAGCTTCCTGTGTCCATGTGGTACTTTTTTTTGTCTGTCTATTTCTCTCTTTTCCATCACTTGACAAGTGTGTAGCTCGTCAGAGGGATGAGGGAATCCCTCGCTGATTGGGGCGGTGTAAACTGTGGTATGGGTGCCAATTGGGGACATCAATGTCCAACATCCTGAAGCTTCTCCAAGAGCATCTATGCCCCATTTTGCAATTGCCTTGGTTCAACCCCGATCAGTTTGTGGGGTTCACTGATCCCCTGTTCGTTTTGTTGTCAGTGTCTGTGGAAACTAACTGTCTTCCTCATTCAGAGCAACTGGAGAGGATTGAAGAGGGAATGGATCAAATCAATAAGGACATGAAAGAAGCAGAAAAAAATCTGTCGGATCTGGGCAAATGCTGTGGTCTTTGTTCCTGCCCCTGCAATAAGTAGGTGCCAACTGTTGGTCTGAGAGGCCACCTGCCTGCCTGCATGCCTGCCTGAAACCTGCTTGCTCAGAAATAACACGGCTCCATACAGCCACTGACAGCCTCATGAACCACCTGCTGTAGCGTAGGCGTGAGAACCATTACCTCCCAACTGTTGGCTTGTTCATTCCCTGAGACTCTCATTCTCTGATTCCATGAAGCTCAACTCAATCCATAAGATGATCATTTTGAGTTTTCCCACCAACTGTATCTCATCAGCAAAGTTTCTGATTGGCTAGCCATGAATGCCATGTAGAGCCTTTGGTTATCTCCACGGAGACAAATGTTCAAAATGCCGAGTGGTGATTAACAGTAAAATATCCTGTCTCCGAGAGATATCACCGGCACATTAACTCCCTCCCTCCCCCCACCTAGTCAATGTTGTGAGTTTCATTCCCTCCACTAAACGCTAGATTGAATCATTCAATTGTTTTGTGCTACCCATCTGTTGGATTTTAAATGAAAAAATTCCATTGAAGGCCCCAATGATAATGGCGTCAAGTTATCCTGAACTCAGCTAACATTGCAATATTTTATTATTGGGTATAAACTAACCCATTGCCCACCCTGGTGCTGTGAATTAAACTTGTCCAATTGGGTAGTAACAGGATAGAACTCAGGATGTAGTAGCCGTGACATGAGATTTCAGATCTGAGAATTGGCTTTGAAACCAGCTCAGACACAGAAGCTGATGGCCCCCTCTATATGGCAGTGTTTTTTTTTTATTCTTCCATGGGATATGAGCGTCACTGACAAGGCCAGCATTTGTTGTCCATCCCTAATAGCCCTCAAGAAGTTGGTGGTGAGAACAGAGCTTGCTGGGCCATTTCAGAGGGTAGTTAAGAGTCAACTACCTTGTTGTGGGTCTGGACTCAAATAGGCCAGGCCAGATAAGGATGGCAGATTTCCTTCCCTAAAGGGCATGAATGATCCAGATAGGTTTTTACAACAATCGATGGCAGTTTCATGGTCACCATCACTGAGACTAGCTTTCAATTCCAGGTTAATTAATTGAATTTAATTCTACCAGCTGCCATGGTGGGATTTGAACCCATGTCCCCAGAACATTGGCCTGGACTCTGGATTACTGGTCCAGTGACATTACATCCAGTTGGCAAGGCTTGCACGCTAGGAGTTTGGCCATCATTTCTGCTTCCTGACTCAAGGTACAGGGTGACCCTAGATTTAATCTCATTGTACAAGCCCATAGATTGTAGAGGAAGGAAATATCCTGGCAGTGAGTAACAGGAGACAGATTTACAGAGACCAAACATTGTCACCAAATTGTCTTGAAAATGGCCAACATTTGGAGAATAGAAAACACAAGAGTTTCATCTAATTCGAATCATTTGAGAGGAGAAGCACAGTGGAGATGTGCAGGGTCAAACTTTCCTTCTGTACACATGAAATGTAATTTTTCAGTGTCCAATGAAGAGATTCCCACCATTAGACACCAGCATGTGAAATCACTACAGCAAAGGTAAGTCTTTAATATCGCTTTTTGGTTTTGGGGTCTTCTTGTCAGGGTGATTGTATGTTGTCAGCTGACTGTTGGTCAGTTTCTAAGCTTGTAGCATTTCTTGAGTTACATATTAATCTCTGGCAAACTAAATTGAGGTTGGTGTTCAGCACCTAGACATCTAGTAATAATTTGCGTCTCAGTCCCTTAGTGGTAAGTGTTCTAAATGTCTGGTAATCAGCAGAAGCTTTCTCCACACTTTTGACAGCTGACTTGATAATCAAAGTAGATTTGGAGTACTGAGTCTCTGAACTTTTTAAAAAATTCTTTCATGGTTGATGGGCGTCACTGGCAAGTCCAGCATTTGTTGCCCAGCCCTAATTGCCCCTGAACCTACTGGTTTGCTAGACCACTTCAAAGGGCAGTTCAGAATCAACCACATTGCTGTGGGTCCAGAATCATATGTAGGCCAGGACAGCAAATTTCCTTCCCTAAAGGGCATTAATGAACCAGATTGGTTTTTATAACAATCAATGATAGTTTCATGGCCAGCATTACTGAAATCAGTTTATATTCCAGACTTATTAATTGAATTTAAATTCCACAAGCTGCCATGGTGGGATTTGAACCTATGCCCCCAGAGAATTAGCCTGGGCTTCTGGGTTGCTAGTCAGTGGTATCACCACTACGCCACCATCTCCCCTTAAACTGTCTAAACTTGAAGCCACTATCAAACTAATCACGGATGTTTGCTCTTACTCATTGGTCAAGGAATGGAGGAGGAAGTTTTGCACTGTATTACACACCTTGGTCAGGTGAGATTCAACAATGGATCATAAGAAGTAGGAGCAGGAGTAGGCCATTCAGCCCATCGAGCCTGCTCTGCCATTCAATAAGATCATGGCTGATCTGATTGTGGCCTTAACTCAACTTTCTTGCTTGTCCCCCATAATCCTTAATTCCCTTGTCAACCAAAAATCTAACTCAGCCTTGAATATGTTCAGTGACCCAGCCTCCACTGCTGACTGTGAAAGAGAATTCCAAAGACTAACGTTCCTCAGAGAAGAAATTCCCTCCTCATCTCCCTCGTGAACGGGGGACCCCCCCTTATCTTTAAATTGTGATGGCGCTATTGGCGTGAAACGAAATGTAGTCACCCCAGTATTGTCCTCCCTTTTCTCGATGGGAACAACCAAAACTTGATGAGTGTGGTCAGTGCCAGTAGCTGTGGTCATCAACACTTGGCAGGAATCTCCGGCCCCAACACCAGTGGGCAGCATTGCAGGCTGGACGGGAAAACTCGGACAGTCATTAAAAGTCAACAGCTCTCCACGTTTTCCCATCCGGCTTGCGCCGGTGCCTGCCGGTGTCAGGACAGAAACTCCTGGCCACTGTGCGCTTGAACGGGCCCATCCTCCGCTGGACCCTCAGCGCCCTCGTGCACTGTGTAAACCCGAAAGATTCACAGTGAAAAAAAAACCACAAGAATTTCAGAGGAAACCTGGGCGTTGCATCAGTTTGATGGTTGAAGAGGCATCACAGCTTTCAGCAGTTACGTCTCAGGAAAGACTCTTGGCAGGAAAATCTGCCAGGACAGTGTTTTTTTCCCGAGTGCACCAGACAAAGGTGGTCAAAAAAAAAAATCAAACCTAACTTGCCAGCTGGGTTGAGGTGAGGATGGCGACAAGGCCAATGGTCCAATTCCATAAGTTACAAAGGTTACCTTCTAAATGCTAGGCCATGTATGCGCCCTTTAGAGCATAGTTTTGATTGGTTTATCTCACTGGTTGCTGCGAGGGAGCCTATCCAGTGGGTATTCAGTGGATATTGTTGTTTCCAAGGCCTGTTAACAACAAGCATCGGGAAACCATGACACGAAATCCTCCCGTGTGTCTCGCTCAATTACTACCTGACTCTTTCGTTCTTTCCTTTTCTTGAAAAATGGTTGTCTCTCTCCTTCTGTGTCATTCAGTGCTTGTTTCTGCTAACAGATAGTCACTGGGGCTATTTATGTGACATCCTTGTGTTTGTGAGGCATCGATTTGTTAAAGCACTGGAGCACTGAGTAAATAACCTGTCAATGTGTTCTGCTCTGCAAAATTTTGTTATATATATATATATAAAAATATATATATATATATATATATATATATATATAAATATGACTGTTAAGAAACTAACTATCAGTCAGGGTTTTATGACATTAAAGCTTAATGCTACCCACCAGGAATATGATGTCTGATTAGATTTCTAGAAATAACACAGCTTTGGTGTCAAAGTTACTGAATGGGAACAATTTTCCTAAACATTTTCCTAAACACTTCTGCTGTTGCATAAAGAAAAATTCAATCATAATCTAGCCTCCTTTGTTACTGCTGTGAGATTTCGAGCTTGGTTGTGAGGTTCTCCAGTTAATCAATTATTCAATATGGGAATTCACGTGGTTGTTTCTTTTCAATTGGTGGGGTCAGTGGGAGGTAAATTGCTTGTAATTTTCAGGATGTGGCTCAGAAGAGCCTGGGATGAAATGCCAAGATTTCCTTCTCTTTAAAAGTTATTGCAGCTGTGAAAAATAAAAATGTGCCATCTGGAATGTGATGAACACACAGTAAATAGTGAGCGACAAGGGAGAGGGATGAGGGGGAGAGAGGTGGGATAGATAGATAGATGGGGAAGTAGCCGGGGGTGGGGGTAGTGGGGTTGTTGGGGCGGGGAAAGACATGGGGAAGAAAGGCGGAAAGGAGAGGGGCGGTGAGTGACACAGGGAAGGTGGACAGGGGAGAGATGGAAAAAGCCGGGGGGAAGGTAGAGGAGTTTGGAGAGACAAGGGGAGATGGGGGAAGGGAGGGGGCATGGAGGGACATGAGGAAGTAGAACGGGGAGAGGGATGGGTAAATAGATGAGAAGATAGGAGGGGAGAGGGAGTGGAACGGGGTAGATGGCCAGAAAGATGGGAGAGATAGATGGGGAGAGAGGTTGGGGAGAGAGGTGGGCAAGATTAAAGGGGGAATAGATTGTAGGATAGATTGGCGGGGCAATAGATGGGGAGAGAGATGGGGGTGGAGATAGATGGAAGGGGGTAGATTGAAGGGGGAGGTAGATTGAAGGGGGAGGTGAGTAGACATGGGAAATAGATGGACAGGGAAGATAGATAGATAGATGGGGAGATAGATGGGTGGAGAAGATAGATGGACGGAGAGGTAGATAGACGGGGGAGATAGATTGATGAGGGAGATGGATGGGGTGCAGAGAGATGGGTGTGGAGATAGAGGGGGGGATATTGATTGACGGGGATATAAATAAGGAAAAGCGGTGAGGAAGATAGACAGGGGGAGCTTAGCAGGAGATACCCAGGGAGACAGATGGCATATATAGGGTTGGAAGCTCTACATGAGTGGATTCCTTGCGGTTTCATCATGTGACATCTTGCCTTGAACCCCTTCATCCCTTACTCTCCCACCATTGGTCCATCCTCCATGTGCTGTGCTTTCCCACAGCCAGTTGAAAAGCAAACAGATTCTTCATTCCCCAATGAGATTAATTTTGACTCAGTCATGCAGCCCCTCCGCCCCCCCCTAAACTCCAATGAAAAGGTGCAAAGAAAATGTTAACAATTCACAAATCTCTTATGATTTTTCTCTTGGGAGTTGCTCTTAACCCCCTGGAGATTATTCTTCAATTCCTGCAGACTGCAGGGCCGTCCTGGTGGGTTGGCAGCCCCAATGTATTTGTGAAGGGTGAATGGAGCTGAAACATGTAATGCTCATACACATACTGGTGTCGCGATGTCCTATAACTAGCCCTAGCGATGAACTGGATGTGTTATTTCTGTATGTACCTGTAGCCTATCACTTAAGATTGCTTCAGCTGAAGGTACCATGAAGAGAAGATCATTTCTCCGCATGGTTTGAATGCTTTGGCCTGCATGGTGACTGAGTAGCCCACTATCATTCAGAAGGCAATTTAATGACAGATAACCTTTCCCTGCTGAGTTGCAGAATGTGTGTAAAATTATGAAGGGGAGACGGGTGCCAATGAATGTCTTGGAAGCAGCTTGGGAGACCTTTATGAAATTCTTCCCAACTTCCATGACCTTGCCACGTTGCCTTACAGACTCAGTAGATAAGAATGAGCTCCATTAAGAATGTATGTGAGTATGTACATTCCAATGCATGTGCGGAGCTTCTCTGAGAGTCATGGGCAGGGTTGATGGAGAGGTCATGCAGATGGAGAGAGCCACGGGCACAGGGACACTGCATAAAATGTTAAGAGAATCCCCACGTTCCTCTATCCAGAGTACATGCATTATTTTTCTTTCACTGCTTGTGTTGCTTTATCATTGAGTGAAGCTTTACAGAGTACACAGCCTCAAAGAGGGTGTCCAACTCACCTTGGAAACCCAGGCTACTCAGTCCTATTCACCCTGACATTTTTAATTTGCTGGTTATCCCCTCGGAATTTCAAGCTTTGGGAAGGGCTGTTTTACTGACATATGAAACGGATAAGCAGGTAAAGATGACCTCTCCATCAATCCTGCCCCACACTGCAGCATCATGACTGGACACTTTCTTCTCCCCCTGGTTCCCACCTGTCCGCAGCCCATGTAAATCTCTTGAGACATCCAAAAATCAGGCGATCAAAACTAGCCCAGAGCATCATGTGGGCCATAAGCCATTTATCTTCCAGGTGGTGCAATCTCTACCCCAGTCGGAAACCACAGATCCCTCTTGTTGGCAGAGTCAGTGCCCATTGCATCAGGGAAACATGTTCCAGAGGCTCACGACACTTTTAGTACTGTTGTCCCACAAACCTTCAGGATATCTGTGCTCCCCCAAATCTGGCCTCTTTTTAAAAATTCACTCATGGGATGTGGGCATTGCTGGCTAGGGAAGCATTTATTGCCCATCCCCAATTGCCCTTGAGAAAGTGGTGGTGAGCTGCCTTCTTGAATCGCTGCAGCCTATGTGTTGTAGATACACCCACAGTGCTGTTTGGGAGGGAGTTTCAGGATTTTGACCCAGTGACAGTGAAGGAAGAGCGATATATTTCCATGTCAGGATGGTGAGTGGCTTGGAGGGGAACTTCCAGGCAGAGGTCTTGAGCACGTCTGATTTTAATTACTCCATTTTGATGTCTGTGTCTTCAGCTACCTGGACCCTAAGCCTCAAAATTCTCTCCCTAAACCCTTCTACCTCTCTCTCCCCTCCTTTAAGATGCTCTTTAAAACATTTCTCTTTCACCATTTGTCTGAATACTTCCTTTGGTGACTCACTGCCAGATTTTGTTTGATAATGCTCCCGTGAAGCCCCTTGGGATGATTAACTACATTATAAAGACAAGTTGTTGTGGTGGTCATTGCAATACGCCCTCCTTCTCAGTGGAGGGATTGTAATGTCAAGTCTGCATGCCCTGGCATAATTATCTCTACCCACTAACTCCCTCCCCCTGAAGCCTACACTCGTCACTCATCCCTCTGTGCAACACCACAGGAGCTTGAATAGTTATTCAATCGAGTTATTGAACCCTCGAGCCACTTGTAGTCCCTTCGTGAGAGAGGATCGATGACTGAAATAATATACGTTTTTACAGAAGTCTCTGTTAAATATTTTCCCCACTGACTGATCGTAAACCCTTCTTTAAGAAAGCAGGAAATAAAATGTCAAATTTAACCATGTAACCCCTGCCAAAATATTAACTGGTGATGATTCAGGCCCTGGACAAGGTTCCCTAAAAGCAGGCGGGGGCCTATGGAAATGCCCAATAATGTCATCTGTTCTGATCTAGATAGTCAGGTGGTGAAGGATAGAACTGGAGCTAACCTTTATATACTCTGTAAGCTTTAATTTACAAATACACCCTGTACAAACATGCACCTCAAAACTTCTAAAAATACACAGTTTCAGTCTGCTCCTGTTTATAACCCTTTCTGTTGGAACCAAATAAATGAAATTAACAAATTAAGGGACAAATTAAAAGGCAGCCCCATAAAGGGATACTTACTGCAAAATAGAAAAGCAAAACCTTAAAGGAAACTTGCAAATGTCAAATCAAAATGTGATTAAAGGGATTAATAAAACACCCCAGTCCCCGCGGTGCCCACTGAGCACGGAAGGTCCCGAAGGTGCCGGCAGACACCACGTGCTCCCTCTCCAAGGACGCCCGGCCGCAAATATAGCCATGGAAGAGGGGCAGACAGTCAGGTTGGACAACCCCCTCCCCTCGATCGCCCGCTGCCTGGGCCTATTGATGGCCAACTTGGCCAGGCCTGGGAGCAGGTTCACGAGGACGTCCTCCTCCCTTCCCGCTCCCCCGCTCCACACCGGGTGACCGAAGATCAGGTGCGTGGGGCAAACAGAGCAAAAGTAACAAGTTATTCAAGTAACTAAAAAGGGGGTGCAGCCTACAACAATTAACATGTGCGTGGTCCACGGACTCCACAAGGGCGCAAAACACACGGGCGTCTTGGGGGTCCGTGAACCGACACATCCTACGGTTGTATGTGGCTGCTGCGTGCAACGCCCTCCACCCCAGATCCCCGATGGTAAGGGGAAGGACTGCCAAGTAGGAAGTCCTCCACTGGGGACCCACGCCGCTGGACGACAACAAGGCACGTGTCCAAACAGCGGACGAGGGTAAGGAGGTGCAGGGCGTGCAGCAACACCCCATACAGGAAACCCATCCTCACCAAGCTAAAGGGCACGGAGGGCTGCTCCTATTTATAGGAGCACCAGTGAATCCCCAGTTAATGCCCACCACTTTTATGTATAATCAACACTCAATTAATATACAATTAACAGCATTGACACTGCTTCGTAAATTTAAGACCCACACAGGGAGTCCTACACTGCCTGTTGCCTGGCAACATGTGTACTGGCCAAAACTGGCCAACTTCTATCTGTCTTTGAGCCCCTTGTGAGCCAAGATAAGCAGGAGTGCTGTCCCCTCAGATCCCTCACTGCTCCCCAGTCACCCCAAGGAGCCTTCAGACTCCCTCACTTGATCTTTGGGAATCCCCTATCAGCAGCCTAGCACCAGAACATCCAAAAATAAAATTGTCCCTCCTCACTGCAATTCCAGAGAATCCACTCCAGTAACCGAGTGACGAGAACTCTCCAGCAGCAGCTCCGGCCAGTTTAAAACTAATGTTCAAAGATAACATAAAAAAAAATTAATGGGTTTATGATTTTTCTCCCGGGTTTTGCTGCACAAGTTTCCAGGAAGTTCACTCTTAATTCCCAGAGACTCCAGGCCAATCCTGGAGGGTTGGAAACCCCTATGTACCAGTGGGCCATCAGAACAGGGAGAAACTTCACCTCCCTCCATTATCTACCCTGATCGAGCATAGGACGTGACCTTGTCTGAAAAGGGAGAGTAATGATTGAGTGATATCAGTCTATGGGTTGGAAAAGACGCAATTAAGCCCAAGGTATAAGAACATAAGAAATAGGAGCAGGAGTAGGCCATTCAGCCCCTCGAGCCTGCTCCGCCATTCGATGAGGTCACAGCTGATCTTCTATTTCAACACCACTTTCCTGCATTATCCCCGTATCCCTCAATGTTTTTAACATGTAGAAATCTATCGGTCTCAATCGTGAACATACTCAATGACTGAACCTCCACAACCCTCTGGGGTAGAGAATTCCAAAGATTCATCCCTCTCTGTGTGAAGAAATTCCTCCTCATCTCAGTCCTAAATGACCTGCCCCTTACTCTGAGACTGTGTCCCCTGGTTCTAAACCCCCCAGTCAGGGGAAACATCCTTCCTGCCTGGCCCTCATGTTGGTAACAAATTAACTTGGGACAGGGAATGGCCAGGATAAAGATCTGAACCCAATAAAGTGTTTGACCCCAGTCCACTTGCCTGATGAACCAACAGAGCTCCTCCAGTGCACTTCAAACAAGATTAGTTGAGACCTTTGCAACTCTTGTCTTAATATTATTTCCACTGTTGAGTGGTGCTGTACAGAACAGAGTCTCTTGGCACCTTGTACTTCTAATTAATTTATGGCAGTTGCAGTGTTCACTAAAAGGCTTACAAATAATTAATTCCTATTGACAAATGTTACAGCTGTAGGGCCGAATTGGCTGCAGAATGGTAATGTTCTCCACTCTGTTCAAAACGGACTATAGTTTTTTTTCTTCCTCTTCCCCTCTCCCCCCTTCATCCTCTGGGGTTTTAGCCATGAGCACAGATGGTGAATGTTCACAAGGTATTCACCTGCCAGGGGCCATCATGGATTTCCATAAAAACTCCACTTTCTCGAAGGGATTGTTATTTGTAGCATGAATCCTCATGACTTCTTCCCCACTCCCTAGCCCAGGGACATTGTTGGAGATTGCAGCATCCTTAATACCACTCTGGCTCAGGGTTACCAGCGAACACTAACTATGGATTAACCCTGAGACCTCTTCCTTATACCAACTGAGCCACAGGGGAGCTCTAATAATAGGCTAAGCTGCAGCCTAATGGTAGCATTTTTGCCTCTGGGTTATGGGTTCAAGCCCCAACTTTGGAAACTCAAACAAAATATCTAGGCTGACACTCTGAGTGCAGCACCCAGGCAGTGCTACCCTATCAGAGGTACCATCTTGCAGATGAGGCTTTAAACAGTCTGCCATCTCAGGTGCACATAACAGGTCCCATGGCACGATCTACACAAGGGAAGGTGCAGGTTTCCTGTGTCCTGGCCAATATTTATCCCTTAACCGGTGTCTCAAATATTGATATTTTGGTCATTATCGCGTTGTTGTTTATGGGCCTCACAGGCACTGCAAGCCAATAAGTCCAGGCTGTTTCACCACCTTGAAGAAAAGTACCTCCCATATTCACAGCACAGCAACAGCTAGAATATGAGAAAGAGCAAAGTGTCTTGGAATAGGTGCATGAGTAAAATGTTATCACACGAAGTGTTAGGAACTGATGCCATGAGCTGCCCAACGACCTGTTTGTAAAGTGTGGTCATGGGGTATATATAACTAGGAAGGCATTGGCTTTAAACAATTGTAAAGGAAAAATAACGCTTGTACATTTTCTACTTCCAAGGTTAAAGAACTTTGAGACAGGAGGAGCCTACAAGAAGGTGTGGGGGAATAACCAGGACGGTGTAGTGGCCAGCCAGCCGGCCAGAGTGATGGATGATCGGGAACAGATGGCGATGAGCGGTGGATACATCCGAAGGTAAAAGATTTGTAAACAAAGAGCAGAGGGTAGAAATTTATTTTGGTGAAGTCCGCTCCCGTTCACACTGACATTTGGGGACAGGAATATGTTTAGTGGATGGAAATTGGGTGATGTTGGACACAGCCCAGGCTGATCAAGGTCTTTACTCTTCCTCCTGACAGGAAAGCTCTAGTGAAAGAAATGCTTTTGGGCAGTTAGAAACATGGAGGGGTTGCCAACTCTCCAGGATTGTCCTGGAGTCTCCAGGGATTAAGGATTAATCTCTCCAAAATGACCACAAGCAAGACAAGAAAAGATTGTAAAGGCATTAAAAAAAGGCTTTATTTTCATTTTCATTGGATGTTAGTTATAAAAATTTTGGAGGTGATGGGCGATGCTCTTTCATTTAGTCTTACTGCTGGAGGCAGGAGGTCGTGTGAAGAAAGTTCTAGGAATATCACCGGCCAGAGTTGGCAACCCCCGCCTACAGTGCAGAATGGTCTGTAATTTCACACTAGATTGGCAATACCACTCAGAGAGGCCACTAAGGAACTTGTGTGAGGAATGGGTAAATATTACACTGGTACAGTGAGGGTGGGCTTTCTCAGGTGAAGGCTAGAATAAAGGGAAGTTTATCCTGCATCTAACCCATGCTTTCCTCTGACCTGGGAGTACTTGTTGTTACAGCGGGAGCTCAGAATGGAAGGTCGTCCAATCTGTTCTTTGTAGGAGCATTAAACACACTGCATTCTGGATTTTTGTGCTTTCTTATGGCCCGTGATCCATATGCGTTGTCTGGAAAGAGGTCTGTGTTTTCTTACCCCTTTGAGTGTATGTTAAATGATTTCAGCAGTAAGCTTTTGTGAGTTAAAATATAAAGGTTATTTATTCTCACACACTTACCCTGAATTAATGCAGCTTTACTCACTTTATTTCTCTGTCTCACTCTTTCTCACGCATACGCACACAAACACACGCATGCACACACAGATATTGGATACAAGTGAAGGTAATGTACTTTTACAGATTATAGTTATCTCAGTCTCTGATTTATGATCTTTGATCTTGCACATGGCAGGCTGGTTTCCTGAACGATTTAAAGTTGGAGTGAGGGTTTTGTAAAGCAAAGGATTCACAGCAGGTTGTGAGGTTTCTTGTAGTCGAATAACCAGAAGTTTGGTTCTCAGGCGAATTTTAAACTGGAACAGGTTGCGATGGGTGCCCTTCTACATTCCTCACAGATTCTATCATTCGTACAGAAATCTGATACTCCCACGATTTCCTCAGTGTGTTGCATCTCCTTTTAAAATCCCTACTTACATGTCATCTGATGAAGGTTTCACTAGTATCTGTACCGTGGCTTCGGGGCCTGTAAAATTAACAGGCATATGGTTCTTACTGTATTTAAAGTTAGGGAGAATTCAAATTCCAGGCTGGCTCCTGGGGAGGAGACAGATATCACAGGCCTGAGGTCTGTTTCAAAGTTTTGCAGTATTTAAATTGCTCTGATTGCTGGGTTGTCTTGCTTGTAGAGTCCTTAATCCTTTAATCACTGTTTCCTCAACCCTTGGATCTGACAACTTGGATTCTGGTCTATTGATGATCCTTATTTCTAGGATGATGGTGTGTGGTATATTGTTTTAAACCGCTGTGAGGTGTCTGGGTTCTCCCTTGCATGTTGTCCTCAGTGGGCTCAGGAGTTGAGCTGCTGGGTTTAGGTGAATTTAGGATTTTGAACCTGATGCTTTGTTTGTTTAGTGGACAATTTCACGGTAACTGCGATTGTACTTCCCTTGTCCCTTTCACAAGTGCTGTTCATCTCATGATGTATTGACTTCCCTTTTCATTTTACCTCAGTAATAGGCTTGGCCCCAACTGGCCCCAATGTCCTCTTGGACACGTCCTTCTCTCAGTTGGCACCTCCCACTTTCAAAGTATTGCTGTTAATTACCTTGGATGCTTGATGACTTGCAGTTCGTTTATGGTCAGGCTTTTGACCAACTGACAACTGATGACTAACTGCTAAAAACTCTTAGCTGATTTTTAAAAGCAGAGAAAAACACAGCTGCCTCTCATCATGTGACTGTTCACAGGTTCAGGTCCTCCACCAAATAAGGGGTGATGTTTACATTGATTTCATGCCCTGTGTTGTGGGTTAACTCCTCTGAGGTTCACCCAGTCTAGTCTGGATGGGGAAAGCCATCATGATACACTGGGACAGAGATAGGAGCCATTTACCTACATCTTCCAGCAATTGAATTTCAATCTATCCTTTTGTTCAGTCAGGCAGTCTGGAAATGCCATAGTCCTTTTGTGTTGGCTCATCCTTAGACAAAGAGTTGTGTGAATTCCCTGATGGCTGTGAATGTCCATATTTAATTAGGTATTCACCTGAGACTTGATACTGACTGTAGCCCAAATGTCAAAGGTCATGTGATTTTCAGCAGCCATTTTAATATCGTGTTTGTCTCCAATGTTTAAAAGTATTGACTGAAAATTCATAATACGATGGGTATGACAAATCTCAAAGTCACACTAAAGTAACAGCTGCCTAGTAAGACATGATTTTTCTACAAGAAAAACAGAAGATTCTAGATATAAATGTTCAACACCAGGGAAGAGAACAGATGCAACTGTTTTTCATTCTTCCAAAGGAGATGGGCAGGTGTATGAATCCAGTCGGAAGAATGAGGGGGAAGTATGCATAATATATGTATGTATATGTATCAATGTATACATATATAAACAAATACAGTGGAACCATGAGTGAAATATGCAGTAGATCATCTCAGCCAAATTATGGACAGAAGTATTAGGCCATTAAAGAAACAAAGGCTTTGTAACTCATCATGAAAGTGGGACGTCTGCAAGAAAATGGGAGGCATAGCAGGGGCCAGGGCCAGTCACTTAACAAAATTACGGCAGGTTTGAAAGTGAGAACATAGCCGCGGCCTGAAACGAAGTCAGCGTTCAGGCCAGAGGTCACGGTTCAAAGTAGGACAAAGTAGTTCCAAGCTGGAGTTGAGCCTCAGTTAGGGCAATTAATGAGAACACTGCAGATTTCAGCTCACAGCCAATCAGAGAGCGCGCCAGCCAACTCCAAGTACAGGCCATCTGGGAAAATGGCTCACAGCCAATCAGAAGTGCAGTAGTTAGAGCCAATCAGTTACAATGGTTCAGATACCTATCTCCCTGTCTCACTCTCTCTAGAACAATCTCCCAACACCCATCCCAGTGTAACTGTCCCTGAGAAACAAATCTGTTTTAACAGAGTTCCAGTCATCTCCCTGAACTCCCTCACTACAGCTAACTTCCCCTCTCTAAAATAACTCATTGGGTGGAATTTTCCCATCCCTCCCGTGGCAGGTTCCATGGTGGGCAGGAGTGGAGAATCTAGCAGCAGCCAAAAAGTGGGAAACCTGCCGGTATAAGAAGAGTTTGCAGTTCTCCCGATGGCGGGTTAATGGTGATTATCCTGCTGATTAGCAGCATCAACACCATTTGCATTCATTAACATCTCACAGATGCTCATTGAAACAGCTGCTCGTCGGCACATTGTCAGGATTTCCAACGGGAAATTACATTGGCCTCAAACCCGGTTGAAAATGAGTGGGGTGCACAAGCTGGGACTTAGCTTTAGGGCCTTGTTCAACTTGCGAACATCCAACGAGAGGAAGCTGATGGAAACCAACAGCTAACCGGGCCCTGGAGGAACACATGCATCACATGGTGGGTGGTGCCTCAGCACATGGCTCCTGTGAGAAGCAGCTTTCAGAAGGTGGAAGGTCTCCACCTTGCAGCTTCACCTTGGCTGAGGCTTCGACCTTTCAGGGACCTCTCTGAAGCTTTGCACCATCTTCAAGGGGATTCACCATGGGCTCCAGCGTTCTCCCAGGGACTTTGGTATGGGGGATGAGAGCCTCGAGCTGCGGGGTGCGAGGTACTGATGGGGGCGAAGGAGTTTCCCAGGTAAACGTATTCACAGGCAAGGCTCGGTGGAGTCAGCTGCTGACTCCCGGGGTGTGAGCTCAGGGTGCATGTGATAGGAGGGGATGGTTAACGTTACAGGGGGCAGAGGGAGCTGGCAGGGTGGGAGGGTGAGGGTTTGATGGTGTCAGATGAAGGAGCAGCGAGGGTTGTTAGTCGGGGAGATAGACACGGACACGGGGAGGGGTGGGAAGGAGGAGGTCGGGGAGGTCAATGTGAACAGGGGTGGGATGTTCAGGAAGGTAGGGAACATGTAGGTTCACCTGGACATCCTGGAAGGAGAAGGGTTCGGGCTGGAGGGGGATGGTGGGGAGGTTGAAGGTGATGCCAAGAGGCTCAATGGCGATGGGGGAAAGGACATTGGCGACCGGGGGAGGGAAAGTGGTTGGGCAGCTCATAAAAAAGTGACCACTCCCATTGTTCTCAAACTGAAAGTGAGCGGAGCCTCATGTTGGACAGGCACAGGTGCTGCATGGGAGTTGGGTCATTGTGTGGGAGGAGATGCCAGTCAGCTCAGATAGACAACAGAAAGGGAAGCACAGCAGCGTTAATGATTGTGCGAAAGACCAGTAAGATGAGTTTGATGGATGGGAGAGTGAAGGCTCCGTGTGTGTGGGGGAGAGTGAAGGCTCCACATGCGGGGAGAGTGAAGATTCCACGTGCGGGGAGAGTGAAGATTCCACGTGCGGGGAGAGTGAAGATTCCACGTGCGGGGAGAGTGAAGATTCCACGTGCGGGGAGAGTGAAGATTCCACGTGCGGGGAGAGTGAAGATTCCACGTGCGGGGAGAGTGAAGATTCCACGTGCGGGGAGAGTGAAGATTCCACGTGCGGGGAGAGTGAAGATTCCACGTGCGGGGAGAGTGAAGATTCCACGTGCGGGGAGAGTGAAGATTCCACGTGCGGGGAGAGTGAAGATTCCACGTGCGGGGAGAGTGAAGATTCCACGTGCGGGGAGAGTGAAGATTCCACGTGCGGGGAGAGTGAAGATTCCACGTGCAGGGAGAGTGAAGATTCCACGTGCAGGGAGAGTGAAGATTCCACGTGCAGGGAGAGTGAAGATTCCACGTGCAGGGAGAGTGAAGATTCCACGTGCGGGGAGAGTGCTTGCATGAGGCCCTGAGAGGCCCTGCCACAGACCCTTCTCCTTACAGATTGTCGTGGGGTTGGCTGCAGGCAGGAGAACTGCTGGGGGATGGTGGGAATGGGTGCATGCAAAACCTTTAGGGGGAACGCTGAAAGGAAACAGGAGACAATATGCAGTGAAAGTGAATATATCTGCAGACGTTCAATTAGTGACAGTCATTGTCTTCACCCGTGCAACAATCTGTGTTCAAAATTTGTTGATATCTCTAGGCTTTCCACTCCTTCTAGGTGTAGCCCCGATATCCACAGCAGGGGTGCAGGACCCCTGCGGAGTTGTTTGCCCTCTTGCCTTTGGTGACTTTGGCAGTCACCCTCTTTGAGGGCTCCAAACACAACTGTCCCCCCTGCCTCTCACTGACTGTCCATCCTGAGTTAGTAGGCCGCTTCCAGCAGCTCATCAAATGATGCGGACTGGGCAGGTGGCTGCTCTCCAGCAGCCCTCCGAGTGCCAGGGATCTGGGCTGTCCCTGCCTCCGACTGCTGCGGGGACGTGTGGGTGAGGTGTTCCCCAGAAAGTGAGCCCAAGCCTCATCTGGAGATGTCCCTCACCGAGGTGTGTGTCTATGCACTGCTGGAGGGTGCGGGTGAACGCTGTGATAGTTCTTCACCATCTTCCTCCTCAGACGTGGCTGGGAATCCTGGTGATGTTCCCTTTGGGCATCGAGAAGGTGCCAGTATGATAAAGAATGGAGTTTTAGTAGACGAGGACATGAGGAATATAAGACTGCATGTCGCTCACTGTAACTTTCAGGATGTGATGAATTCATGGAGCAGTGATCCATATTGGATTGCTGAGACGATCCGATCTCCTCTTCCCCAAAGGAGCAATCCCTGTCCTCCCCAGCGATCTGGGCTGCAGCCTCCTTGAGGCTCGTGATGGCGGCCATGCCCATCCCACCCCCTGGGGACTTTCCCGCCTGTTGTGGGTAAGCTTGGCCTGGACGAAGACACAAGAAAGGCAGGTGAGGAGAAGGGGTGGCTCTTAGGTCAGCAAAGATTCAGGCCTCCTGTGTGTGGTGAGCCCTCCCCAGCAGGTTTGAGGATAGAGAGTGTGCCACATGATAGATGGGGATGATGGTGATGTAGAAGGTTCCTTGAGTCTGTCAATGCTGATATGTGTCCCCTGGTAATGGTTGTGTGAGACCCCTGAAGAGAGCAGCCATTTGAGTGCATGATGACAATGATGAGAGTTTGACATTGGAGGGAGCTGAAGGATGAGATCTTCCTGCACTGGATCTTGTTCTGGGTGCAGGTGGCATCTGCACTGACCTCCTTGGCGATGACCTTCCAGGCCTGGGGGTTGAATCTGGTGTACTTCCTGGAACCATCCCTGTGATAGAGCACATCCCAATGCGCCTGCATGTACCTCTGATCAAGGCCTGGAGAGGCGTCATGTTGGATGCTGCCTCCTTCTTGTGCACGGAACACATCAGTAACAGTCTCCTGGAGACAGGTGACCTGCAGAGTCTGGGATGTACGTGTTCGGCTGTTGTTTAAGAAATAGATTACAAAAGTAGGGAGATCATGTTGGAGTTGTATAGAACCTTGGTGAGGCCACAGCTGGAGCACTGTGTGCAGTTCTGGTCGCCACATTATAGGAAGGATGTGATTGCACTGGAGGGAGTGCAGAGGAAATTCACCAGGATGTTGCTAGGGATGAAACATTTAAGTTATGAAGAGAGGTTGGATAGACTTGGGTTGTTTTCGTTGGAGCAGAGAAGACTGAGGGGCGACCTGATGGAGGTGTACAAGATTATGAGGGGCATGGACAGGGTGGAAAGGGAGCAGCTGTTCCCCTTAGTTGAAGAGTCAGTCACAAGGGGAAATAAGTTCAAGGTGAGAGGCAGGAGGTTTAGTGGGGATGTGAGGAAAATCTTTTTTACCCAGATGTTGGGGACGGTCTGGAATGCACTGCCTGGGAGGGTGGTGGAGGCAGGTTGCCTCACATCCTTTAAGAAGTACCTGGATGAGCATTTGGCACATCATAACATTCAAGGCTATGGGCCAAGTGCTGGTAAATGGGTCTAGGTAGGTAGGTCAGGTATTTCTCACGTGTCGTTGCAGACTTGATGGGCCAAAGGGCCTCTTCTGCACTGTGTGATTCTGTGATTCTGTGAAATATGGCACCCGGACCTTTGACCCCTCCAGCTGATGGCGGGACAGACAAATCAGCTCCAGACCCGCCAGGTGATTCGGTCCGATACTCACCGGTGCATAATTAATAAGGTTCCAAGCCCAACATCGGACGTGGGTTCTCCCCATTCCGGCCAGTGGGGTGGGCACTGTCAAAACTGCCTGTTAGTCTCAGAAATGGAAAATTCCGCCCGTCATGTTTTGAATGTTAAAATCGCACCCTGAACGCCATCAGTTCAATGAAAATGTCATCTGACTGGTTTTAAATTTCTTTTAAAAGGCAACTTTTGGTTTTGCTGACTAACCTGACCCAACCTCCATGGATATCTACAGCTCGCCAGTCACCTGGGCTATTGGTCCTCACTCACTCATGTTAGTTGTTCTGTTCTGGCTGTTGAGTTTGGTGCATTGCAGTCAAACTAAAGGTACCCGTATGAGAGGCACCTGGGGACGCTTCTGAATTTAACATCTCACCTTAGGCAACTTGTCTCATTCCAGAGTCACAGAAGATGCTCGGGAAAATGAGATGGAAGAAAACCTGGATCAGGTGGGCAGTATCATCGGAAACCTGCGACATATGGCGCTTGATATGGGCAATGAGATAAGTTCCCAGAACACCCAGATTGACCGGATTGTGACCAAGGTAATAATAGTGAGATTGGCGGAACGTTTTGTTTGAGATAGTGGATCAGAACGTCTGGTATGAGATATTTCTGTAACGTAACCAGAGTTTCAAATAACATTTTATGACCAATTGACTTTAGGTGCATCCCTCAAACATCAAACAATGTTGGGCCATTATCAGATTAGGAGCTAGTCGTTCAAATGAATTCAAGTTTGAGTTCATAATGTTGATATATTGATTAGTTGAGATTGGGAGTGTCAGACCATATCCAGTGCAGCCAAAGGGAAGCCTTGTTGCTGGTTGCAATTAAATATCATTGAAATGTTTGTGCATTACAATGTCCTGACAATTCCAGTGAGATAATTCATCAGACAATCTGCTCTGTGAATGTTGGTTGATGCTTAAATGTTGGCCTGCTCTTTAGATGGTGCTATCTGAAAAATGGCATCTCTGGCAGTGCAGCACTGCCTCACTACAGCCGGGAGTCTCAGCCTGAATTATGTTCTCTTTGCATTTGTTTGGAGCTGATTAAAAACCTAAGCAACAGCTCCTCCATTTTAATAATTGCACTTTGAGATGCTCAATTTCCAGATGTCAGATGTATTTTCCACAAATGCCAATTAATTGGCAAAGTATTCCTAGGTGTAGGTCAGAGGTTTCCTATGAACCTTCCTTGGAAAGATGAGATATTCCATCATCCAGAGTAATCTTGTATTAAAACTCACTCACTTTTCCAGAACCACATTATCCAACTCAAGGTCACAGGGAGTCAGAGCCTATCCCAACAGGCAGTAGGCAGGGTACATCCAGTCCATCACAGGGCACACACCCTCACACTAAGAGGTAATTCACCATAGCCAATCCACCTAACTAGCATGTCTTTGGACTGTGGGAGGAAACTGAAACAGGCAGTGGAAACCCACACACAATCACTCAGACAACATGCAAACTCCACACAAAAGTCCGAGGTTAAGATTGAACCTGGGTCCCTGGAGCTGTGAGGCAGCAGCGCTAACCACTGCGCCACTGTACCTACTGCCCTTTGTATCAAAACTATAGCCACTAAAAATAGAAATAATCACACAACAGCTTTGACTGTTAAAGTGCCTTTTTAATGGAGCAAGATGTTTTTTTACAAGGGGTGCGAGTGAAATCTGGACATAGGGCAAGGATTGGAAGAGGAGTTAAGAGAGCTGACTGGAGATTTGGGTTTAGAGGTGAGATGGGAAAGGAAAACAAGAGGGAGTGAATGACAGAATTGTAGGGAACGATGGCAGAAGGTTACATTGGAGAGTTGGGTATATACACACGCACAACTCTAAACTCCACATATTGCTCTCACCCAGGGGGATATGAACAAAGCTCGCATCGATGAAGCCAACAAGCACGCCAACAAGATGCTGGAAAGTGGCTGAAGGGAAGCAAACCTTTCACCCACCCTGCTCGCACTGCCAGATTCCCCCATCCCATTCTCCATTGCAGCATCCGAAAGGTCCTGGAGGGGCAAGTCCCTGTTGCTGTGATAGGAAACCACAAGGTTCAATATCTTTCTGTACATTTTAATTTATTTTATAATTTCTCAGTGTAACAAATTGTTCCAGTTGTGGAAAGTGTATTTTTTTTAAATGTGAATTTGTATTAATGCCTGTCTAAAGAGTAAATGGAGTGTATTTAGTTTTTTAATCTTTGTACTTGTCAGTGGTTTTTTATGTTTGAGTCTTTCTCTGTAATTGTGATAAAAGTGGGCACAAACTGAAAGCGAGCTGGCAGTACACAGTTGAATTCTGATAAACACCCTGCAGATCCTAAGACCTTTTCTAGCCAGAGAACCGCAAATCCTGATGCCTGTGACCTATTAGCCAAATAATTCACTGGGATGCAAGACCATAGACCAGGAGCCAAACCCCAGTTGGATGGTTCCTGTTCCAAGGCCATGGTTCCCACAAACTGACTGGGACGAGAAATCTCCAGCACATTCCGGGTGGCATTTATCCTGCACGAGCTATGCTTGTTGCCAGAGTTACTGTCCTGGGTGCCAGAGATTTCTCTGCCAGTACCATTCCATCGCTGAGTACACCCACTTAAAACTCTTCTTAACTTCTGCCAAGCAATATTATGTAGAAATCAGGATTCCTTGTTTACCGCAAAAGGGGCTAGGGATTGAAATAGTAGACTGGGGTTTCCCAGGTTTGGATAGGATGAGTGTTTATTAGGACACAACTGTAGTTGCTTATAATAAAGAGACAGCATTTTCCCTGGTAACCTGCTCTTTCTCGGCTTAGGGAATTTTTGGATGTGTGTGCCTCAGATAATCCAGGTATTTGGAACATTGGGGTGAAAATCAAGGCCTTTTTTATTGTACCTTTGCATTCACCAAAAGCCAATAAAGCACAGACATGGCGACATCGACTTAAGACATTCCGGCCAATTTTTTTTGGCAAACTTGGGAAGGGAGGGAGTTGGAAAGATACTGAGGGATGTGCTGAGGAGCGTCCACACACCTTAGCACTTCCTCCACACTTAACCCTCCCCCTTCAGTTCCCAGCTCCCAGATTCTGTTGTGTCAAAGATACACCTAATTAGATAGGGAAGCACATCCCCCGACATATTTTCTGCTACCTCCGTCCTTCGATCGTTGGACACGGGAGCTTGCTCTCTTGACACACCAATTTGGTGTTCTGCATCTGCAGATGAGAATTTTTGAAAGGAAGCTTTGGAGGCTGTGCCATAGAAAAACTCATCTCCAGCCCAAACTTTTCCAGTGGTACCTCCTGAGCCAGTGGGGCCCACGTCCATGGAGAGTGGAATTTCCACATGTAAAAAAGCAGACAACTCTACCCCTTTAAGAAATGTTCCCAGTACTTGTGTTTCTCTAAGTTACTTCAGAATAGTTAACGTCCGACATTCACAGCAAACTATTTCTTAAAATACTGAAATTAACAAATGAAAGGTCCCAGGGAACAAGCGCCCTTAGACCATTCTGTTCCGCATTGTAGAATGAAGCCCCTGGAAAGTGGAATCCTGTCTCTTTGTTCCTATTTTAATACAGTCGTTTTATACAGTGAGGGGGGTGCTGTCTCTTTAAGTGCTCGTTTACTTGTCAGTTCACTGTTACTGTGGTTACCTGATGGTTTTCTGCACCAATGAAAGCATCACAAACATCTCTTTGCAAATGTCATTGCACCCTGCCCCCTGACCTCTTAACTCATTGGCCTTGCAAGAGATCTGCATGCGGCCTGTGCGAAAGTATAAACGGCTTCGTCACCCCTATCCAGCCCGCCTCAGCTTCTGTACCACCATCAGTAACATTGCGGTGAGCAGATGGTTTGTTACCACTTTCCCAGCTCCGAGATCTGTTCTTCCTTCGATAACTGAAACTATGCATTCGGTAGTGTTGCATGGCAGTGTTTGACCCCATCACACCCTGACGCTGCTCGCAGGCTCAGAATTACAGCACCTCGGTTTCTGCTTGTGTTCGCTTTATTAATCTGTACCAATACTGAATTGCAACTGGGCTCTTAAGGCAAACTGAAACCTGGAGGGAGTTTGCTCTTAGGACTTCACCTTACAAAGACAATTCTTTCACCGTTTGTGTTGAATGTTGATGATCTTTTCCTCACCTGACTCCGTCACTGTTTTGTGGCTCCATTACGCAGTGCGGCCCGTTTTGCTGTGTCATGTCTCTGAGGACTTCCCACTCACTGTTCCAGTCCCAGAATCCGGAGAACTTTAAAAAAATTATATGTTCAAATCAAGAGCCACGTGACCCCGAGCTGCCCCTTGGTCGATCAAGAAAGTGGGCAGGGTGGGTTCTGATTGGTGGGAGGGATGGATGTCAATCTCCTGTTTTCACCAATAGAAAGGGTGGACTCAGTGAGGTGTTAATTCATTGAAACATATCCACCTGGCAAAGGAAGAAGCTGCACCCAGTCCATTTTCAACATCTTCAACGACCCCACCCCCACCAAACTCCGCTCCCCACTGAATCATAGCTCCAGAACCGTGCACAGGTTTCCTGTGAAACCCAGTTGGCAGATAAAATGGGGCCTGGAGCCAAAATATGCGAGTGGTGGGAACCGCTGGTAACTGGACAAGTGAGCGGAGCCAGATTGGGTGGTGCGGCTGAACCTTGGGCTGTGCATCTCGATTTGATTTAGAAAATATGGTCACCCTAATAATTTCATCCTGGGCCAGGGCCCTGTCCTTTCAGAAGCTGTAGATCTCCTGTAATCTCAGTCCGCACCATGCTGTTGAACCTCCGGGAACTAATGCCTCCAGCAGGCACAGTAATTACTGTAAATACAGAGCTGATTGGGCACGATTTATTCCTGAATTAATATTCGAAATACTAATAAAAGGAAAAATGACAGGCCTGCATAGCTGGGGTGGTCTGTAGCCAGTTGACCGTAATAAGGGAATAGCTGTGGCAAACTCCTCCTCTCGGTTTAGCTTGCTTTAAGATTCTATAATAAAACATTGTTCGTGTGAAGTAATACCTTTCATTATGAAGATCTGCTGAAAATCTAGTGTAACAACGTCAGCAATTTAAAAATGAATAAGCACAGATGAAACGCTCGAATGCTTGGGTATGACTTTGTTTTTAAGATGTTGCAATGTTAATTATGGGGTGACGCATGCCTTAAAGGCACTTTTTATTGGGAAATGGAACAGCTTTGCTTTTGATGGGCAACTTTAAAGAGGGGAATTTAAACCCAGTTTGTTGAAATCATTCCTATTACTTTACTTGCTGTCTCTTCCAAACTACTGTGAGTGTTTCTGACCTGTTCCTCAAGCCCTGGGAGAGTGCTCGATGCCTCACATAACCCGGGTTTGCCATAGCACCTTTTCCCTACTTTACTGAACGTGCTCTCATGGGGGCTATGGTTATGTAGTGATTGTGCTTCAGGGCTGGTAAGCGAGAGGCCAGAGCTGCAGAAGCCATCGTGGCCAGTTAAGGATTTGAGTTCAATGTGTATAAGCAGTTGGGATTAGTGATCGTGAAGCTGTTAGACTGTCATCAAAGGCCCAACAGGTCCTTTAATGTCCTTCAGGAAAAGGAACCTGCCGTCCTTTCCCAGTCTGGTGACTCCGGACCAACATGGTTTCCTCTTACCACCGTCTGCGGTCTGACATGACCTAGACATGACCGAGACAGCCACTCAGCTGTATCAAATAAGGCAGCTGAGGATGGACAGTAAATATTGGCACGTCCGTGATGCTCACATTCCGAGAATGAATGTTTAAAAAAGCTGATGTTACAGGCTTAAAGTCCATCCCGAATCACATCATTCTATTCATTCTAAATTCTCTAAATTATTCCAGAAATGAAAGGGCCTTGTCTCTCTCTGATTTATTTTTTTCTTATAATTTGACCTCAGGTTTTATTCCTCTTGCCCTGCCTTCCAGCCCTCCACACCTTTCCCCTTCACCCTGGATTACACGATAGTCTGAGCACATAGATGTCTCCATGGTAACTAGGGTTGCCAACTGTGATTAAATGTATTCTTGGAGGTTTCATCACATGACTTACCCCCACATTCCAGCCACTAGTCAGCCAACACGTGTCGGTGCAGACTCGATGGGCCGAAGGGCCTCTTCAGCACTGTGTGATTCCGTGAACACGTCCATCCTTGTGATGTACGGCCTTCCTACACCAACTGGAAAGCAAAAAGACTCATTACCCAATTGGATGATGCTTGACTGTCAGCCAAACAGCCTTTTCCCCCCATTTTCAACACTTCTATATCAGCTAAAGAGAAATATTCAAAGAAAATTTAAAAGAAACAGTGTTTTTTTAATGCCCCGATGATTTTTCTCCCAGGTTGCACACAGCAGTGTCTGGATCTTCAATTCCTGGAGACTCCAGGCCAGTCCTGGAGGGTTGGCAACCCTAATTAACAGTCTAAAATCCTGTTTTGGTCACATTCGGCCAGAGCCTGTGAGGCATGCTTGATCTCTCAACATCCTTCAGACTGCAAAACGTTTGAGGTTATGTGTAGCTGCTGAGGGCTGTTCGGCCTCTCTCTGTTCCTGTGGCTGGATGTGGTGGCCTGGATTTCAAAACTTCCTTAATTTGAAACAACAGCGATGCTGATCCATTGACTGTTGGCAGGGTTTCTCCCCCAATGGCTAGTGCTGTGTACAGGTGTATGTATCATTGCTCAGCCTGTGCTCTTGATGGCTCTGTAGTTACTTGCTGACCGACAAGTGGCTTAATCCCAAAGATTTTACAGGCCATTGTTGGGCCAATGGCAAAGAGCAATGCTTGGTTGATGAAGGGGGAGGGGATACTGAAGATGCAAGTGGTTGGAAACCATTGGGCAAAGATGAAAGTGCCATGAGAAAAGCAACAAGCAGGAAGGGTCAGTGTTAGTGGGGGAAGGCTGTAGACCCAGTGATTTGATGTAACCCTTCCCATTCTTCCCAAAACCTGGTGATGGGAGTCTGAGACTCTGTGTAATTTTGGTTGCAATTGTCAGAAACTGTATCATCTGAACCAAAATAAAATAAACCTGTGGGTACTGCAATGTGATGCTGTTTACTGAGTAACTGGAACAAGGGGCTGGCTGTAACGGATTACAGACTTGCCCTTCACCTCTGGAGCAGGGATGTCAGCTCCAACTAGACATATTCCTGAAAGTTTCATTGCTACCTCCAACCACCCCGCCCCCATCAAGCAGCCTTTCGCTTCTGACATCACAACCGTGACTACAATCACTTCACTGGCTGTAAAACACTTTGAGGCATCTGGCAATCGTGAAAGGTGCTATATAAATGAAAATCTTCCCCTCCTCCCCCCCAAAATTATAGAGAGAATGATTTTTTAATGATTTTCTTTTCTCTCTAGGAAGTTGATTCTTGGAGAGTCCAGGACAATCCTGGGGGATTGAAAACTCTACTCTGGACCTGTCTTTGTCTATAGACAGAGATGAAGGTTTCCTTTGTCTTGCATCACAGATGGATGAGTTTGATCACTCAATACAATTTCAGGTGTCCTTGGATCCCCAACATGAAGACAAACCCTGGGGGGGGGGGGGGAGTCTACATTGACAGGATGTTAAAGATGCAAGTCTTAAAATAACCATTTCTTTTAGTGGTAAACTCGATTTAGGGGAAAAAAATGTGATTGACGCTCTCACCTCTGAATCAGAAGGTCATGGGTTCAAGTCCCAGGGATTCATGCACATGACCTAGGCTGATCTCCACCCAGTGCAGCACTGAGAGAGTTGTCTGCCCTCCCCAGTAGATCCTGTGCCACTCTTTGATAAAGAGCAAGGGAATTCTGCCCATTATTGTAGCCAGGGCAGGAGTTCAGACTGTGCAAGGGCAAATATAGAACTGATTTCAGGAGAAGTTTCATCACGGGAAGTGAATGGTGTAATGGTTATTTCAGTGGACTTGTTCTGGGGACATGGGCACATATCCCAACATGACAGCTGATAGAATGTAAATTCAATTAATAAATCTGGAATTGAAAGCTAGTCTCAGTAATGATGACCATGAAACTATCATCGATTGTTGTAAAAACCCATCCAGTTCACTAATGTCCTTTAGGGAAGGGAATCTGCCGTCCTTACCTGGTCTGACCTACATGTGACTCCAGACCCACAGTAATGTGGTTGTCTCTTAACTGCCCTCTGAAATGGCCCAGCAAACCACTTAGTTCAAGGGCAATTAGGGATGGGCAACAAATGCTGGCCTTGCCAGCGACACCCACATCCCATGAAAGAATAAAAAAGTGATGAACAAATTGAACTGAAGTTGTTCAAGAACTCGTTGGATCCTGCGCATTCATCTTGTGAAAGGAGCCAATCAGCTCTTAATTGGCTATGCAAATGTGAGCCATCCAATGAAAAGAGGCCACTGGCTGGAGTCTCACAGGTCGGGGTTTATTGGTGCAGGTTTTTGGTTATTAAGAAAGTGAGGTGAAGAGTTTGCAAAGCGTAGGAAGGAAGGTGAGCCAAATCACCAATGAGAATCAGATGTGAGGGTGGAAGAATAATAGAATGTTCTTTAAGGAACGTTTAAGGGTAAATGTGCTGCTGACCTTACACATTCCAGACTTACACAAGTAGAACAGCCACATGGTGGAGTGCCAAAGGCTACTTGCCATCCATGGAATGCAGTTTAAAATGGTAAAATAAAAACACTCTTTATATCTTTAACATACTTTAAGCATAGTGCCTGGGTTCAGATTAGATACAGTGGTTATGTTACTGGACTAATAATCCCGGGAGTATGAGTGTCAATGCCACCACAGCTGTTCGAGAATATGAACTCAAGTAAAAAAAAATCTTAAATCCGTAAATGACCGGTTCACTGAGGCCTTCTAGCCAAAGAAACCACCCGTCCTTACCTGGTCTGGCCTACATGTAACTCCAGTCCCACACCAATGTGTTGACTCTTGTGTGAATGTTTGTCTGTCAGAAGGTTGAGTTGGGTAAACTGAGAAGAGCTGTGACCCAAATGGTCACCTGACCTCCCCCTCCCTCTACCCCTAATATTTCCTGTGTTACCCCCATCCGCAAGAATTGGTCAAATTAAACGGCTTGGTCTATCCCATGACCAGTGAATTGGATACATCCGGGTATGAGGAGAGGGACAACTCAATGCGGCCATTGCAATTGGCTGTTAGAGTTCATCCCGCCCCCGCGGCGATTCCACACTGGCTGTGCCAATTAATGGGCGGGAAGCTCGCGCTGGAAGGCTCAGCGCTGCCGGAGTGGGCGGGGCGGGGCGGGGCGCGCGGGGGTGTGTGGGAGGATGGCGGAGAGCTGCCTCACTTAAAATCAATTATGACGGAATTTAAAACCCGGGGAGAAAAAACAAAACGTCCCACGTCTCGGAACGAGTCACCTCAACATGCGGGCGGGCGGCGAAAACTTTTTCAAAACATTTTAATTGTTTTCAAAAATGAATCACGGAAACCTCACCCCGCCCCTTTGGATGAGATTTCCTCAAAAATGCAAAGGCCGCCCGGCCGATTCGTTCCGTCCGTCCGTCCGTCCGTCCGTCCGCCAGCCAACCGTTACGGCCGGCGAAAAATCCCTGTCAGTTACTACTTCAGCGGCCTTCAGTCGGCGGGCGCGCTGCCGACTCTTACACACGCACGCGCGCGCACGCACGCACACACACACCTGCGCTGACCGAAACATTTCGCACGAGTCCGCGATGACGTTGGGAACGCCCGCGCGCCGCCATCGCGCGTTGCTTCACGCGCCAGCCTGTTGAGCGCGCACCCGTACGGTCTTCGGACTCTTGTTCTCAGCCAATCCCTCCCCATTGTGCCTGTCTTAGAATCTGACCCCACAGCGTGAAAGCGGATGTTTCAACTGGGAACAGCTCGGTGACCTGTTTGACCCCTGAACCTTTGCTCTCTCTCTGTCTTGACTTGCCTGCCTAGTCATTTCTTCAAAGATTCAGAGTTGTGACTGAAAGGCCATTGACCCCCCCCCCCCCCCCCCCCCCCCCCGCCCTCACCCTCCCCCCTCACCCATGGGGGGGGGGGGTGGGGGCCAAAGCTGCAACACGAGCAGGATGGAGCTGAGGCAGCCATGAGCTCGCAGAGGGAGGGGGGAGGAGAAAGCTCAGCGAGATGCCTTGTCTGCTGAAGGGGGCTCCCAGGCTTTCACCCTTTCGGCCCATCGCGTCAAGCCAAGCTGGATGAGAGGGTCTATCCACCACGCAGGTCTCGTGACTCCATTCCGCAACCCAACCACACGTGGTCAGCGGGAGCCACACCTGGAGCCACCCTGCCCCGCCCAACATCTCCAGAGCTGACCGTTGAGGTGCTGAAGCGACGGTTCCGCTGCCTGCACTGTTCCTGGAGAGCCCTGCAGCGTCCGTCGGAGCGTGGTCAACCTCCACGAGCTGGGCATCCTGAGGGCCCAGGCCTTGCCCTCCCAGGGACATGGTGAGGAGTGTGGGAGGCAGCTGCCCATCCCCGTTCTGACTGGGCTGTCTCTCATTGCCTCATCTGACCACAACCCCAAATCCCATTGTACAAATCCCATTGCCACACCTTTCCAGCCCCTCTCTCATGGGCCATCACAACATGGCTTTGGCAACAATACTGACATAAAGCCACAGAATGACCATTCTGAACCATCATCACCCAGCAGAGCATCCCCAGTGTCTTTACAGAAGCCAATTGGTCACCCTTGTGCGCTCCATTCTGCAGTGTTTTCCAAACTGTGGGTTAAAACCCCCAGTTGGGGTCACACAAATTGCGAATGGGATTACAAGCACCCCCTCCTCTGAGACTACGCCCTGCACTAGCACGGAGTCCAGCCCTGCACTCACCCTGTGTGTCTCTCGGCCTCACTATCGCAATCGTACCATTGTGATCTGCACCCTATTAATGATGTGAAATAAGCTTGTTCAATGGAAAGTCGTGTGATCCCTTCCCCCATTGAACCTTTCACTGGATCTGGCCTAAGCACCTGCCTTCCTCCCGAGATCATTTAAAAATGTCACCTGCAGTGCCACACTCGGCCCACCAGCTCAGGCTGGGGTTTGAGCTGGGGCCTGGGCTGTCACAGCTGTGATAGGAGTGGTGCATAGGGTCTGCTTATAGTGTGTGGGTCGGGGGAGAGGGTCTGATTATAGTGTGGGTGGGGGTAAGGGTCTGATTACAGTGTGGGTGGGGTGAGGGTCTGATTAGAGTGTGGGTGGGGGTAAGGGTCTGATTACAGTGTGGGTGGGGGTAAGGGACTGATTACTGAGTGGGTGTGGGTGTGGGTGTGGGTGGGGGTGGGGGTGAGGGTCCGATTATAGTGTGGGTGGGGGTGAGGGTCTGATCACAGTGTGGGTGGGGGTGAGGTTCTGATTAAAGTGTGGGTGGGGGGAGGGGGTCTGATTACAATGTGGGTGGGGGGGGGTGAGGGTCTGATTAGAGTGTGTGGATGGGGGAGAGAGGGTCTGATGATAGTGTGTGTCTGGGTGGGTGGAGAGTGGTTGATTATAGTATGTGTGTGAGGAGGGGTAGGGAGAGGGGTTGATACAGTGTGGGCGGGTGGAGAGAGGTTGATTACAGTGTGTGTGTTGGGGGGAGGGGTGGGGAGAGGGGTTGATACAGTGTGTGGGTGGGGGAGAGGGGCTGATTACGGTGTGTGGCTGGGTGGGTGGGTAGGGATTGATTACAATATGTGTGTGAGGAGGGGTGGGGAGAGAGGCTGATTATAATATGTGTGTGTGGGGGGGAGGTGGGGAGAGAGGCTGATTATAGTATGTGTGTGTGGGGGGGAGGTGGGGAGAGGGGTTGATTATAATATGTGTGTGGGGGGGGAGGGGTGGGGAGAGGGGCTGATTATAGTATGTGTGTGTATGGGGGTGGGGGGGGGAGAGGGGCTGATTACAGTGTGGGGGTGGGGAGAGAGAGAGACTGAAGCCCTCAGTAGAAAATTAGAAGTTTATTTGATTTGCCTCATTAAAATCAACGATGTCAAAATGTTTTAATGGAAACCTTTATTGTGATGTTGCTATCGATTAGCAATGTGAATGTTAATAATATCCACTGCTTCCTGGTCAAGATCCACAAGCAGGAGGAGCTCAGATGAACTAATAGACTGGTGAGTACATAAATTAATAACATTTTTACAAAATACTGCAAAAACATAGATTTTCATATTTATACGATGCCTTATCTATTGATTGTAAACGTTAATAATTACATATTGGATGTTACTTCGCTGTTTTATCACATGTTCTGTTTTTGTTGGTGTCTGGGGTCACCTTAACTTTCAAGTGTTAAAATGGGGTCACATTGGAAAATAGTTTGGGAAGCTTTGCCTTAGCAACTGTTCTGCCTTTGTTGTTCCTCGTGCTCCAGTATAATTAAAGCAAAATACAGCTGGTGCTGGAGATATGAAATAAAAAGAGAAAGGGCTGGGAAAGTTCAGCATCTGCGGAGAGAGAAGCAGAGTGAACAGCTGGAATTTTCCATTTATGAGGCTGTGTGAGGTGGTGGGCGGCTTTGGTAATACCCATCCTGCTGGCCGGAATGGCGGGAAATCCGTGCTTGGAGGGTCATTGATTATGCCCAGGCGAGTATCGGGCTGAATCACCTGGCGGGTCGGGAGCTGATTGGTCTTCCCACTGTCAGCTGATGGGGTCAAAGGTCTGGGCGCCACATTTAAACGCCACTTCAACACATAATCTCGTTCTCTCCAGTCCACCTGTCTTCAGGACACGGGCAGAGATGTCTTCCAGCCACAAGAAGCAGGCCGAAAGCCTCAAGCAGAAGGCAGCGCCCCCCCGTTTCACCCACCGGGCCCTCCAGGCCTTGGTCAGAGGAGTGTGGGCACACAGGCATGTCCTGTATCCCAGGGATGGTCCCAGGAAGCACAGCAGCCTCACATTTCCGGCCCGGGAGGCTGTCACAGAGCGAGTCAGCTCGACTGGGCCCGAAACACCCTCCAGAGCAGGAAGAAGATGGATGATCTCATCCACTCCACCAGGGTAAGTCATCCTTCAGCTCCCTCCAATATCAAACTCTCATCGAGACATCGTGCACTCAACTGGCTGCTCTCTTCAGGGATCTCACACAACCATTAGCGGGGGACACATATCAACACTAGTTCTCTCACCGAGACGTTCACATCGATCATGTAGCTCACAATCCATCCTCTGGCCCTTCTGGGGAGGGCTCACCACACACAGTGGTCATGCATCTCATCCAAGCTCTGCTCCATCCCTTCTCACACATGCCTTTCTTTCCTCTTCATACAGGCCAATCTGGTGCACAACAGGTGTGAGAGATCCTGTTCATGCTCTGGCTCTGCTTGACCATGTCCCTCAGGCATGGCCTCTTGCTGGAGCTGCACATGGCATCACCTCTCCCCCTTTCACCTCCATTGCATTAGGACCCTGACAAAGGCAGCATTGGGCCCTGGATCCATATCTGCTTTTCCCTTCTCTCTGAAAGGAAACGTTGAAGACATTAATGATTCAAGGGGCAAGAAAGTAAAGCATATGGAGACTGTGAGGGTCCAAAGTTTTTGCTGCTCTACTTGCACAATGGCTGATGCTGCTTTGTCCCTGAGACACACCTACCTCAATGCTCCAATCTCTGATGTGGCACAGCAGTGACCAGTCAGCTGCACGTGGTCAATGGCTGGATGACCTACGGCCTATTAGGAGTGTCACATCTGGGGACCATGTGACAGGCCTTCATTGATGGAATGCCACGTATGATGCAGCTGTGCCCCCTTCACTGTTGCCTTAATTCCCAAATTCTATTTCCCGTGTTCCTCTTGAGATGCAGCGACTGTGGTGTGAAGCCGCTGAGTTCTGAGTTGCCCTTTAACAGTGCTAATGAAGCCATTGGCTTTCAGTGGCTTTCATCACAAGGAGGTATTCCTCCTTATTTTCTAAACAGACTCCTGCTCACTCCTGCAGCAACATCAAGTTAGAGGGTGACCCCAGAAAGGCGGCCTCATGTTCACCCTTCCCCTTCACTGCCATTCCACAGCCTTCCCTCCCCTTTGCCCACCTTGTGTTTGTCATCCCCATCCTGGCTTCACACCCACCCCTGGGTGAGGTGCAAGTTTCTGAAGCTGGAGTTCTGCCTGACCACTGCTGCACAGTGATGTCCTTGTGGATGACAGTCTCAGCCACCGGGAGTAGGAGACCCCTGCACTCCCCAACCCTGGCCGCAGGACCGGTCACTACCTGAAAGTGGAGGTCTGCATGAGTACCACGGTGCAGTGATGTTCCTTGGGACAATGTAGACAAAGAGGAGGAGCAGACCAACCCTACAGTCCCAGCAGCGAGGCGTTCATCGCTACAAGACCGGCACAGCGCAATGTCAGGTAGGCTATGTACGTTCCACTCACCTCGAAGCTATAAGTGAACTGAGGTCCCAATTGTGTAGGCCAATATCATTATAATTAGCAGGCAGGGTGAAGTTTGTGGACATGTGCATAAGTTATTGAAGGTGGCAGGACAGGTTACATGCATGTTAACAAAGCACACAACATCCTCACCTCTATTCGTAGGGTCAGAATACAGGAGCAAGGAGATTATATTAGACTTGTATAAAACTCTGGTTTGGCCTTAACTGGAGTGAGTGTTATGTCCAGTTCTGGGAGCTAGACTTAAGGAAATATGTGAAGACATTAGAGAGGGTGCAGAAAAGATTCATGAGAATGGTTCCAGGGATGAGGAATTTCAGTTCCGTTGATAGATTGGAGAAGTTGGGACTGTTTTCCTTAAAGAAGAGAAGATTTGATAGAGGTGTTCAAAACCATGAGGGGTCTGGAGAGTAGATGGGGAGAAACTGTTTCCAGTGGTAGAAGGATTGAGAACGAAAGGGCACAGGTTTAAGGTGATTGGCAAAAGAATCAATGGAGACATGAGGAGAAATCTTTCCATGCAGCGAGTGGTTAGGATCTGGAATGCGCTGCCTGAGAGTGTGGTGGAGACAGGGTCAATTGAATCATTCAAGAGGGAATTGGATTATTATCCGAAAAGGAAGAATGTGCAGGGCTACGGGGAGAAGGCCAAGGAGTGGCTGTAGGTGAATCCCTCCTTTGGAGGGCCAGCACAGACAAGATGGGCTGAATGGCCTCCTTTTGTGCTTTAACCATTCTGTGATTCTGTGTGAGTATGGAATGGGTAAGCCAGTTTTTATCATCCACCCAGACTTTCAGGAGCATCTCACAAGAACCTCCCTTATAAGATAGAATCTTCTGGAATTAGTGGTAACCTGCTGATTGATTGAGCATTGACATTTTAAAAATTCTTTGTTGGGATGTAGGCATCCATGGCAACTCAGAATTCCATGCCCATCCTGAATTGCCTGAATGCCAGGGGACAGTACATTGTTACCAATGGATTAACTTGGGGTTGGCCAATTACCAGTTACCAGGGATCAGTGTTAGGGCCAATCCTCTTTACTATTTTTAACTAATGACCTAAATGTAGGAGCTAGAGAAACAATCCACCTGTTTGTGGACAATACTGAGATAGGTGCGGGAGTTATGTTATGATCTCTTTAGAGACCGATAACTTTTAAAAAAAGATTCAAACTCAGTTATTAGCTGAAAGCATAACACATGATTTCACATTTTGAATTTTTTACTGTAACAAATGACTAGAAAAAACTAATGACTGAACACTGATTTTGTTTTGCAGGCAACTTACATTAATTGCAGACAGTGCCCTTGTGTACTTATCAGCCATCACACTTTCAACAGAGTTACAGTCCTTTTAGCAAACAGTTCATAGTTGATCTCAGCTTCTGGGTTCCCATATCCCCATACCGCCGAGTGGTTACTTAGAGTGGCTGTCTCCAGATGTTTTCCTCAGTTTTCAGAGAGTTTCTTAATCCACTACCAGCAGTAAAGCCTGTTCCAACGATTCTTCTTCTCCTGGAATCTCTAGAAGGCTGAATAAATCTCCCAGAACAAATCCCCCGGAATCCGTAGGTTGCTGGAGGATGGGCCTCTTCAACTAGAGACCGTGTCCCTCCCGCCGTGGTAGCTCGCAGAACCAGCAGCCTCTCCTCTCTGTGGACAACAGAGAACCTCCTGGTTTTTCCCTCTTCCTCTTTTCTCTTCTGTCCAACAGCCTGGAGCTGACAAATCTGTGCTTTGTCTCAAGTGTGAGAATTTTACACCTTTTAGCAAGTTCCTTGACTTCTCTTATTCCCTTAGCAACTAAACCATGTTTGCTATCAACCAGCATTTGGAACAGGTCACGTGACCCCTTCTTTACTCAATTTTCCTTAAATTTAAACACACAGGTTAAACCAGAACTACCCTATGTAGCTCAACATTGTAACAGAACAGCTCAGGATGCTACGACTTAATGTGTAGGTGCATTGGGGCCTGTGTTTGGCAAATGATGCCAGTCAAATGCTGAACAAACATAAAACTTACAGGGAGCAGAATGTGACCCAGCAGTGAACAAAAGGATGTTAAAGCGTATCCACTGAGTGACCAAAGCCATGAGCTTTTAAAGAATCCGAGGGAGATTTTATGCAGCAGGTTGCTCTGATCTGGAATGTGCTGCCTGAGAGGGAGGTGGAAGCAGATTCAATAGTAACTTTCAAAGGGGAATTTGATAAACGTTTGAGAAATTTGCAGACACTAAGTGGCACTGATCAATAGCTCTTCAAAGAGCCAGCACGGGCACAATGGGCTGAATTGCCTCCTTCGGTTTTAAGATTTTTATGATTTTGGTTAAGCAAACCTGGTTTCTCGTTTGTATTCAGGAAGAAACACACGCCTGTTGCCTTTGTGCAAGATCTCAGTTAGTGAGAATATTATCTCCTGGTTCAGTCTCCAAAAGGATACAGAGAAGTTGAACCTCACGGGTAATTCCAAGTTTGAAACATCCCAGATAGTTTCAGAGAATTGGGTCTGTTATACTTTAGAAAAGTACAGGCTTAGGGACTATGAAAATAATCAGGGTTTATAAAATAATATTGTGTTTCTGTGGAACAACTGGATATGGAGAAGTAGGGATTTCGCTTACCAGGTTGGTTGGATTAGTTGAGATGTTGGGCACATTTTCATTTCCCAGAGAATGTGGGATCCGTGGATCACTCTTCTGCTGTCAATGCTGATTCGCTCTATATTCCCGCTCCTGGCTGGAACACAGCTCACACCCTAGGAGAGGTGAGAAGCCTATGAGATACATCAGCATTGCTTGCTGGACATATGCCCATTGCCCAGGGAGGTGAGAGCGGAATTTTCCAGGTTTCCCCCTCTTATTGCCCTCGGATTTTGCCAGGTGCCATTTCTCCTGGGTGGTGACGTGCCCCTGGGAGGGTCTGGATCGTGATACTTGAGGCATCACAACGATATGGGGCCGGCTAAAGGAAGCAACACTGCTCTATGGCAGCTGTGGCTCGGCGGGTAGCATCAGAAGCTTGTGGGTTCAAGTGCCACTGCACAGACTTGAGATCATCGCCAAGGCTGGTCTGAGGCAGCACTGCCCTATTCATAGGTGCTGAGACGTTAAACCAAAACATTAACCCCCCCCTCTCAGGAGGACATCAGAAATTCCACGGCAATGTTCTAAGCAAGAGCGCAGGACCCTTTGTGTCCTGCTCAATATTTTCCCACAGCCAAATTTATCTGGCTACACTTCAAAAATTATCTCACTGGCTGCTGGAACGTCCTGGGTTTGTGAAAAGTGCTGTTGAAATTTTATAAATTTTAGATTTTTTTGTTGAAATCCTAAGGAAATTCCTCACTCCACCAAAGTCTAAACCAACCTAAAGCTTCCACATGACTCCCAGCTCCCTCACACTCCTGATTCTTGATCACCTCTGGCCTCCAGTCCCTACTCTCCATCCATCACAATCTCCTCTTGTCATTCCCACACTTTATCGATGTTACTGGTTATTTCCCCCTCTGTGATCTATCACCAGAGCTGCAATGGAGCAAACTAAACAGGCAGAAAAAGCAAACAGTCAGAAATGAGACAGAGCAATAGTGCAGCACCATGCAGCTGTATTACATGGTGCAGTGTAACAAGTGTTGCTTTCACTACCCGCCGACTGCCACACTGCTACCAATCTGCCAGGGTGGGTGAGTATAGCTCCAGTTGGGTATCATTAAAGAAATAAATAAATATGTCAAACCATGGCCGTTTTCAGCCTGAAGGAGTGGAGCAGTCGGGAGGATAGTCACCCTTGCTGCTCCCCCTAGGAGCTTCTTAAGCATGAGGCTGGTCGGGACTCTCAGCAGAACACTCAGATGCCCCCTTGGCCACAGTTGGTAGACAAGTTGGCAAAGAGTAATGGAAACCTCCAGCCCCCAAATGAGTGAGGAAATCATTCCCACCTCACTCTGTGTTTCAGTTTATCCAGAGCTGGGAAAGTAGCTGGTCTCAGGCTGACTGGCACTTGGAACTGTTGAACTTTGTGCTGAATCTAAACAAAGATCTAAACACAGGAATCAGCCCTGGGTCTGGAAAACACAGGGTAAGCAAAGAGCATTCCAGCACAAAGAAACCCCTAATAGAACAGTGAACTCAACCTTGACACAGTTCACTCCACTAAATATTAACCTGCTCAACACTAAACTCACTGATGGAAGTGATGGCATTGTGCAGATCAGGACCATTTTGTCTATAGACCAAATATAACAGAACTCACTATCATTTCAGCTCAGAGGTGTTTTTATGTTGCAACAATCAATGGCAAATGCACAATTCACCTGCTGTCTTCACCTTTGTAAATATAATTGCTGCATTATATGTTGCACCAATACTATTGGTAGTGTCAAAATGCACTATTATTCCTGGCCAGAATGATAATGAGTGGGTAATTTTCCCTGTCAGTCAAGCCTGGATCCCACATTGCTGTAAACGACTGGAACTGATTTTATGGACATAATTTGTATTGCGTAACTATCCTCCACTCACTGCATTTTGCCGAAGAAATGATCATTCTTTTATTGGGAGACTTTGCTGTAGTTTTGGTCATGAGTCCTGTTTGCTGCAGTTAGTTTGACCCCTGTTTAAATAGAGTCTGTTTGCTTTAAAATAGATGCTATTTGAGATGAAAGAGTTCCTGTTCATTGTTATGTAGATTCTATTTGTTGATAAATAGACTCTGTTTGCTGCAAAATAGATGTTTGTTGTAGATCCTGTCATAAGCCCTGCCCAATCTCTAATTCATTAGCTGACACAGTGCTATTAATAATCACTCTGAAATATGTTTGTTGTTAAAAGGCTTTATTTAGTTGAAGGAATGTTCATACAGTAAATGGGTTTTTATGAATTAGTGTTTTTTCCAATATAGTAGTCAACAATAAACACTTAGAGCTTTAGTTTATAGAACTTTATTTTATCTCAGCTCTGCATGGGTCCTGAGGTCTGTGCATGGTGTACAGTGGGTTAGCTGATACGGTAGGTGTAAAGTCAAAAAGGGTGATGGGTGGGGGCATGATTGGCACCATTGAAATAGGGGCTATAAAGGCCAATGGGGTGGATACAGGGGCATAGGTTGGCATGGAGAGTATGAGGGGCCATGGGATGAGTGCAGGGCATAAGGTGGCATGGATGGGGCATGGTGTGTGTCTGGAGGTAAGTGGGTGAAGGGTGAGGGATGTTTCATGTTTGGACACAGCACCAGAGCCCCAAAGCAAGCCTTTTGCCCAGGCTGCCTCTCCACCCGGCATCCTCCTCAGTACCTCTGGGATCACTCTCCCCGACTTCTAATCCAGCGGCAGGTGGAGACCTACTTTTAGTTCTTGTGTTTCCTGGGCTGGTTTTACCAGCTCTACATCCAACTCACCGCTTGCTCAGTGTATGTGATGTCTAATGTGACATCGTGCTATCTTTGGGCTGTGCAGTTTATTGAGAAGATGTGTCTGCATCACGTGACCTAGGCACACCACCCAGTCAAACAACCTTTTCACCCCATGTCCAATATAACCATTAATGAAATTGTTCAAAGAGAATGAAAAAGAGGTACCATTCGTTTTAACAGGGCTAGGATTTTCCTCCTGGGTGTCGCTTGCAGCCATATCCAGGAGATTAATCTTTAGTTCCCGGAGACGTCAGGATAATCCTGGAAGTTTGGCAACCTCTAGCTTTCCGTTCTTCACCAGTGGGCCAATTGAGAGTGCTTCTGGGTGGCATCAGGTGGTGGGGTGTAGGGAGGGGGGGATCAGACATCGATACAAGGGGACTCTCCATAAAACACTGCAGCAAGATATGAACGTCTTGAAAGTGTAGGACGAATTCTAAGCTATCCGATACTGAAAACCTTTGGCTTTACATCGAAATGAACACAGACTTGCTCCATCCACCTGTTAGGTTTGGATTTTCATTCGTGAGTCAAATGCGTAGAGTCAGGAGGATTCCCAGCTCCACAAACTGGACTAAAAATGGCTGCCTGGACATCAGATTTCCAGGGGGGGGGGCAGTGGCTGGCAGGCTGGATTTGAAGTCATGCCGGGTGGAGAGGCAGGCTGGGCAAAAGGCTTGCTTTGGGGCTCTGGTACTGTGTCCAAATTTTTTTTAGAAAGAATGAAACATGAAATATCCCTCTAGCCCACACCCCCTTGCCCTCCCCACCCCCAGACATGCCCCATGCCCCATCCATGACAACCCAGGCCACCTCATGTCCTGTATGCACCTTATTGGCCTTTATAGCCCCGATTCCAACTTGGTGCCAACCCATGCCCCCCCACCCACCACCCTTTGCCCCTACACCTACCAAATTAACTCACGCTGTATCCACCATGGGCAGAATGCAGGACCCATGCAGAGATGAGATAAAAGATGGTTCTATAAAATAAAGTTCTAAGTGTCTATTCCAACACTTTAATTCATAAAAACCCATTTACTACATGTACATTCCTTCTATTACATAAAGCCTTATAACAACAAACATTTAATTCAAGTGCATAATCCCTAATAATAATAAGCATTAGAATTTATAGTTCCACTTCAAAGAGTCTATAACTACTACTAGCTGTCAATCAAACTGCAATGGCAGGCACCCTACTGTGATAATGGATGGTTGTGAAATCAGTCATGCAGCAATAATCCAGTAATGGAAGCCCTCTGGCTTATGTGAACAGACAGAGTGAAATAGCAAGCAATGATTTTTTTTAACACACCAGATACTTTTTTCAAAGATATAAAGGGCAGGACTCTTAAATGCCAATGACACCTTGACAGCTCCCTTTGACAGCTCCCTTTGACAGGTCCTCTTGACAGTTGATTTTGGCAGTTGATTTTGACAGTTGATTTTGATAGATCTGTTGACATTTTCGATGACCTTGACAGTCAGAGTTTTACACTTTTTACCCACATTTATGCCTAACATTAACAATTGCAAAGGGCACCTGACCTGTCCTGGGACCATGTCCAAAGGGGTAAAGAACAAAGGTAAAAGTAAAGGGGGTAACTTACAACTCTAAAGGGGTATCATGATATCCAAACGAGTCCAGAAAGTTAATGCCTGCTCTTACCAGCTCTGCCCTGCACACTTCAGGTTTCACAGTCCTGGGATAGAAAAACCTGACTCCAGCGGAGGCAGCTGATGATTTCAATGGCCAATGACAACGCGCGTGAAAATGGGAAGAGCCGCGTTTGGGAGTGGGGGAGGGGGACTTCTGATTTTCGGGCACTTGCACCATTTTCAGAGGGAGACACTCTGTTGTGGTGAAAATCCAGCCCTTAGTTCTTGGACTTTTCTTGCTCTTCAGGTCCTTGGTCCCACCTGGTGTCTCTAGATCCTCAGTTTCCTCAGTTCTGTTTTTGGTCTCCACTTTCCACAGGTTCTTAACCTCCTGTTACTTTCCTTAACCTCCTGTTACTTTCCTTCTGGGGACATGAAGGTACAGACCTTGCATTGAGATAATGGGGTGGATTTTCAACTGTCCTACCAGACATAAAATTGGCACCTGTTATTGAAGCCAATTTCACTTCCATTGAATATCCTACCAGCTGATGCGAATAGCACTGTCACTTTAGAAACCACAACTTTTGAACACAGCCAATAAGAGCACCATTAGGAGTGATTCATTAGAAATTGACAGAAGCATTTTTGAAAAGGCTGGCGCTTATTGTAGAATGGTTCCAGCCTGGGAGGCAACCATTCCAACCATCATGTCTGTTCCAGCTCTCTGGAAGTACAATTCAGCTAGTCTCACTCCCTCACCCTTTCCCCATCGTCCTTTTCTTTCTCTCCAGGTGCTTATCCAATTCTCTTTTGAAAGGTACGATTGAATCTACCTCCAGCACACTCTCGGGTAGAACACTCCTAGTCCTAACAGCTCGCTCTGTAAAAAGGATTTTTGTCATCTTGCCATTGATTAATTAGTCATTCACCTTATATCGATGTCCTTTGGTTCCTGACCTTTTCACTACCAGGAACAGTTTCTTTCTATTTATTCTGTCCAGATCCCTCGTGATTTTGAACACCTCTTTCAAATCTCCTCTCAACTTTCTCTTCTCCAAGGTGAACAACCTCAGCTTCTCCAGTGCATCCACATCACTGAAGTTCCTCATCCCTGGAACCATTCTCATCAATCTTTCCTGCACTCTCCTCTAATGCATTCACATCTTTCCTAAATTGTAGTGCCCAGAATTTGACAGGATACTCCAATTGAGGCTGAACTAATGTTTTATAAAGGCTCAACATAACTTTCTTGCTTTTGCACACTATGTGTCTATTTATAAAGCCCAGGATCCCATACACTTTATTAATCGCGCTCTCAAACTGCTCTGCCACCTTCAATGACTTATGCACATATACACCCAGGTCCCTTTGCTCCTGCACCCCCTTCAAAATTGTCTCCTTTATTTTATATTGCTTCTCCTTGTTCTTTCTATTGAGATGTATCACTTCACGCTTCTCTGCATTAAATTTAATCTGCCAATTGTCTGCCCATTCCACTTGTCTGTGTCCTCTTGAAGTCTGTCACAACTCTCCTCACAGTTCACAATACTTCCAAGTTTTGTGCCATTTGCAGATTTTGAAATTGTATCCTGTACATCCAAGTCTAGATCATTAATATAGATCAGGAAAAGCAGCAGTGCTAATACTGACCCCTGGGGTACCCCACTGTAGACCTTCCTCCAGTCCAAAAATCAAACTTTCACCACTACTCTCTGATTCCTGTCACTCAACCAACTTCGTATCCATGTTGCTACTGTCCCTATTATTCTGTGGGTTTCAATTTTGCTGCCACGTCTGGTATGTTGCACTTAACCAAACACTTTTTGGAAGTACATGGACACATTACCCTCATCTACCCTCTGTCTGTTACCTCACCAATCAAGTTAGCTGAACACGAGTCTTAACAAATCTGTGCTGGCTTTCCTTAAATTATTTGCGCCTGTCCAAGTAATTGTTAATTTTGGCCTAGATTATCAGTTCTAAAAGCTTTCTCATCACTGGCCTGTAGTTGCTGGGCTTATTCTCACACCCTTTTTTGATCAAGATTTGTAACATTTGCAATTCTCCACTCCACTGGTACCGCCCCTGTCTCCAAGGAGGGTTGGAGTTTATGGCCAGTGCCTCTGCAAATTCCACGCTTACTTGCCTCATTATCCTTGGATGCAGGAGCAGAGGGACTTGGGGTATATGTGCACAAATCCAATGCTGTCCCGGTGACGTAAACGTTTAAGTTCATCCAGCCTTTCTAATGTCTCCCTTTTATCAACGTTTACCCTATCCAGCTGCCCCCACTACCTCCTCTTTCACTAAGATTTGGGGCAGCATCTTCTTCCTTGCTGCACTCAGATGTAAAGTACTCATTCAGTACCTCTACCTCCATGAGTAAATCTCTGTTTTGCTCCCTAATTGTCCCCATCCTGCTTTACTGCTTTCTTACTATTCATACGACGAGAGACGATTTTTGGATTCTCTTTTATCTTAACTGTCGGTCTCTTCTCACACTGTGTCTCTGCCACTTTAATCTCAGTCTGTGTAGAATTAACAGATCTCAGCAGGGCAGGGTGGAGGAGTGGGATCAACCGTGTGTGGGGGGAGTGAGGAAAGGCGAGTGTAAAATTAGACCCAGTGTTTCATTCCACATTGCACCACAGTTTAAGAAGTGAAAGCCGGTCATTGAAGGCACAAATTTTCAGAAGCAAATGCATGTTTTCCATTTTGTTCTGTGCTGATGCCAAACTATTAAAAGTTTCAATTTATAATGTCAAAGGGCATAGAAGGAGGCCATTCAGTCCATCAAACCTGTGCTGGCTCCTTGAAAGAGTGGCCCAATTAATCCCACTCACAAGCTCTTTCTCTATAGCCCAACAAATGTTTCCCTTCAAGTACTTACTTAACTCCCTTTCGAAAGCTACAATTGCTTCCACCGCCCTTTCATGCAGCACATTCCAGATTATAACAACTCACTGAGTAAATAAAATATCCTCATCCGTCCTCTGCACCTCTTGCCAATTATCTTAAATCTGTTTCCTTGGTTACTGACCCTTCTGCCAGTGGAAACAGATTTGCTGTGCTCACTGCATCAAAACCCCTCATTGTTTTGGACGCCTGCTCTAAATCTCCCTTTAATCTTCTCAGCTCTAAGGATGTTCTCCCCTCATCTCCAAGGATGTTCGTCCCAGCTTCTCCAGTCTCTCCACATCAACTGAAGTTATGCATCCATGTGAGCTCACTTTCATTTACAACAAAGCGTACATCAGAACTCAGGCCATGACCCTACCCGTCCTGTCCCTATTGTGCCACCTGCCCGCTTTTGGACTTCTCAAAAGATGGCAGCTCCAGAGATTAGAACAAACGTTGTTCCCACAAAGAAAATGGGTGGGATTCTCAAACCTTGAGGTGTCTGGATGTCAAGGAAGATACAAGGGTAGGACAAGGCAAAAAAAGGGAAACTTATGTCAGACACCAAAAACTCAATGCAGAAAGCCTGGAAGAGGATAGAAAATGTAGGGCTGAAATTAGAAAGAGGATTAGGAAAAGAAGCTCAGGGTATAAAAATCAAGTAAAACCCTAAGATGCTTCATAAAAGAGTAGGACCAAAAAGATTATGTGTGTGTGGAGCTGGAAGACATCAGCATGGTTGTTAATGGTACGTTAATTATATTGTTAAGATATACAGGTGAAGGGCATTGTCTAATTAAGTACTTCGAGCACATATAAATAGGGGACTTCCGGGTGTCCCTGGAGAGGTAGCACACAGCATCTGCTGGTATGCTTAAAGCCGTCGGTGACCAGTGAGCACCTTGGGGGCTGGAGTGCATCATCAGCCCCAGGAACAACATTTTGATTTGATTTGTTAAGTTTCCTTTGAAGTTTTGCCTTTTTGTTATAGTGTCGCTTTAAAGGACTGTCATTTTAATTAGTTAATTAGGTTATCTTTTGTTTATTTTCCTAAAAGAGTATAAGTAGGGGACAGCTGGGACACTGGGGGTGTGAGAAGAGCTATGAGTCTAAACAAAGTCACTAAGCTCTCTCTCTCAGTAAAGAAAGGCTCTGTGTCTTGGTTTTGGCTTCACTAACCGGTTTGGATTTTATTAACTAGTTTCTTAATAAATACTTTTGTGCCTGTCCTCATAAGAGTGGGAAGATGCAGACATTGTTGTTAATTGTTGGATGGGATAAGCATAGTGAGAGAAGAAATATTAATGGATTTATCACCTTTGAAAGCGGATAAATTGCCAGGCCTGGATGAAATATATCCCATGGTGCTAAGAGAAGTAAGGGAGGAAATAGCAGAGGCTCTGACCATCACTTTCTAATCCTCTCTGGCTACAGGTGTGGTACAGGAGGACTGGAGGACAGCTTACCCTGTGCCATTGTTTAAACAGGGAGAAGGGGATAGAGTGAATAATAACAGGCCAGTCAGTCTAGTTATAGGGAGAAATTCTGTGGGACAATATTAATCATCATTTAGAAAGGCATGGATTAATCAGTGACAGTCTTCATGGATTTGTGATGGGAGGGTCATTTCTGACTAACTTGATTGAAGTTTTTGAAGTGGTGACAAGGGGGGGTCAATGAGAGTAACACCACTTGATGTAGTCAAATGGATTGTGACAAGGTGACAATCTGATCAGATAAGTAAAAGCCCTTGGCATCCAAGGACAAGTGGCAAACTGGATTCAAAATTGGCTCAGTGACAAGAAGCAAAGAATAATGATGGATGGGTGTTTTATGACTGGGAACCTGTTTCCGGTGGGGTTCTGTAGGGTTCAGCTTCCTTTTTAACAGTATATGTCAATGATTTAGACTTGAATGTAGGGGGCATGATTAAGTTGTTTGCAGATGATATGATATGGTTAATGATGAGGAGTAAGAAGCTGGAAGATATCATTAAGGACTGTTCTCCTTACAGAAGAGCAGACAATGTTTAAAGGACATTTGTTAGAGGTGTTCAACATCATGACAGGTCTAGACAGTGTAAATAGAGAGAGGCTGTTCCCATTGGCATAAGGGCCAAGAACCAGAGGATACCAATTTAAGGTGATTGGTAAAAGGTGACAAAAGGGAAAACTTGTTTACTAGCGAGTGGTTAAGATCTGGAATGCACTGCCTGAGAGTGCGCTGGAGGCGGAATCAATCCTGGCTTTCAAAAGGGAATTGGATGAACACTTCTCCAGAAAAAAAAATTGCAGGGCTACAGGGAAAGGACAGGGGAATGGGACTAACTTAGTTGCTTTTGCAGTGAGATAGCACAGACATAATGGGCTGAATGGCCTTGTTCTGCTCTATAACCATTTGCATGATTCTATGATTTGTTAGTGGGCAGGTGGAATTCAATCCATAGGATTGAGGTCATGCCCTTGGGGAATGCTTAATAAATGTTCAAATACTGAGAAGTGTAGAGGAAGAGAAGGACCTCAGAGTGCACGTGCACAGATCACTGACAGGAGCAGGACAGGGAGATAAAGTGGTCAAGAAGGCATGTAGGATAGTTTCCTTTATCAGCCAATGGGGGTTATGCTGCAATTGTACAAAAGACTAGTCAGGTCACAGCTGAAGCACTGGAACAATTTGACTGTGAGGGAAAGATTGAGTAGGTTGAGGTGATTTTCTTCAGAACAGAGGAGGGTGAGGGGAGATTTAATTGAGGTGTATTAACTTATGAGGGTCCTGGATATAACGGATAGGAAGGACCTATTCCCCTTAGCAGAGAGGTCAATAACTTGGGGGGGGAGGAGGGAGGGTATAGATTTAAATTAATTCGTAGAAGGTTGAGACAAGAGTTGAGGGGAAACATTTTCATGAAGAGGTTGGTGGGGGTTTGGAACTCACTATCGGAAAGGGTGGCAGAGGCCGAAAACCTCATAACATTAAACAAAATACTTGGATATGCGCCTGAAGCGCTGTCACCCACTGGCTTATAGAACAAGAGCTAGAAAGTGGGATCAAGCTGGATAGCTTTTTCTGCCAGTACAATGGGCCGAATGGCCTCTTTCTGTGTTGTGAGTGGTTCTATGATTATCTCAGCTGAGGGTGAGTGACACAGGGTGAGCATTCAGAAACACTAATAGGGAACTTCCATTGTCACAATGGATACTGGAGCCTCAGAAACAGGTGGTCTGCGGAGAGAGCAAAGCCCTGGATTTAACCCCGGGGACACCGACCTACAAAAGCTGAGAGGTTTGTTTGAAGCTCCTCTTCTGCTATTTGCATGGAACTGTCCAGCTGTTTAAAATAAACTAATTAAAGACTATGCAAAAAGAGCAGCAAGACATTTACCTGAATACATTCAGTGCTTGAACCAAGAATAATTTGGAGGCTGTAATGAAATAAAGTGAATGCAGACAAATGAGTGGTTATCCTTTACTGTTTCAACCCTAAGGTGTGCAACCAGCTCTAGGCTGCAGGACCTCAAAGCACGAGAGAAATACCACCGAGATTCTCCAAATCCATTGGCAAGAAAAGGGCTCCAACAGCAGAGTCTTCTCCCAAACCAACATGCCCAACAGCAAGACATTAATTCACTTGCCTGGGTGAATGCAGCTCCAAGACTCAACACCATCCAGGACAAAGCAGCCGCTTGATTGGCACCACATCCACCACCTTCAATATTCACTCCCTCCACTAACGCAGCAGTGTGTACCATCTACAAGATGCACTGCAGGAATTCACCAAGGCTCTTTCGATAGCATCCTCCAAACCCACGAGCACTATCATTTGGAAGGACAAGGGCAGCAGATACATTGGAACACCACCACCTGGAAGTTCCCCTCCAAGTCACTCACCATCCTGACTTGGAAATATATCACCGTTCCTTCACTGTCGCTGGGTCAAAATCCTGGAACTCCCTCCCTAACAGCACGTGGGTGTACCTACACCACATGGACTGCAGTGGCTCAAGAAGGCAGCTCACCACCACCTTCTCAAGGGGCAATTAGGGATGGGCAATAAACGCTGGCCTCGCCAGCTGTGCCCACATCCCATGAACGTATAGGAACATAGGACTTCGGGGCAGGAGTGGGCCATTCTGCCCTTCAAGCTTGCTGCACCATTCAATAAGATCAGGACTGATCTGGTCGTGGTCTCAACCATTTTCTCAAAACCAGCTGGGCTGGTGAGCAGGTGTTGTTCACATATCTGACACCAGACTCTCAAAGCAACTGCTTTACTCACAACCTGGCCGTGGCAGGAAACTCCCAGGGGGACAGTGGAAACACTTTAGGGATGTCCTCAAAATATCCCTGAAGAGATCAAACATCCCCACTGACTCATGGGAGTCCCTGTCTTGTGACTGACCAAAATGGAGGACATTCATTCAAGGAGATATTGAACACGGTGAGAGACTCTGTCAGGAACACGCTGAGGTAAACTTGTGGCATCAGGACAAGTGCACAAACCTCTGAATAACTCACCTACCTGACCCTCCGACACCACTTGTGACAGAGTCTGCAGACTGCGCATCGGACTCACCAACCATCTCAGGGCCCATCGAACTGAACTGGAAGTGAGTCATCCTCAATCCCGAGGGACTGTCTAAGAAAGAGAACAGATAGAAACTGAAAATCTCACACCCCAAATCCACAGGCTGTTTACAGTGGGCTGTGAACCCATAGCTTCTGACAATGAACTGAGTGTAAGAGACCATAAGAGGTTTCTGGGGAAAGTTCATTGATGTAAACTCTGTTTCTCTCTCCATCGATACTGTCTGACCTGCTGATTATTTCCAGCATTGTCTGTTTTTATTTCAGGTTTTCAGCATCTGCAGTATTTTATTTTGGTATCAATGCTAGAATTAGCTGCAGAATTCCATCTTTATGATATCCCCACTGCTGAGGAATGTCCAGCAACAGCTTCAGGAAATTTGCAGTCTGGATATGTGGCTGGGGATGGAATCATAGGAACAGGAGAAGGCCATTCAGCCCCTCCAGCCTGTTTCCCCATTCAATTAGATTATGGCTGAACTGTATCATAACCCATCCAGCCGTCCTTACCTGAGAAATATCGAGCAATCTCAGTCTTAGTATTTTTAACTGACTCCCAACCGTGACAGTTTTTATTGGGGGAGGAGGCGAGTTACAGATTACCTCTCCCCTGTGAGGGGAGAAGTGTTTCCTGACATCGCCCCGGATCAGCCTAACTCTAATGTTAAGGTTCTGCCCCCTTGTTCTGGGCTTCCCCCACCACAGGAAAGAGTTTCTCTTGATCCATCCACCCTGTTAAATCTTTAAAGCGATTTGAGCACTCAGTCAGACAGGCCCATAATTCTCTAGGTACGATCACAGACAAACCAGTGTTGAAGGGTGACTGGCTCCTGCAGTTTAGTATGGATTCTGAGAGGAGAGGAACTGATGTTGGAAACCAGTGAGGGGAAAGAAACTATGAGAATATCTTCAGAGGCAGCCCTGGCTCGGTATCTCTCTTCACTTTGCACCAAAACACTTGTGCACGAAGTGTAGGCTGACACACTCTGAAGGAGTGCTGCACTGTCAGAAATTATAACTGAGACATTAAACTGGGGCCCTGCCTGCCCTTTCACTTTGATCTGAAAGATCCCACAGCTCTATTGTGAAGGAGAGAGGGAAAGCCCTCCCATGACCTGGCCAATAATTATGTCTCGACCAAACCCTAAAACAAATGACCTGGTCACTGTCTCATTGCTGCTTATGGGAGCTCGCTGTGCGCAAATTGGCTGCTGCATTTCCCCCCGGGATGAGGGACTTCAGTCAGGAAAATAGATTGGAGAAGCTGGGACTGTTCTCCTTGAAGTAGAAGAGAGTTGAGTGGAGATTTGATAGAGGCGTTCAAAATCATGAGGTGCCTGGATGGGAGAGAAACTGTTCCTGTTGGCGGAAGGTTCAGGAACTAAAGGACACCAATTTGAAGTGATTGGTAAAGGAAACGACAATGATATGAGGACTTTATTTTACACAGGGTTAGGGTTTGGAATGGACTGGCAGAGAGTGTCGTGGAGGCAGGTTCAATCGGGGCTTTCCAAAGGAACTGGATAAGAACCTGAAGAGAGAAAGAAACTTGCAGGGCCACAGGGAAAGGGCAGGGCAGTGGGACTAGCTGAGTTGCCTTGACAGGGAGCTGGCATGGATACCATGGGCCGAATGGCCTCCTGCTGTACTGTAACCCATTCTCTGATTCTCTGGTCACAGCATTTCGAAAATGCTTAATTGTAGGGTTGTGGGATGACGCGAGGTCTCGAAAAGGTGCCATATAAATGCAAATTGTTTATGTTTCTCTCTCGCACTGTTTGCAGCAGCGGTGAATGCGAACAGAAGTTTGATCTGTGCAGCTGCCCTTAGCCTTGTGATTTGGCAGCTGCAGAGTTTCAGAGCTGTCACACTGAACGTCCTTGGACAGCATTTTAACAAGTAAAGGACAAGAGGAGCAGCTCAAAGCCACCCAGCATGAAGCACCTCCTGCTGATATCTCAGGTTTAACTTTTCTTATCTCATTTCCACCTTCCCACCGCTATTCCATACAAATTAAGAAACTTTTATTAAAGTTGGAAGAACTTTTGCTAATGTTAAAATTCATATCAGCCTGGATTTTTTGCTTTAAATCTTGCATGTCTTGTCTTTGATCTTTATTTCTTACTGCTGTTTTGAATCATTTGCTGTCGATTTTACCCGTTTTAATCCTGAAAAACACAAATATTTAAAGATCTCTTACAGTTCGCCGTGAGTCAGTCCGACTTTGACTTAAATTTGGGCCCTGCCCCCTAGCATCCCTGATTGGCCGCTTGTCGCAGGTTCCTCTCCTTCATTGGTCCCTGCTCACGCCAGTCATTCCGCACCGTTATGTGAGGCTGATTGAAGTGGTCAGGCTAATGCCAGAGGGTGACCCACTGTCTCTCGGACAGCCTCCAGGCTTCAGCTCTGTGCCCCTGTGGACGATGCAGGGGTTGTGTTCTTCTGATTGAATTAACAGTAAGATTACAGTAGAATACAGAGTTTAAGAGTGACACTGTGCTAAGGAGAGGAGACACAAGTGAGATATGCTGCAGGCAGCTTAATGAGGAGCAGCATCAAAGGACTGAAATACAGAGCAAGATCTGAAGAGCTTCAGCTTTGCAAGGAGAGGTGACAAAGATCGAGAGTGAGAAGGCACAGATTTAAAGCAATTGGTGAACAAAGCAATGACTGCATGAGGCAAAACTATTTCACGCAGCAAGTGGTTAGGGTCTGGAATGCGCTGCCTGAGAGTGTGGTGGAGGCAGGTTCAGTTGAAGCCTTCAGAAGGAAATGGAAGAATGTGCAGGGCTAAGGGGAGAAGGTGGGAGAACAGAACTGGCCGAGTTGCTCATTCGGAGAGCTGGTGCAGACACGATGGGCCGAATGACCTCCTTCCGCACTGTAGCAATTCTGCGATTCTGTGACAGTGCAGAGACACGTCGGACAGTTAAACCCTGGAAAGTTAGTTCTAAGCTGTACCATAGGGCAAAGGCACGGGTTCAAATTGGTAGGAGGCAGGTTTCGGACTAGTGCTGGGAGGTCGCTGACACAGAGTGATCACACAGAATGGGCATCAGGGTAAGATAGTGCAGCCAGATAGCATGGAGTTATTTCGGGAATAACTGGGGAGTTGTACTAAATTGAGTCGGATGGCCTTCCTCATCTGTATTTATCTTGTGATCTCAAAGTGGGTGGAACTTTTGAGTGTTTTACTATAATCAGAAGGAGATAAAACACTAAATAAGCGTTTAATAAAGCACCTGTCACAACCTCAAGAAATCCCAAAGTGTTTAATAAGCAATCAGGTACTTTTTTGAGTTGTTGAAGTAATGGAGGGACCATTGGCAGCCAACGTGTGCACAGCAAGATCCCACAATCAGCAATGTGATACGTGCTCTTGCCTTTGAGTCAGAGGTTAGGGGTTCCAGCCCCACTCCAGAGACTTGAGCGCAAAATCTAGGCTGACACTTTAGTGTAGCACTGAGGGAGTGCTGCACTGCCAGAGCTGCCACCTTTTGGATCAGGCATTAAACTGAGTCAGCCCTATCAAGTAAAAGTCCCAAAACACTTTCTGAAGAAAAGCAAGGGTGCAAAATATCACAGATGCTGGAAATCTGAAATAAAAACCGAAAATGCTGGAAATACTCAGCCAGTCTGGCAGCATCTGTGGAGAGAGAAACAGAGTTAACGTTTCGGGTCTGTGACTTTCCATCAGAAAGCCCTGGAATATACCTGGTCTCCAAGACTCCAAAATGTAGACAAGAACGTTAGACATCCCTGACCTGACCATTTACTGTTTGGATACTGTTAGTATCTGCTTGACCATAAACATTGAATAAAGTAAATTCCCAATCATCAAATGATGGGAAAAACAAGCACAGTGGGCCGAATTTTATGCTGATCGGGCGGGTTACCTGATATTGGGTGAGAGATGGTGCAAGACGGCGCTGGGCGAGTGTCCTGTCATCATCCCACGCTCACATGATATTTCGGTCTGTGAGCGCGCGAAATAGTGGGAAGTGTGCCTGCCAACAATTAAGAAGGAAATTAAGCCCATTAATGGCGCAATTGTCTGTCATTTTAGGTGACCCATCCTTACGGTTGGCAAATGGGCGAATTGGCCAGGCAGCCTTTACATTTTTCATCAAACCTCATCCAAGCGCGGGATGAGGTTTCCAGGATGAAATAAAATAAGAATCGAATTCTGTGGACAGCATTTTTATAATCGATAGGTTCAGGTGCCTGATTGTGATGCTTGGACTTTTCTTTCCTGATTTTTAAAAACTTTGTTTCCTGGGTTTCGGGTTTCCAGCCCCTGAGGCTGCTCCCAGCCTTCATGGAGCTTCCTGACAGTGCTGGCCCACACCCGCATTGACGTCAGTGCCCCCACTCCTCCTGCACCCCCACCCCACGCGCTGGGTGCTGGCTGGCTGTTAATTGGCCAGCCAGCGTGAAATGGCGGTCGGGGGGCCGATCATAGTCAGTGGTCTGTTTCCTGTCTGTTCCTGGGCCCCCCCAATTGCGCCCGCCCACTGAGCTGAAAATTCAGGTCATTGTGTCGCTCTGTAGAATAAAAACCTGACTGGTAGATGCGTTGGCATGGAGAATGCACTGGTGAACTGATAACTGGCAGTTAACAGGCAGTTTTCAGTTAACTGGTGCATTCTCCATGGCAACGCCTCTACCAATCAGAGTCCACTTGCCAACCAATCAGCACTGTCTTCTCATGCAGTACAAATTGTTGTTCTCTTCACAATTTGGTATTCTTGCAAATTGTCCTGATGAGTGCAAGACAAAAAAATTCGACAACATGTGTTACTTTTCAGCAATACTCAAGTTCTGCGCTACCCAACAACTATTAAAATAGAAGCTATTTAGAATCTTGCAATACTGAAGAAGGCCATTTGACACATCATATCTGTGCTGGCTCTTTGAAAGAGCTATCCAATTGGTCCCACTCCCTTAGTCCCGCAGCACTGCCAAATGTTTGCTTTTCAAGTATTCATCTAATTCCCTTTTGGTTATTATTGAATCAGCTTCCACCTCGATTTTCAGGCAGTGCATTCCAGATCACAACAATTTGCTGCATAAAATAGGTTCTCCTCCTCTACCTTCTGGCTCCTTTTGCCAATTATCTTAATTGTGCCCTCATTGACAAATCTCAGTTTCTCCTTACTCTGTTAAACCCTGCTGCAAATTCGATCCCCTGCAGCAAATTTCCCCTTGACCTCCTCTGCTCAAGGAAAACAAGCCCACTTTCTCCAGCCCATCCACATATTTGAAATCCCTTACCTTTACTATTCTGGTAAATCTCTTCTTTGGTATCTTACATTTGTGGCTTAGGACAGCCTTGTTGCCTGACAATTTTGAGCCTGACAATGCACCAGTTAACTGAAAACTGCCTGTTAACTGCCAGTTATCAGTTAACTAGTGCATTCTTCACTAGTGGGACAAAGTCTTCAGATTTAAAAACAGGGAAAGCAAGACAGAGAGAGAGAGAGAGAGAGAGAAGGCAGCAGACTGATTGGAGTAGACAGGTGCTGAAGTGGAAAGTCGAGAATGGGTCAGAGACAAAGAGGGAATCACAAAGGAATAATTAATAACTTCGGAAAAGACAAGAGGACCGGGAAACCAGGGAAGCAGAGAGCAGTCAAAATGGCAAATGGACTGTAGAGGAACGCAGAGATGGAAAACTGAGCGGCAGCAGTAGGAGCCACAGTGCAGTCGCCAAAGATCAGGGCCAGGCTGTTTCGAAACTCGGCCAAATCACCACAAAAGATTGCAGAGTTTCAAGTGTAAATTGCATCCAGTGTGAATCACACTAGCTTAAAAAAACGTTGCACTGGAAGTCGCTGCCCCACCCCGAAAAAACTGCCCGTGCCCTATCAAATGAGCAAGTGTTGCAAGTTACTGTTAATTGTAAAAGCAAAATACTGCGGATGCTGGAAATCTGAAACAAAAACAGGAAATGCTGGAAAAACTCAGCAGGCCTGATGGCCTCTGTGGAGAGAGAAACAGAATTAACGTTTCGAGTCTGTATGACCCCTCTGCTTCCTCTTCTTCTCTCTGCGCAGAGGCTGTCAGACCTGCTGAGTTTTTCCAGCATTTTCTGTTTTTGTTGCTATTAATTGTACCTGTTTATGGGCCTTCGCTGAACATCTCAAAATTAAACTTTCTCTTAGATGCATGGATGCTAATAGACACATTTTAAAAGCTTTTAATTAAAAAAGAATACTTAGAATCTTACCGCACACCAATGAAAATGCAATAGTTTTTAAAAGTAATTTTCAGTAGTTTAAAATTGGATTACTCACAGGTGAAGAGTTGATGTTGTAATTTTGTTCTTGCTGAGCCCGTAGCGAACCAAGCTACACAGGGTTATTGCTCTTAAATACAGCCAAGAATATTTTCTGATGCAAAAATTGAAAACGGAATTTAGTTAGAAACCACTGCCCAGTTGTGCTGGTTCATGAAGATTTTAAGTCCGGCGATGTGCAAATATGCAAGAGTTCAAAAAAAATCCCTTTCGACAACTAACACAATTCTGTGTCCTATTTGTGCCGGGTTTAGTGATTGTGCCCAAGGCCGTGGCACAGTAGGTGGTGCTCTCGTCTCTACACCAAGAGGTTCTGGGCTCAAGTCTCACTTCAGGACTTGGGTATAAAACCAAAGTCGACCCATCGATGCGGTACAGAGGGAGTGCTGCACTGTTGGAGTTGCCACCTTTTGGACGAGATGTTAAACCAAGGCTGCCCTCTCCGGAGGATGTAAAAGACCCCATCGCTCTATTTTGAAGAGCATGAGGGAGTTATCCCAGGTGCCCAGGCCAAAATTCATCCCTCAATCAACACTACAGAAACAGATTATCTGGGTCATTATCACACTGATGGTTGTGGGAGCTTGCTGTGCCTTGTTTCCTACACGACAATAGTGACTACACTTCAAAAGTGCTTCATTCATTCACTCTGAAACACTCTGGGACATCTGGTGGATGTGAACAGTGCTATATAAATGCAAATCTTTCTTGCTTTAAGGTGGAAACTCTTGGCTCAGATGACATTGGGCTAAAGATTATTCAGGCAACCCCCCCCCATAGGCCCCAGCCGAAATTGAAGAGAGACAGAAACAGAGAAACCTGTGCACCAGCCAGCTGAGGAGAATTAAAAGAAACATCTTTTTTTCTTCATTCACGGGATGTGGGTGTCGCTGGCTGGGCCCAGCATTTATTGCCCATCCCTAATTGCCCCTTGAGAAGGTGGTGGGTGAGCTGCCTTCTTGAACCGCTGCAGTCCATGTGGCGTAGGCACACCCACAGTGCTGTTAGGGAGGGAGTTCCAGGATTTTGACCCAGCGACAGTGTTGGAAATTCAAACAAAAATACCTGTAAAAATTGATTGTTGGTGTCAGTTTTTGCAACTTTCCAGATGGCTCCTTCAAAAACTGAATGGATAATCTGTTCAGCAGCAAGCTACAGGGAGATAGGGCCATATGTCAGCTCTCACTAGATAATTACTCTTGAGCCCTGTGCAAAAGACCATCCATAAAAGCAAGGCCTCGCTTTCCAGCTAATAACCTGACCTACCAAGGGTTAGAGCCTCATTGGAGGCAGGTACATGATGTCTTGCATCCGGTATCTCTGTCTGATAGACAGGGAATACTTGGGAAAACCACATATCTCTACACAAGCTCCAAACTGTGGGTGGACCTACACCACAGGGACTGCAGCCGTTCAAGAAGGCAGCTCACCCACCACCTTCTCCAGGGCAACTAGAGGTGGGCAATAAACGCTGACCCAGCCAGCGAAGCTCACGTCCCATTAAAGAATAAAGCAAAAACAGGTTTAATAAGAAGAAACATTAAGGAAAGGCAGAAGCAAGCTCAGCAGATTTCACTCAGTTATAAGACCTTAGTGTGCCAGCAGGATTGTTTCCATTTCTCACACTAGCTCTCCTCATTGATCAAGACGGCCAATAATGAAAGGAAACTGGTCTTCAGCACATACGGTGATGTTTCAAATTGAATTTGCTCATCCATCTGAATTTTAAAAATCTGGAATAAAATGAAAGCAATTATCAGTAATGGTGATTGTGAGATTGTTGTTAAGACCTCATCTGGTTCACTAATGACTCTTAGGCAAGAAATCTGCCATCCTTATCCGGTCTGACCTACATGTGACACTACACTGTGTAAGGGCCCAGCAAGACCACTGCTGAAAATTATAATGAGAATAAAACCAGACGGACCACCTGGCATTGACCTAGGCACCAGAAACTACAAAAGCACATTCAGCCCTGTCAACCCTGCAAAGTCCTCCTCACTAATACCCGGGATTTGTGTCAAAACTGGGAGAGCTGCCCCTTAGACTAGTCAAACCACAGCCTGGCATAGTCATACTCACCAAATTGTATCTTACAACGTCCCAGACACCACCATCACTATCTGTGGGTATGTCCTGTCCCACTGACAGGACACACCCAGCAGAGGTGGTGGTACAGTGGTATACAGTCAGGAGGGAGTTGCTCCATGAGCCCTCATCATCGACTCCGGACCCCATGAAGTCTCATGGCTTCAGATCAAAAATGGGAAAGGAAACCTTCTGCTGATTACCACGTACTGCCCTCCCTCAGCTCCTCCATGTTGAACACCACTTGGAGGAAGCACTGAGGGTGGCAAGGGCACAGAATGTACTCTGGGTGGGGACTTCAATGTCCATCACCAAGAGTGGCTCAGTAGCACCACTACAGACTGAGCTGGCTGAGTTCCAAAGGACATAACTGCTAGACTGGGTCAACAGCAAGTGGTGAGGGAACCAACGAGAGGGAAAAACGCATTTGACCTCATCCTCACCAATCTAACTGTCGCAGATGCAGCTGTCCAGTACTGTATCGGTGGGAGTGACCAGCGCATAGTCGTTCTAAAGACAAAGTCCCATTTTCACACAGAGGACACACTGCATCCTGTTGTTCGGCACTATCACTATGCTAACTAGGATCAATTCTGAACTGATCTAGCACCTCAAGACTGGGCATCCATGAGGCACTGTGGGCCATCAGCAGCTGCAGAATTGTACTCGAGCACAATCTGTATCCTCATGGCCTGACATATCCCCTGTTCCACCATTACCATCAAGCCTGCCTCAATTCTCTGGAATTTCATCTCAGTTGTGTTATAAGATTTTGGGCCTTCTAGCCCTCACACTGCCTCACCCCTCACCCACCCCTATGGTCCTTTATACACCCACCCACCCCCCCCCCATGACCTCTTAAACTCCCATGCCATCTCATGCCAACTGATCCCCACCCATATTGTCATGGCCCCTTTTCCCCCATACCATCTCATGCAAACTCATATACCCCAATGGCCCCTTACAGCCCTGTGCCAATTCACCAGGTATCCGCTCTGGGCAGACCTCAGTCGCCAGTGGCGATGAAATAAAATAAAGTTCTAAAAATCTAATACAGCACTCACTATACAGACTTGATAGTAAAAAAAATCCCATTCATGAAAGTCCATTCAAAGCTTGTTTTAAAACCTTAAATACTTAACCTCATATTCAAATAAACAAACATCCATTCATACCCCACACCAAAGACAGCTAAACCTTTAATGGCCTCTCTAAGCTGTCAATCAGACTGTGAACTCAGAATTGCCCCACTAGAATAACTGTAGCTTTTGGAAATCATCCAAGCATTTAATAACAACCCTGAGGGAAATGTCAACAGACAACCACTGAAACTGCTAGAACAGACTTCTAAAAAAATTATCACTGACACCTGAAGCCTGTTGTCATTTGAAAGGGCTGGAGATTTAAATAACTTCATATCATGAGAGTTAAACACACATTATCCACCCTTCAAGAGCATTTACATCCACTCCATAAATTTGTGATTCCTACACGGCGGGTTAAGTGCCTTGCAGCAGCCAAAACAGAGTCTGTTTGAACTCAGCACTGAGTTCAAATGGTCCTGCTGAGTTTGGGTTTCCCTCATGTGAGTGACCCCTCGCCACATCCCTTAACGACAAAAATTGGATCTGTCAGACTTGGGGGTGGGGCTTCCAATTCCAGGCCCTGCCTGCAATTTTGGAAGCTCCACTGAGTCTCCACGATGCCGCAAAAGCCTGAGCCTTTTAGTTTGGTAGGCAGACCTACTGCTTACAGTTCCCAGTCTGATGTCCCTTACAGTTCCCAGTCTGATGTCCTTTACCGTTCCCAGTCTGATGTCCCTTACAGTTCCCAGTCTGATGTCCTTTACAGTTCACAGTCTGATGTCCCTTACAGTTCCCAGTCTGATGTCCTTTACAGTTCCCAGTCTGATGTCCTTTACAGTTCCCAGTCTGATGTCCCTTACAGTTCCCAGTCTGATGTCCTTTACAGTTCCCAGTCTGATGTCCTTTACCGTTCCCAGTCTGATGTCCCTTACAGTTCCCAGTCTGATGTCCTTTACAGTTCCCAGTCTGATGTCCCTTACAGTTCCCAGTCTGATGTCCTTTACAGTTCCCAGTCTGATGTCCTTTACAGTTCCCAGTCTGATGTCCCTTACCGTTCCCAGTCTGATGTCCCTTACAGTTCCCAGTCTGATGTCCTTTACAGTTCCCAGTCTGATGTCCCTTACAGTTCCCAGTCTGATGTCCCTTACAGTTCCCAGTCTGATGTCCTTACAGTTCCCAGTCTGATGTCCTTACAGTTCCCAGTCTGATGTCCCTTACAGTTCCCAGTCTGATGTCCTTTACAGTTCCCAGTCTGATGTCCTTTACAGTTCCCAGTCTGATGTCCCTTACAGTTCCCAGTCTGATGTCCCTTACAGTTCCCAGTCTGATGTCCTTTACAGTTCCCAGTCTGATGTCCTTTACAGTTCCCAGTCTGATGTCCTTTACCGTTCCCAGTCTGATGTCCCTTACAGTTCCCAGTCTGATGTCCTTTACAGTTCCCAGTCTGATGTCCTTTACCGTTCCCAGTCTGATGTCCCTTACAGTTCCCAGTCTGATGTCCTTTACAGTTCCCAGTCTGATGTCCTTTACAGTTCCCAGTCTGATGTCCTTTACCGTTCCCAGTCTGATGTCCTTTACAGTTCCCAGTCTGATGTCCTTTACTGTTCCCAGTCTGATGTCCTTTACCGTTCCCAGTCTGATGTCCCTTACAGTTCCCAGTCTGATGTCCTTTACAGTTCCCAGTCTGATGTCCTTTACAGTTCCCAGTCTGATGTCCCTTACAGTTCCCAGTCTGATGTCCTTTACAGTTCCCAGTCTGATGTCCTTTACAGTTCCCAGTCTGATGTCCCTTACAGTTCCCAGTCTGATGTCCTTTACAGTTCCCAGTCTGATGTCCCTTTACAGTTCCCAGTCTGATGTCCTTTACAGTTCCCAGTCTGATGTCCTTTACAGTTCCCAGTCTGATGTCCTTTACAGTTCCCAGTCTGATGTCCCTTACCGTTCCCAGTCTGATGTCCCTTACAGTTCCCAGTCTGATGTCCTTTACAGTTCCCAGTCTGATGTCCTTTACAGTTCCCAGTCTGATGTCCCTTACAGTTCCCAGTCTGATGTCCTTTACAGTTCCCAGTCTGATGTCCCTTACAGTTCCCAGTCTGATGTCCTTTACAGTTCCCAGTCTGATGTCCCTTACAGTTCCCAGTCTGATGTCCTTTACAGTTCCCAGTCTGATGTCCTTTACAGTTCCCAGTCTGATGTCCCTTACAGTTCCCAGTCTGATGTCCCTTACAGTTCCCAGTCTGATGTCCTTTACAGTTCCCAGTCTGATGTCCCTTACAGTTCCCAGTCTGATGTCCCTTACAGTTCCCAGTCTGATGTCCCTTTACAGTTCCCAGTCTGATGTCCCTTACAGTTCCCAGTCTGATGTCCTTTACAGTTCCCAGTCTGATGTCCTTTACAGTTCCCAGTCTGATGTCCCTTACAGTTCCCAGTCTGATGTCCTTTACAGTTCCCAGTCTGATGTCCCTTACCGTTCCCAGTCTGATGTCCCTTACAGTTCCCAGTCTGATGTCCCTTACAGTTCCCAGTCTGATGTCCTTTACAGTTCCCAGTCTGATGTCCCTTACAGTTCCCAGTCTGATGTCCTTTACAGTTCCCAGTCTGATGTCCCTTACAGTTCCCAGTCTGATGTCCCTTACAGTTCCCAGTCTGATGTCCCTTACAGTTCCCAGTCTGATGTCCTTTACAGTTCCCAGTCTGATGTCCTTTACCGTTCCCAGTCTGATGTCCTTTACAGTTCCCAGTCTGATGTCCCTTACAGTTCCCAGTCTGATGTCCCTTACAGTTCCCAGTCTGATGTCCTTTACAGTTCCCAGTCTGATGTCCCTTACAGTTCCCAGTCTGATGTCCCTTACAGTTCCCAGTCTGATGTCCTTTACAGTTCCCAGTCTGATGTCCCTTACAGTTCCCAGTCTGATGTCCCTTACAGTTCCCAGTCTGATGTCCTTTACAGTTCCCAGTCTGATGTCCCTTACAGTTCCCAGTCTGATGTCCCTTACAGTTCCCAGTCTGATGTCCTTTACAGTTCCCAGTCTGATGTCCCTTACAGTTCCCAGTCTGATGTCCCTTACAGTTCCCAGTCTGATGTCCTTTACAGTTCCCAGTCTGATGTCCCTTACAGTTCCCAGTCTGATGTCCCTTACAGTTCCCAGTCTGATGTCCCTTACAGTTCCCAGTCTGATGTCCTTTACAGTTCCCAGTCTGATGTCCCTTACAGTTCCCAGTCTGATGTCCCTTACAGTTCCCAGTCTGATGTCCCTTACAGTTCCCAGTCTGATGTCCCTTACAGTTCCCAGTCTGATGTCCCTTACAGTTCCCAGTCTGATGTCCTTTACAGTTCCCAGTCTGATGTCCTTACAGTTCCCAGTCTGATGTCCCTTACAGTTCCCAGTCTGATGTCCCTTACAGTTCCCAGTCTGATGCCTTTACAGTTCCCAGTCTGATGTCCCTTACCGTTCCCAGTCTGATGTCCCTTACAGTTCCCAGTCTGATGTCCTTTACAGTTCCCAGTCTGATGTCCCTTACCGTTCCCAGTCTGATGTCCCTTACAGTTCCCAGTCTGATGTCCTTACAGTTCCCAGTCTGATGTCCTTACAGTTCCCAGTCTGATGTCCCTTACAGTTCCCAGTCTGATGTCCTTTACCGTTCCCAGTCTGATGTCCCTTACAGTTCCCAGTCTGATGTCCTTTACAGTTCCCAGTCTGATGTCCCTTACAGTTCCCAGTCTGATGTCCCTTACAGTTCCCAGTCTGATGTCCCTTACAGTTCCCAGTCTGATGTCCTTTACAGTTCCCAGTCTGATGTCCCTTACAGTTCCCAGTCTGATGTCCTTACAGTTCCCAGTCTGATGTCCCTTACAGTTCCCAGTCTGATGTCCTTTACAGTTCCCAGTCTGATGTCCTTTACAGTTCCCAGTCTGATGTCCCTTACAGTTCCCAGTCTGATGTCCCTTACAGTTCCCAGTCTGATGTCCCTTACAGTTCCCAGTCTGATGTCCTTTACCGTTCCCAGTCTGATGTCCCTTACAGTTCCCAGTCTGATGTCCCTTACAGTTCCCAGTCTGATGTCCTTTACAGTTCCCAGTCTGATGTCCCTTACAGTTCCCAGTCTGATGTCCCTTACAGTTCCCAGTCTGATGTCCCTTACAGTTCCCAGTCTGATGTCCTTTACAGTTCCCAGTCTGATGTCCCTTACAGTTCCCAGTCTGATGTCCCTTACAGTTCCCAGTCTGATGTCCCTTACAGTTCCCAGTCTGATGTCCTTTACAGTTCCCAGTCTGATGTCCCTTACAGTTCCCAGTCTGATGTCCCTTACAGTTCCCAGTCTGATGTCCCTTACAGTTCCCAGTCTGATGTCCTTTACAGTTCCCAGTCTGATGTCCTTACAGTTCCCAGTCTGATGTCCCTTACAGTTCCCAGTCTGATGTCCTTTACAGTTCCCAGTCTGATGTCCCTTACAGTTCCCAGTCTGATGTCCTTTACAGTTCCCAGTCTGATGTCCTTTACAGTTCCCAGTCTGATGTCCTTACAGTTCCCAGTCTGATGTCCCTTACAGTTCCCAGTCTGATGTCCTTTACAGTTCCCAGTCTGATGTCCTTACAGTTCCCAGTCTGATGTCCTTTACAGTTCCCAGTCTGATGTCCCTTACAGTTCCCAGTCTGATGTCCCTTACAGTTCCCAGTCTGATGTCCTTTACAGTTCCCAGTCTGATGTCCTTTACAGTTCCCAGTCTGATGTCCCTTACAGTTCCCAGTCTGATGTCCTTTACAGTTCCCAGTCTGATGTCCCTTACAGTTCCCAGTCTGATGTCCTTTACAGTTCCCAGTCTGATGTCCTTTACAGTTCCCAGTCTGATGTCCTTTACAGTTCCCAGTCTGATGTCCTTTACAGTTCCCAGTCTGATGTCCTTTACAGTTCCCAGTCTGATGTCCTTTACAGTTCCCAGTCTGATGTCCTTTACAGTTCCCAGTCTGATGTCCTTTACAGTTCCCAGTCTGATGTCCCTTTACAGTTCCCAGTCTGATGTCCCTTACAGTTCCCAGTCTGATGTCCTTTACAGTTCCCAGTCTGATGTCCTTTACAGTTCCCAGTCTGATGTCCTTTACAGTTCCCAGTCTGATGTCCTTTACAGTTCCCAGTCTGATGTCCCTTACAGTTCCCAGTCTGATGTCCTTTACAGTTCCCAGTCTGATGTCCCTTACAGTTCCCAGTCTGATGTCCCTTACAGTTCCCAGTCTGATGTCCTTTACAGTTCCCAGTCTGATGTCCTTTACAGTTCCCAGTCTGATGTCCCTTACAGTTCCCAGTCTGATGTCCTTTACAGTTCCCAGTCTGATGTCCTTTACAGTTCCCAGTCTGATGTCCCTTACAGTTCCCAGTCTGATGTCCCTTTACAGTTCCCAGTCTGATGTCCTTACAGTTCCCAGTCTGATGTCCTTTACAGTTCCCAGTCTGATGTCCCTTACAGTTCCCAGTCTGATGTCCCTTACAGTTCCCAGTCTGATGTCCTTTACAGTTCCCAGTCTGATGTCCCTTACAGTTCCCAGTCTGATGTCCCTTACAGTTCCCAGTCTGATGTCCTTTACAGTTCCCAGTCTGATGTCCCTTACAGTTCCCAGTCTGATGTCCCTTACAGTTCCCAGTCTGATGTCCTTTACAGTTCCCAGTCTGATGTCCCTTACAGTTCCCAGTCTGATGTCCTTTACAGTTCCCAGTCTGATGTCCTTTACAGTTCCCAGTCTGATGTCCTTACAGTTCCCAGTCTGATGTCCCTTACAGTTCCCAGTCTGATGTCCTTTACAGTTCCCAGTCTGATGTCCTTTACAGTTCCCAGTCTGATGTCCTTTACAGTTCCCAGTCTGATGTCCTTTACAGTTCCCAGTCTGATGTCCTTTACAGTTCCCAGTCTGATGTCCTTACAGTTCCCAGTCTGATGTCCTTTACAGTTCCCAGTCTGATGTCCTTTACAGTTCCCAGTCTGATGTCCTTACAGTTCCCAGTCTGATGTCCTTTACAGTTCCCAGTCTGATGTCCTTTACAGTTCCCAGTCTGATGTCCCTTACAGTTCCCAGTCTGATGTCCCTTACAGTTCCCAGTCTGATGTCCCTTACAGTTCCCAGTCTGATGTCCTTTACAGTTCCCAGTCTGATGTCCTTTACAGTTCCCAGTCTGATGTCCCTTACAGTTCCCAGTCTGATGTCCTTTACAGTTCCCAGTCTGATGTCCCTTACAGTTCCCAGTCTGATGTCCCTTACAGTTCCCAGTCTGATGTCCTTTACAGTTCCCAGTCTGATGTCCCTTTACAGTTCCCAGTCTGATGTCCTTTACAGTTCCCAGTCTGATGTCCCTTACAGTTCCCAGTCTGATGTCCCTTACAGTTCCCAGTCTGATGTCCCTTACAGTTCCCAGTCTGATGTCCTTTACAGTTCCCAGTCTGATGTCCTTTACAGTTCCCAGTCTGATGTCCCTTACAGTTCCCAGTCTGATGTCCTTTACCGTTCCCAGTCTGATGTCCTTTACAGTTCCCAGTCTGATGTCCTTTACAGTTCCCAGTCTGATGTCCCTTTACAGTTCCCAGTCTGATGTCCTTTACAGTTCCCAGTCTGATGTCCCTTACAGTTCCCAGTCTGATGTCCTTTACAGTTCCCAGTCTGATGTCCTTTACAGTTCCCAGTCTGATGTCCCTTACAGTTCCCAGTCTGATGTCCTTTACAGTTCCCAGTCTGATGTCCCTTACAGTTCCCAGTCTGATGTCCCTTACCGTTCCCAGTCTGATGTCCTTTACAGTTCCCAGTCTGATGTCCTTTACAGTTCCCAGTCTGATGTCCTTTACAGTTCCCAGTCTGATGTCCTTACAGTTCCCAGTCTGATGTCCTTTACAGTTCCCAGTCTGATGTCCTTTACAGTTCCCAGTCTGATGTCCTTTACAGTTCCCAGTCTGATGTCCCTTACAGTTCCCAGTCTGATGTCCTTTACAGTTCCCAGTCTGATGTCCTTACAGTTCCCAGTCTGATGTCCTTTACAGTTCCCAGTCTGATGTCCCTTACAGTTCCCAGTCTGATGTCCTTACAGTTCCCAGTCTGATGTCCCTTACAGTTCCCAGTCTGATGTCCTTTACAGTTCCCAGTCTGATGTCCCTTACAGTTCCCAGTCTGATGTCCTTACAGTTCCCAGTCTGATGTCCCTTACAGTTCCCAGTCTGATGTCCTTACAGTTCCCAGTCTGATGTCCTTTACAGTTCCCAGTCTGATGTCCCTTTACAGTTCCCAGTCTGATGTCCCTTACAGTTCCCAGTCTGATGTCCTTTACAGTTCCCAGTCTGATGTCCTTTACAGTTCCCAGTCTGATGTCCTTTACAGTTCCCAGTCTGATGTCCCTTACAGTTCCCAGTCTGATGTCCTTTACAGTTCCCAGTCTGATGTCCCTTTACCGTTCCCAGTCTGATGTCCCTTACAGTTCCCAGTCTGATGTCCCTTTACAGTTCCCAGTCTGATGTCCTTTACAGTTCCCAGTCTGATGTCCCTTACAGTTCCCAGTCTGATGTCCTTTACAGTTCCCAGTCTGATGTCCTTTACAGTTCCCAGTCTGATGTCCTTTACAGTTCCCAGTCTGATGTCCCTTACAGTTCCCAGTCTGATGTCCCTTACAGTTCCCAGTCTGATGTCCCTTTACAGTTCCCAGTCTGATGTCCTTTACAGTTCCCAGTCTGATGTCCTTACAGTTCCCAGTCTGATGTCCCTTACAGTTCCCAGTCTGATGTCCTTTACAGTTCCCAGTCTGATGTCCTTTACAGTTCCCAGTCTGATGTCCCTTTACAGTTCCCAGTCTGATGTCCTTACAGTTCCCAGTCTGATGTCCCTTACAGTTCCCAGTCTGATGTCCTTTACAGTTCCCAGTCTGATGTCCTTTACAGTTCCCAGTCTGATGTCCCTTACAGTTCCCAGTCTGATGTCCTTTACAGTTCCCAGTCTGATGTCCCTTACAGTTCCCAGTCTGATGTCCCTTACAGTTCCCAGTCTGATGTCCTTTACAGTTCCCAGTCTGATGTCCCTTACAGTTCCCAGTCTGATGTCCTTTACAGTTCCCAGTCTGATGTCCTTTACAGTTCCCAGTCTGATGTCCCTTTACAGTTCCCAGTCTGATGTCCTTTACAGTTCCCAGTCTGATGTCCCTTACAGTTCCCAGTCTGATGTCCTTTACAGTTCCCAGTCTGATGTCCTTTACAGTTCCCAGTCTGATGTCCTTTACAGTTCCCAGTCTGATGTCCTTTACAGTTCCCAGTCTGATGTCCTTTACAGTTCCCAGTCTGATGTCCTTTACAGTTCCCAGTCTGATGTCCCTTACAGTTCCCAGTCTGATGTCCTTTACAGTTCCCAGTCTGATGTCCTTTACAGTTCCCAGTCTGATGTCCTTTACAGTTCCCAGTCTGATGTCCTTTACAGTTCCCAGTCTGATGTCCTTTACAGTTCCCAGTCTGATGTCCCTTACAGTTCCCAGTCTGATGTCCTTTACAGTTCCCAGTCTGATGTCCTTTACAGTTCCCAGTCTGATGTCCCTTTACAGTTCCCAGTCTGATGTCCTTACAGTTCCCAGTCTGATGTCCTTTACAGTTCCCAGTCTGATGTCCCTTTACAGTTCCCAGTCTGATGTCCTTTACAGTTCCCAGTCTGATGTCCTTTACAGTTCCCAGTCTGATGTCCTTTACAGTTCCCAGTCTGATGTCCTTACAGTTCCCAGTCTGATGTCCTTTACAGTTCCCAGTCTGATGTCCTTTACAGTTCCCAGTCTGATGTCCTTTACAGTTCCCAGTCTGATGTCCTTTACAGTTCCCAGTCTGATGTCCCTTACAGTTCCCAGTCTGATGTCCTTTACAGTTCCCAGTCTGATGTCCCTTACAGTTCCCAGTCTGATGTCCCTTACAGTTCCCAGTCTGATGTCCTTTACAGTTCCCAGTCTGATGTCCCTTACAGTTCCCAGTCTGATGTCCTTTACAGTTCCCAGTCTGATGTCCTTTACAGTTCCCAGTCTGATGTCCCTTACAGTTCCCAGTCTGATGTCCTTACAGTTCCCAGTCTGATGTCCTTTACAGTTCCCAGTCTGATGTCCCTTTACAGTTCCCAGTCTGATGTCCCTTACAGTTCCCAGTCTGATGTCCTTTACAGTTCCCAGTCTGATGTCCTTACAGTTCCCAGTCTGATGTCCCTTACAGTTCCCAGTCTGATGTCCCTTTACAGTTCCCAGTCTGATGTCCTTTACAGTTCCCAGTCTGATGTCCCTTACAGTTCCCAGTCTGATGTCCCTTACAGTTCCCAGTCTGATGTCCTTTACAGTTCCCAGTCTGATGTCCCTTACAGTTCCCAGTCTGATGTCCCTTACAGTTCCCAGTCTGATGTCCTTTACAGTTCCCAGTCTGATGTCCCTTACAGTTCCCAGTCTGATGTCCCTTTACAGTTCCCAGTCTGATGTCCCTTACAGTTCCCAGTCTGATGTCCTTTACAGTTCCCAGTCTGATGTCCTTACAGTTCCCAGTCTGATGTCCCTTACAGTTCCCAGTCTGATGTCCCTTACAGTTCCCAGTCTGATGTCCCTTACAGTTCCCAGTCTGATGTCCTTTACAGTTCCCAGTCTGATGTCCTTACAGTTCCCAGTCTGATGTCCTTACAGTTCCCAGTCTGATGTCCTTTACAGTTCCCAGTCTGATGTCCCTTACAGTTCCCAGTCTGATGTCCCTTACAGTTCCCAGTCTGATGTCCTTTACAGTTCCCAGTCTGATGTCCCTTACAGTTCCCAGTCTGATGTACTTACAGTTCCCAGTCTGATGTCCTTTACAGTTCCCAGTCTGATGTCCCTTACAGTTCCCAGTCTGATGTCCTTTACAGTTCCCAGTCTGATGTCCTTTACAGTTCCCAGTCTGATGCCCTTTACAGTTCCCAGTCTGATGTCCCTTACAGTTCCCAGTCTGATGTCCTTACAGTTCCCAGTCTGATGTCCTTTACAGTTCCCAGTCTGATGTCCTTTACAGTTCCCAGTCTGATGTCCCTTACAGTTCCCAGTCTGATGTCCTTACAGTTCCCAGTCTGATGTCCTTACAGTTCCCAGTCTGATGTCCTTTACAGTTCCCAGTCTGATGTCCTTTACAGTTCCCAGTCTGATGTCCCTTTACAGTTCCCAGTCTGATGTCCTTTACAGTTCCCAGTCTGATGTCCTTACAGTTCCCAGTCTGATGTCCTTACAGTTCCCAGTCTGATGTCCTTTACAGTTCCCAGTCTGATGTCCCTTACAGTTCCCAGTCTGATGTCCCTTTACAGTTCCCAGTCTGATGTCCTTTACAGTTCCCAGTCTGATGTCCTTTACAGTTCCCAGTCTGATGTCCTTTACAGTTCCCAGTCTGATGTCCTTACAGTTCCCAGTCTGATGTCCTTACAGTTCCCAGTCTGATGTCCTTTACAGTTCCCAGTCTGATGTCCTTTACAGTTCCCAGTCTGATGTCCTTTACAGTTCCCAGTCTGATGTCCCTTACAGTTCCCAGTCTGATGTCCCTTACAGTTCCCAGTCTGATGTCCTTTACAGTTCCCAGTCTGATGTCCCTTACAGTTCCCAGTCTGATGTCCTTTACAGTTCCCAGTCTGATGTCCTTTACAGTTCCCAGTCTGATGTCCTTTACAGTTCCCAGTCTGATGTCCTTTACAGTTCCCAGTCTGATGTCCCTTTACAGTTCCCAGTCTGATGTCCCTTACAGTTCCCAGTCTGATGTCCTTACAGTTCCCAGTCTGATGTCCCTTACAGTTCCCAGTCTGATGTCCTTACAGTTCCCAGTCTGATGTCCCTTACAGTTCCCAGTCTGATGTCCCTTACAGTTCCCAGTCTGATGTCCTTTACAGTTCCCAGTCTGATGTCCTTTACAGTTCCCAGTCTGATGTCCCTTACAGTTCCCAGTCTGATGTCCTTTACAGTTCCCAGTCTGATGTCCCTTTACAGTTCCCAGTCTGATGTCCTTTACAGTTCCCAGTCTGATGTCCCTTACAGTTCCCAGTCTGATGTCCTTTACAGTTCCCAGTCTGATGTCCCTTTACAGTTCCCAGTCTGATGTCCCTTACAGTTCCCAGTCTGATGTCCCTTACAGTTCCCAGTCTGATGTCCCTTACCGTTCCCAGTCTGATGTCCCTTACAGTTCCCAGTCTGATGTCCTTTACAGTTCCCAGTCTGATGTCCCTTACAGTTCCCAGTCTGATGTCCCTTTACAGTTCCCAGTCTGATGTCCTTACAGTTCCCAGTCTGATGTCCTTTACAGTTCCCAGTCTGATGTCCTTACAGTTCCCAGTCTGATGTCCCTTACAGTTCCCAGTCTGATGTCCCTTACAGTTCCCAGTCTGATGTCCTTACAGTTCCCAGTCTGATGTCCCTTACAGTTCCCAGTCTGATGTCCCTTACAGTTCCCAGTCTGATGTCCTTTACAGTTCCCAGTCTGATGTCCTTTACAGTTCCCAGTCTGATGTCCCTTACAGTTCCCAGTCTGATGTCCTTTACAGTTCCCAGTCTGATGTCCCTTACAGTTCCCAGTCTGATGTCCTTTACAGTTCCCAGTCTGATGTCCTTACAGTTCCCAGTCTGATGTCCTTACAGTTCCCAGTCTGATGTCCTTTACAGTTCCCAGTCTGATGTCCCTTACAGTTCCCAGTCTGATGTCCTTTACAGTTCCCAGTCTGATGTCCCTTACAGTTCCCAGTCTGATGTCCCTTACAGTTCCCAGTCTGATGTCCTTTACAGTTCCCAGTCTGATGTCCTTTACAGTTCCCAGTCTGATGTCCTTTACAGTTCCCAGTCTGATGTCCTTTACAGTTCCCAGTCTGATGTCCCTTTACAGTTCCCAGTCTGATGTCCTTACAGTTCCCAGTCTGATGTCCCTTACAGTTCCCAGTCTGATGTCCCTTACAGTTCCCAGTCTGATGTCCCTTACAGTTCCCAGTCTGATGTCCTTTACAGTTCCCAGTCTGATGTCCCTTACAGTTCCCAGTCTGATGTCCCTTACAGTTCCCAGTCTGATGTCCCTTACAGTTCCCAGTCTGATGTCCCTTACAGTTCCCAGTCTGATGTCCCTTACAGTTCCCAGTCTGATGTCCTTTACAGTTCCCAGTCTGATGTCCTTACAGTTCCCAGTCTGATGTCCCTTACAGTTCCCAGTCTGATGTCCCTTACAGTTCCCAGTCTGATGTCCTTACAGTTCCCAGTCTGATGTCCCTTACAGTTCCCAGTCTGATGTCCTTTACAGTTCCCAGTCTGATGTCCCTTACAGTTCCCAGTCTGATGTCCTTTACAGTTCCCAGTCTGATGTCCTTACAGTTCCCAGTCTGATGTCCTTACAGTTCCCAGTCTGATGTCCTTTACAGTTCCCAGTCTGATGTCCCTTACAGTTCCCAGTCTGATGTCCTTTACAGTTCCCAGTCTGATGTCCTTTACAGTTCCCAGTCTGATGTCCTTTACAGTTCCCAGTCTGATGTCCCTTACAGTTCCCAGTCTGATGTCCTTTACAGTTCCCAGTCTGATGTCCTTTACAGTTCCCAGTCTGATGTCCCTTACAGTTCCCAGTCTGATGTCCCTTTACCGTTCCCAGTCCTGATGTCCCTTACAGTCCCCAGTCTGATGTCCTTACTGGTTCCCAGTCTGATGTCCTTTACAGTTCCCAGTCTGATGTCCTTTACAGTTCCCAGTCTGATGTCCTTTACAGTTCCCAGTCTGATGTCCCTTACAGTTCCCAGTCTGATGTCCTTTACAGTTCCCAGTCTGATGTCCTTTACAGTTCCCAGTCTGATGTCCTTTACAGTTCCCAGTCTGATGTCCCTTACAGTTCCCAGTCTGATGTCCCTTACAGTTCCCAGTCTGATGTCCCTTACAGTTCCCAGTCTGATGTCCCTTACAGTTCCCAGTCTGATGTCCCTTACAGTTCCCAGTCTGATGTCCTTTACAGTTCCCAGTCTGATGTCCCTTACAGTTCCCAGTCTGATGTCCTTACAGTTCCCAGTCTGATGTCCCTTACAGTTCCCAGTCTGATGTCCCTTACAGTTCCCAGTCTGATGTCCCTTACAGTTCCCAGTCTGATGTCCTTTACAGTTCCCAGTCTGATGTCCCTTACAGTTCCCAGTCTGATGTCCCTTACAGTTCCCAGTCTGATGTCCTTTACAGTTCCCAGTCTGATGTCCCTTACAGTTCCCAGTCTGATGTCCCTTACAGTTCCCAGTCTGATGTCCTTTACAGTTCCCAGTCTGATGTCCCTTACAGTTCCCAGTCTGATGTCCCTTACAGTTCCCAGTCTGATGTCCCTTACAGTTCCCAGTCTGATGTCCCTTACAGTTCCCAGTCTGATGTCCCTTACAGTTCCCAGTCTGATGTCCTTTACAGTTCCCAGTCTGATGTCCTTTACAGTTCCCAGTCTGATGTCCTTTACAGTTCCCAGTCTGATGTCCTTACAGTTCCCAGTCTGATGTCCTTTACAGTTCCCAGTCTGATGTCCCTTACAGTTCCCAGTCTGATGTCCCTTACAGTTCCCAGTCTGATGTCCCTTACAGTTCCCAGTCTGATGTCCCTTACAGTTCCCAGTCTGATGTCCTTTACAGTTCCCAGTCTGATGTCCCTTACAGTTCCCAGTCTGATGTCCTTTACAGTTCCCAGTCTGATGTCCTTTACAGTTCCCAGTCTGATGTCCTTTACAGTTCCCAGTCTGATGTCCCTTACAGTTCCCAGTCTGATGTCCTTTACAGTTCCCAGTCTGATGTCCCTTACAGTTCCCAGTCTGATGTCCTTTACAGTTCCCAGTCTGATGTCCTTTACAGTTCCCAGTCTGATGTCCCTTACAGTTCCCAGTCTGATGTCCTTTACAGTTCCCAGTCTGATGTCCCTTACAGTTCCCAGTCTGATGTCCCTTACAGTTCCCAGTCTGATGTCCCTTACAGTTCCCAGTCTGATGTCCTTTACAGTTCCCAGTCTGATGTCCTTTACAGTTCCCAGTCTGATGTCCTTACAGTTCCCAGTCTGATGTCCCTTACAGTTCCCAGTCTGATGTCCTTTACAGTTCCCAGTCTGATGTCCTTTACAGTTCCCAGTCTGATGTCCCTTACAGTTCCCAGTCTGATGTCCCTTACAGTTCCCAGTCTGATGTCCCTTACAGTTCCCAGTCTGATGTCCTTTACAGTTCCCAGTCTGATGTCCTTTACCGTTCCCAGTCTGATGTCCCTTACAGTTCCCAGTCTGATGTCCCTTACAGTTCCCAGTCTGATGTCCCTTACAGTTCCCAGTCTGATGTCCTTTACCATTCCCAGTCTGATGTCCTTTACCGTTCCCAGTCTGATGTCCTTTACAGTTCCCAGTCTGATGTCCTTTACAGTTCCCAGTCTGATGTCCCTTACAGTTCCCAGTCTGATGTCCCTTACAGTTCCCAGTCTGATGTCCTTTACAGTTCCCAGTCTGATGTCCTTTACAGTTCCCAGTCTGATGTCCCTTACAGTTCCCAGTCTGATGTCCTTTACAGTTCCCAGTCTGATGTCCCTTACAGTTCCCAGTCTGATGTCCTTACAGTTCCCAGTCTGATGTCCTTTACAGTTCCCAGTCTGATGTCCTTTACAGTTCCCAGTCTGATGTCCTTACAGTTCCCAGTCTGATGTCCTTTACAGTTCCCAGTCTGATGTCCTTACAGTTCCCAGTCTGATGTCCTTTACAGTTCCCAGTCTGATGTCCCTTACAGTTCCCAGTCTGATGTCCTTTACAGTTCCCAGTCTGATGTCCTTTACAGTTCCCAGTCTGATGTCCTTACAGTTCCCAGTCTGATGTCCTTTACAGTTCCCAGTCTGATGTCCTTTACAGTTCCCAGTCTGATGTCCTTACAGTTCCCAGTCTGATGTCCTTTACAGTTCCCAGTCTGATGTCCTTTACAGTTCCCAGTCTGATGTCCTTTACAGTTCCCAGTCTGATGTCCTTTACAGTTCCCAGTCTGATGTCCTTTACAGTTCCCAGTCTGATGTCCCTTACAGTTCCCAGTCTGATGTCCCTTACAGTTCCCAGTCTGATGTCCTTTACAGTTCCCAGTCTGATGTCCCTTACAGTTCCCAGTCTGATGTCCTTTACCGTTCCCAGTCTGATGTCCTTTACAGTTCCCAGTCTGATGTCCCTTACAGTTCCCAGTCTGATGTCCCTTACAGTTCCCAGTCTGATGTCCCTTACAGTTCCCAGTCTGATGTCCTTTACAGTTCCCAGTCTGATGTCCTTTACAGTTCCCAGTCTGATGTCCTTTACAGTTCCCAGTCTGATGTCCCTTACCGTTCCCAGTCTGATGTCCCTTACAGTTCCCAGTCTGATGTCCTTTACAGTTCCCAGTCTGATGTCCTTTACAGTTCCCAGTCTGATGTCCCTTACAGTTCCCAGTCTGATGTCCTTACAGTTCCCAGTCTGATGTCCTTTACAGTTCCCAGTCTGATGTCCCTTACAGTTCCCAGTCTGATGTCCCTTACAGTTCCCAGTCTGATGTCCTTTACAGTTCCCAGTCTGATGTCCCTTACAGTTCCCAGTCTGATGTCCCTTACAGTTCCCAGTCTGATGTCCCTTACAGTTCCCAGTCTGATGTCCTTTACAGTTCCCAGTCTGATGTCCTTTACAGTTCCCAGTCTGATGTCCCTTACAGTTCCCAGTCTGATGTCCCTTACAGTTCCCAGTCTGATGTCCCTTACAGTTCCCAGTCTGATGTCCTTTACAGTTCCCAGTCTGATGTCCCTTACAGTTCCCAGTCTGATATCCTTTACAGTTCCCAGTCTGATGTCCCTTACAGTTCCCAGTCTGATGTCCCTTACAGTTCCCAGTCTGATGTCCTTTACAGTTCCCAGTCTGATGTCCTTACAGTTCCCAGTCTGATGTCCCTTACAGTTCCCAGTCTGATGTCCCTTACAGTTCCCAGTCTGATGTCCCTTACAGTTCCCAGTCTGATGTCCTTTACAGTTCCCAGTCTGATGTCCCTTACAGTTCCCAGTCTGATGTCCTTTACAGTTCCCAGTCTGATGTCCCTTACTGTTCCCAGTCTGATGTCCTTTACAGTTCCCAGTCTGATGTCCTTTACCGTTCCCAGTCTGATGTCCCTTACCGTTCCCAGTCTGATGTCCCTTACAGTTCCCAGTCTGATGTCCTTTACAGTTCCCAGTCTGATGTCCTTTACAGTTCCCAGTCTGATGTCCTTTACAGTTCCCAGTCTGATGTCCTTTACAGTTCCCAGTCTGATGTCCTTTACAGTTCCCAGTCTGATGTCCTTTACAGTTCCCAGTCTGATGTCCCTTACAGTTCCCAGTCTGATGTCCTTTACAGTTCCCAGTCTGATGTCCTTTACAGTTCCCAGTCTGATGTCCCTTACAGTTCCCAGTCTGATGTCCTTTACAGTTCCCAGTCTGATGTCCTTTACAGTTCCCAGTCTGATGTCTTTTACAGTTCCCAGTCTGATGTCCCTTACCGTTCCCAGTCTGATGTCCCTTACAGTTCCCAGTCTGATGTCCTTTACAGTTCCCAGTCTGATGTCCTTTACAGTTCCCAGTCTGATGTCCCTTACAGTTCCCAGTCTGATGTCCTTTACAGTTCCCAGTCTGATGTCCCTTACAGTTCCCAGTCTGATGTCCTTTACAGTTCCCAGTCTGATGTCCCTTACAGTTCCCAGTCTGATGTCCTTTACAGTTCCCAGTCTGATGTCCTTTACAGTTCCCAGTCTGATGTCCCTTACAGTTCCCAGTCTGATGTCCCTTACAGTTCCCAGTCTGATGTCCTTTACAGTTCCCAGTCTGATGTCCCTTACAGTTCCCAGTCTGATGTCCTTTACAGTTCCCAGTCTGATGTCCTTTACAGTTCCCAGTCTGATGTCCCTTACAGTTCCCAGTCTGATGTCCTTTACAGTTCCCAGTCTGATGTCCCTTACAGTTCCCAGTCTGATGTCCTTTACAGTTCCCAGTCTGATGTCCTTTACAGTTCCCAGTCTGATGTCCCTTACAGTTCCCAGTCTGATGTCCCTTACAGTTCCCAGTCTGATGTCCTTTACAGTTCCCAGTCTGATGTCCTTTACAGTTCCCAGTCTGATGTCCCTTACAGTTCCCAGTCTGATGTCCCTTACAGTTCCCAGTCTGATGTCCCTTACAGTTCCCAGTCTGATGTCCCTTACAGTTCCCAGTCTGATGTCCTTACAGTTCCCAGTCTGATGTCCCTTACAGTTCCCAGTCTGATGTCCTTTACAGTTCCCAGTCTGATGTCCCTTACAGTTCCCAGTCTGATGTCCCTTACAGTTCCCAGTCTGATGTCCTTTACCGTTCCCAGTCTGATGTCCCTTACAGTTCCCAGTCTGATGTCCTTTACAGTTCCCAGTCTGATGTCCCTTACAGTTCCCAGTCTGATGTCCTTTACAGTTCCCAGTCTGATGTCCCTTACAGTTCCCAGTCTGATGTCCCTTACAGTTCCCAGTCTGATGTCCCTTACAGTTCCCAGTCTGATGTCCCTTACAGTTCCCAGTCTGATGTCCCTTACAGTTCCCAGTCTGATGTCCTTTACAGTTCCCAGTCTGATGTCCTTTACAGTTCCCAGTCTGATGTCCTTTACAGTTCCCAGTCTGATGTCCCTTACAGTTCCCAGTCTGATGTCCTTTACAGTTCCCAGTCTGATGTCCTTTACAGTTCCCAGTCTGATGTCCTTTACAGTTCCCAGTCTGATGTCCTTTACAGTTCCCAGTCTGATGTCCTTTACAGTTCCCAGTCTGATGTCCTTTACAGTTCCCAGTCTGATGTCCCTTACAGTTCCCAGTCTGATGTCCTTTACAGTTCCCAGTCTGATGTCCTTTACAGTTCCCAGTCTGATGTCCCTTACAGTTCCCAGTCTGATGTCCTTTACAGTTCCCAGTCTGATGTCCCTTACAGTTCCCAGTCTGATGTCCCTTACAGTTCCCAGTCTGATGTCCTTTACAGTTCCCAGTCTGATGTCCTTTACAGTTCCCAGTCTGATGTCCTTTACAGTTCCCAGTCTGATGTCCCTTACAGTTCCCAGTCTGATGTCCTTTACAGTTCCCAGTCTGATGTCCTTTACAGTTCCCAGTCTGATGTCCTTTACAGTTCCCAGTCTGATGTCCTTTACAGTTCCCAGTCTGATGTCCTTTACCGTTCACAGTCTGATGTCCTTTACAGTTCCCAGTCTGATGTCCCTTACAGTTCCCAGTCTGATGTCCTTTACAGTTCCCAGTCTGATGTCCTTTACAGTTCCCAGTCTGATGTCCCTTACAGTTCCCAGTCTGATGTCCCTTACAGTTCCCAGTCTGATGTCCTTTACAGTTCCCAGTCTGATGTCCCTTACAGTTCCCAGTCTGATGTCCCTTACAGTTCCCAGTCTGATGTCCTTTACCGTTCCCAGTCTGATGTCCCTTACAGTTCCCAGTCTGATGTCCTTTACAGTTCCCAGTCTGATGTCCCTTACAGTTCCCAGTCTGATGTCCTTTACAGTTCCCAGTCTGATGTCCTTACAGTTCCCAGTCTGATGTCCTTTACAGTTCCCAGTCTGATGTCCTTTACAGTTCCCAGTCTGATGTCCTTTACAGTTCCCAGTCTGATGTCCTTTACAGTTCCCAGTCTGATGTCCTTTACAGTTCCCAGTCTGATGTCCTTTACAGTTCCCAGTCTGATGTCCTTTACAGTTCCCAGTCTGATGTCCTTTACAGTTCCCAGTCTGATGTCCTTTACAGTTCCCAGTCTGATGTCCTTTACAGTTCCCAGTCTGATGTCCTTTACAGTTCCCAGTCTGATGTCCTTTACAGTTCCCAGTCTGATGTCCTTTACAGTTCCCAGTCTGATGTCCTTTACAGTTCCCAGTCTGATGTCCCTTACAGTTCCCAGTCTGATGTCCTTTACAGTTCCCAGTCTGATGTCCCTTACAGTTCCCAGTCTGATGTCCTTTACAGTTCCCAGTCTGATGTCCCTTACAGTTCCCAGTCTGATGTCCCTTACAGTTCCCAGTCTGATGTCCTTTACAGTTCCCAGTCTGATGTCCCTTACAGTTCCCAGTCTGATGTCCTTTACAGTTCCCAGTCTGATGTCCCTTACAGTTCCCAGTCTGATGTCCTTACAGTTCCCAGTCTGATGTCCTTTACAGTTCCCAGTCTGATGTCCCTTACAGTTCCCAGTCTGATGTCCTTTACAGTTCCCAGTCTGATGTCCCTTACAGTTCCCAGTCTGATGTCCTTTACAGTTCCCAGTCTGATGTCCTTTACAGTTCCCAGTCTGATGTCCTTTACAGTTCCCAGTCTGATGTCCTTTACAGTTCACAGTCTGATGTCCTTTACCGTTCCCAGTCTGATGTCCCTTACAGTTCCCAGTCTGATGTCCTTTACAGTTCCCAGTCTGATGTCCCTTACAGTTCCCAGTCTGATGTCCCTTACAGTTCCCAGTCTGATGTCCCTTACAGTTCCCAGTCTGATGTCCCTTACAGTTCCCAGTCTGATGTCCTTTACAGTTCCCAGTCTGATGTCCTTTACAGTTCCCAGTCTGATGTCCCTTACAGTTCCCAGTCTGATGTCCTTTACAGTTCCCAGTCTGATGTCCCTTACAGTTCCCAGTCTGATGTCCTTTACAGTTCCCAGTCTGATGTCCCTTACAGTTCCCAGTCTGATGTCCCTTACAGTTCCCAGTCTGATGTCCCTTACAGTTCCCAGTCTGATGTCCCTTACAGTTCCCAGTCTGATGTCCCTTACAGTTCCCAGTCTGATGTCCCTTACAGTTCCCAGTCTGATGTCCTTTACAGTTCCCAGTCTGATGTCCTTTACCGTTCCCAGTCTGATGTCCCTTACAGTTCCCAGTCTGATGTCCTTTACAGTTCCCAGTCTGATGTCCTTACAGTTCCCAGTCTGATGTCCCTTACAGTTCCCAGTCTGATGTCCTTTACAGTTCCCAGTCTGATGTCCTTTACAGTTCCCAGTCTGATGTCCTTTACAGTTCCCAGTCTGATGTCCCTTACAGTTCCCAGTCTGATGTCCTTTACAGTTCCCAGTCTGATGTCCCTTACAGTTCCCAGTCTGATGTCCTTTACAGTTCCCAGTCTGATGTCCTTTACAGTTCCCAGTCTGATGTCCTTTACAGTTCCCAGTCTGATGTCCCTTACAGTTCCCAGTCTGATGTCCTTTACAGTTCCCAGTCTGATGTCCTTTACAGTTCCCAGTCTGATGTCCTTTACAGTTCCCAGTCTGATGTCCTTTACAGTTCCCAGTCTGATGTCCCTTACAGTTCCCAGTCTGATGTCCTTTACAGTTCCCAGTCTGATGTCCTTTACAGTTCCCAGTCTGATGTCCTTTACAGTTCCCAGTCTGATGTCCTTTACAGTTCCCAGTCTGATGTCCTTTACAGTTCCCAGTCTGATGTCCTTTACAGTTCCCAGTCTGATGTCCTTTACAGTTCCCAGTCTGATGTCCCTTACAGTTCCCAGTCTGATGTCCTTTACAGTTCCCAGTCTGATGTCCCTTACAGTTCCCAGTCTGATGTCCTTTACAGTTCCCAGTCTGATGTCCTTTACAGTTCCCAGTCTGATGTCCTTTACAGTTCCCAGTCTGATGTCCCTTACAGTTCCCAGTCTGATGTCCTTTACAGTTCCCAGTCTGATGTCCTTTACAGTTCCCAGTCTGATGTCCTTACAGTTCCCAGTCTGATGTCCTTTACAGTTCCCAGTCTGATGTCCCTTACAGTTCCCAGTCTGATGTCCTTTACAGTTCCCAGTCTGATGTCCTTTACAGTTCCCAGTCTGATGTCCCTTACAGTTCCCAGTCTGATGTCCTTTACAGTTCCCAGTCTGATGTCCCTTACAGTTCCCAGTCTGATGTCCTTTACAGTTCCCAGTCTGATGTCCCTTACAGTTCCCAGTCTGATGTCCTTTACAGTTCCCAGTCTGATGTCCCTTACAGTTCCCAGTCTGATGTCCTTTACAGTTCCCAGTCTGATGTCCTTACAGTTCCCAGTCTGATGTCCCTTACAGTTCCCAGTCTGATGTCCTTTACAGTTCCCAGTCTGATGTCCCTTACAGTTCCCAGTCTGATGTCCTTTACAGTTCCCAGTCTGATGTCCCTTACAGTTCCCAGTCTGATGTCCCTTACAGTTCCCAGTCTGATGTCCCTTACAGTTCCCAGTCTGATGTCCTTTACAGTTCCCAGTCTGATGTCCTTTACAGTTCCCAGTCTGATGTCCCTTACAGTTCCCAGTCTGATGTCCCTTACAGTTCCCAGTCTGATGTCCTTTACAGTTCCCAGTCTGATGTCCTTTACAGTTCCCAGTCTGATGTCCTTTACAGTTCCCAGTCTGATGTCCTTACAGTTCCCAGTCTGATGTCCTTTACAGTTCCCAGTCTGATGTCCTTTACAGTTCCCAGTCTGATGTCCCTTACAGTTCCCAGTCTGATGTCCCTTACAGTTCCCAGTCTGATGTCCCTTACAGTTCCCAGTCTGATGTCCTTTACAGTTCCCAGTCTGATGTCCTTTACAGTTCCCAGTCTGATGTCCTTTACAGTTCCCAGTCTGATGTCCTTTACAGTTCCCAGTCTGATGTCCCTTACAGTTCCCAGTCTGATGTCCTTTACAGTTCCCAGTCTGATGTCCTTTACAGTTCCCAGTCTGATGTCCTTACAGTTCCCAGTCTGATGTCCTTTACAGTTCCCAGTCTGATGTCCTTTACAGTTCCCAGTCTGATGTCCCTTACAGTTCCCAGTCTGATGTCCTTTACAGTTCCCAGTCTGATGTCCCTTACAGTTCCCAGTCTGATGTCCTTTACAGTTCCCAGTCTGATGTCCCTTACAGTTCCCAGTCTGATGTCCTTTACAGTTCCCAGTCTGATGTCCCTTACAGTTCCCAGTCTGATGTCCTTTACAGTTCCCAGTCTGATGTCCCTTACAGTTCCCAGTCTGATGTCCTTTACAGTTCCCAGTCTGATGTCCCTTACAGTTCCCAGTCTGATGTCCTTTACAGTTCCCAGTCTGATGTCCTTTACAGTTCCCAGTCTGATGTCCTTTACAGTTCCCAGTCTGATGTCCTTTACAGTTCCCAGTCTGATGTCCTTTACAGTTCCCAGTCTGATGTCCTTTACAGTTCCCAGTCTGATGTCCTTTACAGTTCCCAGTCTGATGTCCCTTACAGTTCCCAGTCTGATGTCCTTTACAGTTCCCAGTCTGATGTCCTTTACAGTTCCCAGTCTGATGTCCCTTACAGTTCCCAGTCTGATGTCCTTTACCGTTCCCAGTCTGATGTCCTTTACAGTTCCCAGTCTGATGTCCCTTACAGTTCCCAGTCTGATGTCCTTTACAGTTCCCAGTCTGATGTCCCTTACAGTTCCCAGTCTGATGTCCCTTACAGTTCCCAGTCTGATGTCCCTTACAGTTCCCAGTCTGATGTCCCTTACAGTTCCCAGTCTGATGTCCCTTACAGTTCCCAGTCTGATGTCCCTTACAGTTCCCAGTCTGATGTCCTTTACAGTTCCCAGTCTGATGTCCTTTACAGTTCCCAGTCTGATGTCCTTTACAGTTCCCAGTCTGATGTCCCTTACAGTTCCCAGTCTGATGTCCCTTACAGTTCCCAGTCTGATGTCCTTTACAGTTCCCAGTCTGATGTCCCTTACAGTTCCCAGTCTGATGTCCTTTACAGTTCCCAGTCTGATGTCCTTTACAGTTCCCAGTCTGATGTCCTTTACAGTTCCCAGTCTGATGTCCTTTACAGTTCCCAGTCTGATGTCCCTTACAGTTCCCAGTCTGATGTCCTTACAGTTCCCAGTCTGATGTCCTTTACAGTTCCCAGTCTGATGTCCCTTACAGTTCCCAGTCTGATGTCCCTTACAGTTCCCAGTCTGATGTCCCTTACAGTTCCCAGTCTGATGTCCTTTACCGTTCCCAGTCTGATGTCCCTTACAGTTCCCAGTCTGATGTCCCTTACAGTTCCCAGTCTGATGTCCCTTACAGTTCCCAGTCTGATGTCCTTTACAGTTCCCAGTCTGATGTCCTTTACAGTTCCCAGTCTGATGTCCTTACAGTTCCCAGTCTGATGTCCTTTACAGTTCCCAGTCTGATGTCCCTTACAGTTCCCAGTCTGATGTCCTTACAGTTCCCAGTCTGATGTCCCTTACAGTTCCCAGTCTGATGTCCTTTACAGTTCCCAGTCTGATGTCCTTTACAGTTCCCAGTCTGATGTCCTTTACAGTTCCCAGTCTGATGTCCTTTACAGTTCCCAGTCTGATGTCCTTTACAGTTCCCAGTCTGATGTCCTTTACAGTTCCCAGTCTGATGTCCCTTACAGTTCCCAGTCTGATGTCCCTTACAGTTCCCAGTCTGATGTCCTTTACAGTTCCCAGTCTGATGTCCTTTACAGTTCCCAGTCTGATGTCCCTTACAGTTCCCAGTCTGATGTCCTTTACAGTTCCCAGTCTGATGTCCCTTACAGTTCCCAGTCTGATGTCCCTTACAGTTCCCAGTCTGATGTCCTTTACAGTTCCCAGTCTGATGTCCCTTACAGTTCCCAGTCTGATGTCCTTTACAGTTCCCAGTCTGATGTCCTTTACAGTTCCCAGTCTGATGTCCTTTACAGTTCCCAGTCTGATGTCCCTTACAGTTCCCAGTCTGATGTCCTTTACAGTTCCCAGTCTGATGTCCCTTACAGTTCCCAGTCTGATGTCCTTTACAGTTCCCAGTCTGATGTCCCTTACAGTTCCCAGTCTGATGTCCCTTACAGTTCCCAGTCTGATGTCCTTTACAGTTCCCAGTCTGATGTCCCTTACAGTTCCCAGTCTGATGTCCTTTACAGTTCCCAGTCTGATGTCCCTTACCGTTCCCAGTCTGATGTCCTTTACAGTTCCCAGTCTGATGTCCCTTACAGTTCCCAGTCTGATGTCCCTTACAGTTCCCAGTCTGATGTCCTTTACAGTTCCCAGTCTGATGTCCTTTACAGTTCCCAGTCTGATGTCCCTTACAGTTCCCAGTCTGATGTCCTTTACAGTTCCCAGTCTGATGTCCCTTACAGTTCCCAGTCTGATGTCCCTTACAGTTCCCAGTCTGATGTCCTTTACCGTTCCCAGTCTGATGTCCCTTACAGTTCCCAGTCTGATGTCCCTTACAGTTCCCAGTCTGATGTCCCTTACAGTTCCCAGTCTGATGTCCTTTACAGTTCCCAGTCTGATGTCCTTTACAGTTCCCAGTCTGATGTCCCTTACAGTTCCCAGTCTGATGTCCTTTACAGTTCCCAGTCTGATGTCCCTTACAGTTCCCAGTCTGATGTCCTTTACAGTTCCCAGTCTGATGTCCTTTACAGTTCCCAGTCTGATGTCCCTTACAGTTCCCAGTCTGATGTCCTTTACAGTTCCCAGTCTGATGTCCCTTACAGTTCCCAGTCTGATGTCCCTTACAGTTCCCAGTCTGATGTCCCTTACAGTTCCCAGTCTGATGTCCTTTACAGTTCCCAGTCTGATGTCCTTTACCGTTCCCAGTCTGATGTCCTTTACAGTTCCCAGTCTGATGTCCCTTACAGTTCCCAGTCTGATGTCCCTTACAGTTCCCAGTCTGATGTCCTTTACCGTTCCCAGTCTGATGTCCTTTACACTTCCCAGTCTGATGTCCTTTACCGTTCCCAGTCTGATGTCCTTTACAGTTCCCAGTCTGATGTCCTTTACAGTTCCCAGTCTGATGTCCCTTACAGTTCCCAGTCTGATGTCCCTTACAGTTCCCAGTCTGATGTCCTTTACAGTTCCCAGTCTGATGTCCTTTACAGTTCCCAGTCTGATGTCCCTTACAGTTCCCAGTCTGATGTCCCTTACAGTTCCCAGTCTGATGTCCTTTACAGTTCCCAGTCTGATGTCCTTTACAGTTCCCAGTCTGATGTCCCTTACAGTTCCCAGTCTGATGTCCTTTACAGTTCCCAGTCTGATGTCCTTTACAGTTCCCAGTCTGATGTCCCTTACAGTTCCCAGTCTGATGTCCCTTACAGTTCCCAGTCTGATGTCCTTTACAGTTCCCAGTCTGATGTCCCTTACAGTTCCCAGTCTGATGTCCTTTACAGTTCCCAGTCTGATGTCCTTTACAGTTCCCAGTCTGATGTCCCTTACAGTTCCCAGTCTGATGTCCCTTACAGTTCCCAGTCTGATGTCCTTTACAGTTCCCAGTCTGATGTCCTTTACAGTTCCCAGTCTGATGTCCCTTACAGTTCCCAGTCTGATGTCCCTTACAGTTCCCAGTCTGATGTCCTTTACAGTTCCCAGTCTGATGTCCTTTACAGTTCCCAGTCTGATGTCCCTTACAGTTCCCAGTCTGATGTCCTTTACAGTTCCCAGTCTGATGTCCTTTACAGTTCCCAGTCTGATGTCCCTTTACAGTTCCCAGTCTGATGTCCTTTACAGTTCCCAGTCTGATGTCCCTTACAGTTCCCAGTCTGATGTCCCTTACAGTTCCCAGTCTGATGTCCCTTACAGTTCCCAGTCTGATGTCCTTTACAGTTCCCAGTCTGATGTCCTTTACAGTTCCCAGTCTGATGTCCTTTACAGTTCCCAGTCTGATGTCCTTACAGTTCCCAGTCTGATGTCCCTTACAGTTCCCAGTCTGATGTCCTTTACAGTTCCCAGTCTGATGTCCTTTACAGTTCCCAGTCTGATGTCCTTTACAGTTCCCAGTCTGATGTCCTTTACAGTTCCCAGTCTGATGTCCTTTACAGTTCCCAGTCTGATGTCCCTTACAGTTCCCAGTCTGATGTCCCTTACAGTTCCCAGTCTGATGTCCTTTACAGTTCCCAGTCTGATGTCCTTTACAGTTCCCAGTCTGATGTCCCTTACAGTTCCCAGTCTGATGTCCCTTTACAGTTCCCAGTCTGATGTCCTTACAGTTCCCAGTCTGATGTCCCTTTACCGTTCCCAGTCTGATGTCCCTTACAGTTCCCAGTCTGATGTCCTTTACAGTTCCCAGTCTGATGTCCTTTACAGTTCCCAGTCTGATGTCCCTTACAGTTCCCAGTCTGATGTCCCTTTACAGTTCCCAGTCTGATGTCCTTTACAGTTCCCAGTCTGATGTCCTTTACAGTTCCCAGTCTGATGTCCCTTACAGTTCCCAGTCTGATGTCCTTACAGTTCCCAGTCTGATGTCCCTTACAGTTCCCAGTCTGATGTCCCTTACAGTTCCCAGTCTGATGTCCTTTACAGTTCCCAGTCTGATGTCCTTTACAGTTCCCAGTCTGATGTCCCTTACAGTTCCCAGTCTGATGTCCCTTACAGTTCCCAGTCTGATGTCCTTTACAGTTCCCAGTCTGATGTCCCTTACAGTTCCCAGTCTGATGTCCTTTACAGTTCCCAGTCTGATGTCCTTTACAGTTCCCAGTCTGATGTCCTTTACAGTTCCCAGTCTGATGTCCTTACAGTTCCCAGTCTGATGTCCCTTACAGTTCCCAGTCTGATGTCCTTACAGTTCCCAGTCTGATGTCCCTTACAGTTCCCAGTCTGATGTCCTTTACAGTTCCCAGTCTGATGTCCTTTACAGTTCCCAGTCTGATGTCCCTTACAGTTCCCAGTCTGATGTCCCTTACAGTTCCCAGTCTGATGTCCCTTTACAGTTCCCAGTCTGATGTCCTTACAGTTCCCAGTCTGATGTCCTTTACAGTTCCCAGTCTGATGTCCCTTACAGTTCCCAGTCTGATGTCCCTTTACAGTTCCCAGTCTGATGTCCCTTACAGTTCCCAGTCTGATGTCCCTTACAGTTCCCAGTCTGATGTCCCTTACAGTTCCCAGTCTGATGTCCTTTACAGTTCCCAGTCTGATGTCCCTTTACAGTTCCCAGTCTGATGTCCCTTACAGTTCCCAGTCTGATGTCCCTTACAGTTCCCAGTCTGATGTCCTTTACAGTTCCCAGTCTGATGTCCCTTTACAGTTCCCAGTCTGATGTCCCTTACAGTTCCCAGTCTGATGTCCCTTACAGTTCCCAGTCTGATGTCCCTTACCGTTCCCAGTCTGATGTCCTTTACAGTTCCCAGTCTGATGTCCCTTACAGTTCCCAGTCTGATGTCCTTTACAGTTCCCAGTCTGATGTCCTTTACAGTTCCCAGTCTGATGTCCCTTACAGTTCCCAGTCTGATGTCCCTTACAGTTCCCAGTCTGATGTCCTTTACAGTTCCCAGTCTGATGTCCCTTACAGTTCCCAGTCTGATGTCCCTTTACAGTTCCCAGTCTGATGTCCTTTACAGTTCCCAGTCTGATGTCCCTTACAGTTCCCAGTCTGATGTCCCTTTACAGTTCCCAGTCTGATGTCCCTTACAGTTCCCAGTCTGATGTCCCTTTACAGTTCCCAGTCTGATGTCCCTTACAGTTCCCAGTCTGATGTCCCTTTACAGTTCCCAGTCTGATGTCCCTTTACAGTTCCCAGTCTGATGTCCCTTACAGTTCCCAGTCTGATGTCCCTTACAGTTCCCAGTCTGATGTCCCTTACAGTTCCCAGTCTGATGTCCCTTACAGTTCCCAGTCTGATGTCCTTTACAGTTCCCAGTCTGATGTCCTTTACAGTTCCCAGTCTGATGTCCTTACAGTTCCCAGTCTGATGTCCTTACAGTTCCCAGTCTGATGTCCCTTTACAGTTCCCAGTCTGATGTCCTTTACAGTTCCCAGTCTGATGTCCCTTACAGTTCCCAGTCTGATGTCCTTTACAGTTCCCAGTCTGATGTCCTTTACAGTTCCCAGTCTGATGTCCCTTACAGTTCCCAGTCTGATGTCCTTTACAGTTCCCAGTCTGATGTCCCTTACAGTTCCCAGTCTGATGTCCTTTACAGTTCCCAGTCTGATGTCCTTTACAGTTCCCAGTCTGATGTCCTTTACAGTTCCCAGTCTGATGTCCCTTTACAGTTCCCAGTCTGATGTCCCTTACAGTTCCCAGTCTGATGTCCTTTACAGTTCCCAGTCTGATGTCCCTTACAGTTCCCAGTCTGATGTCCTTTACAGTTCCCAGTCTGATGTCCCTTACAGTTCCCAGTCTGATGTCCTTACAGTTCCCAGTCTGATGTCCCTTACAGTTCCCAGTCTGATGTCCCTTACAGTTCCCAGTCTGATGTCCTTTACAGTTCCCAGTCTGATGTCCTTTACAGTTCCCAGTCTGATGTCCCTTTACAGTTCCCAGTCTGATGTCCCTTACAGTTCCCAGTCTGATGTCCTTTACAGTTCCCAGTCTGATGTCCCTTACAGTTCCCAGTCTGATGTCCTTTACAGTTCCCAGTCTGATGTCCCTTACAGTTCCCAGTCTGATGTCCTTTACAGTTCCCAGTCTGATGTCCTTTACAGTTCCCAGTCTGATGTCCCTTACAGTTCCCAGTCTGATGTCCTTACAGTTCCCAGTCTGATGTCCTTTACAGTTCCCAGTCTGATGTCCCTTACAGTTCCCAGTCTGATGTCCTTTACAGTTCCCAGTCTGATGTCCCTTACAGTTCCCAGTCTGATGTCCTTTACAGTTCCCAGTCTGATGTCCTTTACAGTTCCCAGTCTGATGTCCTTTACAGTTCCCAGTCTGATGTCCTTTACAGTTCCCAGTCTGATGTCCTTTACAGTTCCCAGTCTGATGTCCTTACAGTTCCCAGTCTGATGTCCTTTACAGTTCCCAGTCTGATGTCCCTTACAGTTCCCAGTCTGATGTCCCTTACAGTTCCCAGTCTGATGTCCTTTACAGTTCCCAGTCTGATGTCCCTTACAGTTCCCAGTCTGATGTCCTTTACAGTTCCCAGTCTGATGTCCCTTACAGTTCCCAGTCTGATGTCCTTTACAGTTCCCAGTCTGATGTCCCTTACAGTTCCCAGTCTGATGTCCTTTACAGTTCCCAGTCTGATGTCCTTTACAGTTCCCAGTCTGATGTCCTTTACAGTTCCCAGTCTGATGTCCTTTACAGTTCCCAGTCTGATGTCCTTTACAGTTCCCAGTCTGATGTCCCTTACAGTTCCCAGTCTGATGTCCTTTACAGTTCCCAGTCTGATGTCCCTTTACAGTTCCCAGTCTGATGTCCTTTACAGTTCCCAGTCTGATGTCCTTTACAGTTCCCAGTCTGATGTCCTTACAGTTCCCAGTCTGATGTCCTTTACAGTTCCCAGTCTGATGTCCCTTACAGTTCCCAGTCTGATGTCCCTTACAGTTCCCAGTCTGATGTCCTTTACAGTTCCCAGTCTGATGTCCCTTTACAGTTCCCAGTCTGATGTCCTTACAGTTCCCAGTCTGATGTCCTTTACAGTTCCCAGTCTGATGTCCTTTACAGTTCCCAGTCTGATGTCCCTTTACAGTTCCCAGTCTGATGTCCTTTACAGTTCCCAGTCTGATGTCCTTACAGTTCCCAGTCTGATGTCCCTTACAGTTCCCAGTCTGATGTCCCTTACCGTTCCCAGTCTGATGTCCTTACAGTTCCCAGTCTGATGTCCCTTACAGTTCCCAGTCTGATGTCCCTTACAGTTCCCAGTCTGATGTCCTTTACAGTTCCCAGTCTGATGTCCCTTACAGTTCCCAGTCTGATGTCCCTTACAGTTCCCAGTCTGATGTCCTTTACAGTTCCCAGTCTGATGTCCCTTACAGTTCCCAGTCTGATGTCCTTTACAGTTCCCAGTCTGATGTCCCTTACAGTTCCCAGTCTGATGTCCCTTACAGTTCCCAGTCTGATGTCCCTTACAGTTCCCAGTCTGATGTCCTTTACAGTTCCCAGTCTGATGTCCTTACAGTTCCCAGTCTGATGTCCTTTACAGTTCCCAGTCTGATGTCCCTTACAGTTCCCAGTCTGATGTCCCTTACAGTTCCCAGTCTGATGTCCCTTACAGTTCCCAGTCTGATGTCCCTTACAGTTCCCAGTCTGATGTCCTTTACAGTTCCCAGTCTGATGTCCCTTACAGTTCCCAGTCTGATGTCCTTTACAGTTCCCAGTCTGATGTCCCTTTACAGTTCCCAGTCTGATGTCCTTTACAGTTCCCAGTCTGATGTCCCTTACAGTTCCCAGTCTGATGTCCCTTACAGTTCCCAGTCTGATGTCCTTTACAGTTCCCAGTCTGATGTCCCTTACAGTTCCCAGTCTGATGTCCTTTACAGTTCCCAGTCTGATGTCCCTTACAGTTCCCAGTCTGATGTCCCTTACAGTTCCCAGTCTGATGTCCTTACAGTTCCCAGTCTGATGTCCCTTACAGTTCCCAGTCTGATGTCCCTTACAGTTCCCAGTCTGATGTCCCTTTACAGTTCCCAGTCTGATGTCCTTTACAGTTCCCAGTCTGATGTCCCTTACAGTTCCCAGTCTGATGTCCCTTACAGTTCCCAGTCTGATGTCCTTTACAGTTCCCAGTCTGATGTCCCTTACAGTTCCCAGTCTGATGTCCTTTACAGTTCCCAGTCTGATGTCCCTTACAGTTCCCAGTCTGATGTCCCTTACAGTTCCCAGTCTGATGTCCCTTTACAGTTCCCAGTCTGATGTCCTTACAGTTCCCAGTCTGATGTCCCTTACAGTTCCCAGTCTGATGTCCCTTACAGTTCCCAGTCTGATGTCCTTTACAGTTCCCAGTCTGATGTCCCTTACAGTTCCCAGTCTGATGTCCTTTACAGTTCCCAGTCTGATGTCCTTTACAGTTCCCAGTCTGATGTCCTTACAGTTCCCAGTCTGATGTCCTTTACAGTTCCCAGTCTGATGTCCTTTACAGTTCCCAGTCTGATGTCCCTTTACAGTTCCCAGTCTGATGTCCTTACAGTTCCCAGTCTGATGTCCCTTACAGTTCCCAGTCTGATGTCCTTTACAGTTCCCAGTCTGATGTCCTTTACAGTTCCCAGTCTGATGTCCTTTACAGTTCCCAGTCTGATGTCCCTTACAGTTCCCAGTCTGATGTCCCTTTACAGTTCCCAGTCTGATGTCCCTTACAGTTCCCAGTCTGATGTCCTTTACAGTTCCCAGTCTGATGTCCCTTACAGTTCCCAGTCTGATGTCCCTTTACAGTTCCCAGTCTGATGTCCCTTACAGTTCCCAGTCTGATGTCCTTTACAGTTCCCAGTCTGATGTCCTTTACAGTTCCCAGTCTGATGTCCTTTACAGTTCCCAGTCTGATGTCCTTTACAGTTCCCAGTCTGATGTCCTTTACAGTTCCCAGTCTGATGTCCCTTACAGTTCCCAGTCTGATGTCCTTTACAGTTCCCAGTCTGATGTCCCTTACAGTTCCCAGTCTGATGTCCCTTTACAGTTCCCAGTCTGATGTCCCTTACAGTTCCCAGTCTGATGTCCCTTACAGTTCCCAGTCTGATGTCCCTTACAGTTCCCAGTCTGATGTCCCTTTACAGTTCCCAGTCTGATGTCCTTTACAGTTCCCAGTCTGATGTCCTTTACAGTTCCCAGTCTGATGTCCCTTACAGTTCCCAGTCTGATGTCCCTTACAGTTCCCAGTCTGATGTCCTTTACAGTTCCCAGTCTGATGTCCTTTACAGTTCCCAGTCTGATGTCCCTTACAGTTCCCAGTCTGATGTCCCTTACAGTTCCCAGTCTGATGTCCCTTACAGTTCCCAGTCTGATGTCCTTTACAGTTCCCAGTCTGATGTCCCTTACCGTTCCCAGTCTGATGTCCTTTACAGTTCCCAGTCTGATGTCCCTTACAGTTCCCAGTCTGATGTCCTTTACAGTTCCCAGTCTGATGTCCCTTACAGTTCCCAGTCTGATGTCCCTTACAGTTCCCAGTCTGATGTCCTTTACAGTTCCCAGTCTGATGTCCTTTACAGTTCCCAGTCTGATGTCCCTTACAGTTCCCAGTCTGATGTCCCTTACAGTTCCCAGTCTGATGTCCTTTACAGTTCCCAGTCTGATGTCCCTTACAGTTCCCAGTCTGATGTCCCTTACAGTTCCCAGTCTGATGTCCCTTACAGTTCCCAGTCTGATGTCCCTTACAGTTCCCAGTCTGATGTCCTTTACAGTTCCCAGTCTGATGTCCCTTACAGTTCCCAGTCTGATGTCCTTTACAGTTCCCAGTCTGATGTCCTTTACAGTTCCCAGTCTGATGTCCTTTACCGTTCCCAGTCTGATGTCCCTTACAGTTCCCAGTCTGATGTCCTTTACAGTTCCCAGTCTGATGTCCTTACAGTTCCCAGTCTGATGTCCCTTTACAGTTCCCAGTCTGATGTCCTTACAGTTCCCAGTCTGATGTCCTTTACTGTTCCCAGTCTGATGTCCTTTACAGTTCCCAGTCTGATGTCCTTTACCGTTCCCAGTCTGATGTCCCTTACAGTTCCCAGTCTGATGTCCCTTACAGTTCCCAGTCTGATGTCCCTACAGTTCCCAGTCTGATGTCCTTTACCGTTCCCAGTCTGATGTCCCTTACAGTTCCCAGTCTGATGTCCTTTACCGTTCCCAGTCTGATGTCCTTTACAGTTCCCAGTCTGATGTCCTTTACAGTTCCCAGTCTGATGTCCCTTACAGTTCCCAGTCTGATGTCCCTTACAGTTCCCAGTCTGATGTCCCTTACCGTTCCCAGTCTGATGTCCCTTACAGTTCCCAGTCTGATGTCCTTTACAGTTCCCAGTCTGATGTCCCTTACAGTTCCCAGTCTGATGTCCCTTACAGTTCCCAGTCTGATGTCCTTTACAGTTCCCAGTCTGATGTCCTTTACAGTTCCCAGTCTGATGTCCCTTACAGTTCCCAGTCTGATGTCCTTTACAGTTCACAGTCTGATGTCCCTTACAGTTCCCAGTCTGATGTCCTTTACCGTTCCCAGTCTGATGTCCCTTACAGTTCCCAGTCTGATGTCCTTTACAGTTCCCAGTCTGATGTCCCTTACAGTTCCCAGTCTGATGTCCTTTACCGTTCCCAGTCTGATGTCCCTTACCGTTCCCAGTCTGATGTCCCTTACAGTTCCCAGTCTGATGTCCTTTACAGTTCCCAGTCTGATGTCCTTTGCAGTTTCCAATCTGCCAAAGGCTACTCTTGCTTTGACAATTCTGGAATGAGCTGACACACCTAACTTTTGGACAAAGAGCATGTTTGGTTTAATGGCAGCAGCTAGGCAAAGAGTTGATGGTATTTGCCTGCCAGACTCGGACCTTAATGAAGTGTAAATATTTTTGGATTGACATAGATTTAGAATAATTGATTTAAAAATGCTGGTGAAAAGATGATTTTTTTAAAAACTCCCCTTTTGGTCACCATCTGGATTTCACTGTCTGAAAGGGGCAGTGGAAGCAGTTCCAGCTGTAAATTTCAAAGGGGGATTGAATATTTATTGAACAAGGATACGTTTGTAGAACTATGAGAAGTCGGACTAATTGGATCTCTCTTTTCCGAGAGCTGGTACTGGTTCGATGGACCAAATGACCTCCCTGTGTACTGTATGATTCTGTGATTTATAGTTATAGAGTCGTAGAGTTATACAGCATAAAAACAGGCCCTTCGGCCCATCGTGTTTATGTTGGCCATCAAGCACCTATCTGCTATAACCCATTTTCCAGCTCGTAGCCCTGTATGCTATGGCATTTCAAGTGCTCATCTAAATACTTCTTAAATGTTGGGAGGGTTCCTGCCTCTACCACCCCCTCAGGCTGTCTGTTCCAGATCCCAACTGCCCTCTGGATGAAAAAAAATGTTCTCAAATCCCCTTTAAACCTCCTGCCCCTTACCTTAAATCTATGCCCCCTGGTTACTGACACCTCCGCTAAGGGAAAGCATTTCTTCCTATCTACCCTATCTATGCCCCTCATAGTTTTGTATACCTTAGTCAGATGCCCCCTCAGCCTTCTCTGCTCTAAGGAAAACAGCCCTGACCTACCCAGTCTTATTTTGGTTGTTTCATATCTTCACACATGAGAACCCACAGCTCCTGGTTCAAAGGCAGGAGTGTTACCTATTGTGCTACACGACCTCCATTTAGCTGGTAGAAATTATGAACAGTTTTATACTTTGGGCCCAGGCCTGCTCAGATTGGGTCAAGTTCACCAATCTCATTTCACAAAGATCTCAAAGGCCAGCTGATCGATCCGACGCACTGTCCTCACCCAGTGTTCTTCATGGACTGTCCACCTGAGGCACTGACAAACAATCTCTGCTTTGTGACTTGGTTTTGACTCTTTCACAAGACAGCTTGTGCAGTGCTTTCCCGGTGTTCAGCTTGGGCTTATAATGACAGAACTCTTGAAAAGTAAATACTCCCAAAGCACATCCCAAGTGACAGGAATGAAGGTTGAAATGCATTCCAAAAAGAACAGTGATGAATAGGCTTGTTGGTGAGTGATTACACTTGTCAGGAATACTGGGAATGTGATATGGCTGCCGGGATACATGTTACATTGACTAATAGTAACATGAATAATGCAGCATCACCTTCCTCCCTCAGTACTAGGAGGTGTTAACCGGCTGAGCATTCACAAGAGCATTGTGTCTCCTGCACCATTATTATCCCTGGGTGTTTAACACAATGCTTCCTTTCATCACATTCCCTTCCTCACAGATCCAGCCACAACCTACGTTTTTTTTTGCCGCTTGGTGATTGGGCAGATAACAGCAGGAAGCAAGGGGAGAAAAGCAAGTTAAAATTGAGCCGGGAAGCAGGCTGATTGCTGGGCATGCCTGCTTTCAGTGTTAGGCCACCAGCAAGAAGCAGGTTTGGATTGGGGCCCAAGTCAGGCAGTGAAACCAGTTTGGCCCCAGGTTATGGTTGGGCAAAGAGTAGGGAGGGTCACCTTGGGATTGGACAGAGTGGAGAAGCTCAGGTTGGTGATTGGGCATGAAAGTGATGCCAGATTGGGATTGGTCAGGAGAGTGAAGTTGGATTGCTGTTGGGTTGGAGAGTGGTGCCAGTGTGACAAGGGAAAAGATCAGATATAAATGCGGATGCCCCAAGACATCAGAGAATGGCCCTTTTTTAATTCATTCATGGGATGTGGAAGTCACTGCTAAGCCAGCATTTATTGCCCATCCCTAATTGCCCTTGAGAAGGTGGTGGTGAGCTGCCTTCTTGAGTCGCTGCAGTCCATGTGGTGTAGGTACACCCACAGTGCTGTTAGGGAGGGAGTTCCACTGAGAGACTCTGAGCGGCTGAGTAGTGAGGACAATTTCTCAACTACATCCTGCACCTCGGTCCCATTATCCGAAAACACAACTTCACCTTCAACTGGGGATGCTCAAGCAGCCAGAATTAGAGGGGCCTAAGTAAAGGAAACTCACCAAGTCTTCTTTGACAGTACCTTCCAAACCCAAGACCACTACCACCCAGAAGGAAAAGGGCAGCAGACAGATGGGAACACCACCACCTCGAAGTTTTCCTCCAAGCCATACAACATTCCAACTTGGAACTATATCACCGTTCCTTCACTGTCGCTGGGTCAAAATCCTGGAACTCCCTCCCTAACAGCACTGTGGGTGTACCTACACCACGTGGACTGCAGCGGTTCAAGAAGGTGGCTCACCAACACCCTCTCAAGGGCAGTTAGGGATGGGCAAAAAATTCTGGCCCAGCCAGCGAAGCCCACAGCCCGTAAATGAATAAAAAAATGTTGTGGGGCTGGAGGAGATTAGAGAGATCGGGAGATAGGAGAGAAAGTGATTTGAAAACAAGGATGAGAATTTTAATCCTGAACCCTGGAATCTCCAATGTATGAATTACACCCCAAGCAGCCGCATATTTGGCACAAAGACACCTCAAATAGTATAGAGAGGAACAGACAAAAAAAGTCAGAAAAACATCTACCCAACATTAGTAAACCTATAGCAACAGAAAACACTTCCTGGAAAATAAGAGGTTTCCATAGAGATGAACAGGAGAGAGCTGGGCCTGAGCTTTACATTCAGCATCTGGAAGTGATAAGCCTTACACTCTCAATAGAGTTATTTTCCTTTGAGTTATTCAAAAGCTGTGTGTTGGTGGAATGCAACCAATAAGAGGGTTCCAGTCAGACTGGCCCCTCTCTGGCGCTGGTGGGTGGGTGGGGGTGGGGAGAGGTGCTGTTGTGCACTCAAAGATTCCAGGAGCAGGTGTTGGGTGTTAGAGCAGGAAGGAAGTGAAGGCACTGTAAGGACAATGGTGGGGTATCTCCTCCAAACCCCCTCCACCAGCCTCCAAACACCCTCACTTGTAGCAGCTGTCAAACCGACGAGGTTATCTCTGGACAACTGCTCCAATTAGGAGGGGTTTTAATGGAGAAATAGGAAGAACCTGGTAGGACGGTCGGTTACCAGAGGATGCCAATTGAAGATAACCAATAGAAGATCAAGAGGAGAGATGAGGAGATTTTTTTTCACAGCGGGTTGTTATTATCTGGACTGCGCTGCCTGAAAGAGTGCTGGAAGTAGATTTGGTAGTAACTTTCAGAAGGGAATTAGATAAATACTTTGTAGGGCTGTGGGGAAACAACAGGGAAGTGGTGGAGGTTGGGTCATTGAATATATTCAAAACGCAGTGTAATAACAACTTGCATTTATAAAGCACCTTTAACACACTAACATGCCCTGAGGCGCTTTAAAGGAGTGTTATTAAACAAAATATAACAGAAAGATGGATAAGAAAATATTAGGACACATGACCTGAAGCTTGGTCAAAGAGATATCCATACCAACCTATGCCACCTCATGCCTCCCACCCATGCCCCCCCTTACCCCCTATGCCAACCTTGCCCCTCTACCCTTCCCCCATGGGCCCTCATACCTTCTATGCCGCCACACCCCCAACCCTTTATAGCCCCTTTGCCAACTTAGTGCCAATTCATGCCAGCCCATGCTCCCACCCACCACCCTTTGCCCTTACCCCCTCCATGCCAACTCATCTAGTATCCTTTGATAGTTCTTTGACAGCTTTGACAGTTCCAATTAGTTTATGCACTTTTTATGCACAATCATGTGTACTTTTAACAATACCAAAGGGTGCCTTACCTCTCCCAAAGGTGTTCTGGCACCAGATTCCTAGGGGTACCTTACCTCTGGCTATCCAAATTAACCCACCAAGTTCAGTCCCACTCTTACCTGGTCTAGCCTTTACACTCCAGGTTTCATGCTCCTGGCCTCCAAAGTCTCAGTTTAGCAGAGTCAACTAGCGTTTTAAATGGCCAGCTGCTTCCGTAAACCGTGCATGCATGAACCCTGGCCATAAGACCATAAGACATAGGAGCAGAAATTAGGCCATTCGGCCCATCGAGTCTGCTCCGCCATTCAATCATGGCTGATAAGTTTCTCAACCCCATTCTCGTGCCTTCTCCCTGTAGCCTTTGATGCCCTTACCAATCAAGAACCTCTCTATATAGGTCTTAAATACACTCAATGACCTGGCCTCCACAGCCTTCTGTGGCAATGAATTCCATAGATTCACCACTCTCTGGCTAAAGAAGTTTCTCCTCATCTCTGTTCTAAAAGGTCTTCCCTTTACTCTGAGGCTGTGCCCTCAGGTCCTAGTCTCTCCTACTAATGGAAACATCTTCCCCATGTCCACCCAATCCAGGCCTTTCAGTATTCTGTAAGTTTCAATCAGATCCTCCCTCATCCTTCTAAACTCCATCGAGTATAGACCCAGAGTCCTCAAATGTTCCTCATATGTTAAGCCTTTCATTCCTGGGATCGTCTCGTGAACCTCCTCTGGACCCTCTCCAGGGCCAGCACATCCTTCCTGAGATACGGGGCCCAAAATTGCTCACAATATTCTAAATGTGGTCTGACCAGAGCCTTATAAAGCTTCAGCAGCACATCCCTGCTTTTATATTCTGGTCCTCTTGAAATAAATGCCAACATTGCATTTGCCTTCCTAACTACCGACTCAACCTGCAAGTTAACCTTAAGAGAAGGTTCAATTCCAGCGCCCACCACCAGCCCACAACCCCCCCCCCCCCCACCCCCCCCACCCCCCCACCCCCCCTCCCCCCTCCCCACCGCTCGCAAAAATAGGAAGTGCCATGTTCGGGGGCGAGACTTAGAATTTCCAGGCTCCTCTGCCATTTTCACCAAGATGGAGAGCGTCTCCCTTATGGCAAAAATCTGGGTCTAAGGCTCTTCTTAAAATCTATCTCTTTGACCTCGCTTTGGTCAGCTGCCCTCATATCTCCTTATGTAAAACAGTGCCAAATTTTGTTTGATAATTGCTTCTGTGAAACCTCTTACTATGTTAAAGGTGCGATATAAATGCAGGTTGTTGTTGGTGTACTAAAGGAGGAGAGGCTTAGACTGGTACTCAGGATCTGGACTTGGAAAGCTGAAGGTCAAGGGCGCATGATGGGAATTGGGGATGTGCAGGATTCCAGAATCAGAGGAGTGTAGAGATTTTGGAGGGTTGTGGGAATGGAGGGGATTGCAGAAATAGAGAGGGGCAAAGCCATAAAGGGGCTTGAACACAAAGATAAGAATTTTAAACTGGAGAAGTTGCTGGACCGGGAGCCGGTGTGGGTCAATGAGCCCAGGGCTAATGGGTGAATGGGACTTGGTGCGAGTTAGGATTCAGTTTTAGATATTGTGATGTTTTGGGAGGCTCGGCAGGAGAGCATTGGAATAGTTGAGTGCGGAGGTAACAAAGGTACGAATGAAGGTTTCAGCAGCAGATGAGCTGAGGCATGGATGGAATCAGGTGCTTTAACAGAGATCGAGGTAAGCAGTCATTGTGACAGAGAGGGTATGGGGTTAGAAGTTCACCTCAGGGTCAGAGATGATATCGAGGTTGCGAACAATCTGGTTAAGCCAGTTCAGAAAGTGGCCGGGGCGGAAGATCCCGGTTAACTCAGGATACCAGGGTCCCACAGGGTCTGGAAAGTTCAGTGGACAGCGTAGCAACAGGCGTCATGTACAGCTGAGGAGTGACATTGCCTTTTCTCTTTCCTCCCTCAGGCTCTAGCCTCTAGATCTTTCTCCACAACAGTCAGAAACCAGTTAAAAAACAAAGTGCCGGAATATCAGAAGATCTTTCAGGTACCAGTGACATTGAGCAATTTTAATTAATAGTGAATTTGGACAAAAATAATAATTCATGTCATGAGACACGATTTAAGGTGACATGCCAGTCAAAATGGAGGTCCCGAAAGGGGCCTGTGAATTGGTGGAAAATATTTCTAGACTTTTTAAACTTTTAAAACCTTTCCTGTCTTTTTTTCCCCTCTCTCTGTCCACTCTTTTTTTTGCTGTCTTTATGCTGAGGGAAACAGTGTTGTAGATAATCATCCCATGACAGAAGTAGCATTGCTTTCGATGATGGTTAACGTGGTATGTGCTGGATAAGTGAACTCTCCCAGAGTCTGCTTGAGTCTGCAGCCTGAGCGCTCGGGTTCAAGGGTCATCCTTGGGATGGGTGTGAAGGTGCTATCGGACGGATAGACAACAGCGTTAAAGGACCTTGGGGGCAGATTTCCTCCTCTCCGCACGTTGACCTGGAACAGCAGCGAGAATCCTCCTCCGAGCAGGAGACAAGGCTGAGAAGCTGAAAAAAAACATGAAAGCCACGTTCTTTATCCTGTGTCAAAGAATCTCACAGTCTTACAGCACAGGAGGAGGCTGTTCAGCCCATCGTGCCTGTGCTGGCTCTTTGAAAGAATTAGCCCCACTCCCCAGCTCTTTCCCCCCTAGCCCGACAAGGTTTCCCTCTGCAAATATTTAGCCAATTCCCCTTAAGAAAGTTTGGCATTGAATCTGCTTCCACCAGTCTTTCAGGTGGTGCTTTGCAGATCACAACAACTCACTGTGCTCAAAATAATCTCCTCCTTGATTCTTTGGCCAATTATCCTAAATCTGTGCCCCCTGGTTATCGATCTTCCTGCCAGTGGAAACAGTTTCTCTTCATTTACTCCTCACAAAACCCCTCATGATTTTGAACGCCTCTATTAAATCTCCCTTTAACCTTCTCTGCTCTAAGGAGAACAATCCCAGCTTCTCCATTCTCCCCACATTAACTGAAGTCCCTCACCCCTGGTGACATGGCTGCCTCTCTGCTGTTGTCTTTGCTAATTATCCCAGCTCCCTCCCCTGGGTGTGAGCCAGTTGTGGTTGACAGCTGAGCTTCACAGTGAGGGTCAAGTGGCTCCCAAGCCCGTTGCTTTTGGAGCCTGAGGTGGTCCTACTTGAGGCTGCTGCCCATCTCCTTGACCAAAGTCAGCATGAACCTTGGCTACTTTCAGATGACCTTATCGGTGCAGATGTGAATGGGTTGCTGCACAGAGGGCTGGTAGCCTCACTCATTGTTAATGTTGGATCTGCTCTTCTCTCTGCAAACTCCATGTTAATGCACCCGCTGAGCGAGGTCTTAATCTGCAGCAACATCCCTGGAGCCCTCGAGCCACCTGGACATCGGCAGGAGGAGGACACCAGATCTCAGAGGAGGAAGAGCAAGTCCCGGTGATGTGGGGAGCTGTTAGATATAATCCTTGGGGAAATGAAGAACCTGCATTTCTATAGCACCTTTCATGTCCTCAGGATTTCCCAAAAAAGCAAACTGCCAATAAAGAGTTCTTTTGAAGCGCAGTCACTGTTGTGATGTAGGAAACGCAGCAGCCAACTTGTGCACAGCAAGATCCCACAAGCAGCAATGTGATAATGAGTGGATTATTGGCTTTAGTGATGGTGGTTGAGGGATAAACATTAGACAGGAGACTGGGCAGAGCTCCTCTGCACGTATAGCCATGGGGGCCTTTCCTCTCACGAGGTGAGCGGCACCCCCAGCAGTGTAGTGCTCCCTCAGTACGGCACTGGAGTGTCAGTCTCGATTAGGTGCTTAAATCTCTGGTGTAGGGTTTGAACCCACAGCTTTCATTGAGCTAAACCCAGGTCAGTAAGTGATTGGATCCTGAGGGCACCACAGGAGCCACCATCAGTCTCTCACCTCTCTCAGTCCAGGTGATCAGCTGTCCTGGCCAATGGGAAGGTGAGGTTATAGCCCAGGTCCTGTACGGGCACCCTGATTACTGCAAAGTCCCTGAATGTCCCACTCAGCCCAGGACTGAGCACATGCTCTCCCTGCCCTGCCTGATGAGCACCCAGGGCTGGAACCCTTCACACTTCCTGCTGCTTTTTGGAACATCCTATGCAAATCCCACTAAAAACTCCAACTGTCGGCTCCAATGGAGCCATTTGGCAAACGTTAGGTTAACAAGACTATCTTGTCAAGTGCTGCTGTTCCCCGGAGTCCATCGGATGGAGAGTGTTAAAGAGGAAAGGGCAGTGCAAACCTAAAGCTGGGACCTTGCCTTCTGCCTCTCCCTCATACTCCCGCCCCAAGGAGTGTTCTTCCTGGGGAGGTTGGCTGCAAGGGGCGGGGGGGGGGGAGAGGGGGGAGGAGGAGAGGGGACGGAGGGGAGGGAGGGGGAGGGGGAGGCGACAGGGGGTGGAGGGGAGAGGGGTGGAGGAGTGGGGGAGGGAAGAGGGGGGCGGGGAGGAGGAGGAATGTGAGGATTGGGGAGGGGAGGGAGGGGGAGGGAGAGGGGAGTGGGGGAGGGGAGGGGAGGGAGAGGGGAGTGGGGGAGGGGAGGGAGGGAAGCGGGTACAGTGGAGGGGAGGGAGGGGAGGGGGGATGGGTGGGATGGCATGGAGTCAGATGTGCCATGATTGTCGAGGTGGACAGCCTCTTGCTCGTCTCTTGAGAAGACTAGAGCCTGGAGCCTGCCAACCATTCCCATCCCCCAGAGCCAGCGGGCAGGGTGTTACCACCAGGTGAGAAGGGGTGAACTGGCTCCTCCTCTATTCAAACTCCTCAGTTGTTCACAACAAAGGTTTCAGTGTTTTTTTTTTCACGAGGATTTGCCTTTTCCGAATGTATTTAACTATTGAAACTGTGAGCAATAAGGAGCCAATTAAACAGGGTTTCCTTGAGTCAAAGAAAGAGTGAATTTATTAACCACTAAACCAGAAGGAAAAAATAATAAAAATGCAACATCAGAGAGGCGGTATCAGAAAAAAGGGAAGTTGAGTCCAATAAAGAAATTAATAGACAGGTAAGTGTCCTTTGATTGTGCTTTGAGGCTTAGATTGTTAAATGTTGTGGATGATTTGGATTAGCTGGTTTTGTGGTTGGAGTCAGGTATAGAAGATGCTGCAATTATTACGAAATCTCGGCTCACTGGAAGATCTGTCGTAAAGTTGGCTTCTAAACCGGTAATACACTTGCTCCAAAAGATAGAGAATGAGAGAGAGAGAGTCCAGCTTCCAGCCAGATTCCCATCCTGAAAACATCCTCGAAATCCTTCTCTGCAATGGCTGCAGCCTGGTCTAAAATACTTCACCCATTGTGTATTTCCAAGGGGCTTTGGATGGGTCTGCCTGTGGCAGCCATTGTTTCATTATACAGCCCTTTGCATTTTAATGCCTCTTCCTTAGACAGTGATGGATTTCGATGGGTCTGAAGGTTTCTTTCTATTTCACCTTCATCTTGGAAGGTGGCCTCGCAGTTTGTTCTGTCTCAGTTCAAACTGGAAAATTTCCAGTCAGTTGGAAGTTTGAAAACCACATTTTCAAAATTAAGGGGACATAGCCTCATGACAAGAAACATGAACTCTGGGAGGGAAGGGAGGATTCAGGTCATGGAAGGATTTGGCTGAGGGTTATCCTCGACACGTGACGCAGAGGGAAGGGAGGTGGTGACAGTGTCGCACAGTGGATCCTGGGGGTCATCACATGAAGAGCTGGCACAGGTACAATGGGCATCTTTCCATCCAAGCACAAGGGATACAAAACCTGCCCTTTTACCTTCTCCTTTCCCGTTGTCCCAGGCTCCAAACATTCTTTCCAAGTGAAACAGTGATTTACGTGTACCTCTGTCAATTTGGTATAGTGTTTTCACTGCCCACAACCCAGTTTCCTCTGCAATGGGGAGGCAAACTCAGATTGGGTGACCTTTTTAGTACAACACCTCTACTCAACCTGTAAGCGTGACTCCGCCCTACCATTTGAATCCTCCACCTCTGACCTCTCTGTCCTTGGCCTGCAGTGTTCCAATGAAACTCAACACAAGCTCGAGGAACAGCGCCTCATCTTTCAACTGGGCACTCGACTGGGTTTAACACTGAGTTCAACAATTTCACATCGAACCCTCTGCCCCATTTTGTTTTGTGTCCTTTATTTTTTGCAGGTTCTGCTTTTCTCTCTCATTTCTTAAACACATTCCTTTGCGTTTAGGCAGCTGCGACCCTGCCATTCATACCTCATCTCGGCACATCTTTTTTTTTCTTTACTTGTCTTTTTTTCCCACTTCCTTTTTGCAACAGGGAGCCTTTGGTCATTTAATCTCTCCTGCTCTCTGCCCTATGACAGACCTTCCCTTTGGGCGTTGAGTGTTGTAGGAGCTGCACTCACGCCTCTCCCACAAGCTCCCTCCCATACCCCTGCCCCACCCCCAGGATTGGATTTCCCAGGACTGGGATTGGGGATTGGATATACTTGGGATTAGCCACGCCCACCGAGGTTGAGCCGACCCCTCTCCTCAAGACCACCACAACCGAGGCTACACCACACCAACTGGTAAAAGATGTTCTGATTTTGCTATCCAAATGTGAGCTATTTTTCTTTCTATAACTTAAAAATCTACATCTGCGTCTGTTTAGAGTTTAGCACCGTACGGCAGAGAGGCTTGGAGAGGTCCTGCTGTTTCTCAATGCTGTTTGGTGTCTTATCTCAGGCAGACAATGATCTCCCCGTGCACCTGAAGGGAGGGACAGTGGACGCTGTGCTCTACCGCATCACCATGGCAATCACAGTCGGAGGTGAGCACGAGTGACTGGGAGTGTAGCATGGTACAAACATGTCCCCCCTCTCCACCCCACCCTGAGAGCAGCCGCCCCAACCATCCCAACCCCCTCCCTCCCTCCAGCAGCGTAACATTACTTTAGGGCCATTCAATCTCTCTCCCACCCCCACCACCGAGTCTGTTCCACCATTCAATGAGATCATAGGCTAACTTGTATTTTAACTCCATCCACCCGCACATCCTTTAACCCCGACAAAAATCTATCAGCCTCAGGTTTGAAATGTTCACTTTAGCCCCAGCTTTCTGGGGGAGGGAGTTCCAGATTTCCACTCCCCTTTGTGTGAGGAAATGCTTCCTGACATCACCTCCCCCACCCCCCCCCCACACCCCCAAACGTCCTGGCTCCAGTTTTAAGGTTCTGCCCCCTTGTCCTGGGCTTCCCCCCCACTTCCCCCGACCAGAGGAAATAGTTTCTCCCTTTCTACCAGGTCAAATCCTTCAATCCCCTCGAGCAGGCTGATTACATCAATACTCGGGGCAATATGGGCCTGTGGTCCATGCCTGATTTTTGTCAAGTGAGGTGAAAATGCCCCGAGGGGCTTCACAGGAGCTTTATAAAGACAGAGGGGTGAAAGTTACAGCACCCCACCCCCACCCCCACCCCCGTGCCCCTGCCAGCCCATTTGAAGATGGTGGTGGTGGGGGGGTGGCCTCATAAAATATAACAAGTGACCTGGCCACCCACCCCTGACCTGTGACCCACATTACAATGGGCAATGGGTAGGTAAGGAGCCTGGCCAGCCTTGGGCCAAGGCGGGTGGGGGGGAGACAGTGGTATTGTCACTGGGCTAGTAATCCAGGGACCCAGGGTAATGCTCTGGGGAACCTGGGTTTGAATCTCACACCCGGCAGGTGATGAAATTTGAATTCAATAAAAAATATGAAGTTAAAAGTCTAATGATGAAACCATTGCTGTAAAAACCCGTCTGGTTCACTAATGTCCTTTAGGGAGGGAAATCTGCCATCCTTACCTGGGTCTGGCCTACATGTGACTCCAGACCCACAGCCATGTGGTTGATTCTTAAATGCCCTCTGGAATGGCCCAGAAAGTCATTCAACTCTCAAGGGCAATTAGGGATGGGCGATAAATGATTAAGCCTGGGTGTGGGCTTACAGAAAAGTAAACAAAGCTGAAGAAAGAGCTGGAAGCCTGGGCTGAAGCATGGAGCAGACATTTTAAAGCACTGTAAATAAAACCGTTTAGAGACATAAAAACTAGTGTCAGTGACGCCCTCATCCCATGAACAATCATATAAAACAAAGTGGCCAATTGATGGGCAATCAATAGGCCTCGTGTTTTGGGGGAGGCCTACACTCTGTGGGAAGCCCTACAGCTTTGCAGGCTGGTGTCAAGCAAGAGATGGGGCCTCCTTTGTCCATCAGCGGTGAGCTCACTCCACCACCAATAGTCATCCTAACCCCCCCCACCCCCCACTTTTAACCCTCCCACTGACCTCTTTAACCTGCGCACCCCCCCCCCCCCCCCCCCCGCCCACCACCACCCCACCCTCCTTCCACCCAGCTCCTTGGCTGAGACAGACTGGCAGGCCCAGTGAGACCCCCAACCCAGGCTTACCTGGGCTCCTCAGCCCGATGGGACTGCCTGTAGACCCAGCAGTGACCATCTCTCCCGATTGGCCGGCAGCTCTCTCAGGCGGGAGACTCCCTTTCAAGCGTTTAACGCTGCTCCCAGTGTGAAATTGCTGCAGGGCAGTCATCGGGATTGTGGGTGGACTTCCCGTGGCTGGCGGGGGGAGGGGTGGGGGATGGTGGATTGGGGGATGGTGGAGGAGGGTGCGAGAGGTGGGGGGGCCACATCGCCCCCTTTAAATCCAGCCCCCAGCCCATTACAAGAGGTGACCAAAAGCCTAATCAAAGGGGTTGGTTTTAAGGGTCCTGAAGGAGAGCGAGAGATAGAGAGGGAGGGAATTCCAGAGCTCCGGGCCCAGGTAGCTGAAGGCCTGGTGTCCAGTTCAGCCTCAGATTGTATTCAGGGAGAGGGATGGAGTCAGAGGCAGAGGAACAGGGTTTGTGGTGGGGATTGAAGCAAATGGAAGCGTCTGCATATAAACCAGATAAAAACCCAAGTCAATTAGGGAAAAACAAATCTCTCTCTGGCCCCCTCCCTCTCCCCCTCACTGAATCAAAATGAGCTCAGGAGATCACTCTGACCCTAACTGAATGAATGCCAAACCTACCCCACCTCACTTCTTATGTCTAAGGCATTTCCCTGGTGGTTATCGGATCTTCTGCTGTGGTTAAGGTGGAAGATCGGAAGAATCCTTCAACAAATGAATACCAATCGCTGTTTAGCCTAGTGCCTGGGTAATGAGCTGGGGTGGAGCTGGGTGTCAGTTGTTCCCTGTGCCCCAGCGATGGTCACCACCTCTGGAGAGAAAGAGAGAGAAAAGCAGGAAGCATTCCCACTTGGTTAGGAGGTCCTTTTCAATATTGGATATCTCCATTAACGATTGTGTTCTCTCTTCACTAATATTGGGATTTATTAGGTATTGACAGTGAGTAGAGTGCATAAATGATTGTGTTGTGGTCAGTAATGATTGCGTGACCTTTGCAGTAATTGTATATTTTACACCTCCGAGCTATGTGGAGATGACACTAGTTTTTATGTCTCTAATGATTTTATTCACAGTGCTTTAAAATGTCTGCTCCATGCTTCAGCCCAGGCTTCCAGCTCTTTCTACAGCTTTGTTTACTTTTCTGTGAGTCCACACCCAGACCTAATCAATCAAGCACAGTGAGCATCGATAGTAACAGGCTCACGTAATCAAACACAACACAATTGAACACCAGAGTAATGATTGTGCTCTGCTTATAACAATGATTATCCTCCTTTTCCATTTCTTGGAGGGATGTGCTGTAATTATTGACAACACTTTCACTTAGGGTAATACTTTATTTTTGTTGATAATCACACTCGCTCCTCACTAATCTTTTCTTGCTCTTTCCCCAGGTACCTGCTTCTCACTCTATCATTTATTTCAGGCTGCTCTGCCTCGAGGAAAGAAATGAGGGAGAGTGGGGAGCCAAGCAGGGCCGGTCGAAGCTTTGCCTTCGATTGCAACTCTGCTGAAATGAAGGAAACCAACAGTCATCCCGTGTGCCATAACCACTGTGTTCCCATTTGTGCCTGTGGTTACCATTAAAATGTCGTTAAAGGAACAGGTTGGACTCTGGTGTTTTCTGGGTTTTGGAGTAACAGATCCTTAAGGTGTTGGTCGGTCTGCGAGTGATGGTCGCTTGAGTGAGTTTGCTGACCCCTTACTACCCGCCCAGCCCATGCTGGATTAAACTGAGCTCAGGATGGACTACGGGAGCTATTTGCAGCTGTGTCAGGAGGTGAGACTTGGAGCAGGATCGGGTGACCTGGGCTGACTGACGGTGAGGCAGGGGCAAGGGCACTGGTCATGTGGGCAGTGGCGGTAGCACGAATGCTGCCATTCGGAGCGAGGGCAGCGGACCCACTGCCAATCCCGCGGTACCTCGGCGTACCTGCTAACCTGTGGTAGCTGGGCCGCTGCATGAGTCTCGCAGGCCCCCCTTTGAGCACTGATACCCGCAGCCAGGGTGCAGCCTGCATGGCAACAAAGCATGGACCTCGTGACGTCAGTCTGAGCCCCCACTCGGGTGGGGGGGTGGGGGGTGGGGGGGATCGAGCAGTCTCTGTGGCAGTGGAAGCTGAGAGGTTGGCCAGCAGACCCTCCGTCATAACCCAGCCTGGCTGTGCCACCACTTCCACAATGGGCTCCAAGCTCTGAGCAACGCCTCCTGCCACAGCGGAGTTGGACTCCACCATGCTCCTGGTCAGTGACCATGGGCAGGCGTGCCAATTCACCAAGTGCCTCGCTGCCTGTGTGCATCAGTGTCCCGTGTACCCCATTCCAAAAGGGCCCTCATCTGAGTCCCCTGCAGCACTGGGGTGCCCCACTCTCCGGAGGGTTCACCCATGAGCTGAGCTGTCACCCTGTCCTGACTGCAGCTCACTCGTGCCCCGTGATTCCCCACGTGCACGCCCTCCTCGTGTCCAGTGATTCCCCACGTGCACGCCCTCCTCGTGCCCAGTGATTCATCGTGTGCACGCCCTCCTCGTGCCCAATGATTCCCCACATGCACGCCCTCCTCGTGCTCAGTGATTCGTCACGTTCAGGCCCTCCTCGTGCCCAGTGATTCATCGTGTGCACGCCCTCCTCGTGCCCAATGATTCCCCACATGCACGCCCTCCTCGTGCCCAGTGATTCGTCACGTTCAGGCCCTGCTCGTGCCCAGTGATTCATCGTGTGCACGCCCTCCTCGTGCCCAATGATTCCCCACGTGCACGCCCTCCTCGTGCCCAGTGATTCGCCACGTGCACGCGCTCCTCGTGCCCAGTGATTCATCATGTGCACGCGCTCCTCGTGCCCAGTGATTCATCATGTGCACGCCCTCCTCGTGCCCAGTGATTCATCATGTGCACGCCCTCCTCGTGCCCAGTGATTCCCCACGTGCACGCCCTCCTCGTGCCCAGTGATTCCCCACGTGCACGCCCTCCTCGTGCCCAGTTATTCACCACGTGCACACCCTCCTCGTGCCCAGTGATTCGTCATGTGCACGCCCTCCTCGTGCCCAGTGAGTCGCCACGTGCACGCCCTCCTCGTGCCCAGTGATTCCCCACATGCACGCCCTCCTCGTGCCCAGTGATTCCCCACGTGCACGCCCTCCTCGTGCCCAGTGATTTGCCACGTGCACGCCCTCCTCGTGCCCAGTGATTCATCATGTGCATGCCCTCCTCATGCCCAGTGATTCCCCACATGCACGCCCTCCTCGTGCCCAGTGATTCGCCACGTGCACGCCCTCCTCGTGCCCAGTGATTCGCCACGTGCATGCCCTCCTCGTGCCCAGTGATTCGCCACGTGCACGCCCTCCTCGTGCCCAGTGATTCCCCACGTGCACACCCTCCTCGTGCCCAGTGATTCGCCACGTGCACGCCCTCCTCGTGCCCAGTGATTCGCCACGTGCACGCCCTCCTCGTGCCCAGTGATTCCCCACGTGCACGCCCTCCTCGTGCCCAGTGATTCGCCACGTGCACGCCCTCCTCGTGCCCAGTGATTCATCATGTGCACGCCCTCCTCATCCCCAGTGATTCGCCACGTGCATGCCCTCCTCGTGCCCAGTGATTCGCCACGTGCACGCCCTCCTTGTGCCCAGTGATTCATCATGTGCACGCCCTCCTCATCCCCAGTGATTCGCCACGTGCATGCCCTCCTCGTGCCCAGTGATTCGCCATGTGCACGCCCTCCTCGTGCCCAGTGATTCCCCACGTGCACGCCCTCCTCGTGCCCAGTGATTCGCCACGTGCACGCCCTCCTCGTGCCCAGTGATTCGCCACGTGCACGCCCTACTCGTGCCCAGTGATTCATCATGTGCACGCCCTCCTCATCCCCAGTGATTCGCCACGTGCACGCCCTCCTCGTGCCCAGTGATTCGCCACGTGCACGCCCTCCTCGTGCCCAGTGATTCCCCACGTGCACGCCCTCCTCGTGCCCAGTGATTCACCACGTGCACGCCCTCCTCGTGCCCAGTGATTCGCCACGTGCACGCCCTCCTCGTGCCCAGTGATTCCCCACGTGCACGCCCTCCTCGTGCCCAGTGATTCGCCACGTGCACGCCCTCCTCGTGCCCAGTGATTCGCCACGTGCACGCCCTCCTCGTGCCCAGTGATTCACCACGTGCACGCTCTCCTCGTGCCCAGTGATTCCCCACGTGCACGCCCTCCTCGTGCCCAGTGATTCACCACGTGCACACCCTCCTCGTGCCCAGTGATTCACCACGTGCACACCCTCCTCGTGCCCAGTGATTCACCACGTGCACGCCCTCCTCGTGCCCAGTGATTCGCCACATGCACGCCCTCCTCGTGCCCAGTGATTCACCACGTGCACGCCCTCCTCGTGCCCAGTGATTCACCACGTGCACACCCTCCTCTGACATTTGTGCCAGTCTCTGAGTTGGTGTCCATGGAGTTAGAATGAGTGATGGCTTCTTCCCCAGAGCTCTCTCCCTCCTCTCGCTTTCCGTTGTCTCTGCAGAGGCTGAGGGGAGACAGCTCCTGACTGTCTGAAACCACAAAAACAAAAGGGGAGGGGGATGTGTGTGGGGAGGAAATCAGGGGGCCCACTGTCACACCATCGGCAGTTTCTGTTTCATGGCACCTTAAAGGGTGAGGGTGAGGAGTTAGTGGAGAAGGTGCAGGAGGCAGAAACCTCGTTCAGGAGGTGTCCACTGACTGGATACCACTGACTCCCTATCCAGCTTCATATGATCCATCTGGTCCAGGGAGCTGAGGAGATGTGTACATCCTGTTCCTCTTCTGGCTTTCTCACCTGTTGTGGGCCAATTGTCCTGCAAGAGAGCAGCCAGAATGTCAGAGTGTGTCTATGTCTGTGTGTCTGTGTCAGTGTGTGCCTTTGTGTCAATGTGCGTCTGTGCCAATTTGTGTGTGTGTCTGTGTGTGTGTACCTGTGTATGTGTGTCTGTGTGTGTGTGTCTGTGTGTGTGTCTGTGTGTATGTGTGTGTCTGTGTCTGTGTGAGTGTGTGTGTGTATGTGTGTCTGTGTGTGTGTATGTGTGTCCGTGTGTGTGTGTCTGTGTGTGTGTCTGTGTGTTTGTGTCTGTGTGTGTGTCTGTGTCTGTGTCTGTGTGAGTGTGTGTGTGTGTGTGTCTGTGTGTCCGTGTGTGTGTCTGTGTGTGTGTCTGTGTGTATGTGTGTGTCTGTGTCTGTGTGAGTGTGTGTGTATGTGTATGTGTGTCTGTGTGTGTGTATGTGTGTCCGTGTGTGTGTGTGTCTGTGTGTATGTGTGTGTGTGTCTCTGTCTGTGTGTGTGTGTGTATGTGTGTGTGTGTGTGTCTGTGTGTTTGTCTGTGTGTTTGTCTGTGTGTGTGTGTGTGTGTGTGTGTGTGTCTGTGTCTGTGTGTGTGTGTGTCTGTCTGTGGGCAGAATCATCCCAGATTTGCGCTAAATGTGAGTGGATGGGGAAAAGGTCATCTTACCCATTGGCCACAATGGTGGCTTTTCACGATGTATTGTCCCATTCCTGCCTCATTACTTATGCAGCCACAGGAAACACACCATCTCGCTGACAGGCAGCCTCTGAATTGCCCACCACACCGTCCCTTCACTTCTTCCTCACACCAGGCGCCAGATTTAAACTGCAGTTTAAACTTACACTTCTCAATGCTCGCAGCCCAGGACCTGCTCCAGTGAGCACCTGGCCCCAAGAGCCAAGAAGACTCACCTGGTTGAGTGACACATCCCTGGGACACCTTCTGGTTGCTGTGGAGTCCATGCCGTGATGTCATCCACCCCCACACAGGAGGCCCATCAGTCTCACCGCCCGGGCTGGGAGGTGATGGTAGAGGTGGTCAGTGCCAATGCTGCACACAAGAGGTTGGTCATCCAGTGCAGAAAGAGGATGAAGGATCTCATCCATGCCCCCAGGGTAAGACAACCATCTCATCACTGTAAACTCACACACTCAAGCCCATCACACACTCACTGGCATCTCACTCACTGCCAGCTCAAGGGACATCACCACTCACTCTCTCACACACACCCTCACATCTCCATCTGGCCTCATCTCCTCTGGAGACAACCTCCTCAGCCCTCACACTCTTGAGGCCACTTGCACAGGTCAACATGTGCCCCCCACACACACCCTGGGATACCCCCCTTCCCCAGTACAGCCCTCACCCTGCAGCCTCTTCCCTTGCCTGAGGCCACTTCTCCCCCTTCCCCAAACAAGCCCCAGCCCTGCAGCCGTTGAAAAGCCACCCCCTGCCTTATGGCTGGTCTGGTGGGTAGAGACCCGCCCGTGAATCCCTCTGAAAGTGATGTGGTGCTGCCTGTGAAGCCTGGCGCTGATGCCCACGAGCGCTGCCTGAAGCAAGGTAGGCAAACAAACCTCGAAGTCCCGAGTGAAGGGCAGCTCGCCAGGTGCAGGTCGCTTATGTACAGTTGTGAAACACGTTGGGGTGTAATCACACTGACGTGCTTGGATGCTCCAGTGGGGGGTTGGGGGGGGGGATTATTCAGGTGAGCAGGGCAGGAATCTGATTTTTGGCCTTTTCAGCATATTGTCCCTATCCCCCCTTACCCTCCCGCTATGATGCCTGATGCCAACAGGACCAGAAAATTTCAGCCGCTGAGTGTGTCTGTGTGTGCATGTGTGTGTGTGTGTGTGTGTCTGTGTCTGTGTGCATCTGTGTCTGTGTGTGTGTCTGTGTGTGTGTATCTGTGTGTGTGTCTGTGTTTGTGTGTGTGTGTGTGTGTCTGTCTGCATGTGTGTATCTGTGTGCGTGTGTGTCTGTGTATCTGTGTGTGTCTGCGTGTGTGTGTGTGCGTCTGTGTATGTCTATGTGTATCTGCATGTGTGTATGTTTGCGTGTGTGTCCGTATCTGTGTGTGTGTGTCTGTGTGTGTTGTGCACATGTGCGTGTCTGTGTGTTTGCGTGTGTGTGTGTGTCTGTGTGGGTGTGTGTGTGTGGGTCTGTGTCTGTGTGTGTGTGTGTCTGTGTGTGGGTCTGTGTCTGTGTGTGTCTGTGTGTGTGTGTCTGTGTGTGTGTGTGTGTGTGTGTTGTGCACATGTGCGTGTCTGTGTGTCTGTGTGTGTGTGTGGGATTGTGTGTGTGTGTGTGTGTGTGTGTGTGTGTGTGCTTGTGTGTGCGTCTGTGTGTGTGTGTGTGTGAGGTGCAATGGGCTGCAGTGGTTCAAGAAGGCAGCTCACCACCACCTTCTCAAAGGCAACTAGGGATGGGCAATAAATGCTGGCCCAGCCAGCGAAGACCACATCCCATGAATGAGTAAAAAAGATAATGATTCTGCAGCCTGCAGTCCATAAGTGGGACTTTCCTTTTATGGGGCTGTGTCTTTAAATATGGGAGGCTGTCTGGGGTATTTTCTTTCTGAAGAATGCTACTCAGGCCCCTGGTGTGAGACTTGGGTCTGTGTGGGCTACACCTTTTCACGGTCCAATTATGACCAATTTTCTGCCTTACCCACCCATTTCCAATAAGCAGGGCAAGCTGCCAAGTCTGCCCCCCCCCACCAAAGAATGGGGGTGAATGGATTGCCCACCGACGGAGACTGAGGGAGATGGGGAGGCTGAAATAGAGAGATGCACACAGACAGAAGAGAGATAGGAAGAGGCCAGGAGAAGACAGAAAGAGTGATAAATAGGGAGAGACGGACTGATAGAAGTACAATTAGAGACACGTGTACACTTTGGGCTGGATTTTCACTTCAGAGATGGGTAGCTTAAGTCAGGAAATGTCCCAGTTCGGTGAACCCACTTTGATTTAAAGGGCTGCATTAGACCCAATTTTAGCTCCAGGAAGATGGGGACAGGTGAGTGGTTGGGAATCTCACCTCAGGTCCCTGGGACTTTGCCCCAATTGCTTTAGAAGATGTTAAACGCTCAGCCTCACACTCCTCAACCCCCCTGAAACGCCCTCACACCCCCTCACACCCCCTCACCACCCTCACACCCCCTCACACCCCCTCACCCCCCTGAAATGCCCTCACACCCCCTCACCACCCTCACACCCCCTCACCCCCCCTCACACCCCTAACCCCCCCCACCCCCTCACACCCCTTCACACCCCCTCACACCCCCTCACCACCCTCACACCCCCTCAAACCCCCTCACCCCCCTGAAACGCCCTCACACCCCCTCACACCCCCTAACCCCCCCCCACCCCCTCACACCCCCCACACCCGCTCACCCACTCACCCTCCCTCACAACCCCTCACCCCCCTGAAATGCCCTCACACCCCCTCACCACCCTCACACCCCCTCACCACTCCTCACACCCCCTCACCCCCCTGAAATGCCCTCACACACCCCCACCACCCTCACACCCCCTCACCCCCCTCACACCCCTAACCCCCCCCACCCCCTCACACCCCTCACACCCGCTCACCCACTCACCCTCCCTCACACCCCCTCACCACCCCTCACACCCTCTCACCCCCTCACACCCCCTCACCACCCCTCACACCCCCTCACCACCCCTCACACCCTCTCACCCCCTCACACCCCCTCACCACCCCTCACACCCCCTCACCACCCCTCACACCCCCCCATACCCCCTCACCATCCCTCACACCCCCTCACCCCCCACACCCCCTCACCATCCCTCACACACCCTCACCATCCCTCACACCCCTTCACACCCCCTCACACCCCTTCACACCCCCTCACACCCCCTCACACCCCCTCACAACCCCACCCACCCCCAACCCCCCTCACCCCCTCAACCCCTCACACCCCCTCACCTCCCTCACATCCCCTCACTAGCGCCTTACCCCCTCACACACCCTCACCATCCCTCACACCCCCTCACACCCCCTCACAACCCCACCCACCCCCAACCCCCCTCACCCCCTCACACCCCCTCACACCCCACACCCCTTCACACCCCCTCACACCCCCTCACACACCCTCACACACCCTCACCATCCCTCACACCCCTTCACACCCCCTCACACCCCTTCACACCCCCTCACACCCCCTCACACACCCTCACCATCCCTCACACCCCTCACACCCCCTCACAACCCCACCCACCCCCAACCCCCCTCACCCCCTCACACCCCCTCACACACCCTCACACCCCCAGACCCCTTCACACCCCCTCACACCCCCTCACACCCCTTCACACCCCTCACACCCCCTCACACGCCACACCCCTTCACACACCCTCACACCCCCTCACACCCCCTCACACCCCCTCACACCCCTTCACACGCCCTCACACCCCCTCACACCCCCACACCCCTTCACACCCCTTCACACACCCTCACACCCCCACACACCCCCACACCCCTTCACACCCCCTCACACCCCCTCACATACACCCTTCACACCCCTTCACACCCCCTCACACCCCTTCACACCCCCTCACACCCCCTCACACCCCCTCACACCCCCTCACACCCCCTCACACCCCCACACCCCTTCACACCCCCTCACACCCCCTCACACCCCTTCACACCCCTTCACACCCCCTCACACCCCTTCACACCCCCTCACACCCCCTCACACCCCCTCACACCCCCACACCCCTTCACACCCCCTCACACCCCCTCACACCCCTTCACACCCCCTCACACCCCCTCACACCCCCTCACACCCCCACACCCCTTCACACCCTTCACACCCCCACACACCCCCTCACACCCCCACACCCCTTCACACCCCCTCACACCCCCTCACACCCCCACACCCCTTCACACCCCCTCACACCCCCTCACACCCCTTCACATCCCCTCACACCCCCTCACACCCCTTCACACCCCCTCACACCCCCTCACACCCCCTCACACCCCCCACACCCCTTCACACCTCCTCACACCCCTTCACACCCCCTCACTCCCCCTCACACCCCCACACCCCTTCACACCCCCTCACACCCCCTCACACCCCCTCACTCCCACACCCCTTCACACCCCCACACACCCCCACACCCCTTCACACCCCCTCACACCCCCACACCCCTTCACACCCCCTCACACCCCTTCACACTCCCACACACCCCCTCACACCCCCTCACACCCCCTCACACCCCCACACCCCTTCACACCCCCACACACCCCCCCACACCCCTTCACACCCCCACACACCCCCTCACACCCCTTCACACCCCCTCACACCCCCTCACACCCCCACACCCCTTCACACCCCCACACACCCACTCACACCCCTTCACACCCCCTCACACCCCCTCACACCCCCTCACACCCCTTCACACCCCCTCACACCCCCACACCCCTTCACACCCCCTCACACCCCCTCACACCCCCTCACACCCCCACACACCCCCACACGCCTTCACACCCCCTCACACCCCCACACCCCTTCATACCCCCACACACCCCTTCACACCCCCTCACACCCCCACACCCCTTCACACCCCCTCACACCCCCTCACACCCCCTCACACCCCCTCACACCCCTTCACACCCCCACACAACCTCTCACACCCCCTCACACCCCCTCACACCCCTTCACACCCCCACACAACCTCTCACACCCCCTCACACCCCCTCAACCCCCCTCACCCCTCTCACACACCCTCACCCCTCACACCCCACCCACCCCCTCACACCCCCTCCTCAACCCCTCACCCCCTCACCCCACTCCTCACCCCACCCACCCCCCTCACACCCCCTCACAACCCCCTCACCCCCACCCACCCCCTCACACCCCCTCACACCCCTTCACACCCCTTCACACCCCCTCATAACCCCCTCACACCCACCCACCCCCTCACACCCCCACACCCCCACACAACCCCCTCACACCCCCTCACACACCCCCTCACACCCCTTCACACCCCCACCCACCCCCTCACCCCCACCCACCCCTTCACACCCCCTCACAACCCCCTCACCCCCACCCACCCCCTCACACCCCCTCACACCCCTTCACACCCCTTCACACCCCCTCACAACCCCCTCACACCCACCCACCCCCTCACACCCCCACACCCCCACACAACCCCCTCACACCCCCTCACACACCCCCTCACACCCCTTCACACCCCCACAACCCTTCACACTCCCTCACACCCCTTCACACCCCCACCCACCCCCTCACCCCCACCCACCCCTTCACACCCCCTCACAACCCCCTCACCCCCACCCACCCCCTCACACCCCTTCACACCCCCTCACACCCCCTCACACCCCCTCACACCCCCTCACACCCCCTCACATCCCCTCACATCCCCTCACACCCCCTCACACCCCTTCACCCCCTCACATCCCCTCACATCCCCTCACATCCCCTCACACCCCCCTCACACCCCTTCACCCCCTCACATCCCCTCACACCCTTACACCCCCTCACCCCCTCACACTCCCACCCAGCCCTTCACACCCCCTCACACCCCTCATACGCCCACCCACTCCCTCACACCCACCCACACCCTCATCTTCCTCACACGCCCTTCTCACCCTGCCTCACCCCCCTCACCCCTCCTCACCCCCTTACCTTCCCTCACCACCTCCTCACACCCCCTCACCCCACCCAGTCCTGCCCAAACCCCCTCTCACCCCCACCCACCCCCTCACACCCCCTCACCCCCCTTACACCCCCTCACCCCCTCACACCTCCATCCACCCCCTCACACCCCCTCACCCCTCACACCCCCTCACCCCCTCACACCCCCATCCACCCCCTCACCCCCCACTCCCTCACACCCCCTCACCCCCACCCACCCCCACATCCTCTTATACCCTCCATGCCACTTCCTTAGCCACTCTACAACTATCCACAGTTTGCAGACCTCAGGATCCATGTGGAGATGAAAACAAACTTCTAATAATCCAATATGTCTCTCACTCTTAGGTACTTGATAATGAAAAAAAAATCTTCTTGAAACCCATTCAAAGCTTTTAAATCTCAAGAACTTAATCTTTCATAAAACAACACACACTTCTATTCAGTAGCCACATCAAGGACAGTTAATCCTTTAAACTGTCAATCAAACTGTGAACTCAGAACCCCATGTTGAGGTAATGCTTTTGTAGCTTTTGAAACTCAGCCAAGTATTCATAATGACGTAAAACAGGTCCCGGGAAATGTCACAAAAGAACTCTATTGAAATTATGGACCAGGTGGTCGTGCTTTTTTCCTAACCTATTCCAGATGGCCTGTCAATCAAAGTAGTCTAGGAGCATTTTTTTAACTTTCACTGACAGCTAAAACCTGTTTTTTTCCCCCAAATTTAAAGAGTAGGGTGCTTCAAAAACTTCAGATCATAACACTTAATCTGCTGTTCAAGAGTGTTACCTCTACTCCATCAATTCCTGACTCCCACACTGTGGGTTAAGGCCCTTGGAACAGCCAATATGGAGTCTGCTTGAGCTCAGCACTAAGTCCAAATGTCCCTACTGAGTTCAGGCTTCCCTCTAGTGTGAATCACAATCCTCCCCCTTCCCCCTGCAGGCCAAAGTTGGAACTGTCGGGAAACGGCGGTGGGGGGGGTGCGGTGTCGGTGAGACTTCTGAATGCGGGTCCCACCCGTCATTTTTAAAGGGTCGTGGAGTCTCCCTGTCTCTGTGAAAATGCGGCCAACTGACCCACACGGGAAGCTGGCTCATGGATTGACTGGCACCCGGTGCGCTTCTGCTGACTGAGTGTGGAGCGCTGATTCTAAATTAAAAACTCGCAGCCTGGTTAATGTGCTCACGGCAAAACAGCCTTAAAATAGAAATAGAGAGGATTGCTGCTGGGCAATTGTGTAAAGAGACCACTGGGCCGCTAAGGGCAAAGGGACACAGCAACTGTCAGTGAGCAGTAGCTGCTGATTATTGCAGCACAGCAGCTCCTGTCCCTGAGCTGCTTTCATATTACTCTGTCCGACTTAGTGAATGCAGATAGTGCCCAGTTTGACCACAAAGATCTCCACCATATGGTACATCTCTCGAACATATAAAACACCTTCACATACAACAATTTGCACATCTTAACAGTGAAACATCCGGAGATACTCCACGGAATTGTTACCAAGCCAAAAATGGCACCAAGCAACTTAAGGACATATTAGGGCAGGTTTTAAGTTGGTTTTAAGAACTGACTTAAACGGGGGAGGGGGGGGCGGGGAGAGAAGTTCTGACGTTCTGGGAGGAGATTCCAGAGTTTAAAGGAGGGGAGAGAGGGTGTGAGGCTCTGGGAGGAGATTCCAGAGTTTCAGCCTTGGCAGCTGAAGGCACGACCACCAGTGATGGAAATCGGTGCTGCAGACGGCTAGAGTTAGAGGGGCACAGAAACCCTAGAGGATGTACAGAGATGGAGAAGGGGAAGGCATTTGAACACGTGGATGAGAATCGAAAATTCAAGGCCTTTCTGGACAAGGAACCAATGGAGCACAGCGAGCACAGGAGTGATGAGGGAAGGGGACTCAGTGCAGGTTAGGATGAGGGACACAGGAGTGATGAGGGAAGGGGACTCAGTGCAGGTTAGGATGAGGGACACAGGCGTGATGAGGGAAGGGGACTCAGTGCAGGTTAAGACCCAGGCAGCAGAGTCTGGATGAGGTGAAATTTGTGAAGGACGAAGGAATGGAAACAGGCAGGAAGGTTTGGGAATTGACAGCTCTGGAGTAACAAAGGCGTGGACGAGGGCTTCAGCAGTCGATGGGCAGACGGTGAGGCAGGAACAATGTTCTCTCTAAGATGTGCACGTGCGCATTGATGGTGCAGCAACCCTGAAGGGAGCACGCAGACCACCAACAAATTCTCCTGTTTAAAATAATGTGTGGGAGGGGCCATGCAAACATTGAATTGAATCGGCCACACTCATTAACAAAACATGATAGGGAACATTGGTCCGAGACAGGCATTAAGTAGTAACCTGGGCTATTAATTCAAATTAAACCAGGCCCATTGGGGCAAGAGGACCAGAGTCCAAGTTAAAGATAAAATTAAAACAGTTCTGTAGTCAGAGTGTTAAATAAACTGTCATTATTAATGGTTATATCTGACATACAGGCCGGTGTGTGATGTACAGGCTGTGGGGCGGGGTGGGGTGGAGGTGGGGCGGGGGTGGGGTGGGGGCAGAGGCGTGAAACAGGGAGAAAGGTGGTGGGCATAGAAGCTTGGGAGACACAGCCAGGGAGAATAGGGAGCGAGAACAGGGAGGGAGCCAGGGAGAATAGGGAGTGAGCAGAATAGGGAATGAGCTGAATAGGGAGGGAGCCAGGGAGAATAGGGAGTGAGCAGAATTGGGAGTGAGCTGAATAGGGAGGGAGCCAGGGAGAATAGGGAGTGAGCAGAATAGGGAATGAGCTGAATAGGGAGGGAGCCAGGGAGAATAGGGAGTGAGCAGAATTGGGAGTGAGCATCTAAGGGAAGCTGGAGACTCAGATAAAGGTTTGGTGGGGGTAGACAGGATGTAGAGACAGTGCTCAGTAAGAGAAAACCCAGAAGGAAAAAACCAGTAAAAACTGGGGAAAATAATACTGGTCTGAACAGGTCTTGTATAATTTAAAATGGAACACCAGTAAAAACTGGGGAATGAGAGCACTGGTCTGAATGGTTTTATCCTTCTGGGTGGGTGTAAGGGTGAAGGTTCATGGTGGGAGTAGGGACAGCGCTTAGAAATTTTCTTAATTCATTCTCTATCCATAAATGCTTAACTTTCAGTTGACCTCAACCAACATGATCCACGTTCAATGGGTTTGGGTCTATCCTGCCCTTTCACTCCTAATCTCTCCATCTTGTAATAAAAAACAGAAAGTGCTGGAAATACTGAGCTGGTCAAGCATGGGTTCATCCTTCCAATCCTCCAGCAGCCCCAACAATCTGTCTGAGTAAATGTTGACATTTCAAAAACTTCAACTTCAACATCCCCAAAAGGCCAGGAGCAGCTCCTCGATTTATTTCTTTATGCCCCTGAGGGTGAAACCCAGTTTTGAACATGCCTCAGTTTAAATACTCGCATGTATACTGGGCCCAACAAATGGGCTGTTCCCTGCCTCACCAGGCTTGACTGGGAACAGCTCTCTGCCATGGGTGAATAGTTGCAGCTTTCTGTCCAAATTGACAGGAAACTGATAGAGGCAGCTTCTCGCTCTGGAGAATCCAATTCATTCAGGGCTGCTGGAGAATGAGCCTCGCATTTTTAACTGTCAGCTCTGCTGGTTGAGTGCGCTGCTACTTTGGGGATCAGGATACTGTGTTTTATTGCAGCTTCCTTGGTCTATGGTTTCTAACAGGATTAAAACTGTAATCCCATTGAAACTGAAGAAGCAGATTCCTCCTTTATCAGTGCCTTATAGCTCAGAGACGATTGTGTTACTGGATTTTAACAGTGATGGTGGTGCTGGAATAGGCAGCTTTTCATTCATTTAGATTTGCAAATTCATTTGTCCGGAGCAGAAATGACTTGGTGGCTGTTGTTATATCCTGGGTGACAGTGGTGCAGTGATAATGTCACTGGACGAGTGACCCTGAGACCCAGGTTAATCCTCTGAGGGTGCAGGCTCCAATCCCACCATGGCAGCCAGTGGAATTTAAACTCAATTAATAAACCAAGGAATTGAAAGCTAGTCTCAGGAATGGTGCCCGTGAAACTATCATCGATTGTTGTAAAAACCCATCTGGTTCACTAATGACCTTTAGGGAAGGAAATCTGCTGTCCTTACCTGGTCTGGCCTCCATGTGATTCCAGACTCAGCAATGCCCTCTAAAATGTCCTAGCAAGCCATTGAGTTCAAGGGCCATGAGGGATGGGCAACAAGCATCAGCATTGCCAGTGATGCCCACACCCCATGACAGAAAGAACATTGTTATATTATCCAAAGAGACTTAGGAACTATATTGTTATGGGCATGTATACATATATATCCAGAATGCAACATCACTCACTACAGTCTGTACACCAAGCAACAACATATCAGTTCACAGCACTTGTGTAATCTGAGAAATACATTCAATCGAGCTGCAGCATTTGAGTCTAAAAGTGTGATTATCTCAAACTTCTGGGAATCACTCGACATAACAACTGTGAAGCCTCAACTCAGATCAAACTTCACAATATCACACCAAACAGTATATCTCAATTAAAACCAATCCAAAGAACACATCGGCTACAATGTGCTGTGCTCAGAACGACACAGAGGTTACTTTAAAGCAAACCAAACAGTACTAACTGAATACAAACACACAGGACGAAACCAATTTTAGCCAAAATGCACCAATCCAAATCACTTTAAGGAAATCAAATCAAACTAAAGCAATCGATGACCAATTAAATTACAGTTGGTGAACAAGAAACTCAAATAAAACTGAAAGGACTGCGCCCCAAACTAAGCCACATAAAACTAAACTAAACCAGACCAACTAGAGTGAAACACACCACTTAAATCCCATATCAGCTGCGGCTCTCTGGGAAGTGATCTGACATGGGGTCAGAAACTTGTGGGATTAAACCTCACTCTAGGACATGAGCGTGAAAACACACAGGCTGACAGTCCCAGCACAGTACTGAGGGAGTGCTGCATTGTCAGATGTGGCGTCTTCCAGACTACGTTAAACTAAATACACAGGCTGACAGTCCCAGCGCAGTACTGAGGGAGTGCTGCATTGTCAGATGTGGCGTCTTCCAGACTACGTTAAAATAAAGCCCCTTCTGGGCTCTCAGGTGGACATAAAAGATCCCATGGCTACAATTTCAAAGGTGGTGGGGGGGTGTGGTTATCTGAGGAGTCCAGACTAATATTTAATCTTTCAATCTACATTGTGAAAAACAGATTATCTGATCATTATCATATTGCAGTTTGTGGGATCTTGCTGTGCACAAACTTTCCCACTTTACAGCAGTGACTACACTTCAAAAACACTTCAGTGCCTGTAAAGCACTTTGGGGAGGTTCTGAGGTTGTTAATGGTGTAATAGAAATATGTGTTTCTGACAACAAACTACAGGAATACCCTATTTTAAATCAGGACCTAGTTGTAGGGTGGTCCTGTTGTGCTATTAATGAGAGAGTTGAACTGCAGACACTTCTTGGGTGGAAACATTAAGTTTATTTACAATATACTCAGCAGCAACTATACGTGTGCTTTCAACTCCAACTCTATCTCTACACTGACTGCTGAGGTAGCCCGTGCTGCTCTCCTATTGGTTACTACAGATCATGTGATTTCTTCTCATACATATTATTTGTAAAGGTACATTACACACTAAATAAAACCATAATTACTACATTCCTCCCCCTTTAACTTGGCTATACATATTATATTTAAAACTGCATATTTCTCAAGACAACATAATATTTACACTGGGTTAGGAATTTACAAGTTCAGTCGTTCAGGTGGTTTCCTGGAATGCTGCAGTTCCACAACTTCAAATTCTTTGTCAGGAACCTCCTTTGACAGAGTTGCCTGAACATCAGGTGCTTCGGTGACACTTTCAGTTCTGTATCTTCAACTCTTACAGGAACATCAGACATGTCAGTCCTGGGTTGAATATCCTCAACAGGAAATGCTGACCCAGTCATGATCACCGGTGGAACCAAATCTTGGTGGTTTGTCTCTCTCTTCCTTAAATGGTCCACATGTTTATGGATGATCTACCCTTTCACCTCCACATGGTAAGATAGAAATCCAGTCACTGCACTTATTTTGCCAGGTAACCACCTTGGTCCTTCTCCGAAATTTTTCACGTATACCTGCTCTCCCACAGTAAATTTCCTCTCACGACTATGCCAGTCATGTCTAGTTTTCTGCCTTCCCTGACCCCTTTCCACCTTCCCCTCTAAATCTGACATTATTAAGCTCAATCTCCTCCTCCAGCATTTCAACAATAACTCCGCGGGTGTGACACCTGTGGTTGTGTGACGGGTGGTCCTGTAATGAAAAAGAAAGCGTGCTGGCTTAGTTACCAAGGAATCTCCAGTTAGCTTTCTCATTCCTGTCTTGAACGTTTGAACCGCCCTATTGGCCAATCTGTTTGAGGGAGGGTGGGTACGGTGCAGTTTTCACATGAGTGATATCATTGAGGCTGAAAAACTGTTGAAACTCCCCACTTGTAAACACCGTGTCATTATCGAAAACGACTATTTCTGGCAATCTGTGAATGGCAAAACTCTGACGTAGTTTCTCAATTGTAGCGGCCGACGTTGGTGCCTTCACCTCATATACATCCAACCATTGTGAATGGGCATTGACAATTAGCAGAAACATTGTTCCCAGGAAAGGTCTAACGTAGTCAATGTGTAACCACTCCCAGGGTCTATCTGGCCATTCCCATGGGTGTAATGGAGCTGTCACTGGCAAATTTTGCAGTTGCTGACATTACACACAGTGCTTTACTAAACTCTTTATTTCACCATCCATCCCAGGCCACCATAGATAGCTGTGTGCTATGGTCTTCATTCGGGAAATTCCTGGATGGACACTGTGTAGTTCAACTAAAAGTGGCTCCCTTCCCTTTGGAGGAGCTAGCACTCGTGCTCCCCACAATAAGATGCCATCCTGACTGGTTATTTCATGTCTTCTGTTTCAGTGCGGTTTCATTTCATCAGATACAGGCTCCTGGGACCAACCCTGTAGCACTTGTTCTTGTACCTGAGATAGGATCTGGTCCCGACTTGTCCAGTCTCTGATCTGTCAATCTCATACCGGTGAGGAATCTAAGAAATTTAACAGTAAAACAAGTTCCTTATGGAACTGGAATGTGCTCATCATTTTCTTGTAAAGGCAAAAGACTAAAGATGTAAAGGCGTTTGCAATTTGATCGCCAGGCCTATGGACCAAAGTATATTCATATGCTGCCAGAATTAAGGCCCATCATTATATTCTCACTGAGGCTATGGGTGGTATAGCCTTGTCCTCACTAAACAATCCTAGCAATGGTTTGTGGTCTGAAATGACTGTAAAATGGCGGCCGTGAGCGTACTGGTGAAATTACTTGACAACAAAGATGATGGACAGACATTCTTTCTCTATCTGTGATTATCCCTTTTCCCCTGTGGTCAGTGTTATTGATACGTATCCTATTGGCCGTTCTGTGCTGTTATCCATCCGATGAGAGAGCACTGCTCCCACACCATAGGGAGATGTGTCACATGTCAGCACCAATTCTTTCGCCTGGTCCTAATGCATTAATAGATTGGATGAGTGTAACAATTGCTTCACCTTTATGAAAGCTTCTTTCTGGGGTGCCTTCCAAGACCAACGTTGTTCTTTTTGAGTAGAGAATGCAGGGGGGAGGGAAGCACTGTAGACAAATTGGGTAAGAACCGTACATTATAGCTGATCATCCCTGGGAATGATCTGAGCTCTGAGGTGTTCTTTGGTGCAGGTGCCTCTCTTTTAGCTCTCACTTTCTCCTCAAGAGGGGGAGACCCTCTTATTATTTCTGTATCTTTCTAGGTGCCTTCTTCATTCTCGCACAGACTTTAATCTTGGCCTTCTTTTTGACGTCGCCATTGGCCAGACTTCTCCCAGTTGCCAGCTCATCTTGTCTGATCTCAGTGGTTGAGTCTCCCAGAATTTCATTATCCGTCTGCTTCTTGGAAAATTCTGCAGCTTTTGCCTCCAAAGCCTCTTTGGCTTCATTTAGCAGATTCTTCAGCTCTTTGCTTCACTGAGCTGGCACTGCCTTGGAGTTAATCTGAACTCCTGTCTCCTGGCTGTATCCAGCTATTCACAACTACCAGGGCTTCCCGAACCCTCTCCAATCATCAGGGCTTCGCCGAAGCCTCTCCAATCACCAGGGCTTCCCTGAACCCTCTCCAACTACCAGGGCTTCCCCAAACCCTCTCCAACTACCAGGGCTTCTCCTGAACCCTCTCCAACTACCAGGGCTTCCCCAAACCCTCTCCAACTACCAGGGCTTCTCCTAAACCCTCTCCGACTACCAGGGCTTCCCCAAACCCTCTCCAACTACCAGGGCTTCCCCAAACCCTCTCCAACTACCAGGGCTTCCCCAAACCCTCTCCAATCACCAGGGCTTCACATTTCTTCTGCTGTGTTTCCATTCTACATTTGAGACTGTCTTCATTTCTTCATGTGGCAGAATAGTTACACATTCCACTTGCATTTGATCTTGAGGGACAGTCAACTGTTCTTTCAACTGTTTATTTTCTTGTTGCCTTCCCTCTGAGATCTCTTCTAATTTTCTGTCCATTGCCATTTTTCTTGTATTTACCACTTTAAATGTATTGTCGCTTTAAGAGCAGTCACCGTTTTTGATTTTCTCGGCTGTGTCTGCAGCTTTTCTGTGCTGTGTTTCCCGTGCTTTTTGAGTTTTGGCGGGATCCTCCCGATCTTGGGCCTTTTTCTCTTTTAACTTTGATAAACTTCGTTCATGTTCAGAAAAAAAAACAATTTCTTCTCCGTTTTCTGGCAATTCTGCTGGGTTTTTTCTTTTTTTTAATGTTTTGCTTAACCATCTTGTGGAGTCTCACTCAGGGGGTCTTTCAATTTTAGTATTCTTTTTTAAATGTCGGGACTGTTCCAGGAGATTTGTCAGCCATTTGGATCAAAACCCGTTTTTTTCTTTAACTTAAAGCAACAAGCATACCTGGTGAGTATATCTTCCTTTCTCTTTAATTATCTTAGATATTCACAATCACTGGGTGAGGGACAGTAGCAAATCTGATTTATCCCCATCGCCAGTTTGTTGTAGAATGGCCGAGTTGTACTATTAATGATAGAGTGGATCTGCAGATACTTCTTGGGTGGAAAATTGAGTTTATTTATTGTCCATCTGAATCGCTTGCTTCAAGGGAAACTTGCTGAGAAATGCAAATCCTTTCTTGCCAGGCTGGAGTCAGGATTTCCTGCGGAGAGCTGGAAAAACCAGATTAGTATATGGGGTTATTCTGGCCCCAGCTGAGTTTCTCCATCCAAAAAAAAGCACGGACGCACAGCTTTCTGGATGGCCGCAAGCAGCCCTTTAACACCCGCTGGCACTGGGTAACCTGACCCCCAGACAGCCAACATGCCCCAAGTTCAGCATGCAGTAAGTGCCAGCGCTGACATCCAAATGAGTTGATGTCCTGTTTTGCTGTGGAGTCAACCATTTAGCTCCACTGTGCCCAGCGTGGAAATGTCCCAATGCCATCGCTCTGCACACTCAGCAATCCCTGCAGGGTCTGCTCACACCTTGAGCAGGATTTTCCGGTCGGAGGCCGGGATGGGAAAATGTGGACAATGGCCAAAAGTCCGTCTCCTGCCAATGGAGAAATAGTTTGCAATTTTCTGCTCCTGACCGGGCCGGGTAGCTCAGCCCGTCACATCGGGAACCACATGTGAACGCATTTGAACATCTTGAAAACTCATTAAAAAGGCAGCTCACCACCATCATGCCCCTATTCCAGGTCAGATAGCCCCACCAGCCGCTGATTAGACTGACCTGAGTCACATTTAAGTGACGTGCACCTGGAGAGCAGCACTTCACTCCTGACCTTGTGGTTTGTTCACCTTTCACTGCGCTCGCAGCTGCTCTGAATCTGTGCCCATGCCAGTCTGCATGGGCAAGACCAGCGGGAACTCAAGGATGTGGTGGGGTGGGGGGGGCGGGGGGGTGTGGGGTGGGGAGTGGGGGTTGCGTCAGAGCCAAGGTTTACCACGCCAGACCAACAGGAAGGAGCTGGAGGGTAAAGGCTTGACTGGGGTAGTGGGGGTCGGGGGAGACAAAACAGAGGCAAGGGAAGGGGCTAGAGGGCAAATATTTGACAGGGAGGGGGAATGGCTAGGGGCAAAAGCACACGGACACATGACTGGGCAGGAGATGCGGGTATTAGACAGGGCCACAACGCTGAGACGGTCCTGGGTAGTTTCTCAACAAGCAGTCAGAGCCACAAAGCATAGCCACTCCTGTGGATCCACGCGCCATAATGTAGAGGGATGCCCTTGGCATGCCTGTCCTGGTCCCAGTCTAGGGAGGGGGAGGGCCTGTCAGTCCTGTGTCTGTCATGCCCAGCATGGTGTGTTCAGGGAGTGGTCAGTTCAACACACATGTCGGTCTTAGGGATAGGTGGCTTGATACTGGGCCACAGATGGGCACAGTCACAGTCAGGGGAGGCACCTGCAGCCTGTAAATGGGAAGCAGGTATGGGGAGTACGGGTGTGAGGGAGCACTTGATGGTCTCATTGGGGGTGGGGTCTCTGTAGGTGACAGTGCAATGGGGAGGGGCATCAGGACACCAACATCAAACACTTCAGTGGGGAGGGACAGGATGTCAACCACTATAACAATGGGATCATGGAATAGAGCAGGAGAAGCAGAATGATTAGAGGGAGAGAAGCCTGAATGATGCTCCTCCGGCATGATGGGAGGAACCCCAATGGTCATGGTGGGAGGGGTGGTGTTGCAGCTGGTCTGGTAGTAAAACCTCAGCACCACCAGTTTCCAACCTGATCTAATGATGCAGTTGAAAAGCAAGCTCTGAAAAGCGTTGCCGGGAAGGGGGCAGGGGGATTCTCAGGGCTTGTGGGAAGAAACGACGGCTGCACTTGTGGGCTGATTGGACAGAGTGTGAGTATAGAGCGAGGAGGCTGATGAAGCGAAAGAGGTCATTCATCCTCTGCCTGCACTGGACAGACTAACAGACGCAGTTAGCTCAGTCACAATTCAGAATCACAGAAGAGTTACGCACTAGAAGGAGGCCATTCAGCCCATCGTGTCTACGCTGGCTCTCCAAATGAGCATTTCACCTAGTGCCATTCTCTTCCCTTCTCCCTGTAACCCTACGCATTCTTCCGCAATACTCCAGCTGAGGTTTAACTAGTGTCTTACATAAGCTCATCATAACCTCCTTGCTCTTGTACACTATGCTCCTATTAATAAAGCCTAGGATATTGTATGCTTTATTAACTGCTCTCTCAACCTGTCCTGCCACCTTTAATGACTCGTGCACATATACACCCAGGTGCCTCTGCTCCTACACACCCTTTAGCCTTTATTTAATATTGTCTCTCTCTTCCAAACAAAATGTATCATCTCATATTTCTCCACATCGAACTTCATTTGCCAACTATCCACCCGCTCCACAAGCTTACCTATGTCCTTTTGAAGTCCTACACTGTCCTCCTCACGGTTTACATTGCTTCCAAGTCTTGTTTCATCTGCAAATGCTGAAATTGTGCCGTGTACACCAAGGTCTAGATCATCAATATATAATTGGAAAAACAAGGGTCCCAGTACTGACCCCTGGGGAACTCCACTACAAACCTTCCACCAGCCTGAAAAACATCTATTAAGCACTAGTCTCCCTGTTTCCCGTCACTCAGCCAAGTTTGTATCCATGTTGTTACTTATTCCATGAGCTATAACTTTTCTCACAAGTTTGTTGTGCAGCACTGTATCAAATGACTTCTGGAAGGCCATTTATATCACATTGACTGCACTGGCCTCATCAATCCTCTCTGTTACCTCTTCAATAAACTCCAGCAAATTATAAACACGTTTTTTCTTTAAGAAATCCATGCTGATATTCCTTAATTGGCACATATTTGTCCGTGTAACTATTAATTCTGTCCAAATTATAGTTTCCAGAGGTTTCCCTGCCACCCAAGTTAAATTGACTGGTCTGTAGTTGTTGGGCTTATCCTCACGTCCTTTTTTGAACAAGGGTGTAACGTTTGCAATTCTCCAGTCCTCCGGCATCTCTCTCGAGTCTAAGGAAAACTGAAAAATTATGACTAGTGCCCCTGTGATTCCATGCTCACTTCCTTCAGTATCCTTGGATGCATCTCGTCCAGTCCTGGTGCCTTATCAACTCTAAGTACAGACAGCCTATCCAATACTTAGTCCATATCAATTCTAAACCCTTCTGGTGACTGAATTTCCTCCTCTGTCACCATGGCCTGGGTAGCACCTTCTTCCTTTGTAAAGACAGATGCAAAGTATTCATTTAATATCTCAGCCATGCCCCTTGCCTCCATGTGTAAAATCCTTTTTTGGTCCTTAATCAGCCCTCATCAACATTGGTGTTCCCTCAGAATTGAGGATGACGTCCGCCAGACTTGGTGACTGAGGAGCCCAATTCTGGATCCAGATGTTCTTCTGCAGTGGGGGCACATTGTTGCGCAGGGGAGTAGAAATCGCAGCCCCGGGTTGGTTTCTTTCTCTTTCCTTTGCCGCCTCGCTGTCGAGTCACTGGGCCTTGAAGTGGCTTGTGCCTTGATGGACCAGGTGGTGCCATGCCAAGCGATTGGAAGAATTCTCCTCTCAGTCAGTGGTGTTAATGCTTCCGTGTTTTAAGCATATCCTTATACCTTTTCCTTTGGCTGCCCTTGGAGTGTTGGCAAACAGAGAGCTGAGAGGATAGAACCTGCTGAGGGGGACGATTTTCGGGCATCTGGACACAATGGTCCATCCATCAGAGTTGGTTCTGAAGGAGCAGGGCTTCAATACTGGTAGATGCAGCTTTATGGAGGATGCTCACATTAGTCCAGCAGTCCTCCCATTTCATCCCCAGGATTCAATGCAAGCGCTGCTGATGGAAGGTCTCAAAGATCTTAATGTGGCGTCAGTAGACAATTTATGTTTTGCTGCAGCAGAGGAGGGTGTTCAACATAATGGCCTTATAAACCAGAATCTTGATAGAAGTTTACAGAATTATGAGTGGCATGGACAGAGTAGATAGTCAGAAGCTTTTTCCCAGGGTGGAAGAGTCAATTACTAGGGGACATAGATTTAAGGTGAGAAGAGAAAACTTTAGGGGAGATGTGCGGGGCAAGTTTTTTACGCAGAGGGTAGTGAGTGTCTGGAATTCGCTGCCAGAGGAGGTGGTGGAAGCAGGTATGATAGTGGTGTTTAAGAGGCAGCTTGACAAATACATGAATAGGATGGGAATAGAGGGATACAGACCCCGGAAGTGCAAAATGTTTTAGTTTGACAGTCAATATGATCGGCGCAGGCTTGGAGGGCCGAAGGGCCTGTTCCAGTGCTGTACTTTTCTTTGTTCTTTGTTCTTTTGTTTTTTGTTGACTTCCTGCTGTCAAACTGTTGGTCCAGCTTGAAGGTAGTGCTGGCACAGTTGACCCAGTGTTGGACTTCCTCATCGACGGTAATCCCTTGGGAGAGGTGGCTACTGAGATAAGGGAAGTGCTGCACATGCTCCAAAGCCACCCCATCTACATAGATGATGCATGGGCTATTCAACTGCTCAGGGAAGGTTGGTGTAAGACCTTCGTCTTGGAAATGTTTAAGGACAGACCAAGCCTCATATATGAGGTGTTGAAGAAGTCAAGTGTCCTTTGCATATCCTGTACAGAGTGAATCATCACCCAGCGTTCAGCTGCAAACTGAAGGTTTGGATGTCCACGGAGGCGAGTTTTGTTTTTGCCCAGAAGCAGCCAAGGTTGAAGAGCTCCCCGTCCAGACAATACTGAAAGCTGACACCAGGTGGTACGTCATCTTGGATGAGGTGGGCAGTGACGGTCAGGTAAATGGTGAACAAGTTGGGGGTGATGACGCAACCTTGTTTGGCCCTGGTTCAGATGTGAAATTGTCAGTTTCAGATCCTCTACTCAGGACATTGGCAGCCATGTTGTCACACAGGACCCTCAGGATGGTGACAAATTTCAATGGGCAGCCACACTCTTACTATTTATTTGCCTATAGAGGAGTTTGGGATTCCCTTTTATGTTAGCTGCCAGTCTCTTTTCATACTCCTCCTATGCTTCTCTTATTTGCTTTTTCACCTCCCCTCAGAACCTTCTGTATTCAGCCTGGTTCTCAATTGTATTTTCTACCTGATGCGTGTCATAGGCACACTTCTTCCTCTTTATGTTAATTTCTACCTTTTCTGTCATCTAGGGTGCTCTGGATTGTTTGCCCTACCTTTTCCTTGAGGGAATATACCTTGACTGTGGCCAAACCATCTCTTTTTTGAAGGTAGCCCATTGTTCAGCTACCGTTTTTCCTGACAACCTTTGGCTCCAATTTATTCGGCCCCAATCCATTTTTACCCCATTGAAGTTGGCTTTCCTCCAGTTAATTATTCTTAACCTAGATTGTTCATTGTCCTTTTCTATAGTGATCCTAAACTTATGATACAATGATCATTGTCCCCTACAAGGTTCTACAAGACAAGAGGCTGTCCTGGACTTACTTTTAAGGAATGAAGCCAGGCAAGTGATAGAGGTATTAGTGGGGGAGCATTTTGCAGATAGTGATCATAACTTTGTTAGATTCAAGGTTGGGGAAGGCCGATTTTAATAAGATCCCTCAGTATCTGCCATAAGCCTCCATTTTTCTCTTTATCCAATCTTGTATATCCCTCGACATCGAGGGCTCCCTGGATTTGTTGATCCTACCCTTGATCTTTACTGGAATATGTTGGCCCTGTACTCTCCCTACTTCCTCCTTGAATGAGTCCTACTGCTCTGATGCAGATTTACCTAAAAGTAGCTGCTCCCAGTCCACTCTGGCCAAATAAAGGAAAATCCAGTTATTTTACAAGTACATTAAGAGTAAGAGGATAACTAGGGTAAGAATAGGGCCCATTAAGGACCATAGTGGTAATTTGTGTGTGGAGCCGGAAGACATAGGTAGGGTTGTAAATGAATACTTTGTGTCGATGTTCATAGTGAGAGGGACAACGTGGGTATGGAAATCAGGCAGAACGACTGTGATATAATTAAAGAAATTAGCATAGAAAGGGAGGAGGTTCTAAGTGGTCTGGCAGGCTTAAAAGTAGATAAATCTCCAGGCCCGGGTGAAATGTATCCCAGGCTGTTGAGTGAGACAAGGGAGGAAATAGCAGGGGCACTGGCAATAATTTTCAATACCTCTCTGGCTACAGGAGAGGTGCCAGAGGATGGGAGGACAGCCAGTGTGGTACTGTTATTCAAGAAGGGAGGAAGGGATAAACCAGGGAACTACAGGCCAGTCAGTCTAACCTCACTGGTAGGGAAACTATAGGAAGCAATTCTGAGGGACAGAATTAATCTATACTTGGAGAGGTAGGGATTAATCAAGGACAGTCAGCATGGCTTTGTTAAGGGGAGGTCATGTCTTACTAATCTGATTGAATTTTTCGAAGAGGTGACCAGGTGTGTAGATGAGGGCAATGCATTTGACGTAGTCTACTTGGACTTCAGCAAGGCTATTGATAAGGTCCCGCATGGGAGACTGATAACGAAGGTAAGAGCCCATGGGATCCAAGGCAATTCAGCAAATTGGACCCTGAATTGGCTGAGTGGCAGGAAGCAAAGGGTGATGGTCGAGGGGTATTTTTGTGACTGGATGCCAGTGTCCAGTGGGGTTCCACAGGGATTGGTGTTGGGTCCTTTGCTGTTTGTGGTATATATAAACGATTTTGACTTGAATATAGGAGGGTTGATCAGTAAGTTCGCGGATGACATGAAAATTGGCAGGGTGGTAAATAGTGAGGAGGATAGCCTTAGATTACAGGGGGATATAGACGGGCTAGTCAGATGGGCTGATCAGTGGCAAATGGAATTTAATCCGGATAAGTGTGAGGTGATGCACTTGGGCAGGACAAACAAGGCATGGAAATACACGATGAATGGTAGGACTCTGGGAAGTACCAAGGATCAGAGGGACCTTGGCAGGCATGTCCACTGGTCCTTTAAGGTAGTGGGACATGTAGATAAGGTGGTTAAGAAGGCATATGGGATACTTGCCTTTATTAGCCGAGGCATAAAATGTAAGAGCAGGGAGGTTATGCCGGAACTGTATAAAACGCTGGTTAGGCCACACCTAGAATATTGCGTGCATTATAGGAAGGATGTGATTGCACTAGAGAGAGTGCAGAGGATGTTTACCAGGATGTTGCCTGGGCTGAGTAGAGATTGGATAGACTGGAGTTATTTTCCTTGGAGCAGAGGAGATTGAGGGGGGGACATGATTGAGGTGTGTATAAGTGTATAATTATGAGGGGCATAGATAGGGTAGAAAGGAAGGAACCTATCCCCTTGGTGGAGGGATCAATAACCAGTGGGCATAGATTTAAGGTAAGGGGCAGTAGGTTTAGAGGGGATGTGTGGTGGGAATCTGGAACTCACTGCCTGAAAGGGTGGTAGAGGCAGAAACCCTCATAACATTTAAGAAGTATTTGGATGTGCACTTGCGATGCCATGGCATACAAGGCTATGGGCCTAGTGCTGGAAAATGGGATTAGAATAGTTAAGTACTTGTTTCACTGGTGCAGACTTGTGCTGTTGACCTCTATGACTCTATATGTTCTCCCACTGACACTTGATCTACTTGGCCCACCTAATTCCCAAGAATCAGGTCTAGCAGTGCCTCCTTTCTCATTGGGCTGGACACATAGCTGTCGAAAATTCTCCTGAATACAATCTAGGAACATTTGCCCCTCTCTGCCCTTTATACTGTCCACTATCAGTTTATATTAGCGGATAATTAAAGTCCCCCATTATAACTACTCCATAATTCTTGCACCTCTGTAATTTCCTTGCAAATTTGTTCCTGTACATCCTTCCCACTAGTTGGCAGTCTATAGACTACACCGAGCAATGTAATTGCACCTTTTTTGTTCTTCGCTCCAGCCAAATTGATTCTGTCCTTGACCTCTCTTGGGAATCCTCTTTCTCCTTAATCAATACTGCCATACCACCCCCCTTTTCTTCCTTTTCTGAACACCTTGTATCCTGCAATATTTAACACCTTGTCCTTTAGTCAGGTCCCTGTTATAGCCACAACATTATAATTCCATATGGCAATCTGTGCTGTAACTCACCAATCTTATTTCTCCAAATCAATTCTTTACATTGGCAAAGGGTGTTAATGGGCAAAGGTGTCCATTTGCTGTGCCTTCCAACAGGGGTAATTAGATCATGGCTGATCTGTATCTTAACCTCATTCCATACCCCTTAAAATCCTTACCAAAGAAAGAGCTATCAATCTCAGTTTTGAAATTTTCAGTTGACCTCCAACCTCAACAGCTTTTTGTGAGAGTTTCAGATTTGCACTACACATTGTGTGAAGAAGAGTTCCTGACATCATCCCTGAACAGCCTAACTCCAATTTTAAGATTATGCTCCCTTGTTTTAGACTCTCAAGAAATAGTTTTTCTCTAACTACTCTATCAAATCTTTTAATCATCTTAACCACCTCAATTAGATAATCCCTTAATAATCTAGATTTGAGGGACTACAAGCGAAAAAGGGTGTGAGTTGTTAATTGTGGAATTGAAGGTATATGTATGAGGAAAGTTAAAAAAAAATCTGTTGCCCTAGTGTGTATTATAAAAAAGATGAAGCCCAGTTGTATCGGGTGAGGACAGGAGTCAAATGTCCCAAATGATCAGACACCCTGACCAGTCTCATTATCCAGGCTTGTACATAGTTATTTGAGTGAAGTAACAGAACATGGTCATGGAGACCATTCTTCAGGAAAAAGTTTGCACATTCAGGAATTTGGGAGAAATAGCAGAGTGCAAAAGATTCCCAAAGCTAAGGAGATGAAATTATCTGCATGGATCTGGAACACTATCATGAGGTAAAATATCTTCCTATGACATTTACTGCTGCTGAGCACATCACTAATCTACCTCTTATATACAGACATTAATGGGTACTGTCAAAGATGTTTTAAACCAATGAGTTAGAGACACTTGACACAAGGAAGAGGACAAGAGCCCCAAGGTTGTACTAGAAATTTTAATGCATTTCTTTTTTTTCTGTTTCACAGCAGTGCATTGCCAGAACTGATAGTTTAAGTTGTACATTGGACTGGGTGAATACAATAGTGATATAGCCATTGGTCTCACAATTCTGTGCATTGAACAGAAGTTACATGTTAAACACTAACATGCAGTAAACAAGGCAGATCATAGATCTACTGACAATGACTCTCAGACAGGGCCTAAAGGAAGGAAAGCACTTTATCAACCTGGGTGAATGGAAAAATGTGGAAATGTGAGTCTGAAGGGAATTGGGAATGGTGAGATAAGAATGGCAGGAAGTTTTTTTCCTTGGGAATACTTAACTTGAAAAGAATGGATTGCCTGCGATTCCCTCACCGATAGCAATGGTTTGTGGGGCATATTCTTGATCCTCTCAGTCTTTGTCACTTCAATGTATTTGTTCCACCATTTTATTGCTGAATGGATGACAAACAGAGCTTCACGGGAGAGCTCTGTACACATCAAGGGGATCAATTGGCGTAGAGATGGAAACATGGAGATGTCCTTCATGCCAACTGGGATGAACGGGCATCCTATCTCCTGTATCAATCTGTCCCCAAGGCAGGTGTTGCAACACCTAAGAACATAGAGCTTGCCTACCCAAGGGATCCCATCTAAGGATTTAAACGTTTAGGCACCTGATTTGCTTTTATGCAGCTAATGAAACCTAATCACTACAACCTGGAAACTCCCATTACCAGCACCATAGATATAAAGATCTCAAGTCATCAGCATGGTTCTCAGTTTGCCTGTGGTTTTAATATCAATTTGGTGCCAGATGGTTTTTGTGGCTGTAAAGATTTGATTGAATTGGAAATGGTGATTTTTTTTTCTCTATGGCAAGTACAGGCTCACAGGATGCAGTTAATGTTCCAATAGGTGCTTGTTTTTTCTAGGAAGTCACAGTTCCAATGTAATCTGAACTGTTTGAAAAGGAAATGCTTCTGGGTAAATTCCAAAACAGACACTCTTCCACAGAATCCCCCCACAAACAGACACTCTTCCACAGAATCCCCCCCCAAACAGACACTCTTCCACAGAATCCCCCCACAAACAGACACTCTTCCACAGAATCCCCCCACAAACAGACACTCTTCCACAGAATCCCCCCCCAGACACTCTTCCACAGAATCCCCTCCCCAAACAGACACTCTTCCACAGAATCCCCCCCCCAGACACTCTTACACAGAATCCCCCCCCCCAAACACACACTCTTCCACAGAATCCCCCCCCCAGATACTCTTCCACAGAATCCCCCCACAAACAGACACTCTTCCACAGAATCCCCCCCCCAGACACTCTTACACAGAATCCCCCCCCCCAACACACACTCTTCCACAGAATCCCCCCCCAGACACTCCTCCACAGAATCCCTCCACAAACACACACTCTTCCACAGAATCCCCCCGCCCCACAAACACACACTCTTCCACAGAATCCCCCCCCCAAACACACACTCTTCCACAGAATCCCCCCCAGACACTCTTACACAGAATCCCCCCCCCCAAAAACACATTCTTACACAGAATCCCGCCCCAAACACACACTCTTCCACAGAATCCCCCCTCCAAACACACACTCTTACACAGAATCCCCCCAAACACACACTCTTCCACAGAATCCCCCCTCCAAACACACACTCTTCCACAGAATCCCCCCCTCCAAACACCCACTCTTCAACAGAATCCCCCCCCACAAACACACACTCTTCCACAGAATCCCCCCCAAACACACACTCTTCCACAGAATCCCCCCCACCAAACAGACACTCTTCCACAGAATCCCCCCCCCCCAAACAGACACTCTTCCACAGAATCCCCCCCACCCCAAACAGACACTCTTCCACAGAATCCCCCCCCAAACAGACACTCTTCCACAGAATCCCTCCCCAAACACACTCTTCCACAGAATCCCCCCTCCAAACAGACACTCTTCCACAGAATCCCCCCCCAGACACACACTCTTCCACAGAATCCCCTCCCCCAAACACACACTCTTCCACAGAATCCCCCCCCCAAACACACAATCTTCCACAGAATCCCCCCCCAAACAGACACTCTTCCACAGAATCCCCCCTCCAAACAGACACTCTTCCACAGAATCCCCCCCAAACACACACTCTTCCACAGAATTCCCCCCCCAACAGACACTCTTCCACAGAATCCCCCCCCAAACAGACACTCTTCCACAGAATCCCCCCCCAAACACACACTCTTCCACAGAATCCCCCCCCAAACAGACACTCTTCCACAGAATCCCCCCCCAAACAGACATTCTTCCACAGAATCCCCCCCACTCTTCCACAGAATCCCCCCCCCAAACAGACACTCTTCCACAGAATCCCCCCCCAAACAGACACTCTTCCACAGAATCCCCCCCCAGACACTCTTACACAGAATCCCCCCCCAAACACACACTCTTCCACAGAATCCCCTCCCCAAACAGACACTCTTCCACAGAATCCCCCCCCAGACACTCTTACACAGAATCCCCCCCAAAACACACACTCTTCCACAGAATCCCCCCCCCCAAACAGACACTATTCCACAGAATCCCCCCCAGACACTCTTACACAGAATCCACTCCCAAACACACGCTCTTCCACAGAATCCCCCCCCCAAACACACGCTCTTCCACAGAATCCCCCCCCAAACACACGCTCTTCCACAGAATCCCCCCCAAACACACACTCTTCCACAGAATCCCCCCCCAAACACACACTCTTACACAGAATCCTCCCTAGACATTCTTACACAGAATCCCCCCCAGACATTCTTACACAGAATCCCCCCTTAGACATTCTTACACAGAATCCCCCCCCAAACAGACACTCTTACACAGAATCCCCCCCCAAACAGACACTCTTCCACAGAATCCCCCCAGACACTCTTCCACAGAATCCCCCCAGGCACTCTTACACAGAATCCGCCCCCCCCCCCCCCCAGGGACTCTTACACAGAATCCACTCCCAAACAGACACTCTTCCACAGAATCCCCCCCCAGACATTCTTACACAGAATCCCACCCCCAAACACACACTCTTACACAGAATCCCCCCCTAGACACTCTTACACAGAATCCCCCCCCAAACACACACTCTTCCACAGAATCCCCCTCCTAGACACTCTTACACAGAATCCCCCCCTAGACACTCTTACACAGAATCCCCCCCTAGACACTCTTACACAGAATCCCCCCCCAAACACACACTCTTCCACAGAATCCCCCCCCAGACACTCTTCCACAGAATCCCCCCACAAACAGACACTCTTCCACAGAATCCCCCCCCAGACACTCTTCCACAGAATCCCCTCCCCAAACAGACACTCTTCCACAGAATCCCCCCCCCCAGACACTCTTACACAGAATCCCCCCCCCCAAACACACACTCTTCCACAGAATCCCCCCCGCCAGATACTCTTCCACAGAATCCCCCCACAAACAGACACTCTTCCACAGAATCCCCCCCCCAGACACTCTTACACAGAATCCCCCCCCCCAAACACACACTCCTCCACAGAATCCCCCCCAGACACTCTTCCACAGAATCCCTCCACAAACACACATTCTTACACAGAATCCCCCCCGAAACACACACTCTTCCACAGAATCCCCCCCCCCAAACACACACTCTTCCACAGAATCCCCCCCAGACACTCTTACACAGAATCCCCCCCCCAAAAACACATTCTTGCACAGAATCCCGCCCCAACCACACACTCTTCCACAGAATCCCCCCTCCAAACACACACTCTTCCACAGAATTCACCCTCCAAACACACACTCTTCCACAGAATCCCCCCCTCCAAACACACACTCTTCCACAGAATTCCCCCCCCAAACACACACTCTTCCACAGAATCCCCCCTCCAAACACCCACTCTTCCACAGAATCCCCCCCCCAAACAGACACTCTTCCACAGAATCCCTCCCCAAACACACTCTTCCACAGAATCCCCCCTCCAAACAGACACTCTTCCACAGAATCCCCCCCCAGACACACACTCTTCCACAGAATCCCCTCCCCCAAACACACACTCTTCCACAGAATCCCCCCCCCAAACACACAATCTTCCACAGAACCCCCCCCCCAAACCCACACTCTTCCACAGAATCCCCCCCCCCAGACACACTTACACAGAATCCCCCCCCAAACAGACACTCTTCCACAGAATCCCCCCCCAAACAGACACTCTTCCACAGAATCCCCCCTCCAAACAGACACTCTTCCACAGAATCCCCCCAAACACACACTCTTCCACAGAATCCCCCCCCCAACAGACACTCTTCCACAGAATCCCCCCCCAAACAGACACTCTTCCACAGAATCCCCCCCCCAAACACACACTCTTCCACAGAATCCCCCCCCAAACAGACACTCTTCCACAGAATCCCCCCCCAAACAGACACTCTTCCACAGAATCCCCCCCAGACACTCTTACACAGAATCCCCTCCCAAACAGACACTCTTCCACAGAATCCCCTCCCCAAACAGACACTCTTCCACAGAATCCCCCGCCAGACACTCTTACACAGAATCCACTCCCAAACACACACTCTTCCACAGAATCCCCCCCCAAACACACGCTCTTCCACAGAATCCCCCCCCAAACACACACTCTTCCACAGAATCCACCCTAGACATTCTTACACAGAATCCCCCCCAGACATTCTTACACAGAATCCCCCCTTAGACATTCTTACACAGAATCCCCCCCCAAACAGACACTCTTACACAGAATCCCCCCTCCAAACACACAATCTTCCACAGAATCCCACCCCCAAACACACACTCTTCCACGGAATCCCCCCCCAGACACTCTTACACAGAATCCCCCCCCCAAACAGACACTCTTCCACAGAATCCCCCCCCAAACAGACACTCTTCCACAGAATCCCCCCTCCAAACAGACACTCTTCCACAGAATCCCCCCCAAACACACACTCTTCCACAGAATCCCCCCCCCCAACAGACACTCTTCCACAGAATCCCCCCCCCAACAGACACTCTTCCACAGAATCCCCCCCCAGACACCCTTCCACAGAATCCCCCCCCCAAACACACACTCTTCCACAGAATCCCCCCCCAAACAGACACTCTTCCACAGAATCCCCCCCCAAACAGACACTCTTCCACAGAATCCCCCCCAGACACTCTTACACAGAATCCCCCCCCAAACAGACACTCTTCCACAGAATCCCCTCCCCAAACAGACACTCTTCCACAGAATCCCCCGCCAGACACTCTTACACAGAATCCACTCCCAAACACACACTCTTCCACAGAATCCCCCCCTAGACACTCTTACACAGAATCCCCCCCCAGACAGACACTCTTCCACAGAATCCCCCCTCCAAACAGACAATCTTCCACAGAATCCCCCCCCAAACCCACACTCTTCCACAGAATCCCCCCCGCAAACACACACTCTTCCACAGAATTCCCACCCCAAACACACACTCTTCCACAGAATCCCCCCCAAACACACACTCTTCCACAGAATCCCCCCCCCCAAACAGACAGTCTTCCACAGAATCCCCCCTCCAAACAGACACTCTTACACAGAATCCCCCCCCAAACAGACACTCTTCCACAGAATCCCCCCCCAAACAGACATTCTTCCACAGAATCCCCCCCAGACACTCTTCCACAGAATCCCCCCCCCAAACAGACACTCTTCCACAGAATCCCCCCCCAAACAGACACTCTTCCACAGAATCCCCCCCAGACACTCTTACACAGAATCCCCCCCCAAACAGACACTCTTCCACAGAATCCCCTCCCCAAACAGACACTCTTCCACAGAATCCCCTGCCAGACACTCTTACACAGAATCCACTCCCAAACACACACTCTTCCACAGAATCCCCCCCCAAACACACGCTCTTCCACAGAATCCCCCCCCAAACACACGCTCTTCCACAGAATCCCCCCCCAAACACACACTCTTACACAGAATCCACCCTAGACATTCTTACACAGAATCCCCCCCAGACATTCTTACACAGAATCCCCCCTTAGACATTCTTACACAGAATCCCCCCCCAAACAGACACTCTTACACAGAATCCCCCCCCAGACACTCTTCCACAGAATCCCCCCAGGCACTCTTACACAGAATCCGCCCCCCCCAGGGACTCTTACACAGAATCCACTCCCAAACAGACACTCTTCCACAGAATCCCCCCCCAGACATTCTTACACAGAATCCCACCCCCAAACACACACTCTTACACAGAATCCCCCCCTAGACACTCTTACACAGAATCCCCCCCCAAACACACACTCTTACACAGAATCCCCCCCTAGACATTCTTACACAGAATCCCCCCCTAGACACTCTTACACAGAATCCCCCCCTAGACACTCTTACACAGAATCCCCCCCCAAACAGACACTCTTCCACAGAATCCCCCCCTTGACACACGTACACAGAATCGCCCCCCAGACAGACACTCTTCCACAGAATCCCCCCCTAGACACTCTTACACAGAATCCCCCCCCAGACAGACACTCTTCCACAGAATCCCCCCTCCAAACAGACAATCTTCCACAGAATCCCCCCCCAAACCCACACTCTTCCACAGAATCCCCCCCGCAAACACACACTCTTCCACAGAATCCCCCCCCCAGACAGACACTCTTCCACAGAATCCCCCCCTAGACACTCTTACACAGAATCCCCCCCCAGACAGACACTCTTCCACAGAATCCCCCCTCCAAACAGACAATCTTCCACAGAATCCCCCCCCCAAACCCACACTCTTCCACAGAATCCCCCCCGCAAACACACACTCTTCCACAGAATCCCCACCCCAAACACACACTCTTCCACAGAATCCCCCCCAAACACACACTCTTCCACAGAATCCCCCCCCCAAACAGACAGTCTTCCACAGAATCCCCCCTCCAAACAGACACTCTTCCACAGAATCCCCCCCTAGACACTCTTACACAGAATCCCCCCCCAGACAGACACTCTTCCACAGAATCCCCCCCTAGACACTCTTACACAGAACCCCCCCCCCAGACAGACACTCTTCCACAGAATCCCCCCCCCAAACACACACTCTTCCACAGAATCCCCCCCCCAAAACTGACACTCTTCCACAGAATCCCCCCACCGAAAAGACACTCTTCCATAGAATCCCCCCCCCCACAAACAGACACTCTTCCACAGAATCCCCTCCCCAAACACACACTCTTCCACAGAATCCCCCCCAAACACACACTCTTCAACAGAATCCCCTCCCAAACACCCACTCTTCCACAGAATCCCCCCCTAGACACTCTTACACAGAATCCCCCCCCAGACAGACACTCTTCCACAGAATCCCCCCTCCAAACAGACACTCTTCCACAGAATCCCCCCACCGAAACAGACACTCTTCCACAGAATCCCCCCACCAAACAGACACTCTTCCACAGAATCCCCTCCCAAACACACACTCTTCCACAGAATCCCTCCCCAAACACACTCTTCCACAGAATCCCCCCCCAAACAGACACTCTTACACAGAATCCCCCCCCAAAGACACACTCTTCCACAGAATCCCCTCCCCAAACACAGTCTTCCACAGAATCCCCTCCCCAAACACACTCTTCCACAGAATCCCCCCCCCCCAAACACACACTCTTCCACAGAATCCCCCCCCAGACACTCTTCCACAGAATCCCCTCCCCAAACAGACACTCTTCCACAGATTCACCCCCCCACAAACAGACACTCTTCCACAGAATCCCCCCCAAACACACACTCTTCCACAGAATCCCCTCCCCAAACAGACACTCTTCCACAGAATCCCCCCCAAAACAGACACTCTTTCACAGAATCCCCCCCAAACACACACTCTTCCACAGAATCCCCTCCCCAAACAGACACTCTTCCACAGAATCTCCCCCCAGACACTCTTACACAGAATCCCCTCCAAACAGACACTCTTCCACAGAATCCCCCCCCAAACAGACACTCTTCCACAGAAACCCCCCCAAACAGACACTCTTCCACAGAATCCCCCCCCAGACACTCTTACACAGAATCCCCTCGAAACAGACACTCTTCCACAGAATCCCCCCACAAGCACACACTCTTACACAGAATCCCCCCCCAAACAGACACTCTTCCACAGAATCCCCCCAGGAACTCTTACACAGAATCCGCCCCCCCCGACACTCTTACACAGAATCCACTCCCAAACAGACAGTCTTCCACAGAATCCCCCCCCATTCTTACACAGAATCCCCCCTAGACATTCTTACACAGAATCCCCCCTAGACATTCTTACACAGAATCCCCCCCAGACATTCTTACACAGAATCCCCCCCTAGACACTCTTACACAGAATCCCCCCCCAAACACACACTCTTACACAGAATCCCCCCCCAGACATTCTTATACAGAATCCCCCCCCAAACACACACTCTTCCACAGAATCCCCCCCTAGACATTCTTACACAGTATCCCCCCCAGACACTCTTACACAGAATCCCCTCCTAGATACTCTTCCACAGAATCCCCCCCAAACACACTCTTCCACAGAATCCCCCCCCCCAAACAGACACTCTTACACAGAATCCCCCCCCAAAGACACACTCTTCCACAGAATCCCCTCCCCAAACACAGTCTTCCACAGAATCCCCTCCCCAAACACAGTCTTCCACAGAATCCCCTCCCCAAACACACTCTTCCACAGAATCCCCCCCCAAACACACACTCTTCCACAGAATCCCCCCCCAGACACTCTTCCACAGAATCCCCTCCCCAAACACAGACTTCCACAGAATCCCCTCCCCAAACAGACACTCTTCCACAGAATCCCCCCCCACAAACAGACACTCTTCCACAGAATCCCCCCCAAACACACACTCTTCCACAGAATCCCCTCCCCAAACAGATACTCTTCCACAGAATCGCCCCCAAAACAGACACTCTTTCACAGAATCCCCCCCAAACACACACTCTTCCACAGAATACCCCCCCAGACACTCTTACACAGAATCCCCTCCAAACAGACACTCTTCCACAGAATCCCCTCCCCAAACAGACACTCTTCCACAGAATCCCCCCCCCAAACAGACACTCTTCCACAGAATCCCCCCCCAGACACTCTTACACAGAATCCCCTCGAAACAGACACTCTTCCACAGAATCCCCCCACAAACACACACTCTTACACAGAATCCCCCCCCAAACAGACACTCTTCCACAGAATCCCCCAGGCACTCTTACACAGAATCCGCCCCCCCCAGACACTCTTACAGAGAATCCACTCCCAAACAGACACTCTTCCACAGAATCCCCCCCCATTCTTACACAGAATCCCCCTTAGACATTCTTACACAGAATCCCCCCTAGACATTCTTACACAGAATCCCCCTAGACATTCTTACACAAAATCCCCCTCAGACATTCTTACACAGAATCCCCCCCTAGACACTCTTACACAGAATCCCCCCCCAAACACACACTCTTATACAGAATCCCCCCCCAGACATTCTTACACAGAATCCCCCCCCAAACACACATTCTTACACAGAATCCCCCCCTAGACACTCTTACACAGAATCCCCCCCCAAACACACACTCTTCCACCGAATCCCCCCCTAGACACTCTTACACAGAATCCCCCCCTAGACACTCTTACACAGAATCCCCCCTAGATACTCTTACACAGAATCCCCCCCCAAACACACACTCTTACACAGAATCCACCCCCAAACACACACTCTTACACAGAATCCCCCCCTTGACACTCGTACACAGAATCCCCCCCCAGACAGACACTCTTCCACAGAATCCCCCCTCCAAACAGACAATCTTCCACAGAATCCCCCCCCAAACCCACACTCTTCCACAGAATCCCCCCCAAACACACACTCTTCCACAGAATCCCCCCCTCAAACAGACAGTCTTCCACAGAATCCCCCCTCCAAACAGACACTCTTCCACAGAATCCCCCCCTAGACACTCTTACACAGAATCCCCCCCCAGACAGACACTCTTCCACAGAATCCCCCCCTAGACACTCTTACACAGAATCCCCCCCCAAACACACACTCTTCCACAGAATCCCCCCTCCAAACAGACAATCTTCCACAGAATCCCCCCCCAAACCCACACTCTTCCACAGAATCCCCCCCCCAAACACACACTCTTCCACAGAATCCCCCCCCAAACACACACTCTTCCACAGAATCCCCCCCCAAACACACACTCTTCCACAGAATCCCCCCCCAAACAGACACTCTTCCACAGAATCCCCCCTCCAAACAGACACTCTTCCACAGAATCCCCTCCCCAAATAGACACACTTCCACAGCAACCCCCCCAAACAGACACTCTTCCACAGAATCCCCCCCCAAACAGACACTCTTCCACATCATCCCCCCCAAACAGACACTCTTCCACAGAAACCCCCCCAAACAGACACTCTTCCACAGAAACCCCCCCAAACAGACACTCTTCCACAGAAACCCCCCCAAACAGACACTCTTCCACGGAATCCCCCCCCAAACACACAGTCTTCCACATATTCCCCCCCCAAACACACTCTTTCACAGAATACCACCCCAAAACAGACACTCTTCCATAGAATCCCCCCCCAAACAGACACTCTTCCACAGAATCCCCCCCCAAACAGACACTCTTCCACAGAATCCCCCCCAAACAGACACTCTTCCACAGAATCCCCCCCCCCAAACAGACACTCTTCCACAGAATCCCCCCCCCCAAACAGACACTCTTCCACAGAATCCCCCCCCAAACAGACAATCTTCCACAGAATCACCCCCCAAAAAGACACTCTTCCACAGTATCCCCCCTCAAACAGACACTCTTCCACAGAATCCCACAGACAGATCTTGCCTATAGAGTCAATCGCCGAATCTGTCACTCACAGGAAAACGACCATACAGTCCGTCACCTGGGAACCCACCCATACAGGCCGTCAACATCACGGACGGATACTAACCCATGGAATATATCACTAGCTAGATCTTACCCACAGGGTCCTTCACAAACGGATTCACACAGGTTAATGAGGCTTGGCTGAGAGCCCAGACATCCATCACTCTGTTGAAACAGCTGCAACCCAGGAAAGACTGCTTGATGGCTCTTGCTCCCTGATCTATTCTGTCAACTGCACAATGTTTATTTACAGAAGATATAAAGCTGACTCGGCGTCTGGCAGCCCCTTTGGCTCCCTCTGAACTCTTTCTGGATATGACCACTGTTATCACCCTTCCCGACCCACTTCTTCCCAGAATGAAAATGCTGCACTTGTGGGCACCTTCTCCAAGGCAGGTGGGCCGAGCCGAGCCAGGAAATTTCCCAACTCCTGCCACCCGCCTCAAAGATGAAATTCCAGCCCTCTGGAGACTCACCCTGCAGCTCTTCACAGATAAACACTCACCATTTGATCTATCGCAGACACTCAGCAAAATATCTATCTCAGATACTTAAACAATATCCATCAATGAGTCTGCTGTAGAGAGACGCCCAGTCATACTGACCATCACAGAGAGCTGCCCAGTCATACTGACCATCACAGAGAGTTGCCCAGTCATACTGACCATCACAGAGAGCTGCCCAGTCATACTGACCATCACAGAGAGCTGCCTACTGATACAGTCCATCTGAAGTAGGAATTCAGCCATAGTGTTTTCCCACAGCAGATTTAAAATAATTACTGATTAGTTTTACAGCACACTGATGAGAGCTCTTAAACCTCCATTTCAGCAAATAAGTGTGGAACAGATACACTGGGGTTGAGCTTGGGTGAATGGATCACTCAAAGCTCCTGGGATCTTTTTATCCTGGTCTCATATCTACTGACACGGATGGAGGTTTCCTACAGATTTGTGAAGCCTTTGCTAATGAAAATATCTGGCTCACCCTGCAGTCTGGAGCGGGACAAGTTGATTTCAGAATTCATTAAAGCAAATAACATAATTAAATGATCATTTGTTAAAAAAGTAACTTCAGGAGGGACATGTATATATACACACAATGAAAAAAAAAATGCATCTGGATATGTAATAATTTAAGTTTTAAACACGTTGATTTGGTATGTTTCAAATACTTTTATCTTTCAATGCACATGTATTCAGTTATTAAGTATTTTGAAATTACATTAGGAATTTGTTGCTATCCAGGAGATTTCAGTAGCTTTAAGCGAAAACCTGTTTGTCCCCAATTTTCCTGGTGGCAATGTAACTGAAAACGAATCAGGGTTTGTTTCCGGGTGGCTCAATAGAAGGCGGCCATCTCGTGCAGTGCTTGGAATATGGGACAAAATGTTCCGGCTCAGATTTAATCCTCCATCAGGTGGAGTTCTCCGGATTCTGGGAGTGGAACAGTGAGTGGGAAGTCCACAAAACACATGGTTAATCCTCAGAGACATGACACAGCAAAACGGGCCACACTGCATCATGGAGCCACAAAACAGTGACAGAGTCAGGTGAGGTAAAGATCATCAACATTCAACACAAATGGTGAAAGAATTGTCTTTGTAAGGTGAAGTCCTAAGAGCAAACTCCCTCCAGGTTTCAGTTTGCTTTAACAGCCCAGTTACAATTCAGTATTGGTACAGATTAATAAAGCGAACATAAGCAGAAACCGAGGTGCTGTAATTCTGAGCCTGCGAGCAGCGTCAGGGTGTGATGGGGTCAAACACTGCCATGCAACACTAGCGAATGCATAGTTTCAGTTATCGAAGGAAGAACAGATCTCGGAGCTGGGAAAGTGGTAACAAACCATCTGCTCACCGCAATGTTACTGATGACAGTACATGGGGGACAGGCGAAGCCATTTATACTTTCACACAGGCCGCATGCAAATCTCTTGCAAGGCCAATGAGCTGTGTGAGGTCAGGGTGTGATGACATTTGCAAATAGATTTTTGCGATACTTTCATTAGTGCAGGAAACCATCAGGTAACCACAGTAACAGTAAACTGACAAGTAAACGAGCACTTAAAGAGACAGCATCCCCCTCACTGGATAAAACGACTGTATTAAGGAAGAAACATGAAGGGTTACAAGATGTTGTGGTGAAGGAGCTGCAACCCATTGAGTGCAGCCAGGAACTAATGCTCCCCACTTCATATACAGTTTATGCCCTAGTTTTTTTTTAACCTAACAATCGTAACGTTAGGGAGCCATCATTTTCAGCTCCAACTCTATCCCTGCCACCAATTCCACTCCCTCGCTGACCACTCTTTTGGGTCAAATTATTTTTTTGCTGTGCTGTTTTTGTGCAGGTTCGTCCAACTCCTGAACCATCCTTATATCACAACTCCGCTCATTGGCCTTCTTTGAGGCTACAGAACACAGTCCATCTGATCTCACATTGGCATTTCTGACCAAACCAAAAAGCCTCAAGAGCAGTTCTGAAAAGTGAAGCCAGTGTGCAAGCGACCAAGGTTCAGTACAATGTGCAACTACAGAACCCAAATCATTTAAGTTAAAAATAAAAGCAAAATGCTGGGGATGTTGGAAATCTGAAACAAAAACAGAAAATGCTCTAAATACTCAGCAGGTCAAGCAGCATCTGTGGAGCAAAAGACAGAGTTAACATTTCAGATCGATGACCTTTCATAAGAAAGGGCGTTGACCTGAAATGGGGTAACTCCAATTCTCTCACCACAGATGCTTGACACGCTGAGTACTTCCAGCATTTTCTGTTATTATCTTGTTTAAGATTGAAATGGGTGCAACAAAAGTATTGAAAGCAAGAGCAGGGAAAGAAGATTAGTGTGGATCACCAGCACTGACACTGGTAGGAGCCAATCGACCTGTTTGTCTTTTGACGTTTTTGTGATACTATATCATTGTAAATTCCCTGACTTAGTCACAAGCATCACTGGAATACTTAGTCTGAAAGGGCATTGGAAGCAGATTCAATCGTAACTTTCAAAAGGGAAAGAGGAGAAACAGCTCTGTTGGCAGGAGAATCAGTAGCTAGAGGACACTAAAACATTTGGCAAAAGAACCAGAGGGGGAGATGAGAAGGGTCTCAGTTAACAAAGCAAGTTGTTGTGATCTGGAATGTGCTGCCTAAAAGGGCACTGGAAGCAGATTCAATATAAATACTTGAAGAGGAGAAATTTGCAGGGATATGGTGAAATCTAACTGGATAAACTCTACCAAAGGGCCAGCAGAGTCATGATGGATCGAATGATGTCCGCCGGTGCCGTATGACACTAAAACACCACATTTAAGAATAAGGTGTTGCTGGGTCACAAGATTCTGAAGTCTCAGAATTTAACAATGTCTCAAATTAAGTAAAAAACATATAAAAGACATTGTTTCCTGAGGGGGAAAAAGACTATTCGCAATAACAAGAGATTTCCACTTTGAAAAGCTTCAGACTGGATAGTGTTTGCGGGACTGAATGAGACAGTGGGCTGAAAATTGCACTGACCAACTGGCCTGTTGCTTTCAATTTTTACTTTATTTTTGCTGTTGTTTGAAGCAAGTGGCCAATTCCAACTAATGTTCTTTGATTAGTGTTTTAATGGATTCTAGATGTGTTTGTAAAGCAAGACCTTGCATTTAATCTTGCACATTAGATAGCAGGGCAGGAATGGGAAGAGAAAAGACAGGTGATGGTTCATGTTAACACCGCTTCTGAAATAAGGGTCTGTCCTCAAATTGTGACCTTTATTTAGTTTTCAGATGCTGACTGCATTTCTGATACTTTCTACTCATATCAGAGTTTCAGCATTTGCAACCTTTTATTTCTCAATATGAATGAACTATCTAACTTGCACACATAGGCCAGGATTTTATGGCCCCGCTGTGGCGTGTCTCTGCCCGGCAGATGCAGCGAGCGATTTAAATCGCCATTCAGTTTGGCAGGACCGTAATATCCCGCCGGGCAGGAGGGGGCCATAAAATCCTGACCATAATTCTAAATGCAATCCCTGGTCTCTTTAAGAATGCATGGTGAAGGCTGTCTCTTTAAAATGAACAAGGCTAGCCCTGTCCTGATCAATGCCCATTTGATCTCAGCCCCAATTCCCGTTTCCCTCTTGCTGGCATCATGTTTCTTGCCATGGTAGAATTAACCAAAAAAAAAATCAGAGCCTACTTATCTAAGAAATAATAAATTCTCAGCTGCCAGGTGACAAAACTAAACCAGGAGGTTTCCACCCCTGTGCTCCCAGCAATGGCAAGCATTCACAAGCATGAAATCACACCAAGTTTTCCGATCACAAATTGTGCTTTGTCTGTGCCTAATCCTCCTCTTTTTTTCTGGCTGCCTGTGATTTCTGCATCAGCCCCAATCTGAGAGGAGCCCCCTCCCTTTCTGCACTGGTCTGACATTTTAAAGAAGGTCGAGGGATCTGCTGTACGTTTATTGGAATTCAGCTGCGCACATCGAGCTTGGTTCATGCTCATGTTATCACGTGATTACAGAGAACAATTCATTCATAAAAAGGACCGATCAGCACAGAGATAAAAACAAAATAGTACACTTAGCTCACTCTGGGCAGGCAATTACACACATTGACACTGAAATATACACCTTACACAACTGGAAAAAATTGCAACACTGAGAAATTATAAAATAAATTAAAATGTACAGAATAATATTGAACCGTGTGGTATCCTATCACAGCAACAGGGACTTGCCCCTCCAGGATCTCTCAGATGCTGCAATGGATAATGGGATGGGTCTCTGGCAGAAAGGAGGATTTTTGTCTGGAAGCAGCTCACAGCATCTTGGTGGCATGCTTATTGGCTTCATCAATGCGGGCTTTGTTCATATCACCCTGGAAAAGAAAATAGAAACAGTTTAAAGGGGGAGAAAGCAAGAGTTTGCTTGCTGTTATTCAAAGAGTTGGTCTGTAGTCTACCCACAGGTATCTATGCTTACTCATTAAGTGTTTGTGTGCTTGATGTGTACACATGTTTGTGCACATGAATGCATACCTATGTTTGTGTTGTGCATGTAATGTACGTGTGCTTGTGTATATTTGTGATGGCATGTAAGGGCGTGTGCGTGCACGCCATATGTGCATATGTATGCACGCTTGTCTGTATGTATGCATATTCATGTGTATATGTGCACGTGTACACATTTACATGTGGGTAAGTACATGCATGCTTGCATGTATGTATATGAATGTGTGTGCTTACATTATGGCTCATGGACCAAACTTTTCTCAATCAAACTAGTATACAATAACTTTCGGATTGTTACCAGGTGTATCCTCACAGAGAGAGACAGAGACACCAATACTTGGAACAGACTTTACAGCAGAGTGGTGGAAGTGAAAACTTGGAATTATTTGAAAAACTAATAGGTGGGAGTGCAGTAATGGATGGATGAATTAAGATGGACTGAATGGCCTTCCTTATCCATAAGTATGTCATATTATCACTATATTCTCTGATTTTTCCAACTCTTCAGTGATCAAACAGGGATTATCATAATTTCCCACAATGATGGGGAGTGTTTGGTTACACCCTCAAGTCTCTCAAATAGAGGGGATTATTTATTTACAAAACCCCAAGCACTGTACAGTGAGAATGTTCACACACAGAATTAGCTGGAATAGTGTGAACAGGCAGTGAGACTCAAAGGTAAAAAGAAAATTACACACCAGGACAAAAGAATGAGCTCATTCTGGGGGTGGTCAAACATGGAAGCCTCCTGTCTCCTCAGGAAGGATGTAGCTTTGGGCTGAGAAGTTGGTGCAGACATTGCACAGACAGCTCTCAGCAACATTTTGCATGCTCAATTTTATTTGTTGCTGAATATTGGCTGAGTGAGGTGAGGCGAAGCATGTTGGTGTGGGGCAGCAGAACACTTTCCCATTACAGCCACCCAATACCAGCATCAAATACTGCCAGGTCAGTTCTGGAGTTGATTTGGAGTCTGCCTCAGCCCCAGCCTCAGAAAGATCCTTTGCTTCCCTTCTGTACTGGTCCTTGCTCCATTCCTGACATCATCAGAACAGAATTAGCACCAAATGCAAGTGGGTTCAGAGTGGACAAACTCATTTCATGTAACTGCCTTACAGCTGGTGGATGGCAAGAGACTTTCATTGCATCAGGAGTATCCTGAGCTACTTTTTCTACTGATGCCTCCTTTGGATTAAGTTCCTCTCAGGCAGTTACATGGTCAGTGTCAGGCCTTTCTGGGATCAAGGAATCGGCAAGCGGAAATCCTGCCCCACACACCTGCCCACCAGTGGGCTGCTGGCTAGTCAGAGGCTGGCAGCTGTACACTGCAGGCAGTTCCAATGGGGGAACAGTGGTTTCTGCCAGTAATGCACCCAACTGAGGCCCAGGATCGCCAATGGACATAAGCGACAGGTGAATGATAGCAAGATGGGGGTTGCAGGGGAGGTGGGGGGTGGGGTGGGGTCGGCAACAAGAGCAGAGGGTGGCTTTCAGTGGGCCCCCTACCCGATGCCAGGTCCTTTGATCAGGCACTGATCTTGACATCAAGGCAGCATTTGTGTGGCATCAAGGAGCCCCAGCAAAACTGCAGTCAGTGGGAATTGGGGACAAACTCTTCAATGGTTGGAGTCATACCTAGCACAAAGGAAGATAGTTGTGATTGTTGGAGGTCATTCATCTCAGCTCCAGGACATCACTGCAGGAGTTCCTCAGGGTAGTGTCCTAGGCCCAACCATCTTCAGCTGGTTCATCAATGACCTTCCTTCCATCATGAGGTCAGAAGTGGGGATGTTCACTGATGATTGCACAATGTTCATCACTATTCATGACTCCAAATGCACCAAGACCTTGACAATATCCAGGCTTGGGCTGACAAGTGGCAAGTAACATTTGCACCACACAAGTGCCAAGCAATAACCATCTCCAACGAGAGAGAATCTAATCATCTCCCTTGATGTTCAATGGCATTACCATTGCTGAATTCCCCACTATCAGCATTCTGGGGGTTACCATTGACCAGAAGTTGAACCGAACCAGCCATATAAATACTGTGGCTACAAGAGCAGGTCAGAAGCTAGGAAGTGTGCAGCAAGTAACTCACCCACTGACTCCCCAAAGCCTACAAGGCACAAGTCAGGAGTGTGATGGAATACTCCCCAGTTGCCTGGATGCAGCTCCCACAACATTCAAGAAGCTTGACACCATCCAGGACAAATCAGCCTGATTGATTGGCACCACATCCACAAACATTCACTCCCTCTACTGCTGACGCACAGTAGCAGCAGTGTGTACCATCTACAAGATGCACTGCAGGAACTCACCAAGGCTCCTTAGGTAGCACCTTCCAAACCCACAACCACTACCATCTAGAAGGACAAGGGCAGCAGATAGATGGGAACATCACCACCTGGAAGTTCTCCTCCAAGTCACTCACCATCCTGACTTGGAAACATATCAGCCGTTCCTCCACTGTTGCTGGGTCAAAATCCTAGAACTCCCTCCCTAGCAGCACTGTGGGCATACCTACACCACATGGACTGCAGTGGGTCAAGAAGGCAGCTCACCCCCACCTTCTCAAAGGCAATTAGAGATGGGCAATAAATGCTGGCCTAGCCAGCGATGCCCACATCCCATGGATGAATAAAAAAAATAAAAACTGAGTGCCTTTGAACAAAGGACCCCCTCCTGGAAGTGTGGGGTTTGCTTTTTGCTGAGGGCAATAAATCCCACCCATCGTCTTCACTGGAGGGTCCGGTTAGAAAAAATCAAATATTAAAATTTTAAGATTGAATATAAACGAATGAAGAGATCACTTGAGCCTCATGGACCTGCCCCGCAGCCTGAGTCAAGAACCTCAGGAAAGGGTAGGGGAGAAAATAACTTACTTTTATATTACATAGAATGTGTGGCATAGAAACAGGCCATTTGGCCCAACTGGTCCATACGAGTGTTTATGCTTCACACGAGGCTCCTCCCACACCTTTTCATCTCGCCCTATCATCCCTATCTATTCCTTTCTCCCTCATGGTTGTATCTAGCTCCCTCTTAAATGGCATCCAAGCTATTTGCCTCAATTTCACAATAAGTTATTGAGTTTCACATTCTAACTATTCTCTGGGTGAAGGAGTTTTTAAAGAGAGTTCCTTATTGGATTTATCAGTGAATATCTTATACTTGTGACCCCTATTGGACTCCTCCACAAGTGGAAACAACAACTCTATGACTACCCAATCAAAGCCATTCAGAATTTTAAAGACCTCTGTCAGATTACCCCATAACTTGCTCTTTTCTAGAGAAAAGATTCCCAGCCTGCTCAATCCTGCCTGACAGATATAACCTCTCAGTTCTGGTATCACTCTTGTAGATCTTTTTTACACTTTCGCCAGTGCCTCTATATCTATTTTATAACATGGAGACCAGAACTATGCACAAGCAATCAAAATCAAGATTCTACACTAATTTAACATGACGTCTGCACTTTTCAATTCCAGCCCTGTGCCCTGTAGAAACAATCCCGAGACTTTGTTTGCTTTTTATTTGGCCTTATTTATCTGTGAAGCTACTTCTGGTGATTTTTTTTAAAAAATTGGTATCCCCTAGGTCACTTTGCCCATCTCACTCAGTTCAACTGTTACTTTCTAATTGCACCTTTAGCTTAAGAAAAAAGTAGAAGTCTCATAAATAGGTGGAAGAAAAACAGACAGCCAGACATGAAGGGAGCAATAAGCAAACTCTAAGTTAAAGAGATGGGGTTTTGAGGGGCTTTTTAATGGATGAAAGTAATGGTTTAGGGAGCAAATTCCAATGAGCAGGACCTATAATATTCTTGGTCTCATTGTGCTAAAACATAATATTTACAGTCTGCAGAGGTAGGACAAACATTAACTTCAATGAAAATCATCTTACTAGTTTTATCTTACCTTGAGACCCAGAAGAGACCTAGCATGAGATGTTACATCACTTCCTGTGATGATGTACACTATCCTATTAACATATCACACAGTTAGAATTAACCCCTTATACTACAAGTCCTAGGTGGTGAAAATGGTGGGTTGAAGGGAGGGGAGATGCATTAAAGTTAGAATTAAGGAAACACAGTTGGATACACTGCTATTTAATAAACACCATGCTCAGAGCTTCTCTGAATGTTCTTCTGTTGCCCTACCTAATCTCTAAATATACCACCCTGTACACTATTCCTCCTCAATGTGCTGGAACCCAGACTAGTGGCACAGCCCTAATGTAAATCATGCCTTTCTAGAACTCATCACCATTCTCAGTCTTCACTTTGTCTCACGATCTTCAGATTTATAAAATCCAAGCTCGCTGTCGCCTATTTGATTAATCTTGTCTTCTCTCCTATTCTTTTCCACCTTAGTAGTGTCCTACACTTATGGACCTTTGTTGTTCACCTAGAATTCCCATTAATATAATTATACTTCTTACCTTAACCACAATCCGGTCAATCTGGGCGTTCTGGGAGCCAATCTCATTGCTCATGTCAAGCGCCATATGTCGCAAGTTTCCAATGATACTGCCCACCTGATCCAGGTTTTCTTCCATCTCATTTTCCCGAGCATCTTCTGTGACTCTGAAACCAGACCAAGGAAAGTGTCAGAACCTGTGGCTGCCTGGGTGCTTGTTGTGGGTGACTTCAGTTTTGTCCAAGCTGCCTCCAATGCATTGAACTCCAAGTCACATCAGAATGACTAAAGTCATTGAGCTGAAACCAATGGTGGAGGGGACAATCCAGCTCTGCCTTTGGAATTTCCCTGGAAGTGGGATCAGATTTGTTGATGAAACCAAACTCAGCCCTTTCTAAGAAATCTCGATGCAACAATCAGAAGTTTATTCGCAACATTTCCCAACTAAACAACTCAAGATTGACTCCATCTTTCTGTCCAGCTTTGCCCTAATAATGAAAATGCAACACCACTAGCATTAACTATGACTCAGAGGGTAACACTCTTGCCTCAGTAGACTTAAAGTTCCACCTAGGACCTGAGCACAAAAATGAAAGCTGAACACTCCAGTGCCGTGCTGAGGGGGTGCTTCATGGGTGGAGATGCAGATGTTAAAATGAGACCCCATTTGCCTTCTCAGGTGGATGTAAATGATCCAATAGCAGGGAATTTTCCCCGGTATCCTGGCCAATATTTATCTCTCAACCAACTTCAGTAAAAACAAGTCATCTGGTCATTGTCACATAGCTGTTTGTGGGAGCTTGCTGTATGCAAATTGACTGTTGTGCTCCTTACATTACAATAGTGACTACGCTTCAAAAGATATTCATTGGTGCTAAAATGCTTTGGGACAATCTGAGGCTGTCGAAGGCACAATATAAATGCAGGTCTGTCTTTCTTCAGAGTGTGATCCACTTTAGAGTGGAACTAAGCTTTACAGATCAGAAGGTTCCAAATTCTGTTCCCTAGTCAGTGGTGAGTTAGCTATTCAGCTTTGGTGAGAGTTTGGACACTACAGGTGATACGCAAGCCCCTGAGACAGGGAGGTGGAAAATTAGTCTCCTTCTAACTGATATCAACGATCCCTGAATTAAATGGCTAGGTGTGTATTTCAGTTGAAAACAAGACCACTTATGATGGGTCTCTCTCCCAAAACAACATAACCAGACTGTATGGTAATTACTTAGAGGGCCAGATTTTTGCGGAGTCGGTAAGACTCCGAGGACCTTTAGAAATAGTGGGTGGGACCTGGGTGTGGAAATCCCACTCCCATTTCTGACAGATCCAATTTTTGTTGGTGGGGAAGGAGGTGAGGCATGATTCACACAGGGAAAAAAAACAAACTCAGCAGGGCCATTTGAACTCAGTGCTGAGTTCAAACAGACCCCATTTTGGACGTTGAACAGGCAGCCGCAGTGTAGGAGTCACAAATTTATGGAGTACACATAAATGGGCTTGATGGCAGGTAAGATCTGTTTAAATGTCTTGATCTGAAGTTTTGTAAATCCTCCACTTTTAAAACATGGAGAAAGCCTTAAGCTGTCAGAGAGAGTTAAAAAAAAGCTCTAGACTGCTTTGATTGACAGGCCATCTTATGTCGGTTAGGAAAAAAATTACCATCTGGTTGTGCAGTTTCAACAGAGGTCTTTTTGACATTCTCCCAAGGGCTATTATTATTATTATTATATCATTATGAATGTTTGGCTGAGTTTCAAAAGCTACAATTATCTCAGGAAGGAGTTCTACGTTCACAGTTTAATTGACGGTTTAAAGAGGCTATTAAATGATTAGCTGTCTCTGATGTGGGGTCTGAATAGAAGTTTGTTTTTATAAGAGATTTATCACTAAGGAGATTTAAAAACTTTGACTCGGTTTCTCGAATGGGAGTTTTTCTCAATATCAAGTGTCTACGAGTGAGAGGTGTGTTTGACTATTAGAAGTTTTTTATCATCTCCACATGGCTCCTGAGGTCTGCCCTGATGGATACGGGGGAGTGTGTTGAGGGGCCATGTGTTGGCATGGAGGTGGAATGGTGTATGATTGGGCATGGGAGTGGGTGGGGGCATGGAGGTAGCATAGAGGGGTTGGTGTGAGTGTGAAGGGTGAGGGCTAGAGGGCCTAAAAGCATCTAAAACAACTGGGACAAAGTCCCAGAAAGCCAAGGTTGGCCTTCTAACCAGGCCGCCTCAACAATGGCCTGCCCCTTTGCTGCCTAGCAACTGCTTTTGAGGGTGGAAGTCCTGACTCAACCCTGCCCCACCTCCCTGGAACAAAAATTGGGTCTAACGGGGTCCTTTAAACTGAGGGAGGTCTGCCGAGTTGGGAAATTTCCCGAGTCGAGCAATCGCCTTGGTTGCGAAAATCTGGCCCAGAAATTTGGCCATTGGCTTTTGGATGTGGAACCACACTATAGAACATTCAGGTGAAAGGGAGGCGAATCATGGCGAAAAACATGAATACATCATCCAGATATAGTTTTGATAGGGTAAATAAGGAGAAACTGCTTCCAGGGCACAGATTTAAGGCACAGATTCTTCTCTGGCAAAGGAACCCAGGGGTGACATGAGGAGAAAAGTGAAGACATCAGGAAGCTGCCACTAACCTGCCGACTTCCACATTTATCTTAAGTGTATTCAGCTGCAAGCGAGCAATGTGGTCAGGAGAGCCCGCTTGTTAAGTCCAATACATTAATGGCTCTTGCTTGGCCTAAATAGCCAAGTGGTTATGGTACTGGGCTTGTAACCCCAAGATCAAGAGTTCAAATCTCACAATGGCAAACAATGTAACTTCATCTGAATAGGAACAGATGGAAATATGTTTGTACTCAAAAGAGGTACAGCTGGGAAGTATAGTCCCTTAAAACGTTGTTTCCTTTAAACTTTGTTCTTGGTTTTACGGCTGACCTGAATTAGGGGCTGTGCCTGATTTATCCCAATTTTGTTGATTTGGTTTAATTGTTTTCATTTAAAAGATTATCAAGAGTTCAAATCTCACAATGGCAAACTATGAAACAATGTAACTTCATCTGAATAGGAACAGATGGAAACGTGTTTGTACTTGAAAGAGTTACAGCGATGTTAAAATGGCTTTTGTAATTAATTTGTGGGTCCATGGGCTTCCCAGAACTTGCCAGTGAATTCAGGCAAGAAAACAACAGCAACTCAAGAGGCATAAGAAAAGACAGGGAAATAAGCCAATGAATAATGACACCTCGCAGTGACTTTCATACCTCTAATTATGCTGAGATGTTTCTTTACACATTGTGGGGGTTATTTTTACAGCTCTGGAGGTTTCATCTATGTTTGGAGGTTTGCATGTTTGATCTAGTGCTCTGATCTATCAGGTCAGCTCAGGTGTTGCTTATGCTGCATTATTTTGGACTTCAGATGAGGTCTAAAATGATGAGTGATAGCAGCAGCAGCAAGAACATCAGGTGCAGGAGCAGCAGCAGCCTGCTACTCACAGATCAACAACTCCACAGGATCAGCAGAGTGGTCCAGCCCACAGCACCAAGGGTGTACAGGCAGATGAGAAGTTTTCTGGACATGTCGGGACAGCAGTGTGTCAGGAAGCTCAAGGTCTTGTGTCAGCTGGTGGCAGACATGTGTAACCTGCTGCAAGAAGACTTGCTGCCAAGTGGTCCTGGTGGCCACACTTTACCAGTGTTTGTCAAAGTCACCAGCAGCATCTACTTGGTGGCCTCTGGCCAAGGTGCTGCCACAGACATTTACAGGATCTCAGTCAGTCACCCACAAATGCATAAGCCAAGGCTGCCAATTATTTTAACTTATCCTGCAATATGCCAGCCAGAATGAGTGCGCTTTATGATTTGTCACTCTAGATAGCTTCCAACAAGTGTAGGGCATAATGGACTACACACATGTGGCAATTAAGGCACATTCAGATCACCCAGGACTGTTTGTAAACCATTAAAGCTTCCACTCCATTAATGTGCAGCTGGTGTGTGAGTTTCCCGGGAAGCTGCCTTGATGTTTTTGTCCTGCTCCAGTCCTCTCTCTCTGATCGAAGCAGGCTTTCCAGCTGGCTGCTTGGAGATGAGGGGTACCCACTAGCGCCTGATAACACCTGTGAGGAACCCATGCAATGAGACCAAGGAGCACTAAAATGAAGATAGGACAATCTGCTCTGTCATTGAGCAAGAAATTGGCATGTTGAAGATGCTTGCTAGATACAAGAAAAATGGTCAAGAGGTGAAAGTGGTGGAAAGAAGCAATATTTATGTGGCTCAAAAATAAACCAGATTTTTTGACAATATAACATTGTGTAACATACCCATATGCAGACTAGAAATCTTTACTCTTCCTAGCAATGCTACGTGGTGCAACCTCTGTGGCTTCAGTAGGGGTAGAAGCAGCCTGCCCATATTCCTACTCTGACACTGAGAAGCTCTTGGCCAATGTCTCTGGGCTTTGGGATCTGTGAGGGCTCCAGCAAAGACTGCTCCACCTGCACTGCAGGCTCAGCATCAGGACATGAAGCAGCACTTTGGTACTGACTGACAAGTTATCAACAGGTGAGGAGTGGAAGTGTTTGGAGCCAAGCCCCTATTTCCATGTCTCCATTCACTATCATCCCTCTCATGGTCCACTCACACTTCCTTCCCAGAGTTGAGCTGGAGAGCGCTTTGCTCCAGATCAGTGGGCAATGAATGATTGGTTGTTGCATTTGATGCTCCATGCAGATGGCCAAACTTTCCATGGACAAAGACATCATCACAAAGACAAGCAACATCATGTCACTCATACCTGAGATAGACTCCGCCAATCTCTCCACAAGTGTGCTTAGTACTGTGGGAAAGTCAGTCAGCATGTCATACATCCTTTACTGCTGCTTCAGAACTACCTTGTTCATCAACAGCACTCAGGATTAATCATCTGCATCCAGCTAAGCAGAGTTTGGAGCATCCTACGTCTTCCAAAGTGGACTCTCCACTCTTGGCCCTGTCTCCACCATCTGCTCTTGCTCACTTGTGATGCATTGCCTGTATAAGTCCTGTGACCACCTGCCCTCAGAGTGTATTATCCCTTTTGTCCTCAAAATCTTCCTGGATCACCTCCTGTGGGAGATTAAAGATGTAAAGTAGATCTGTTAAGGTTGGAATGTTTGTACACATGATCATATTTCACTGGCCGCTAACATCAAGTCAACATGTGTGAGTGTTGTACGCTAAGTGGCTCTGTGATATTTAATTCTAACACCAGGTAGCCTGGAGGCCCCCATCTCCTTACCACCAAGAGCCAAGCACGCCAAGACTCCACTCACCTCCAGCACTTCTTCCTCAGTGGATGTTAGTAGGGAGAGCGCACTCTGTTCCTGCAATGGGGGGAAGAAGAGGCCCAAGAGCAAGAGTAGTGGGATGTGCTGAACTAGGATAAAGACTATTAGTACAGGGTGATTATGAAGAGAAGGTATGACATTGCATTAAGATAAAGATGACTGTTAGTGGTGGATGAACAGATGGAGATGTGGGGAAATCCATTGACAGGGGGGATTTGTATTTGCAACGTATGTTGGTGTGAGGAATGATGTGCTGGAATAGGTTGGAGAAGATGGAGCCAGGAGGTTGAGGTGATACACACATCAGGGTGTAGTTGAATGTACCACTGTACTTACCTTTCCCACCCTGAGGTCATTGAACTGCATTGAATCATCAAATGTGGCAGCACATTCATGCTCCTCCACTGCCATCAGATGTCCTTCTATGTGTCACCTGCAGGTTTTTTCCTCCCATCAGTAGGGAATTGTATCTCCCTGCAGTACACCCAGGCAGCTATCACTAAAATGAGATGCAGCTTTTGAACATTTGGACTCCATCCTGCCAAATCCTTCTGTTGTGCTCCCAACTCCACACTCCATTGAATTGGATGTTTGCAGTGTCCCTTTAAATAGCGGGGTCGAAATCACCTCATATGAGTCATCACACTCACTCACACTAATTAGTCAGGAACACTGGAAATTATATGGTAATATTGTGCCTGGGTTAAAAAGCCACTGATGAATGTTTACTTCCAGACTTCCCACAGGCTACAAGAAACACGCTCCTGGAGTGCAAAGTTAAAACCACACCCAGTAATAAGCTTTGAAAGGAAATTTGATAAATGCTTAAAAAGGAAAGATTTACAAGACTATGGGGAAAGAGCAGGAATGTGAGAATAAATGGATAGCTCTACAAAAGAGCTGACACAGGCACAATTGACCAAAGGGATCCTGTGACACAGCAATTCAAAAACTCACTGCACACTGTTGTGGATTTAAATTGCTGAGGTGCCTCAAGTGCCTTTGTACAACTGGGTCGTTGCAGTTCTTATCAGAAACCAGAGAAGGATTATTATTGACCACCACATCAGGCGAACCATGAATGCATAACAACCATAAATAATCATTCTCCAGGTAGTGTACCACACTCACTCTCTCTCTGATATCCTCTCTTTCTCTTTCACAAGGCATCCAAACACCTCTCAGTGCCAGCCCGTACTAGTGGAGTTAAGACCTTGCTGTGTGATGCAGTGGAGACGCCATATCCCGGCTGTCCATGAGATATTGGGTCCCAGCGTTCTAAGATGAACCATGATGAGCTTGTTTGTCATCTGCAGGAATGTAATTCTCAGTTTAACAGCCTTGGAACTGGAATGTATGACAGGGGTCATATATCAATGTGGTAGATAAGATTTTCCAGCAGCAACCTGTAACATATGTTCAGTACACATGGACTATTATGCTCAATGCAGAATAAGCACCTTATAGCAAAGACTGCCCATTGAACATTTTTCCAATGGGAATTAACAATATCTGATCTTTTCAAAATGAAATCTTTTACCTTCGGATGTATCCACCGCTCATCGCCATCTGTTCCCGATCATCCATCACTCTGGCCGGCTGGCTGGCCACTACACCGTCCTGGTTATTCCCCCACACCTTCTTGTAGGCTCCTCCTGCCTCAAAGTTCTTTAACCTTAGAAGTAGAAAATGTACAAGCGTTTTGGTTGTTTCAAGTCACTGTGGGTTAAAGCCAACACCTGCTTAGTTACACATTGTGCCCATATCCTACCCACAGATCAGTGGGCAACCCATGGCATCAAATACAGATATAACAGTTACTAATGCTTTCTACAATACCTTTTACACTAAGGTATATTTTGCAAGAGATTTTCCCTCATGTTTATCCAAAATATCTCCAGCTGAAACCAGGCAACAACTGTCATCACTTCAGAGCATGCAGACATGCCAGCAATCCCAATGCCTCACCATAACTCTACCGCAAGCAACGTGCAATCAGAGTTTGTCATGGTTTCACCAAATATGCACACCTATTAAAAAAAGGTATTTTTAAAAACACTCTTTTCTGTAACCATATTAGGTGTGTCGCTGTTTTTTCTTTCCCCTTCAATTTTCCCTTCTTCTGTTCTGAAGGTGAAGTCTATGGGCTCGGATGTGAGTTCAGAAAATCTATTACAGTCTGCTTTAAAATAATTGCTCCAAATGGTGGGTCTTAGCCTTTCAAAATACACTGCTTGAGAGAAACAAAGTTAAAGCTTTCGTACTTATTATTCAAAATCTGCTTTACGGTGTGTACTTCCTGACAACAAAAGCTACTCCTGTTGTCAGTTTTTTTTAATCAGACATTTGTGTTAACATTTACTAATGTAAATGGTAATGGTTGCTCTACAACAGTGACTACACTTCTTTGTAAAATGCTTTGGGATATCCTGAGGTCATAAAAGGCTCTCTATAAATGCAAGCCCTTTCCCAATAATTTTTTCCTATGTCAACTGTCACAATGAGGTAGCTGCAGGTACTGGCCACTAGTTAACACCTGGAGCAAGATTCTGAAGTCTTTCTCCCAGCACTTGTATGTAAAGATAGTTTAGTTTGAACTGACTATGGACAGTGTTTCAGGCAATTTACTACAATATTTTAAAAAATGAGATTTTATTTCATACTGGTATACCTTTTTAGTAATTTGTATATAAAGGAAACAGCTGCATGAATTTAACAAACACATATATTGCAATTCTCTTAAATGAAGGCAGAAAAAAAGGCCTCCCCAGATGGTGGAATAGATAGGGCCAGGGTGGGAAAGTGCCCTCACAATCAACTTCAATCGAAGTCCATAAATCCTATGTCCAGCTCAGTATACCTAAATCCAAGTTCTGTACACCTACAACAAGCTCTGAGTACCATATGCCCTTGGCCAAGCTCTGTGTGGCTATGGCCAAGGTCTGAATACTTATACCTGAGTTTTGTATACCTATGGTCAGGTTTGTATATACATGGCCAAATTCTCTGTACCTATGACCGAGTTGTTTGTACCTATGACCCAAGTTCTGTGTACGTAAGACCAAGTTCTTTACACCTACAACCTACCTCGGTACACTAGATTGGTAACTTCTGACTTGATAGTTAGTTTGTTGTAGTTTCATGAACTTAGGATGCTAATAGCCCAATTGGCAAAATAATGGTTTGTGCCAGTTTTCTTTACAGTAGTTTCACAATCTCAGCCACGCCATCCGGAAATGAGGCGCTATCCCATGAGGAAGAGCATTAACCTGAGGCTGACTCTTCCTGGGCCACTCTCAGGCGTCTCCTAGTGATCAACAGGATGGACGGTGCAGGCTGCCTGCGCAAGTGGCACTCTACAATGGGAATACTGGATAATGTAGGGCTTTCAACGAAGGGGCAATAAACATTTTTTTTTTGGTGATCTTGTGATCCCGACTTGGGACCACACTCAATGGAAGCAGGTATTAGAGATTTAATCGTACAGTTTTTGTAGTTCCATCGTCAACAATCTTTCCATCAGTGACATTCTGTGTTGGGAGCTCAGTTACTGATTTCAGTAATGCCAGAAATCTTCAACTGTAAACTAATATTACAGCTTCCACTCAGGATTTACCGAAACAGTAACTTTGCTCTTCGACTTCTTTTTTCTCTCTCTAAAGTCTAGAAGATAGCATATGTGGACAAGCACTGAACCTGTTCTTACAATGTTCTTCTCTCTATAATAATAACTCTTTTAACAGAGAACAGAGAAATGTTATAGGAATAGGTTCAGCATTTGTCAGCTAAGATTTTAACAGTTTTATAAACTCATTCTAGACTGTTTGGGGGAAGTTCTCAGTTGAACCAATTTGACACTCCATTCTAAGGTTGGTGCTTGCATGCTAGCCCGAATGAAGTTGAGTATACTGCAGCAATGGGACATTTCCAATCCCCACGGTGGACTGAATAACTGAAAGCTGATTGTATAGTATTCCCAATTTTTGATGGACTACAATTCACAACGTTTTAACAACATTAGCCTCTGAGGGTCACGGTTACAGGAATGTTATTAAGCAAGACCGGGATTTGTTTTGGACTGGAGTGGAGATCATCTTGTACAAGAGGTTGGAACAATAAGGAATTCAGGGCCAGTGTCTTGGATTAGTTTGATCGCCTTGGGTGCTTGGAAAGGAGCATCACAGATATTTTTGCCCCAAAATTACCTTGGATTTAAATCAGGCTTTTCTCCTCCCCCAGGAGATTGCATAGTTTTAGGTGGGGTGGGATGTGGATAATATTTGAGATAACTAATCACAATTGTATGGACTAGGCTGGGTGGAACAGAGGGTCTTTTACCATCTATCAATGTTTGCATTGTAAAGGAGGGACTTAATGAACACTCTCTGATTCTATAACATCCCTTTCTCTACAATCCCGAGTGCCTCTGTGTTTTGTACTGATGATGTTGAACTCGGCATTGACTTCCAGCCAGCACAGGGGGAGCAGCTATTGGGCTTATCCAGGTAGATGACTCAATGACTGAAATAGAATGGGATTCTGCATCAAGGAAGCTCCTCTGGGTTTCTCATGTAAAAAGTAGTCTTATAAAATATAACCATTGAGTGCTGAATGGAGAAGTTCATGGAAGAACTGTGTTCAGCTATTGCCTGCTAGTAACATAGGAAAATTATACCTCCAACATGCAGACATATATTTCAGTGAAGTGTTTTCTAGTAACTGACCCCAGAGCCTGGCTAACTGCTGTGGCCATATCACAACAGAAAATAGTCAGATTCACAAACAAAGTAGCATGAGACATAGAGATGGAGATAGAAACATATAGATACTGTGAATTGTGGACACATATCTGAGCAAGCTTTCTTCTTTTTATTCATTCTCAGCATGTAGGTGTCACTGATGAAGCTGATATTTATTTCCCGTCCATACCTTTCCCTTGTGTAGCTGATAGTGGGTCATCTTCTTGAACTGGTCCATCTGGTGTAGACACACCCACAGTGCTGTTAAGTCAGTTCCAGGATTTTAATCCAGTGACGATGAAGGAATGATGATATATATCCAATTTGGAATAGGGGAAAACCTGCAGGTACTGGCGTTCCCTTGTCTTGGATTTGCAAGGTACTACCAAAGGAGCCTTGGTGAGTTAGTGCAGTGCATCTTGTAGATAGTACACACTGCTGCTACTGTGTGTTGGTGGTGGAAGGAGTGAATGTTTAAGGTGGTGGACAGGATGCCAATAAAGCAGGCTGCTTTGTCCTGGATGGTGTCGAGCTTCTTGTATGGTATTGGAGCTGCACTCATTCAGGCAAGCGGAGAGTATTCCATCACACTCCTGACTCCTGATGGTGGACAAGCTTCGGGATTCAGGAGGTGAGTTTTGCTCTCCCACAGGAACATAACATTGACCTATTCTGGTCATAGTCACCAATCTGCTATTTCAGTCTGAAGACGTTGTGTGATATTTTCCCCCAGATCAGACCTTCCAGGATCAGGGCCCACAGGAAGCCTCGCAAGCTGATGTCATTACTTCATTTTAGGTTTCCCTATGGGCCATTAAGGAGCACGACTGCTCCAGATCTCAGAAAAAGGCCACAGACCTCCTTTTCTCCAGGCACATCTCTTGCACTCAGTTGTCTACAGAAATTAGTGGGCACCATTGTCAGAGGCCCCTAGCTCCAGCCTCCAAATTCCCACTGCCACCTGTCAGTCAGGTCATGGAATTGGCTAGGTTTGAGCGTTACTCTGACAGTCTTTGTTTGAATGAGGTCTCGTCAGGCTGCCACAATACCCAGACTCCCTGATTCAGGGTTCGCACTCACCCAACCCACACGGCCATTTTTAAAATCAGGGGTCTTACCTCTGTGCTTACACATGTCGCTTCGGATTTTACTAAACTGTGCAGAGTTGAGGAGGATCCATTCAAGCATCATGGAGATTAAAGCATTGCCAACCTCACTCAAACCTTGCTGAAAAACCATCTGGTGTTCACAGAGACAGACTACACACAGGCATGTACGGGGTAACACATGGGTAGCATCATGCTACTGGACAATGATGAACTGAGGGATTTGGACATCATAAATTCCTTTACCTCTGCTATTAAATATTGGCCCAGAATTTGCCAGAGCGCTGCATCTCATGGTATACCCCATGAATTGGATTATTTCCCTCAACCTTCAGCTCAAAGATGTTCCTGGAGGTGTGAGGGCGATGGGACATCTGGAACCTCGGTGAATGACGGGATCAATAATCTATCTCTTTAACCAATGAGATTTAAGGAAAGAGAAAGAACAGAGGAAAGAAGGAGGTGGAAATAGAGTCAAATCAGATACAGAAAGAGAAATAAAAAGAACGTAAGATTGGATTAAGAGAGAGAGGAAAAATAGACAATAAAGGAAAAGTAAGAAAAAATGTAAAATAAAAGTCTTTAGGAACAATTTACTATCTGCAGGAATGAGACCCCAAGATATTAATCATTCCCTCTCTGGAGCAAACAGGTTGAGTGGCAGTGCAGGAACATAAATCTTGTCATTAAGAGGATCTTATAACATTAAGTACCAGTCCTAACATTTTGTGTCAAATTTAATTCATATTTACACCACAAACCCAGCAATTTGTTGGAACTTCTGGGGAGGTTGAGGATAAGCTGCCATTTTCATTAGTATCAGAGTGGATCAGCTCAAACTGTCCAACGACAGATATTGATTCACTACCCCTGATCTATCTGTCTCCCTTACTGGTATCTTTACATGCTAATAATAACGAGTGCTGTTACTTTTCCAGCAAATTCTGGGCCAATGTATTGGTTTTTTTATTGGGTTATACACAATTTGAAAGCTCCCAAATTGCCTAATGTTTCTGTTCCAATTCTGCAATAGATACAAGATCAAGTAGCTGACTTGTAGGCAATGGTGTATGCATGTTCCCATCCTGTTTCACAATCCTGGTTTGGTTTCCACATACTTGACAAAAGTCCATCCTCATCAATTCACCAGTGGCTTATGCCATTTGGTCATGGCCTATTTTCAGTGTTAGCTGTGGTTCAGTGCATCACACTCTTGGCTCTGCAGCTGAAGGGTGTGGGTTAACTTGAGCACATAATTGAGGCTAACAATCCAGTGCACTACAGAGGAAGTTCAAGTCTTTCATTTTTTCTTGGGTGGGTTGGAAGGTGGGTGGTGGTAGTTGCTGACCAACAGTTAGAAACTGCAACAACATAGGAAAGATATAATTTAAACGATCCCACCTATTATAAGAATATATTCACTGAGCCTATGCTCCCAGGTGAGAGCCATGCTTAAAAGCAATGTGGTCACAGATAAGATGTCAACCACGTTGTGCTGATTCTGTGGCTTGCGCTCCCTTTGAAGATGATGCTCTGCTAGGAATGTGTAATCAGCCAATTATCCTCATCAGTCCATTTTCAGATTCGCTCATGCATACTCCATCGCTTTCCCTTCCATTCTGGGGCTGTTTACTCACCTTTGACTATTTGATGCTTCTTCAGAGCTTGGGGTAGCCTTACCTTTTTAACATTTCACAGGTTAGTAAACCCACTTGCTGGCCTTTGGCAACTGTGCAGGTCAGTTTTGCTCATGATGAACATGTTGGAAAACGCTGAATGCATGGGTTATACCAAGCTGTTTCCTTACCAACAATTGTGGTTGCCACAACACTGGCCAGCGGAGTATCACAAGTATGGTTGGCAAGCACAGTATTGAATGTTAGGAAGTTTGAGTTTGTTGATGGCTATCTTATTTCTGGGAGAGTAGCATTCTGGGCAGTTGAGTGTCCTCCTTAACTAACTTTCATCCAAAACTCTGCTGCCCGTATCCTAACTCACTCCAAGTCTTATGCACTTATCACCCTACACTTGCTGACATACACTGGTTCCTGGTCCGCAATACCTGCATTTTAAAATTACCACCCTTATGTTCAAATCCTTCATTGCCTTGCCCCTCTCTATTTCTGTAATCTCCTCCAGCCCTCAAATCTCCGAGATATCTACACTCCTCTAATTCCAGCCTCTTGGGCATCCCTATATTTAAATGCTCCACCATTGATGGCTGCGCCTTCAGCTGCCTGATCCCTAAGCTCTGGAAATTTCTTCCCTACACCTTTCAAATCTCTACCTTTCTTTAAACGTTCTTCAAATCTACCTCTTTGACCCAAGCTTTTGGTCACCTCTCCTAATATCTCTTCATGAGCTGTGTAATTTAGTATTGTAGTGCTCTCGGGGAGTGCCTAGGGACATTTTACATAAAGGTGCCACATAAATGATCGTTACTGTCTTTTCCCTTTCAGATGCAGATTGCCTTGCTGTACATGTCAAGCTCATCTCATTACTTCATTATGGTATAATATGGGAATTAATTTCTAAGGGAATGAAAAAACCGGCATATTTGCAGATTGCTTCTCAAAGTGCTACTTGATTCATGAGGCTGTCAGTGGCTGTATGGAGCCGTGTTATTTCTGAGCAAGCAGGTTTCAGGCAGGCATGCAGGCAGGCAGGTGGCCTCTCAGACCGACAGTTGGCACCTACTTATTGCAGGGGCAGGAACAAAGACCACAGCATTTGCCCAGATCCGACAGATTTTTTTCTGCTTCTTTCATGTCCTTATTGATTTGATCCATTCCCTCTTCAATCCTCTCCAGTTGCTCTGAATGAGGAAGACAGTTAGTTTCCACAGACACCGACAACAAAACGAACAGGGGATCAGTGAACCTCACAAACTGATCGGGGTTGAACCAAGGCAATTGCAAAATGGGGCATAGATGCTCTTGGAGAAGCTTCAGGATGTTGGACATTGATGTCCCCAGTTGGCACCCATACCACAGTTTACACCGCCCCAATCAGCGAGGGATTCCCTCATCCCTCTGACGAGCTACACACTTGTTGAGTGAAGAAAAAGAGAGAAATTGACAGACAAAAAAAAACAATACGACATGGACACAGGAGTTTCTTACATAACCCTAGCTCAGTATACAGAATGTAGGCCCTTGAAGTGCTATTGAATGCCAATGGCTCAGGGGCAAATGGAAAGGTCCCAGGGCTTTGCTTTACCCTTTCCCTGTGATTGTTCATCAGGACAGGATGTTCACCCTGGAGTTTCTGCATAATACAGCATAGAAATTGCTTCAGAGGAGAGATCTTTTTACATGGCTCCAATAACATACTTTGACTGACTTTTTCATTTCTCACGCTAGCCCACCTTGAGGTGTCTTTACTTACAAACAGCTTGTGTGCTCTATAAATTTAGTGAAGATTGCCCAACCTCATTTCACATAGGATTCTCCAACAGCCAGTAGGCTGGGGGCTGTCTCATTTGCCTTGTCTGAACTGAGCTGAAACCTGGATCTCAGAGGTACAGGACAATGTGACAACCCACTGCACCTCCCATGATCCATTTGCCAGGTCTCAAAGGCTTCCCTGGTCCTTTAGGCCTTGATGTAGCCCACCTGAATGCAATTGTGCAAAGTCAAGTAAGGCAAATCAACAGAGGGGAATTTTCAAAGTTAATTTATTAGCGACTATCTTTTACTTACGTTCACTAGAATGGGAGATCAAAACTAGGGGCTATAATATAAGGTAGTCACAAATAAATCAGATAGGGAATTCAGGGAAACTTCTTTACCCAGAGAGTCGTTCAACTGTGGAACCTGAGGAGTGGGCGAGTTGAACTGCATAGATGTATTTAATGGGAAGTTAAATGTAAACATGAAGGAGAAAGGAATAGAAGGATATGCTGATGCAGTGAGATGAAGAGGGGTAAGAGGAGACTCACTCGGAGCTTGGACTGGTTGAGCTGAATGGCCTGTTTCTGGGCTCTCTATTCCATGTAATTCTACGTAAAGCATTGCACATAGAATGCTAAAACAAACAACTGTCCGAACTGATGACCAAATGATCAAGGTGCTTGTCTAAGTGTTAATTTAAATGATCTAAATAGGCACTAACAGTTGCCAGTTAGCTCTGTTGGCTACATTGGCTAGCTTGTGGTTCAGAATAGCACCAACAGTGCGGGTTCAATTTCTGTATTGGACCCAAGTGGACTTGCCTCTTAGCCCTGTCCCTAAGAATGGAAGGCAATAGCAACTATCACTGACAAAAGTTGCCAAGGGTCTGTTGTCAGGTAGAGCATAAATGAATGAAATTGGAGACAGTGTTGTACTGAATGTGTTAAATATTTAGCCCACTAATGTTGGTAATGTTAAGCTTTAGACTGAAGGTAGTGAATTGTTTGTTTATTCTCTGACCTAAAAGGATCGATTAATTTTATAATTTAGTTTTATTGCCTGCTGGAGAGTCACTGCAGGGTTTACAACTCTGATAGGGTACCGATCAAAGTAATTTGTTTAAGCTTCCCTTCTGTGCACTGTTGTTACCTGGTTAAGATAGACGTTCAGTTACCAACAAAGGAATGCTCAGCAAATGTATTAACCAGAGGGATTATACCTCTATATTGGATGTCTCTCCAGGGTACGAGGCACTTGGCTGAAATTTATGACAGACTGGTATTTGGGCAGCTGCATGCCAATAGCATTCCTGCAGTGAGATACTAACTACAGTCCTCCATCTCAATTCACAAATTAGTTACCAGTTGGAACTATATCGGTGCCTGTTTTACTGTATACTTGGTCCTGTATCATGCTTTGAAAGAAGGCTCCCCCTAGAGAATTATCTGGTAAAGGCAGTGAACCAGACAGACTAGGCATGTTCCAAGTTTTACCAATGTTCTGGTGTTGGGCTGAGCTCAAGTAGCAGTGAAATGGAAGTGGCTTTAGTACTAACGGGCTGGGGAAGAAGTGGGGAAACAGCCAGGGTTCCCACATTCCAGCTCTGGAAAATGCAAATGAGCCAGAAGAGGACCAAATAGGGAGATTTGTGATGCACCCCATGGTTAATCAGCCTACCATCACTTTACAATAGTTTACTTTACACTGTGCCTCACTTTCAGTGAGTGGGTTAACATGTCATATTTAGACCTTGGGTTAATGAGTGTGGTAATTATATTGTTGCCTTAACAAAGTCAGTTTAGGTTCAAGGGTGGAGAATGGGCCAGATGGGAGAGGTAGAGTAAGGGTCAGGTGGATCATTCCCCCACCTGCAGTCAGTGACTGTAGAGCAGAGATGCTGGGTGGGGAGGGGGGTTGGGGGTGTGGCAGGGAAGGAAATAAATATACTCAACCTTGAGTAAAATGTGCAGTAATCAAATCCGAAGGCTACCGGCTGCCAGTCTAAGGTCCGCTTCTAAAAGTCGTAGAAACAAACATAGCCCAGGACTCCCAACCCCAGCAGGCAGAAGGTGCCAACACACTGATTTCTATTTAATAGGCTTCCTACACAAATGATTTCCTTCTCTGACTTACTGACTAGGTAATGAGTAGTCACCCACATTGGCAAGGCAAATAATTCACTTTGCAGCACCGAAGTGAGGTGGATGCTGAAAACTTAAATGGCAGGAACTTAGTGATAAAAAGAACAAATAACGATCTTTCAGCGCTGAGGATTAATGTGAATAGTTAAAGCGGGTGACAATTTGCAGGGCTCTGGGAGAAAGGCAGTGGGTCTAATTGGAAAACTCTTTCAAAGAGTCAGCACAAACACGATTGGCCAAATGGCTTCCTGAGCTGAAGGATTATGATTCTATTTGGAGCCTTTCTCAGCAGTGATGATGCACAGCCTTACACTCTGCCCTTATTGCTACTCTGGGCACTGTTCCCAGTCACTAGTGTTGCTTTATTAATGGAAGGAGTTGGCGGCTGGTGTTATAATGCTAGTTCTGTGTTGCAAGTTAGCTGCATGTTTGCAGCTAACACTACAGATCTGCACCTACCTTCCTGCTTACCAGCAGGCTGACAGGACAGTATCCTAATGTGTGCAAGTGCCCGCAGAGGTGGTTTGGTGGCATGTTGATGGGTGCCATTAGGCAGGCTAAATAAAATGCCTTCTTTCAAGCAGTATCACTGAAATTATGGCACACTGTCATTGATCCATTTGGGCTTTGCCCCATCATCGAGGAGGATCCTTAGCCAGAAATAATCACATCTCAAATAGTGACTTTTAAGAAGTGTTTATTTTTGGCAGGGCTCACACCATGGCGACCTTGAGATGTGGGTCCAGTCACAGGTAAAACTGTTTGGTCTTGTTAAGAACCTAAAATTACCCTTACCTAAAATTAGATAAAATATACAGCACCGGTGCCAGTGCTACTTCATGCCCAATTTGGTTGATGAACCCAAAACTGGTGCTATAAAAATGCAGGGCCTAATGCCTATTTCAGGCTTCTGCTAGAGGCACCTAAAAAAATCCTTCCAGAAATTGGGTCAGATGTCTTTCAGGCAAGATTGGGGTTTAGGGCACTGGTGTCGGAAATTGACCTATCATTGCACCTATTCTGCACCAGTTTTACTCCTGGCATTTCTACCCCAGTGTCTTCAGGATGGGAGGAGGAAAACAGGGGGAAAAACACAAAATTAAAAATTAATTTCCTCTAGAACCTCAGCAGATTTACAGCCACCCAGGGCTTGAGAGCTCAATCTCCTCTATCTGGGCAGGTTCCAAGTCATTGTTGTGAAAACACAGAACTGGAAAACACTGCAATATTCATTCTTCACACGTATAACATTTTAGAGAGCCAGAATGACAAGGATGAGGAGCCTTGTCATTGCTGGCAGCTCTGACTCATTCCATCTATCCATCTGTTCTCTGTTCTCTGTTTGGACATTTAAATTTCCCTCATCAACAATTCTACTGCTCCTTTTGCAAGAAGATTGCTCAACTAGTGAGGAGCTATAGACAATTTGACTAGTCTTGTGTTGACACTTTACTGTTCACACCATGGTGTGAGGCTAGGTCCTGCTTGAACATCATTCTCACTGACCTATGTGGCTCACTCCACCCCCAACACCTTCAAATTAAAATTATCATCATTTAATCCCTCCACAATTGCATTTCTCCCTATATTGAACCTTCTCTGCAGCACCACCACACTTCCCATCTCAAGTTCTCCGTTCCTCTGACTTCAGATTCCTCTGATGTATAAAAGGTTTATCCGCAAGATAAGGGTTCTTGGAGTTGGAGGTAATATTTTAGCTGGGTAGAGGATTGGTTAATGAATAGATAAAAGAGAGTGGGCATAAACAGGGTTTTTCAAGTTGGCAGGCAGTGAATAGTGGAGTGCCGCAAGTGTTATAATATGCCTTTAAGGGGTAGCAGCATGACGTTACTGGAAGGGAAGTGTGCATGCGGTCCAGTTTTAGTTTCACTTTTGTCTGTGAGCAGAACACAGCACAGCTCTGATGTCTTCAAACTTTCTACCTTTGTGTCTCGTGCCTAGTGTCAATAAATGAATCCACAATGTGTTTACCCAGTCCCTTACGAGTGATTGGCGCCTTCATTTCATTATAACTACATGACAGCAAGGATCAGTGGTGGATCCTCAGCTATTTACAATCTACATTCATGACTTAGATGAAGAGACAGAGAGTAATGTATCAACATTTGCTGATGATGCCAAGCTAGGTGGAAGGTAAGCTGTGGGGAGGACACAGAGAGGCTGCAAAGAGATACAGACAGGTTAGGTGAGTGGGCAACAAGATGGCAGATGGAATATAAAAAGGGAAGTGTGAAGTCACTTTGGTCTTAAGAATGAAAAAGCATTTTTTTTAAAAGAGGCGAAATTTGTAAATGTTATGTTCAAAGAGACTTGGGTGTGTTTGTACAAGGAACATAGAAAGCCTGCATGGAGGTGCAGCAAGTAGTTAGGAAGGCAAATGGCATGTTGGCCTTTATCGCAAGGAGATTGGAGTACAAAAATAAAGAAATCTTGCTACATTTGTACAGGCCGCATTTGGAATACCGTTTTGGCCTCCACATTTAAGAAAGGATATATTTACATTGGAAACGGTACAGCGAAGGTTCACTAAATTGGTCCCTGGGATGAGGAGGTTGTCCTATGATTAGAAGCTGAGTAAATTGGGCTTATATTCTCTGGAGTTTGGAAGAATGAGAAGCGATCTCATTGAAACCTACAAAATTCTGAAGGGGTTTGATAGGGTGGACGCTGAGAGATTGTTTCTGCTGATCAGGGAATCTAAAACACTGGGTGGGTTGGTGGGGTTTGGGGGGGGGTTGGGGGGAGGTGGCAGTGGGGAGCACTGTCTCAGGATAAGGGGCTAATCATTTAGGACTGAGATGAGGAGAAATTACTTCACTCAAAGGGTTGTGAATTTTTGGAATTCTCTACCTCAGAGGGTTTGTGGATGCTCCATCATTGAATATATTTACTGCTGGGATAGACAGGTTTTTGGTCTCCCAGGGAATTAAGGGATATAGGGAGCAGGTGGGAAAATGGAGTTGAAGCCCAAGATCAGCCATGATCATATTGAATGGCAGAGCAGACTCAATGGGCCGTATGGTCTACTTCTGCTTCTATTTCCTGTGTTCTCATGTTCTGGCTTTAGTGCAACATTCCTCTCTCTTTGCCCCAGGTCAGTGGCCATGCCTCCAGCTGACTAGGTCCCAATCTCTGGAATGCTCTTAATTTCCCCCTGAATCTCCTCTCCTTCATGAATAACCTCCTTTGACCAAGCTATTCCTCCTGAAACCTCTTATGTTGGTTCAAAGATCCAATCTCTTCACATGTCTGTGATGACCTTGAATCATCTTGCTACATTAAAGCTGCTATACAATTGCAAATGATTCTATGATAAATGGTGCTTGTAAGAACTGTTCCCTGTTTAGACTTGAGACTAAAACCAGGGGACATAATCTCAGGATAAGACTGAGATGAAGAGGAATTTCTTCACTCAAAGGGTGGTGAATCTTTGGAATTCTCTACTCTAGAGGGCTGTGGAGGCTCAATCATTATGTTCAAGACAGAAATCGATAGACATCAAGGGATTTAGTGTGGGAAAGTGGCATTGAGGTAGATGCTCAGCCATAATCTAACTGAATGGTAGAGCAGGCTTGATGGGCTGAATGGCCTACTCCTGTACCTATGCTCCTCACTGCTTGAGATGAGCTCCCTGTGAGTGCCATGCCCCTCTGGGTTTGCTCAATCACAGAGTAACCTCTTCCATGCACTTAATGCTTTTAGCAGCCCTTAGCCCCATTGGATTCTTCCATTCCTCCTACCACAAAGTATCACTTGTCTGTGAAGCCAAAAGTAGCATCTGTTCTATGAATTTTTAGTTCAGGATGCTGAGAAATGGAATATTTTCCAACTTGCACTTCATACCCTGGCATCTTGTAGAACATGGGGAAGAATTTTCACTCTTCCCTGACCCAACAATAGGGGTCATTTTAACCAAAGTTAATGAGAGGAAACAGCCATTGAAGCCAACAGAGAGGAGAATGAGGCTGGGAGCAAACAAGTTTCTCTGATGCCAAATCCACCATTAAGATGATCTTTAATTTATTTTAATGCTGTGACCTGTTACAATCTGGAATGCAGCTCCTGAGAAGATCTTGGAAGCAGACCAAGAGGAGAATTAGATAAATACGTGAAAAGAAGAATTGACCTGGCAATGGGGAAAGAGCAGAGAATTGCGGTGAAGCGGGCAGCTCTTTCCAAGGGCCAGCCCAGGTACAAAGGGCAGCATGGCCTCTTTCTGTGCTGTAAGATTCTTTGGCCCTGATATTAATAGAGGACTGGGGAGCCTGGAATCAGAAGAACCCAGCAAGACTGAAGACGTGGAGTCTGGGTCTCATCAGAATATCCACGGGTCGAGTCATACCCGCAATCAGCCAGACTGACGTAATGACCAGTGGGCGAGAGACAAAACCCAGCACGGGAACATCTGCTCCAGAATGCAGTCCAAGCTGGGTGTCCAGGTGGAGTGGGAATCCAGAGCGAGGGGAAGCCTGGGTGTGAGACTTGGATGGAGGCTGATAGGCAGAGGAGGGGAGCAGAGGCTATGGACAGTAATCAGAGTTTAGTAGAGGCCTGGGGGGATTGGGGAGCATCCTACTGAAAGCAGATCTTGAGGACTCAGCAGTTCCTGCCTTGGATTAGCTGCTGGGCAGCCGGCAGCTCAACACACACTTTCCATTAAATCATCCAGCCATCACTTTAGAATGTTAATGAGGACCTTGGCTGTCCCTAGGGGCCTCGTCAATGCCCTGATTTCTCTGCCTGATAATTCAAAAGGGTTTTGCCCAAACCTGATATTTTAAACTCCCTTCCCAGCCTAACCCTTTCCTGCCTGTCGTGGAAGGGGTGGGGTGGCTGAGGGTGCTGGGTGGGGTGGTTGAGGTTGCTGAGTGGGGTGGTTGAGGGTGTTGGGTGGGGTGGTTGAGGGTGTTGGGTGGGGTGGCTGAGGGTGTTGGGTGCAGTGGCTGAGGGTGTTGGGTGGGGTGGTTGAGGGTGTTGGGTGCAGTGGCTGAGGGCACAAGGTTGGATAGCTGAGGGCTCAGGCTGGGATGGGGTGGTTCAGGGCACGGGTCGGGGAGATGTTAATTGCAAGGCCCATGTATCTCAGCCTATGGCAGCAGAAAGCCTAAGACTGCACCAGTGCAGCATTCTCTAATTCCAAACCAGATACCCCTTTCACTTTTGAGTGAAATTTGCTCAGATTAGTTACACCTGATGCTGAGTTAGGGGCAGTTCCCACCGCAGTCCCAACCCTTTAGTCTGAATGGATTCCCAGAAGTTTAGTTAGGAGAGACAGTGGTATAGTGGTAATGTCACTGGCCTGTTAATCTAAAGACCTAGGCTTATACTGTATGGACAGAGGTTCAAATCCCCTTGACAGCTAGTGGAATTTAACACTCAATTAATACAGTTTGGAATATAAAGCTGGTTTCAGTAATGGTGATCATGAAACTATCATTGATTGTTGTGAAAGCCCATCTGGTTCACTAATGTCCTTTAGGGAAGGAAATCTACCATCCTTACCTGGTCTGGTCTGGCCTACAGGTGACTTCATAGCTGACTCTTAACTACCTTCTGAATCAGCCTGGCAAGTCTTTCAGTTCAAAGGCAATTAGGGATGGGCAATGAATGCTGGCCTTGCCAGTGATGCCCACATCCCATGAAAGAATAAAGGAGACACACAACATCCTCTGAACAAATAACTTTAATAACAACTAAACATGAAGAAAAATTTTTCTGCTTCAGTTTTAATACCCTTTACGCACTTTTTAAAACCTAAACTTGTTAACAACCTCACTAAATAGTGCACAGAGAATTTTGACACAAAGGTTGGGAAATTGCCAGGTTTCCAGGATTACTGGGGTTACAATTCATAGACACTGTTCGGAAGCTGCAGAGATCTTTCAGAGATATTTTTCAGAAATAGATCACAGGCCCTGAACATTTGAATCGGAAGGACACAGGCTGGGATTAGGGTGTGAGGAGGGTGTGAGGATTGGAGGGAGGGAGAAGGCCATGGGGTTTCACGCCTCCCCCATGCTACGTATCCTGCCAATGGAATTCTAGGCATTCACACAAAGTAGAAATAACATTTGTTACCTGCATATTAACTGAGAGTTGGGAATGATCAGATCAGTTAGTGTCTTGAATGCAAAAACATTGATCTAAGGTAGTGTTATCCAGGACTGAAATTGTCACAAATCAACTGAAGTTAGAAGTTTGGAGAAATTGTATTGTGATCTTGGAAAGCACTACCTGACAGGACAGAGGAAGCAGATTCAGTCGTAACTTTTGAAGGAATGATTTGATGAAATGTTCTGTACATTGAGATTTGTTGGAACCCAGAATGTTTTACCACAGCAAGTACTTGAGGCAGAGTCCAGGATGAATTTTAAAGAAGGTTTGAAGTTAATGGAGGAGAGCAGGGCAGAAGGATTAGTTTCAGCCTCCTCTCGTAAAGGGGGGACACTTACACAATGGGCCAAACGGCCTCCGTCTGCTGTAAACCTCCAAGTTCTATGAAGCATGGATTTGAGTACTGTAGACAAATGCTAGTATTTTAAAATTAGCAGAGGATTGAAAATTAGAAGTGAGTTCACTGGGCAATGTTTCATGGTTGGATGAAGAACTTCCATAATTCTATGAATTAGGCGTCACAGGAGACTTTTTGACTCATCATGCCTGTGAACCTTTCCCTTTTTAAGATCCAATTCCCTCCCTCACAATGTTAGGGAATGGCAAGCTGTTTGATGCACATGGAGGATGCACTGCTTGGATCAGATATGTTAATGTACATCTCGTTCTCTGCCATCCGTCAAAACTATTTACAAAAAGAATTCACATTATTGCCTTTGTTGAACGCTGCTCAGGGCAGCCATTTGTCCAAAGATGAACTGTGTGTTTTGTGGAATGGGGCGCCTACTCCCCCATGGCCTTATGTTTTTAAAACTATAACAGGATGGATTTTACAATCAGTTGATAGGTGTAGAAGAACCAGAGGTGAGATGAAGAAGAATATTTTCATAAATCATGCTGGGTGATCACATGGTTGGGGATTTAGTGATCACATGGTTGTGGGCAGGATTAGTGATCACATGGTTTGGGGAATTGATGATCATGATTGAGGATTGATCATATGGTTGGGGAACTGAACATGTGATTGGGGGAATTTGGTGATCAAATGGTTCAGGGATTTGGTGATCACATGGTTGGGGAATTGGTAATCACCTGGTTGGGGGAATTGATGATCACATGGTTGTGGGAATGGGTGATCACATGGTTGTGGGAATGGGTGATCACATGGTTGTGGGAATGGGTGATCACATGGTTGTGGGAATGGGTGATCACATGGTTGTGGGAATGGGTGATCGCATGGTTGGGGACTGATCATATGGTTCAGCGATTGGTGATCGCATGGTTGGGGGATTTGGTGATCACATGGTTGGGGGATTTGGTGTTCACATGGTCGGGGAATTGATGATTACATGGTTGCAGGAATGGATGATCACATGGTTGGGGATTTGGTAATCACATGGTTAGGGGATTTGATGTTCACATGTTTGGGGATTTGGTAATCAGGTGGTTGGGGATTGATCATATGGTTGAGCGATTGGTGATCACACGGTTGGAGGATTTGGTGATCACATGGTTGGGGGATTTGGTGATCAAATGGTTGGTGCAGAATTGATGATCACATGGTTGAGGATTTGGTGATCATGACTGGGGGATTGATCATATTGTTGGTGGACTCTTGATTATATGATTGGGGGGATTTGGTGATTATATGGTGCAGAATTGGCGATCACACGTTTTGGGGATTGGCAATTTCACCATTCCTGTATTGGTGATTTTAGTTTGGCAGCAACAGTCTTTTGCCTCTCCTCCAGCTCCCTAAGTTACCATCCCAAAACATTATTCTTTCTGGTGGGTAAATATAGTTCGCAAAAATGTGAATGAGTAGCTTGCAGTTTTGGTTAATAGAAAGCCTGGTTATGAACCTATGCATGCAATAGGCTGGAATGGCCCCTCAGTTAGCTCAGTGTGGTTTGCTTATCATGAAGGTGCTATTTCACCCTGCCTTACCCATACATATACTAGACAATGAGCGTCACCAGGTTGGCTGATCCTGAAGGAGACCACAGCCAAATATTCAGCCTCCTGAATGTTCATGAGAGGGAACTTTGCCTGATTTGTTCCCTAACCTCCCCCTAGCTAGGATCAGCTAACTCAGCATAGATCAAGGGCTGAAACAAAGACCATTTGGACAGCATAGCTCAGTATCAGAAAGGGTTTGAACTATTGGAAGAAATTGTGCTCTCCATGTGAGGAATTACGCCATCCAGTAAAACTTAAATCAGCACCTTTCAATGTGGTTAATGTTTTACATCATTGCCCCTCCCCGTCCCAGATATGTACCCATATCATTGAAATCCATTTACCTCCTTGTTCATCCAACATGACAAGAGTCCTGATCCCAGCATCTTTGCTCTGTGTGAGTTGATAAGAAAAAAAATGTTAGAGCGACAGAATGGGAATTGTCCAGAACTGCACAAGTGAAATACCAGCTCTTGCCTGTATATCAGTAATTCAATCCATTTACATCCTATTTAATAGATTGCTGATAAACATATAACCAATGCATGCTGGAAAAAGCAGATCAGCATTAGGATTTAAACAAATTACACACAAGCATTAGCAACGAAGTTGCATCTCAACCATCACTAAATCTCCATCATAATGCGTCACAGTTCTTGTAGAAATTAAATTCTGTGTAAATTAAAGGAAAGGCACTTCTCATTAGGGCATTCCAAAGTGGTTTACAGCCAAAGGGGTCTTTTTGAAATGTTGTTATCATCTCATTAATTCGACTTTGCATTACACCACACAGGGTTGTGAGTAAATCTAGGCAAGCAGTGAAAATTCCACTCAACCTACACAGGCTCATTTCTAATATTAATGAGTGTAAACTTCTGGAAGAACAAATTGGAAGGAATGAAAACACAATTAATAATGGATGTATCTCATGCTGTCTTTTAAGGCATCCGGCATGATATCTGCCAGTTCTGATATTTAATTAAATTACTTTCTATTTAAACAGCCTCACTTCAAACTCCATAAGCAGACTCTGTCCTGCACCAATCCAGAAGATTCAGGTTTTCAGATCTGTCATTGTGGAGTTGTGTGACACTGAAGATTAGGTTTCAATGACACTACTTTCAAACTGTTCCCTCTAAGCTGCGCAGAAACCCAGAAATTCCCACAAAGGTCAAGCACAAGTTTAAGTCACCACTGCATGCAGCCAGGGAAAATAATGTAAAGGTCCCATACATTCAAATGATAGCAGAATAGACCAAAAAATAATTAGAGGCTATATGACTTGCAGGAGTCTGTTCAGATCTGTTAAACATGTCTCTTGCTGCACTTCCTGCTCGCTCTCTGCATGAATAATGGAATAGTAAATATTGACGAGAGTGAACAGTGAACAAAGACCAAAGTAAACACGGACCAGAATAAAGATAGACCAGAACAAACATGGACCAGAGTGAACATCAACCAGAGCGAACACGGACCAGAGTGAACACAGATCATGGTAAATACAATCTAGTGTGAACACAGGCCAGAGTGAACACAGACTAGAGTGAACACGGATCAGAATACATTCAGACCATAGTACTCGAGTAATCTGAATAATCACTTGTAATCCAGTGTAAATATGAGGTATAAAAGAAAACCAAATATTGTCGAGGTCACAAACGAATATTAAACATGTATGTATCTGACAAAGACCATTCTGGATAAATAGTCTGTTTTGAAATTTCTGGATTGTTATATTCGCCTGGATTTCCCTCACATCATCTTTCACTCTCAAATATTTTACCAAACAATCTTATCAGTGTCCTTCTCTTTTACAGTTCTGATGAAGGGTTGCCACCCAGACTGTAAGCCTATCCTTTCGTAATGAAAGCTGTGTCTGACGACGCTCCTTTGAAGCATCTTGCAGCTGCAATCTCCTCTAGGGCCACTCCTGATGATGGCAGCAGCTCCTCCGCCCCTCCGCTAGTGGCCATCACATCTGAACAGTCCATGATGACGAGGAGTGCCCAGCCATGGCGCTGGACTCTCCCACCCTTCAGAGGCCCCAGCCTCCAGAGGATGGCTGCCAAGGTCATCAAGGTCGATAGGCCATCAGAGTTAGCAGCCCCTACCTCCAATCCAGCTGCCAGTGAGGGGGAAGCACCAAGATGTAGCACTCACAAATGGAAATTTAAGTTACAATGGTCACATTAGGGGGTTTCAAGGGTGACTAAGGTTTCCTTGGCACATGCGTAATGGTGCATATATATCTTTGCCTTGGTGGAGAAGAAAAGATTTGATGTTTCGAGTCCTCATGACCCTTCGACAGTGATTGTTTATTCAGTTCTGTCGAAGGGTCATGAGGACTCGAAACGTCAACTCTTTTCTTCTCCGCCGATGCTGCCAGACCTGCTGAGTTTTACCAGAAAATTCTGTTTTTGTTTTTGTTTTGGATTTCCAGCATCCGCAGTTTTTTGTTTTTATTTTTATATCTTTGCCTTGATTATTATGATATGACATTATTTTCAATGGCCGTAGTTATTTGCAATTGCAATTGTTAGGGAAGAGGCCTGGGAGTCATGTGTCACAAATATAAAGGGCCGCAAGGTTTATTTCAGATGTCAGGACTTGAGTGAAGTGTGACACTTATCAGCACTGATCGGTTAGGTGGTGTTTCCCTTGCCATCACTTTGACTCCTTGCTTTGGATTCCTAACTGAAAGTCCTCTGAATCAAGGCCTCCCTGGTCTCCCTGCCTCCCAATTTCATCACATTGGGATCCTGCTCCTCACCCTGGGGCTCCCCAGTCTCCCCCTCAGACTCAGCACTCGATTCATCCTCTGCGACCAGTGGAGTAGGATTGCTGTCTTCATCCTCCAACGGATTCCCCTTGACAGGACCGTTTATGTCTTGAGTCTATCAATTCACTAATCGAGTAAACTCAAATTGCACGCCCTCATATACACTTGTTAGTTGATGCTCGCTATCAATAACAACATAATAACAAACTGTGATTGTTTTTTGCAACAGAGGGCAGAGCACTAAATCCTTGCATGCTCCGACAACCACCTCCAGCTCTAGATGTACAGTTAGCTAGGAGCCCATGCTGTACAGTGATTGGTCAGTACTGTCACATGATTAGTCCACTTGCATTCTCTTAAAGGTACATGGTACTTCACTTTACCACAGAGACAGAGTGTGCAGTGCGCAGCATACAACAGCAATAGCAATCAGGAGGATATTACAGTGATCCCTCTGAGAGATCAAGGCAGTGAAATCTCACCTTGAGTAGGCCTATGGCCCTCTCAGTGCCTGCCCTTGTGGAGGCTGACCTCAGCTGCAGTCCTTGGGTGTCTCAGCAGCATCATCAGACTCCTTTCCAGCGGATAGCCTTTGTCCCCTAGGAGCCAGCTTTCCAAGCATGCCGGAGCAATTAACAGCCTCAGCACCCGGGAATGATGGAGGACGGAGGCATCATGACAGCTTCCTGGATACCTGGCACAAGCCTGCAGTATCTGACTCTTGTTGTCACAAACGACCGGAACATTGAGAGAGTGGAAGCCCTTTCTATTTACAAAGACACCTGGCTCACCCACTTGCACCTTTATGGGCACATGTGTGCAGCCCTGGATACGAGGAAATCCAGCTCTGGCAGCGAATCCTCTGGCTCGCTCTGCCTGGCTGGCCTCATCAGTCCTGATGTCACCCTTCGGAACAGTGCATCTGTGACTAACTTAATGCAGCTGTGGGCAGCCGATTGAGAGAAACCACAGAGAGCTCCTACTGACCCCTCGAAAGAACTGGAGGCATAAAAGTTCAGGGCCACTGTCACCTGCAGAGCCATTGGCACAGGGTGGCCACCTACACAGTTGGATGCAATTTCAGGGTCACTTATTTGGCATACGGAGGTGACAGTTTTCCTGGAGAGGCGGAGCTTTCTTCGACACTGAACCCCTGACATGTTCAGGTAGCATGATCTCTGCCTGTAGACTCTGCCTTCTCCAGAATCTTCTGCTTTGCTCTTCATGGTGGCTCTCCGCCCCCTGTGGCTGCACCTCTCACGGCCATAGGTTCAACGCTGGCATGCTGCCTGTGGGCAAGTAACCCCCTCTCCATTCTGGCCCTCTCCTCCCCTTCTAAGGAGGTCCCTGCAGCAGAGTACACAATCCCTGTTTTTTGTCCCGATGGGGGTTGCACAATTTCTGCTCTGAAGGGTCCTCTCGGCAGAAAGCCTCTGCAAATGCTGACAATTCAGAGAGCTCTGCAGGACACCAGAAAAATGCCAGAAATGATCTCTGCACCAACTCCAAGCAACTCACATCAAAACTCCTAACTACTCACCTTACCAAGTCCCTATGGACCTTTTATCCTGCCCTGGATCTAGAATTCATGAAAACCGTGAAGGCCGCCTGGCCGAGTGGCCTGTGTGCCAAGCGTAAAAGCTCACGGGCTGCTCAAAATTGCTGTCAATTGCTTTTTAAATGGGCTTAATTGGCCCTTTAACTGTTGGTGGGCGTGGTGCCATCTTCCGAGCATGCCCACCAAACAAAATATGGTGAGGCACCATTTCACATTCAAACAAGTCTGCCACGCGGCTGCCCAGCAAGAGCAAAATTCTGGCCCATGTTTAAGCTGTTGTGTAAATACGTGCAGTTGTTGTTGTTGAAACGCTTCTCAGGCTGTTATCAGTAAGGGAAGGCAGCCTCCTTCAAACTTCTTCCGGTGTTGGTGAAACAATAAAACCTAATTTGTACCAGATCCAGGAGGAGTTTTACGCATATTAATAAAAGCTGTTTGAAACACAGATCTCCATCAAACCTTTATTGTTAAACTGCCCTGCAGATACATTGAGTAAAGCTTCCTAATGCGGAGACTTGTTCTTAATGAGTCTCAAACACACATTTCTAATTTCTAAGATGGTTGCATAGGAATATTCAGATGATTTATACAAGTAATTACGTGTCCAGTCATCAGAGAGTTTGCTCGGCTGAAGCCCTTGCTTGGATACTCAGCAGTGTGGAGCTCATGTTGGGTAGTTACCTGCATCTAGAGCTCCATCTGCTGTGGGATATGGAACAACGAGTGAGTTCATATGGTAGCTTGGAAATAAAGAATTCCCTTGAAATAAAAACATTAGGCTTCTCTTCAGTCACTTGAAGAGCTAGAGAGATAAGGCACGGCTCATCTGGAAAATCTCTTTTCCCTGCAAAATCCTCAATGTGTTGTTGTTTCCCAGATCCTCAACTTGGAGAAGTGCAGAGATCCTGGGGGGTGGTGTGACTGGAGGATATGGAGGATATTATAGGGATGGGGAGCAGTGAGACCATGGAGGGACTTGAAAACAAGGATGAGAATTTTATAATTGAGGCTTTGCTTGACTGGGAGCCAAAGTAGGTCAGTGAGTGAAAGGGTGATGGGCGAAGGTGACTTGGTGCAAGTTAGAATATTGGGCAGTAGAGTTTTGGGTGAGGTCAAGTTTACAGAGGGTGCAAGGCAGGAGGCCAATCAGGATAGCACTAGAATGGTTGAGAGAGGTAACAATGGCACAGATGAGGGCTTCAGCTCAGATAAGGTTCAGTTAGAATGTCAAGGTTGAGAACAAATTGGTTCAGCCTCAGTCAGTTACCTAGGTGAAGGATGGCCTGAAGGCTAATTAATGGAGTTTGTGACAGGGACCAAAAACACTGACTTCAGTCTTCCCAATGATTAACTTGTCGGACAAGCAGTGTGACAGTGGAAGGGTTGAAAGAGATGGTGGTGAGGTAGAGCTGGGTGTCGCTGGCATGCATATAAAAACTAACCCAGTGTTTTCAGATGATGTCGCCAGGTGGCGGTATGTAGATGAGAAATAGGAGGGAGCCAACACTGATCCTGGGGTATACCAGAGGTAATGGTATAGGAGTAGGAAGAGACATGACTGCAGGTGATTCTCAGGCTATGATTAGATAGACACAATGGAACCAGATGAAAGCACTTCCACCCAGCTGAATGACACTGGAAAGGTGTTGGAGGAGGATGTATGGTCAACTTTGTCAAAAGCTGCAGGTAAATCAAAAAGGATGAGTGGGATAGTTTGCCATAATTACAATCACATAGGATGCCATTTATGAATTTGATAAGGGCCATTTCAGTACTTTAATGGACACAGATTTGGGAGGCAACAACAGTCTCAAGTACATAACATCAGGGACCTTATCCATCAGTTTTCCTTTTATCTTTCCTCCAATGACCAGTGCTTCTCTACGTATTGCAGAGCAATGCAGACATAGGATGGTTTGCAATGGATTGACTGGTAAATGTGGTGCTGAGCCATATTGGCCAAGAGTTTGAAGAGAGATAGTCAACAGACACAGTAATTAAAGTGTAAGGCTGATTGACCGACATGACATGCCCAGAAAGGAGTGTGCTCACAGGGAGTGATGGCCAAGAAACTAAGGCCCAACTTGTCGCTGAATCAAAAGGGCTCTGTGCCTTAGTCAAAATGGCGCCAGATCTCTGATTCTGGGGATCCTGCCCCGATATCCAGCACCAACCATTTTCGATTTTCATCTGGGGGGGTGGGATAATGGGGATGGGAAGTATTTCCTGTATCTGCAATTCACAGAAGCTGCAGTTTTAAATGTGCTGCTACCTTGATTCAGGGGCAATTTTCGTCACCCAGGTTTCTGAAACACGACTCATGGGCTGTCAAATCATTTAAATCCCTTGCCTTTAAATCTTTGAAAAAGATGTCTGGAGTTTTAATAAAAAAAATCATTGCTTGCTATTTCACTCTGTCTGTTGATATAAGCTAGATGGCTCCGATTACCGAATTACTACTACATGGCTGATTTCATAACCGTCCATTATCACAGTAGGGTGCCTGCCGCTTCACAGTTTGATTGAGATCTACAAATGGTTATAGAATCTTTGAAGTGGAACTATGAATTCCAGTGCGTGTTGCTATAATGTTTCAAAGGAACGTAAGCCTCGTAAATTGCTTTTTATGAATGAGAGTATTTTTTCAATATAGTGAAGCCTGGAATAGACACTTAGGGCAGAATTTTGCCCTTGTCGAGCAGGCTCAACGGGGGCAGGTGGGGTAGGTCAGGAAGCCACCCGCCGCCTGCGATCGGTGCTGGGCCGCGATTTCATGCTGGCGGACCAATTAAGGGCCACGTTTCCCGCCATTGGACGTTCGGAACCTCATTGTAATACATCAGCATATCAGTATTAGCCCAGCCTGCCGGAATTGTGTGTCATCACCCCCCTGCTGGATTGTCTGCTCACTCACGCCGACATATTTCACAACAGCATTTAAAAGGCGTGCACCTAGAGGGCTGCACTTTGAGGGGAGTACACAGTAACGTTGCGGAGCACTCGCCCGTGTCGCCTGTTGGGCTTTAAGGTTGAGGCACGTTGGTGGGGGTGCGCAGCAAGGGCTGCCTTCCGGTTGAAGGTAGCGCACAAGCACGTGAATGGCTGGGGGTGGAGAGCAAGGGAAGCGGCCACTCATTAGGGAAACCTTGTATAAAGTGACCATTGCTCTGTAGCTGAGACAGTTCAAGAGCAGTGACATTGATATGATTGGAGCCTCTAGCTTTTCTGCCACTCATGCAACACAGAGGCATCAAAGTGGACCATGTGCTCCAGAGCTTTACACCCTTCGGGCACAGACTGAAAACTAATGAGCATTTTAGTGGGCTGCAGAACAGTTGGACGACTGGGCACATTGTACAATCTCCTTGCTAAAGCTGGCCAAGGAGCAATCACTGCTGGAGATGCTCACAGCCCCTTGCAATGTCATCATCCCGGTTTGGACCAGTCTTCCCATGGTTCAAGCTAACAGGGCAGCCTTGCAGCCTGGATTAGGAGAATGCCTACAACTGAGTACAACATGCAGTCCGATGGGAAAAGCTGCCACCAATCGGTTGAGTGGAATGAGGTGGAGGTGGATGGGGTTTCAGGCAGCCATGCAGCGTACTAATCTCTGGCCATCCAAGTGGCGGTCAGCACTCCCCAGGATGCATTAAGGGGCCTTCAGACTTAACCAAAACAGGTTCTTAGTGCACCCATGCTAGCCCATGTGTCTCTCTCTTTCATCCTGCAGGAGGATTGAATCAGGATCATGGAGCCTGGTGACCTAGCTGTGTGCCTCGTGGCTTACAGAGAGTGAAGACAATGGGGAAGAGAGTGACTGAGGTGCCTGGATGTGCAGAGGGAGGAGCAGCATCCTCTGGAAGAAAGGGCGGTGGCCGGGACTCCTAAACACACTGCCAAAGAGCCACAGTGAGCAGTTGCTGGTCAATGCCTAGCTAGACTCAGGGTCCATAGATGCCGCCTTTCATTCCTGCAGATGATGGAGAATCAGTGCCACCCAAGACTGCACATGTCTAAGAAACTGGTCAATCACATCTGTCAGCTCATGCAGGATTTGGCACCACGGGGACATGGAGGGCATCCACTGCCAATGCCAATGATAGTGACCGTGGCATTCAATTTCAACGCCAATGGCTCCTTTCAGGACTCCACAGGTGACCTCTGTGGGATCTCACAAGCCTCCACCTACAAATGCATCCATGAGGTCACAGATGCCATCCTTGTGAGAGCACACAACTTTGTACATTTTGGCCGGGACCAGGAGAGCCAGGATGCAGGAGCGATTGGATTTGCCCAGATCTCGGAATTCCCACAGGTGCAGGGTATGATCGACTGCACTCATGTGGCGCTCAGATCTCCATCGCAACACGTAGTCAAATATGTCAACCGCAAGGGATTCCATTCGCTGGATGTACAGCTGGTGTGCGACCAACACAAACGCATCCTGCAGGTCTATGCACAGTTTCCTGGGAGTGTGCATGACTCCTATATTCTCAGTCACAGATCCCTGAAATCTTCCAGAGTGCACAGAGGCTGCAAGGATGGCTCCTCGGGGACAAGGGACACAGAGGCCGTGACTGATGACATCCATGCAGCGGCCTCAGGCTGCAGCAGAGCGAATGTATAAAGAAGCTCATGCTGCAACTCGCAACTTGGTGGAGCAGACCATCAAATGAAAATGAAGTTCTGGTGCAAGGACTGGTCTGGGAGAGCCCTGCAACATAGTTCATGGAGGGTGTCAGGCATCGTCATCGTCTCCTGCACCCTTCACAATCTGGCATTGCAACGGGGAGAGGAGCTGGCTGAGGAGGGAATGGAGGAGCTGGAGGTCTTCTCCAATGAAGAGGACACCAACGGGGATGAGGGTGAGGAGGTGCTCGAAGGCAATGATGATGGGAATGAGGCCCTCGCACTGGCCAGACAAGGTAGGTGTGCTCGGGAGGCCCTCATAGCTGCTAGGTTTGTGGAGATGATGATGATATGCGGTGAGGAGACAACATAGATCCTCACATTGCATCTATGAACGTTTGACTCCAGTCTGGACTATGGCAACGCACATAACCTCTGTGATAATGCTCCTGTCATGGAGATGCAGTGGAGGCCCTAATAGTTGCTCGATTGCAGGTGAACGATGATGACATGCAGTGAGGACACTCCATATTTCTTCACATAGCCTCTGAGAATGTCTGACTCCTGTTTGGTTGAGGGCAACTGGCTTGTGCTCTGTGATCAGGGTCATATCATAGAGACATAAAAACATAGAAAATAGAAGCAGGAGTAGGTCATTCAGCCCTTCGAGCCTGCTCCACCATTCAATGTGATCATGGCTGATCCTCTATCTCAATGCCATACTCCCGCTTTCTCTCCATACCTCTTGACGCCTTTAGAGATAGAAATCTATCTATTTCCTTCTTAAGTATATTCAGTGACTTGGCCTCCACAGCCTCTGTGGTAGAGAATTCCACAGGTTCACTACTGTCTGAGTGAAGAAGTTTCTCCTCATCTCAGTCCTAAATGGCCTACCCCGTATCCTGAGACTGTGATCCGTTGTTCTAGACCGCCCCCCAGCCAGAGAAAACATCCTCCCTGCATCCAGTCTGTCCAACCCTGTCAGAATTTTATACGCTTCAATGAGATCCCCTCTCATTCTTCTGAACTCCAATGAATACAGGCCTAGTTGGCCCAGACACTCTTCCTGCCATCAAAAAAATCCTGCCATCCCAGGAATCAGTCTGGTGAACCTTCACTGCACTCCCTTTATGTCAAGTATAACCTTTCTTAGGTAAGGAGACCAAAACTGCACACAAAATTCCAGGTGTCGTCTCACCAATGCCCTATATAGCTGCAGTAAGACATCCTTGCTCTTGTACTTAAGTCCTCTTACAATGAAGGCCAACATACCATTTACCTTCTTAACTGCTTGCTGCACCTGCATGCTTGCTTTCAGTGATTGGTGTACAAGGATACCCAGGTCCCTTTGTACATCAACATTTCCCAGTCTATCACCGTTTAAATAATACTCTGTCATTCTGTTTTTTCTACCAAAGTGGATAACTTTACACTTATCCACGTTATACCGCATCTGCCATGTATTTGCCCACTCACTCAACTTGTCTAAATTGCCTTGAAGCCTCTTAACGTCCTCCTCACCACTCACATTTCCACCAAGTTTTGTGTCGTCAGCAAACTTGAAAATAGTACATTTGGTGCCCTCATCCAAATCATTGATATATATTGTGAATAGTTAGGGCTCAAGCATTGATCCCTGCAGCACCCCATTAATCACTGCCTGCCATTCCAAAAGAAAACCCCATTTATTCCTAATTTGTTTCCTGTCTGCAAACCAATTCTCAATCCATGCCAATATATTACCCCCAATCCCATGTGCTTTAATTTTGCACAATTTTGGGACTTTATCAAAAGCTCTCTGAAAACCCAAATACACCACATCCACTGGTTCTCCCTTATCTATTCTGTTAGTTACATCCTCAAAAAACTCCAGTAGGTTTGTCAAATATGATTTCCCTTTCGTAAATCCATGTTGGCTTTGTCTAATCCTGTTGATATTTTCTAAGTGTCCTGATTATCACATCCTTTATAATAGACTCTAGCATTTTCCCTACCACTTGTGTTAGGCTAACCTGTCTGTAATTCCCTGGGCAGGAGTTTCAGGTCGTCGGGCGGGCAGGGTGGGTGAGCCTGGGAGCATCCGGGAAACAGTCCACCGCCTGTGATCGGCCCCCAACTACGATTTCACACTGGCTGGCCAATTAACAGCCAGCCAGCATGAATGGCGCGCTGAAAGGCTCAGTGCTGCCGGGGTGGGGGAAGGGGGGCGGGCAGGAGTAGGGCGAGCACTAAAGTCTGTGCAGGCACCGGGAAGTGTGCACGGAACTGCCTTAGGGAGCTGAAGAATTTTAAAATCAAAAATAGATAATATGAAAGTCTGAAAAAAATGTCCTCACATAGGACTCACTCACATGCACATATGCATAATAAAAATTCTGTCAAAACATTTTCACTTTTTAAAATGAATGTCATAAACCTCGTCCCACCCGTGGATGAGGTTTCCTCAAAGATGCAAAAGCTGCCAAGCTGATTCACCTGCCCGCCAACCAACGTCTGTTAACTAATGAATTAATGGCCTTAATAGGCCTCTTAATTATCAGCGGACGCACTGCCAACTCTTGTGCGCACCTGCCGACCAAAATATTGCGTGAATGTGCGATGACCTCGGGATGCTCACCCGATATCATCACACGCTATTTCACGCTCGAGTGTGTTGGGTACACACCCACACGCCGAGCGGAAAATTCTGCCCCCTATTTTCTCCGCCCTCCTTTTTTAAATAGCGGGGTTATATTTGCCACCCTCCCCATCTGCCAGGACTGTTCTAGAATCTACCAAATTTTGGAAGATGACAACCAACACATCCACTATTTCCATGGCCACCTCCTTTAGTACACTGGGATTTAGATTATCAGGCCCTAGGGACTTAACAGCTTTCAGTCTCATTAATTTCTCCAGCACTGTTTTTTAGTAATACTAATTTCCTTCAATTCCTCCTTACTAGATCCTCAATTCCTTAGTATTTCTGGGAAGGTATTTGTGTCTTCCTCTGACAGAACTAAAGTGCTTGTTTAATTGCTCTGCCATTTCCTTGTTTTCTATTATAAATTCTCCCGTTTTGGACTTTAAGGGACATACATTTGTCTTCACCAATTTTTTTCTTTTTATATACTTACAGAAGCTTTTACAGCCTTCTTTTATGTTCCTTGCAAGTTTACTCTCATACTCTATTTTTCCCCTCTTAATCAGTCTCTTGGTCCTCCTTTGCTGAATTCTAAACTGCTCCCAATCCTCAGGCTTGCTACTTTTTCTAGCAACTTCTCTTTGCATCTAATACTATCCTTAATTTCTTTCGTTAACCATAGTTGGGTCACTTTTCTTGCTGTGTTTTTGAGCCAGAAAGAAATGTACAACTGTTGCAATGCATATATTCGTTCCTTAAATTTTGGCCATTGCCTATCCAACGTCATGCCTTTTAATGAAGTTCCCCAATCTATCTTAGCCAACTCACGCCTGATACCTTCATAGTTTCCTTTGTTTAGATTTAGGACCCAAGTTTCAGATTCGACTACTTCATTTTCCAACCTAAGGAAGAATTCTATTATGTTATGGTCACTATTCCCTAAAGGACCCTGCACAACAAGATTGCTAATTAAGCCCTTCTCATTGCCTAAAACCAAATCTAGAATAGCCTGTTCCTTAGTTGGTTCCTCGACATACTGATCTAAAAAACCATTACATACACACTCCAGGAATTCGTCCACCACAGAATTATTGCTAATTTGGTTTGCTCAGTCTATATGTAGATTAAAGTCACCCATGATTACCGTAGCACCCTTGTTATATGCATCTCTAATTGCCTGTTTAATACCATCCCCTAACTTACTGCTACTGTTTGGAAGCCTATAGACAACTCCCACTGATGTTTTCTGCCCCCTGTTGCTTCTTAGCTCCACCCAGGCTAATTCTATATCTAGATTTTCTGAGCCAACATCCTTTATCACTATTGCACAGGTTACATCCTTCATTTCTATCTTATTTTTATGTTTCCCTTTCTTATGTCTTCGCTCAGGTTCCCATCCCCCTGCCACTCTGGTTTAAATGCCACGTCACTTCTTTTTCTTTCTTGCCTGTTCTTCTTAAATATTGAATACCCTTGGATATTCAGTTCCCAGCCTTGGTCACCCTGCAGCCATGTCTCTGTAATTGTAATCATATCGTACCCATTTACATCTATTTGCGCTGTTAATTTGTCTACCTTATTGTGAATGCTCCATGCATTCAGGTACAGTGCCTTTAGACTTGCCTTTTTAAACATTTTTACACTTTTTTTGTCCTGTGGCCCCATTTGCTGCTATCCCTTGTTTCCATTGCCTTCTACTTTGCTCTCTACTTTCTGTCTTTCATTGCTATCTTTGTTTCCCTTACTTATGTCTTCGCTCAGGTTCCCATCCCCCTGCCACTCTGATTTAAACACCCCCCCACAGTATTAGCGAATGCCCCTGCTGAGGTGCAACCCGTCCAGCTTTGTACAAGTCCCATCTTCCGCAGAATTGGTCCCAATGCCTCAGGAATCTAAATCCTTCCCTCCTACACCATCTCTCCAGCTATGCATTCATCCAGTCTGCTCTCCTATTCCTGATCACATGTGGCACTGGGAGTAATCCTGAGATTACAACCTTTGTGGTCCTGCTTTTTAATTTATTTCTTAGCTCCCGATATTCTGCTTGCAGGACCTCATCCTCTGTTTACCTATGTTGTTGGTACCGATATGGACCACGACCTCTGGCTGTTCACTGTACCCCTTCAGAATGTCCTGTAGCTATTCAGTGACATCCTTGACCCTGGCACCAGGGATGCAACGTACCATCCTGGTGGCAGGTCTGTGGTCACAAGGATGTCTATATCTTCCCCTTATGATAGAATCCCCTGTCACTATTGCTCTCCCACTCCTTTCACTGCCCCACTCCACTTCCCCCACCGTGCAGCTCAGCCACTCGTGATGCCACGGACTTGACTCTTGCTGCACTCTCCTGAGAAACCATCGCCCCAGCAGTATCCAGAATGGAAAATCTGTTAGAGACGGAGACGGACCCAGGGAACTCCTGCAGTATCTGCCTAATGCCTTTACTCGGACTAGAAGTCATCTATTCTCTTCCTGCCTGTGCGCTCTTTACCTGTGGTGTGAACACCTCGCTATATGTGCTATCCATGAAGATCTCAGCCCTGCAGATGCTCCACAGTGACTCCAGTCACTGCTCCAGATCTGAAATACAGATTTCAAGTAGCTACAGTATTCTAACGTAAGGGGAACATAGACATTCTTGTGGCTGCAGATATGACACCAGGATGGTATGTTGCCTCCCTGGTGCCAGGGTCAAGGATGTCACTGAGCAGCTACAAGTCATTCTGAAGGGGGAAGGTGAACGGCCAGAGGTCGTCGTTATGCAGTAGGAGATACTTCCTGCACACGCGGTCATCATGGACAATGAAAGTGTCCCTGACTTCCCACATTGCACAGGAGAAGCATGCCACGTGACTGAGCTGCCCTGCCATGACTTACCCCAAATTACTCTGTTTACTTTTACTTCCTCTAGTTTAGAGGTTATTAAGGACAGTAGAAATACTCTCTAAGTCCTATTTATCAATGCCGCTGCTCTTCTTTCTGAGGAAAGGAAGAAAATGAAAGAATCACCTACTTCCCTCTTCACTGAACCCCCTCACTCACCAATCTCCAACTGAAGCACTCAAATGCAGCCCAAGACAGCACTCACTGAAACACAGCCATGAAACTTTAAAAGCATCTGATCTTTAGTCCACCTTCAGCACCTGAGCTGTTCAGGAGCACAGCATCACTGGTCACAGATGCTGATGAGATGGGGACCAGCACCATCTTAAAGGTACTGAGAGCACACAGAGTGAATGACGGAACTCTCCAATGCCTGCCCACAACGTTCTGCCAGCAATGACAAGCAGCGTCGAGGTGCAGGCATCACTAATGAGTCCAGGGTGTGTGAGGCCAAACCGTCACTTTGGTCTGAAGGCTGCAAAGCACAGGGAAGAGGCCCTGGAGTGAGACACCTGCCTTTATCTTGTACGGAAAGGTTTCACATCTGAGTGACACGAACACTGCTCATCAGGACAAGGAGCCATAGGCTGTGAGACATTCTTGGCAGCTTATTGACAATAGTGAACAGTATGTATAAGTGATTAACACCCATTCCCAGGCTATGGAACTACGTCTTCCTAACTTTTCTAACCCTATGTCTTCCTAATGCTACGTCTTGGTGCTCCTCGGCCATCCACAGCAAAGGTGGAGGCAGTCTACTGACTGCTATGTTCTGTCTGTGATGACCTTGGTGGGCGTCCTCTGGAGGGCTGAGGCCTTGAGGGCCTTGGCCTGCTTTCAGTATCCTGCTGTGTGGCAGTAGCACCCTCCTCAGCCTGTGGAGCTGGAGCTGTTAAGATCGCAGGAAGAAGGGATTCAGATGGGCTGGGCACTCCAAGAGTCACCTGGGTGGATGGCCTCTGGGGTGCATCTGCTGATCCTCCTCCCTATGGATGCCCAAGGGCCCCTGGCTGACTCCTTAAGGAGATGGGGTAGCTGGAGTGAGATCGAGCTACCATACACCCGTCTAGTGTACATACTGTTGGATGCCAACTATGGCATCAGTGATGGAACTGAGCCCGCGCAGCAGTGCAGGAGCGACCTCCCAGGCCAAGGTCTCCATGGCGGCCGCCATCCTACCAGTGTTGACCTTGGTGAGTTGGCATGCCAGTGCTATCACCTTAGCCTGAAGGTGGACAGACTCCTCCATTGTGCCTTGCAATCTGAGGAGTGTAGCAGAATTTCCTTTCTGATGTGCCAGAGTTTGCCTTTGCAGCTCCAGAAACTGTGACATCACTAAGTCCAGAGGCTCATCATCTGACTCGGACACAGCAAACTTCTGGCCTCTAGCAGTCCTCTGAGTACCGGACACCTGGGAAGTCCCTGCCGCCGCCTGCTGCGGGTCAGACAGTGCTCACCAGATTGTGATCCTGAGACTACTCTAAAGCTAGGTCCCACCGAGGTGTATGTCTCTGCGCTGGTGGAGGGTGTGGGTGAGCGCTGTGACGGGTCTTCAAGGAGGGTGCCTCCAGATTACTTTCAGAAGTTCTTCGGTGCTTGATTGGCAGCCCCGGGTCATGGACTCTGTTGGCAGTTTCCCAGATGTGTTTGCAGAAGCAAGAGGAGATAATTAGTGCTTGGCAGTGGCCTGTGTAATAGGACACATCACTCACAGCATGGTTATCTGATGGATGTTGAGCTGCTGGATCCTCACTTGGTAGAGCACCACCGACCTCACCGTCAGCACAGGACTGGTCCAGATCCTCGCCGGCCAATGGCTGGCTCAATTTTCAAAGTCCTTGATTTCAGGCATTCCTTCACTGGTCTGCGACCTCTCCCTCTTCTTGTGTGCCAGCTTGCCCTGCATGAATAGAAATGGAGAGAGTATAAGCAGGACACCTGTCAAGCCTGATGATAAGTATGCCTGGCATGTGTGGGTGGTGAGTGCTCCCATGGACAAGTGAGGACAATGAAGGTGTGTGTGAGAGAGTGAATGGTGATGTCCCTTGAACTGACAGTGAGTGAGGGCCCTGTGGATGTGTGATGGGTTTGTGACTGAGTTGAGAGTGATGAGATGAGTGACATACCCTGGCAGAACGGAGGAGATCATTTATCTTCTTGCAGTACTGGGTGGCTGTCCTCTTTTGAAGGGTGTTGGCACTGACCACAGCTGCCAATGCCTAGTGAGGTTGCTGCCCATCCTGCGGCTGGATGGGGGTAGAGGACATCATGGTGAGCCTCCAGCGTGTCCAAAAGGTGCTCGAGAGACGCATCATTGAACCTGGAGGTTGCAGTCTTTTCGCCTTTCAGAGCCATGTCTTCTGTGCAGCAGTCGTGGGCTGGAAGCACTGAGAGAGGTGTGCAGCTGGATTTTAAATACGGCGCCTGGTGTGATGAAGCGGCGAGGTGATGGCATGGTGGGCAAATGAGAGCCCGGCAGCCATGGAAACAGCATGTTTCCTGGGAATGCATAATTAATGCGGTGGGTTTGGGCATGAAAAGCCACCATTGCGACCAGCGGGTAAAATGTAATTTTACCCACCCACTGGGCAGAATTTTCTGCCTGCTGGGCAGGCCCAACCCAATCTCTGGCAGGTGGGGAGCTGATCACCACCGGAGAAGCAGGTTGTGCTGCCACTTTAAGTGGGCAGGCCAATTAAGACCCATCCAGCGTGACATCCGGCTAAGTGCAGCATCAGGGAGATCACTTCCACGTTGAAAAATATTAAAAATAGAAAAAAAAATTCCCTAACATGTCCCCCTCACGTGGCAATGTCACATGAGATGGGACATATTCATAATTTACATAATAACTTTATTAAAATTTTTAAAGCCCTGCATGAAACCTCATCCTGCCTGTGGATGAGGTTTCACGTTTTCTCTATTATCCCCAGGGCTTCTGGCCTGCCCACCAACCTTAAGGTTGGACGGGCAGGTCCTTTAATTGTTTAAATGATCCTGTCAATGGCCTCAATTGGCCATTGACAGGTTGGCGGGCCCGCAGCTGATTTTGCTGAGCCCCCGCTTTCCTGAAAATTTAAATGGGGCGGGGTGACATCGGGGGTTCCGCCCAACATCATCCCGCGTCATTTTACGCGTCGGCGAGCGGGCCCCACCCCCCTGCTCGCCATCAGCAAAATTCTGCCTACTACCACGCTTAGTGCAAACCTGGGACAATTCCGCCCTCTGTCTCTCTCTCTCTCTCTCTCTCTCCATAGGGTGCTACCTGACCTGCTGTGTACTTCCAGAATTTTCTGTTTCTATTTCTGCTTTCCAGCATCTGCAGTGCTTTTGTAATCATATTTCTGCTACTTATCTTGGCTCCAACAGTGACACAGACTGCTATCTCTTAGAGCCATGGCACATCTTAATTTTCTATTGTCACACTGCAGATTGCTGCTTCAGGTTTATTGTCTATATTCTCACTAAGAGATGTGTCTGCAGCGTGTGGGTCAGGGATTATAGAGCTTTACACAGCCCAGGGAATTTACATAAATAAATGCTTAAATATAACTCTTCCAATGCACGGGTCCCTTGCATTTTCCAAGAAAGGCAATCTTTTCTGTCCTCGCTTTCTCTACAACCCTCTGAGATCTCTGCGCTCTTACATTTCTGACCTCTGTCTTATCTCTGATTTGCTTTATCCATGATTGGCAGGCATGTCCTCAGCTGTCTAGCCAACCCTCCAGAATTCCTTCCCTAAATTTCTCTGCCTTTCTACCTCTCTCTCCCTCTTTCAAACGGTCCATGAACTACCTCTTTGACCAGCTGTCCTGATGTCCTCTTCTGTGGCTCAGTGTTAAATTAATGTCAGTAATGCTCCTCTGAAATGCGTTCGTCATTTTATTACATTAAAGGTGCTCTATAAGTATACATTGCTGCTGCTGTCACACAGTTTCTCTACCGATAACACAAAATTGTGGATGTAGTTAAAACAGAGGAATATTATGACAAAATATAGGAAGGTATTAATCAATTTGCAGAATGCGTTGTGAATAATGAATTGCAATATAGATAAATGCCAAATCGTAGGAGGAATAAGTAGACCATGTAATTCTTGGAAAAGAAGTGCCTAAATTGGACAGAGGAACAGAGAGAACTAAAATGAGCAACACAAATTAATAAGGCCATAAAACAAACAAACAAATCACTGGGATTCAGTTCTAGAGGGATAGAATTGCAAAAGGGAAGCAATGGCGGGGGGGGATATACATGGCGCCCACAAGAGTGGAAAACATGGGGCTGAATTTTCCCTGGGTGGGGGGGGAAGTTGATGGGCGGGTGTGTACGGGCGCGCTTCCGATCGGTGCCCGCAATCGGGAGGCACAGCGCCATTTTACGTGGGTGGGCTAATTAAGGCCCGCCCAGCATGACGTCCGCACAGAAGCGCTGTGCACTCCCTGTGCAGGTGGTGGGGGGGGGGGGGGGTGGGGGAATCCCAAAATCGAGAGTGCGCTCTTTCACGCATGCGCACGGAAGAACACACTCATCTCCCTGAGGCAGCACTTAGCCTCAGGGAGATCGGCTGCACATGTAAAGAAGACAAAAATAGAAAAATAAAATTTCCCTTACATGTCCCCTCATGTGACAATGAAATTGGTTGGGACATGTCCAGAATTTTTACAAAACCTTTATTAAAATTTTTTAAAGCCGACAGGAAACCTCATCCTGCCCGTGGATGAGGTTTCATATTTTCTCTATTTGTCGCCGGGGCTCCTGGCCTGCCCACCAACCTTAAGGTCCCTTAATTACTTAATTGATCCTGTCAATGGCTTCAATTGGCCATTGACAGGGCGGCGGGCCCGCAGCTGATTTTGCTGCACCCCCGCCTTCCTGAAAATTTAAATCAGGCACCGTGACATTGGGAGATCCCCCTGACGCCACGTGCATCATTTTATGTGTCGCCTCCTGCTTGCTGACTCATAAAATTCTGCCCACGGTGTGCAGGGTGACTTAATTAGGCAGGATGGGAAATTTTGATTTCCTGACGGCGGGTCGAGATGCATCGATATGGACCTGAATTTTCAGCTTGATGGGCAGCACGATCGTGGGTCTGGGAGCGGTCGGGAGAGGGACCACCGACCACGATCGGCACCCCCCCAACCGTGATTTCACGCCGGCTGGCCAATTATCGGCCAGCCAATGTGAAACACGCGCTGAAAAGCTCACTGCTGCCAGGCTGAGGGCGGGAGAAGGGTGGGTGATGATGCTTCCGTGGGTGTGCGCGAGAGCCGCCTCAGGGAGCTGTAGACCCGAAAGCCATGAAATAAAGCTTTGAAAATCAGGAAAAAAATGTCCATGCATCAAAAGCAGGCACCTGAACATATAGACGATGAAAGTGCTGTTCATAGATTTCTATTTTTATTTGGGTGAGGCTTCATGAAAAATGCAAAGTCCGTCTGGCTGATTCACCTGTCCTCCAACCGTAAATTTGGGTGGACCACATTAAATCGGAGTCAATTGCGCCGTTAATGGACTTAATTGCCTCTTAATTGTCAGCAGGCACGCTTTCAACTTTTGCACGCACCCACCGAGCAAAATATCGCGCAAGTGTCGGGACGCTCGTCCGACGCCTTCTTGCGCGATTTTATGCCCGAGCAAGTTGGATGTGCACCCGCCCGCAGGACATAAAATTCTGCCCTATGTCAGTGGCATATTAGCGGTGCATTGAGCATTACACTGGCCTGTGGCAGGTCCCTAATTCTACTACATTTGCCTGCCAGTAATACTCCTTAGCGTAAAACATTTTCTAATTATGTTCTACCTTCAAGATAAAGTCAGCGACACACAAGAATCTTGTGGCACTCGGTTCACCTGGTTTAATAGTGGCACGCACCAGTCGGCTTTGGGCAGTTACGTGTAAGGCCCTCCCTGTTCAACTCTATGGCACAAGGAAGGTGAGCAGGAGAATCAGCTTGCATGGAGGCTTGAGGCTGTCATGGGGTAGTCAATGGTGAGGGAGGTTTTGCAGTGAGGTTAGGGACATCGAGGGTTGGAAGAGGGGTCTAGGGGAGGATAAATGGTGGGATCAGAGGCATGGAAGAGTGAAGTGGGAAGGGCCTGGCACCCTGGGTGGTTGGGTCAGTCAGTCAAAGTAAGAAAATGAGGAGCCTACTGGGCAATGTCAGAACTGTCCAAATGTGTGTCCATCTTAGAGTGTTGCTTGGCAAAGTCCTTATAGGGCTCTGAGTTCACCTACAACCTTTCAATTATCCCCATTGAGAGTGATCTCGACAATGTCCTTCACAATACTGAAAGGGAGGGCCAGCTGAGCCTGTAAGTTCAGCCATGTCCCACAGAGTGGTGAGGTACAACACTGAACACTAACATACATATTCAATAAAGAGTGAACAAAAAAAAAGTTTCTTTCACCATAAAGGAAATAGTAACTTGGTGGTACAGAACTTTAGTATTGCTGAAAAAAGAGACATTCTGTCGAAGCTTTTCGTCTTGCATTCATCAGGACAGATTCAGAAGAATACCAAATCTAAGGGGAACAACTGTATGAGAAGAAAGTGCTGATTGGCTGTCAAGTGGACTCTGATTGGTAGGGATGTTGCCAAGGAGAATGCACTAGGAAGCAATTAACTGCTAAGTTTTTGTTTAAATTCAAACCGGGCAGGTCCACTCTGATTGGTCAAGGCATTGCCAAGCTTTTATTTAGTTGAAAAAGACGCAATGCATGGACATGCTTTTTCTATTTGCAAAGGACAGGGTCCTTTATGTGAACATATGTAGCTTCTAGCATGTATAAATGAGCCACACTGTAAGCCTGACTGATAATCTTAAATTGGTTGCCAGTGTAATACTTAGCACAATCACGATTGTTTAGAAAGTGCTGTGCAATCGCGGAATCACATCTAATGTTGGACACTATGTTTTGAGTTCGCAAGCGTGGGCTGGTTGGGTACAATCAGTACTTTGCCTGTAGTGAACAGCTGAAGGGACGTGCTTTTTGATACGATCCACCAGTCATTGGAACGTACAGCTCAATACCTGGCTTCATACTGGCATTGAAATTCATATAACACATTACTCATTTGTGTGATAGGCAAAACATCATGTGACAGCACCCTGTTAGTGGCGAATGCCACTTGTGTTGCTACTGCATTGCAGCAGTGTGAAACGGCTAGCTTCACCTGTTGCTCAAACGTTTGAAGTACCTTACCCGTCCAGGGTAATCTGAGGTAGACTGGGCACTTTTCAGGACTTAAAGTGATGGCCTTAGGCCCAGTTTGCATGACATACAGCGAGCAATGATCTGATCAGGGTACCCATTATCCTGCATGATGCCTTTGATGTGCCCTATTTCAGCATCAAGCTTGCATGTTGAGATATTTACAAGGTTGCCAATAAGGCCAATCTTATAGTGTGTGCTATCCCAACGTATACATTGACCAGTGAAGGTCAGCTTGCGGTAAACAGTAGTAGAACACCCTTTGGCAGATTCCTCATAGCACGTTGAGGAAAGGGAGCTCATAATAAAGAAAATGTTATGAACGACCCTGTACCCATCAATGCTTGCTAACCATGAGGCATGCCAGTAAATTTAATTCAATGATAAGCTAGTCTCAACAAATAACAATGATACACACATGAATAAAGTGAAAACAATGTCATATGAAATATTTACAAGTGAAATTTAAATTTGAAAAACACCTGTGCCACCTTTATGCTCTCAAGAAGTCTTATGCTAATGGAAACTGAGTTGGGCAGGAAAGTTGTGGCCATGATGCAGTCTCCCTGTTTGACCTGGAGACTCTAATAGGCTTCCAATAGATGCAACATTGACAGCTGATGATGGGCTTCACCAAAGAGAAACTTTCACCACCGCTAAATTGAACGTGTTTCCCCTGCACTCTGCTGGCACTTAGAATTTTAATTATAATCCTGCAGGAAACACTAAAAAGAGAGGAAGTGGAAATGGCACACAGTTCCAGTTACGATGTCAGGAAGGGTGCACTGTTGACAAAATCCCGGCCTTTATGTTTTAATGGAATGTTGCTTAGACCATAGTATGAACAATTCTGCTCAGAATTTACAAAAATGATATAGAGAGGAGAAGGTGCAAAAAAGATTTACAAGCATGATACCAGAACTGAGGAGTTACACCTATCAGGGAAGTTTGAACAGTCTGGGATTCATTTCTCTAGAAAGGAGAACTCTGAGGGATGATGTGCTAGAGGTTTTCAAGAATATGAAAGGTTTGATGGGGTAGATATAGAGAAGATGTTTCCACTTTTGGGGAGACCAGAACTGGATGCATGCAAGTCCATTTTCACCTAATTTTTAAACTTACCTCCCCATCTCACTAATAAATCCATGAGGGAATTCATGAGAAACTTTTTTACCCAGAGAATGTATAACTCGCTACCAAAAGGAGAAGTTGAGGTGAATTCGATAGATACATAGCTAGATAAGCACTTGAGGGAGAAATAAATCAAAGGGTTTGTGAATGGGGTTAGATGATGAAAGGATGGGAGGAGGCTCACGTGGAGAATAAAAATCATATGGACCTGTTGGGCCAAAGGGCCTGCTTCTGTGCTATAAATATTTGGTAATACTTTGTAATGTTTGGTAAACTGCCCAGAGGTAAATGATTAGTTGGCCTAACATCTGTTGTTGGGAAGTTACTGGAGTCTATAGTTATGGATAGAGTGATTGAATAGCTGAAAATTTTCAACTGATCAGAGACAGCCAGCAAGGATTTGTAAAGGGTAGGTCATGCCTGGTGAAGCTGTTTGAATTTTTTGGAGAGGCATTTGGAGTACTCGACAGCAGGATGCAATGGTGTTAATTAAATGGACATTTCTAAGGCAGTTAATGAAGTTCCTCACTGTTAACTAAAGTTGAAACTCATGGAACTAAAAGCAACTTATTGACCTCATTAGGAAATTGGCTAATTGGCAGGAAACAGAGAAAGGATAATGGATATGTACTCTAACTGGCAGGATGTGATTAGTGGCTCCCCATAGACATCTGTATTGGGGCATCAACTATTCAATCACTTAGGTGAAGGGATAGACAGCCACATTTTAAGTTTATTGATGACTCAAAAATAGGCAGTATTATAAGCAGTGTAGATAGAAATATAAAATTGCAGAGATATTAATAAGTTAATTGAATGGGAAAACTTGTGACAAATGGATTTCAATGTAGGCGAGTGTGACATCATCCACTTTGGACCTATAAAGGATAGAATAGAGTTCTTAAAGATCTAACAGCTAGAAACAGGGGAGTTCCAAAGAGGCTCACAAGTCCATCAATATATGTCACTAAAATTTTATGGACATAGTACAGAAAATAATCAAAACAGTTTTGAACTAGAGGACTAGAATACAAGGGGGTAGAGATTATGCTACAGCTGTGCAAAGCCAGAATTAGGCCGTATCTGGAGCAGTTCTGAGAACCACACCTCAGGAAGGAAATATTGGCCTTGGAGGGCAGTTTAGATTTACCAGAATGAAACTTGGACTTCAAGAGTTAAATTACAAGGAGAGATTGCACAAACTAGGGTTATAGTCCCTGGAAGTTAGAAGGGTGATTTTATCAAAGTTTTCAAGATGTTAAGGGAATTGACAGGTTAGAAAGAGAGAAATTACCACTGGTTAGGGAATCTAGGACAAGAGGGCATAGTGTAAAAATTAGAGACTGGCCTTTCAGAAGTTAAGAAACACTTCTACACACAAAGGATGGTAGAAATCTCTTTTGCAAAAGGCAGTTGATGCCAGGTTAATTGTAAATCTATGATTTATAGTCTTTTGTTAAGCACAGGCACTAAGAGATATGGGATAAAAGTGAATAATAATAGCTCCCTTGCAGTCATGATCTCATTGAATGGTGGAACAGGCTTGAGAAACTAAATGGCCCCCTCCTGTTCCCAGAAAGATACTGGGGCTAAAAGGGTTAAATTATAAGAACAGGTTGCATAAAAGACTTGTATTCCCTTCAATATAAAAGATTAAGGGGTTATCTAATTGAGGTGTTAAAAATGATTGAAGGATTTAATAGGGAGAAAAAGATAGTTTATTCCCCCAGTAGAGGAGTTATGAACAAGGGGACATAACCATAAATCTAGAGCTCAGGGTTTGATGTCAAGAAGCATTTCTTCACACAAAGGGTAACGGAAATCTAGAACTCTCTCCCCCATAAAACCTGTTGAGGTTGGGGATGAATTGAAAATTTCAAAACTGAGATTGACAGACCATTAGGTAAAATTATTAAGAGATGTAGCACCAAGGTGGTTGAATTGAGTTGTCGTACAGATCAGTCATAATAGACCTGAATGGTAGACCAGGTTTGAGCAGTTAAATGGCCTCCTCCTGTTCCCAGAAATATACTGAAGCTGAAAGGGTTAAATTATAAGAATTGGTTGTATAAAAGACTTGTATTCTCTTGAATATAAAAGATTAATGGCTGATCTAATTGAGGTGTTAAAGATGATTGAAGGGTTTAATAGGGAGAAAGAGAGAAATTATTCCTCCAGTAGAGGAATTATGAACAAGGGGACATAACCATAAAACTAGAGTTCAGGGTTAGATGTCAGGAAGCTTTGCTTCACACAAAGGATAACGGAAATCTGGAACCTTTGGAGGTTGGGAATGAACTGAAGATTTCAAAGCTGAGATTGACAGACCATTAGGTAAGATTGTTAAGGGATGTAGCACCAAGGTGGCTGAATTGATTTGGGGTACAGATCAGTCATAATCGAACTGAATGGTGGAACAGACTTGAGTGACTGAATGGCCTTCTCTTCTTTCTATGTTCTTGACTCCCACTGCAAATGCGTGGGCTGAACATACAGTCACATTCTTCAATGAATCATTGGACATCACATGCACTCAACGTTTTCTTGAGTGTCTCACTGAAAGCTTTAAATGAAGAATTTTCTTGTCTGCACCCACCCAAATTGGACTGACGGGAACAATCCCACTGGCAAGAAAATACACCCTCAATTCCTTGGCTGCATTCATTCTGCTCATTAATGGGATCAAATTGCAGTGATCATGAATAAAAGATGATAGTCAGCTCAAAACATTGTCCTGTTGCTCCTTAAAGACGCACATTGCCAACAAAAAAATACAGAATCTAGCAGACATTTAGAAAGACTCACAATTATGTAGCTCCTTATCACAGCTCTCAGAAATGTTCAAAGTACTTCACATCCAATTCATCACATTGAAGTGCAGTCGCTATTGGTATGTAGGTAAACACATCAATAATTCTGCACTCAGCAATAACCCACAAAAATTAATGGAATGGATGACCAATTTGTACGCCTTTGGCTGCGTTAGTTGAGAGAAGGTTTATGGCATAAGAACAGAAGCAACTCAGTCTTCTCTGAATGCTGTCCCCTGATCTTTAATGCCTACTTGACCAAGAAGATGGGCCTCTGGTTCAACATCTCATTTGAAGGCTGCCAGCTGTCAAAATAGCACTCCCTTAGCACTGCACTGCAGTGTCAATTCGTGATCTAGAGTGGAGATTAAAGCTACAAACTTTTTTTTGAAAATTCATTCTCTAGGGTATCGTTAACAAGGCCAGTACTCTTCCCATCCCTAATTATCCTTTAGAAGGTGGCGACGAGCTATCTTCTTAAACCATTGCAGTCCGTCTGGTGAAGGTACTCCCACGGTGCTGTAAGGAAGGGAGTTCCAGAATTTTGACTCGGCGACTGTGAAGGACTTCAAGGTGGTGCTGTTCCCATGTACTTGCTGCCCTTTGTCCTCCTTGGTACTGGAGGTCTTACGTTTGGGAGGTGTGTCGAAGAGCTTAAAGGTGAGAGTACTACTGAGGTAATTCATGCTCTGACCATGATAACCGCTTTACATTACAGTTCAACTTTCAAAACTATCCTACAAACTGTGATTTCAAGGGGTCAATGAAGGAAAAACAAGGCTTTGGCTAACAGTTGCACTGGAGGGCCGTGACCATCACTTGTTATGGGTAGGTTGGTCTCTCAGTCCACAGTACAGATGTTATCTTGCTGGTTTCAAGGGGCTTAACACATAAGAAATGTCTAAAGATCTACTGTCGTAAATCATAGAGCTATGGGAGGTAGGGGGGTTTGACCATAGAATAGTGTGGTGAGATGGGGGTTGAAGTGCCCGTCATCCCCTTACAGTCATGTCATCTTGCTGGCAGTGAGGAAGGTGGCAAAAGGCCCTCATGCCCAGGAGGCAATCAAGTCACCTAAATGGCCAATTTTGGGCTCTCTGAAATGTGAGGAGTCCATCCAGTAACTCAGGTGGCCTCCCAGCATGCTTGTGGTGGGGCCTCCTATTCAAGCACTCTTTAGCCTATGGAGGAGCTCCCCCAGCTGCAATGCAATCCCCCCACCTTCTTCCTGGTGCAGTCCCAGCATTGGCCACTGTTCCCATTGGCACTGCTGAGCTGCTGGCCCTCTGATTTGCTGGCAGTTCCTGGAGAATGGCAACCATTTTGTTGACTGCTACTGACAGGAAGTGGCCCTGGGCCCCGCTGACCAGGAAGTAAGGCTGCACACCACCCCAACCCCCACCCCACCACCACTTGCGGGCCAGTCAGCAGGAACCCTGCTGTGGCAACAGAATTTAGTATATAGAATCGAAGAGTCATGGAATAATACAGAACAAAAGGAGGCCATTCAGCCCATCAAATCTGCACTGGCTCTTTTGAAGTTAGCCACAATACCCTGCTCTTTCCCCATATCACTGCAACTTATTCACCTTCAAGTCTTTATCCAATTCCCTTTTGAAGGCAAAATTGAATCTGTATCCACCACCTTAATAGAGTGCATTCCAAATCCTAACCGCTCGTTGGGCAGAATTGTCTGTGTCCGCTGGCGTTGGGTGTGTTCAGTGGCGTGAGCAGACAATATGTGGAGAAGGCCGAGAATTGGTTTCACGACATCGTGAAACCAGTTTGCGATTGTCCGCTCCACCTGCCAATGGCAAGCCATGTTTCCCGCCATCAGGTGTTGGAACCTCATTTTAATACATCCACATATCACTATAAGCCCAGCCCACCAGAATCATCTCCCCCGCCGCCCCACGCTGGATCATTCACCCACATCAGCGTGATTGCACACCAACATGTTTCACAACAGCATATAAAAAGCCTGAACTTGGTGGGCTGCACTTTGAGGGGAATTCGGAGGTGGGTACACAGTGACATTGCGCAGCACTCGTGAAAGTGACCTTCAAGGTTGAGGCACGTTGGAGTGGGGGGGGGGGGAAGGGCTGCCCCACAGTTGAGGCACATTGTGGGGGGGTGACAACTGCCCTGCAGTTGAGGTGACTTGTGGGAGTGGAGCAAGGGCTGCCCTGAGGTTGAAGGTCGTGCACAGAAGCACGTGTGGAACGGGGTTGGGGGGGCAGGGGTGGGCAAGGGAAGCGGCCATGCATTAGGGAAACCTTGTATAAAGTGACCATTCATCTGCAGCTGAGACAGTTCAGGCGCAGCCACATTGATATGATTGGAGCCTCTAGCTTCTCTGCCCACTCAAGCAACACAGAGGCATCAAAGTGGACCAAGTGTTCCAGAGCTTTTCACCCCTCGAGCATAGACTGAAAAGTAATGAGCATTTTAGTGGACTGCAGAACAGTTGGACGGCTGAGCACGCTGTACAATCTCCTTGCTAAAGTTGGCCATGGACCAGTCACTGGTCGAAGGGCTCACAGCCCCTTGCAATGTTATCATCCTGGTTTGGACCATTATCACCCACAGTTCAAGCTAAGACAACCTTGCAGTGTGGGTTAGGAGAACGCCTGTGCCTGAGCTGAGAGCACAACATGCAGTCCAATGGGTAAAGCTACCGCCAATCGGTCGGGTGGAGTGGGACAGAGGTGGGTGGGGTTTCGGGCAGCCATGCAGCGCACTAAACTCTGGCCATCCAAGTGGTGGCCAGCACTTTATGGAATGCATTAAGGGGACTTCATAATTAACCAAGGCAGGTTCTTAGTACACCCATGCTAAACTAAGCATCTCTCTCTTTCATCCTGCAGAAGGAGTGCATCAGGATCATGGAGCCTGGTGACCTAGCTGTGTGCCTCATGGCTTACAGAGAGTGAAGATGATGGGAAGAGGGCAACGGAGGTGCCTGACTAAGCAGAGGGAGGAGCAGCACCCTCTTGAAGAAGGGGCAGCTGGGGCTCCCGCACACACCGCCTAAGAGCCACAGACAGCCATTGCTGGTCAGTGCCTAGCTAGACCTAGTCTATAAACACCGCCTTTCATTTCTGCAGGTGACCGAGAACCAGTGTCGCCGAAGACTAGGCATGTCTAGGGATCTGGTTGATCACATCTGCCAGCTATTGTAGGATTTGACGCCATGGGGACATGGAGGGCATCCACTGCCAGTGGCCGTGGAAGTGACCGGGATGCTCAGTTTCTATGCCAGTGGCTCTTTTCAGGGCTCCACAGGTGACCTCTGTGGGATCTCACAAGCCTCCACCCACAAATGCATCCATGAGGTCACGGATGTCATCTTCACGAGCACACAACTTAGACCATAAGACGTAGGAGCAGAATGACGGATGTTAAGCTAACTGGCCTATAGTTAACTCCTTTTTTTTTTAGCTCCCTCCCTTTTTGAATAACGGTGTTACATTGGCAGTTTACCAATCATCTGGGACTTTTCCAGAATCTAAGGATTCATGGAAGATTACTACTAGTGCATCCACTATCTCTGTAGCTAATTCCTTTAATATCCTAGGATGCAACCCATCAGGTCCAGGGGACTTATCAGCCTTTAGCCCCATTAGTTTCCCTAGTATTTTTTCTCTAGTAATAGTTATTGTATTTATTTCCTCCCTCCTTTTGCCCCCGATTATTTAGCATTTTGGAATGCTATTAGTGTCTTCTACCGTGAAGATTGAAGCAAAGTATTTATTCAACTCCTCTGCCATTTCCTAGTTCCCCAATATTTCCCCAGCCTCATTCTCTAAGGGGCCTATGTTCACTTTGGCCTCTCACTTCCTTTTTTATATATTTAAACAAGATCTTACTGTCCGTTTTCATATTACTTGCTAGTCCACCCTCAAAGTTTATTTTCTCCCTCTTTATTTTTTTGGTCATCTTCTGTTGGTTTTTAAAACTTTCCCAATCCTCTGGCTTACCACTAATCTTTGTCACATTGTATGTTTTTTCTTTCAATTTGATACTATCCTTAACTTCCTGGGTTAACCATGGTTGGTTTATCCTCTTCCTACAATCCTTTTTCCTCACATGGATATATCTTTGTTGTGAGCCATGAACTATTTTCTTAAATGTCTGCCATTGTTCATCAACCGTCTTTTCTGCTAACCTCCTTTCCCAGTCCACTCCAGCCAACTCCGCCCTCATTCCTTTGTAATTATCCTTATTTAAGTTTAGCACAGTTGTTTCCAAACCAAGTTTCTGACTCTCAAAATGAATACTAAATTCTACCATGTTATGGTCACTATTTCGTAGGGGATATTTTACTCTGAGATCATTCATTAAACCTGCCTCATTACACATTACCAGATCAAAAATAGCCTGAACTCTGGTTGGATCCACAACATATTGCTCTAGGAAACCGTCCCGATTTCTTGCTCATAGCTACCTCTGCCAATTTGATTTTCCCAATCTACATGAAGATTAAAGTCACCCATGATTAATGTACTGCCTTTTTCACATGTCCTCATTATCTCCTGATTTATTCTCTGTCCTACAGTATGGCTACTGTTAGGGGACCTATAGACTATTCCCACCAGTGTCTTCTTATTTGTTATTTCGTACCTCCACCCATATGGATTCTACATCTTCCAATCAAAGATCATATCTTGCTTGAGTACTTATTCCATCTCATACTAACAAAGCGATCCCACCACCCTTTCCTTCCTGCCTGTCCTTTCGGAAAGTCACATATCCCTGAATATTTAGTCCCCAGCTTTGATCTCATTGTAACCATGTCTCCGTAGTGGCTATAAGATCGTACCCATTAGCCTCTATTTGTGGTGTTAATTCATTTATTTTGTTCTCAATACTATGTGCATTTAAGTAAAGGGCCATTAATTTTGCCTTTTTAACTTTTTTTCCTCCTTTGACCCTATTTGCTGCTTTTTTTTAATGTTTGTACACTCTGTCCCTTCCTGTCACACTCTGAGTCTCATTACTTAAAAAGCTGCACTGCAATGCTGCCATATCCTTTTGCTTTGTAAGCCTATGTATCCCTTCTCCAGAACCCTCCCCCCTCTATTTAGTTTAAAGCCCTAACCCTAACTTCACTCATTTCGCCCAGGACCAGGACAGCCGGGATGCAAGAGCGATTGGATTCTCCCAGATTTGCAGTTTCCCACAGGTGCAGGGTGCCATCGACCACACTCATGTGGCACTCAGATCTCCATCACAACATGTGGTTAACTATGTCAACTGCAAGGGATTCCATTTGCTAAATGGACAGCTTGTGTGCAACTACCACAAATGCAACCTGCAGGTCTGCACACAGTTTCCTGGGAGCGTGCACTCTTACATTCTCAGTTGGTCACAGATCCCTGAAGTCTTCCAGGGTCCACAGAAGCTGCAGGGATGGCTGCTCGGGGATAAGGGCTACCCAAAGGAGCCGTGGCTGATGATGGTGGCCTCAGACTGCAGCAGAGCGAAGGTATAATGAGGCTCACAACTTGGTGGAGCAAGCTGAAAGTGAAGTTCCGGTGCCTGGATCGGTCTGGTGAAACCCTGCAATATAGTCCACAGAGGGTGTCATGCATCATTGTCAGTTGCTGCGCCTTTTATGACTTGGTGCTGCAACGGGGAGAGGAGCTGGCTGAGGAAGGGATGGAGGAGCTGGAGGTCTTCTCTGATGTGGAGGATGCCAATGGGGATGAGGGTGAGGAGGTCCTCGAAGGTGACGATGTCAGGGATTAGGCCCTCGCACTGGCGCTCAGGAGGCCCTCATAACTTCTAGATTTGTGGAGCATGATGACGACATGCAGTGAGGAGACACCATGGATCCTCAATTGCATCTATGAATGTTTGACTCCAGTTTGGCTTATGGCAGCGCGAATACCCTCTGTGATAATGCTCTTGTCATGGAGATGTAATGGAGGCCCTAATGGTCGCTAGATTGCAGGAGGATGATGATGACATGCAGTGAGGACACTCCACAGATCTTCACATAGCCTCTGAGAATGTCTGACTCTTGTCTGGCCAGGGGCAGCTTGCGTGCACTCTGTGATCAGGGTCATATCATAGAGATGCAGCCATTGAAACTTTAAAAGCATTTAATCCTTTGTCCGCCTTCAGCACCTGAGCCCTTCAGGAGCACAGCGTCACTGGTCACAGATGCTGGTGTGATGGGGGCCAGCCCCACCTTAAAGGTGCTGAGTGCACACAGAGAGAATGACAGAACTCTGTGATGCCTGCCCACAACCTTCTGGTGTCAATGACAAGCACCATCGAGGTGCAGACATCGGTAATGTGTCCAGGAATTGTGAGGCTGGATCATCACTTTGATCTGAAGGCCGCACAAAGCACAGGGAAAAGGCCCTGGACCGGGACACCTGCCTTTATCTTGTGCAGAAAAGTTTCACATCTGAGTGACACAAACACTGCTCATCAGCACAAGGAGCCATAGGCAGGGAGACATTCTTGACAATAGTGAACAGTATATACAAGTGATTAACACTCATGCCGAGGCTGTGCAACTACGTCTTCTTAACTTTCCTAACCCTGCCTCTATGTCTTGCTGCTCCCCAGCCGCCCACGGCAGAGGTGGAGGCAGCCTGCTGACTGTGATGCCCTGTCTGTGATGACTTTGGCTGGCGTCCTCTGGAGGGCCAAGACTCGGATGGGCCCAGGCCTGCTTTCGGGGTCCTGCTGTTTGGCAGTGGCTCCCTCCTCCGCCTGTGGAGCTGGAGCTGCTGAGGTCACAGGTGGGCCTACACTCCCAGAGTCTCCGGATTCCAATGGCCCTGGGGATACACTTGCTGATCCTCCTCCCTATGGATGCCCAAGGGCCCCTAGCTGACTCCTTGAGGAGAAGGGGTAACTGGAGTGAGATTGAACTGCCCAGCACCCTTCTTGCGTACACACTGTTGGAGGCCAACTGTGGCATCGGTGATGGAGTATAGCCCATGCAGCAGTACAGCAGCAACATCCTGGACCAAGGTCTCCATGGCGGCCACCATCCTACCAATTTTGATCTCAGTGCATTGGCATGCCAGAATTATCACCTCAGGCTGAAGGCAAATGGACTCCTCCATCATGCCTTGCAATCTGAGGAGTGCAGTGGACATCCCTTCCTGATGTTCCCCAGCTTGCCTTTGCAGCTCTAGCAACTGTGACATGACCGAAGCCACAGGCTTGTCATCTGACTTGGACTCAGCGACATTCTGGCCTCCAGCTGTCCTCCGAGTGCCCTGGGAACTCCCTGCCTTCACCTACTGTGGATCAGAAAGTGCGATGTGCTCACCAGATTATGATCCCGAGGCTACTCTAAAGCTAGGTCCCGGTGAGGTATGTGTCTCTGCACTGGTGGGGGTGTGGGTGAGCGCTGTGATGGGATTCAAGGAGGGTGCCTCCAGATTCCTCTTCAGAGGTTTCTTCGGGGCCCTGTGTTGTGGACTCCATCAGCTGTTTCACAGTTGTGGCTGTGGAAGCAAGGGGAGATAATTGGTGCAAGGGAGCGGCCTGTGAAACAGGAGACATCAGTCACAGCATGGTTGTCTGATGGACGTTGCGCTGCTGGATCCTCACTTGGTAGAGCACCACTGACCCCACCGTCAGCACAGGAACAATCCAGATCCTCGCCAGCCAGTTGGATGGCTCTGTTTTCTAAGCCCATGAGGAGCTTGATTTCAGACATTCCTCCAATGGTCTGCAACCTATCTCTCTTGTTGTGTGCCAGCTTGTCCTGCATGAATAGAGATGGAGAGAGTGTAAGCAGGATGCCTGTCAGACCAGATGATAAGTTTGCCTGGCCTGTGTGGGCGGTGAGTAGTCAAATGGATGGGTGAGGACAATGAAGGTGTGTCTGAGAGTGTGAATGGTGATGTCCCTTGAACTGGCAGTGAGTGCGGGCCCTGTGGATGTGTGATGGGTTTGTGCGTGTGTGAGTTGAGAGTGATGAGAAGAGTGACTTACCCTGGTGGGATGGAGGAGACCATTCATCTTCTTGCGGTACTGGGTGGCTGTCCTCTTTTGAAGGGCGTTGGCCCTGACCATCACCTCTCAAGCCAAATTAGTGATGTTGCTGTCCATCCTGTGGCCACAGCAGGGATACAGGACATCACGGCAAGCCTCCACTGTGTCCAAAAGGCACTCAAGGGACCTATCATTGAACCTGAGGGTTGCAGTCTTTTTGCCTTTCAGGGCCATGTCTTCTTTGCAGCAGTCGTGGGCTGGAAGCACCGAGAGGTGTGTGCGTGGCTGGACTTTAGATATGGCGCCTGGCATGATGAAGCAGCGAGGTGATGACATGGGGGGTGAATGAGAGCCCACCCGTCATGGATACGGCGTGTTTCCCGGGAATGTATAATTAATGCGGCGGGTTTGTGACGATATGGCATGAAAAGCCACCACTGCGGCCAACGGGTCAAACATCATTTTACCCGCCCACTACCACACTTAGTGCAAATCTGGGACGATTCCGCCCATTGCATAAAAAAGTTTTTCCTCGTGTCAGCTTTGGTTATTTTGCCAACCTCCTTAAAACTGTGCCCTCTGGCCTTCAATTTCTCTTTTATATATTCTCTCTAAACCTTGCATGATTTTAAACACCTTTATCAAATCTCCTCTTAGCCTTCTGCTCAAGAGAGAACAACTCCAGCTTCACAAGTCTATCCACACAAGTATAAATGCTCATCTCCAGATCATTCACGTAAATCTCTTTGTAACCTCTCCGAAGCCTTAAATCCTTTCTATAATGTGATACCCAGAACTGTTCCCAACACTCCAGTTGGACTAGTGTTTTATATGGGTTTAGCATAGCTTCCTGACTAAAGCCTGGGATCCTGTTTGCTCTATTACCTGCCATCACTAACACATGCCAGCACCTGTTGTACTAGTACACATTCTTTAAAAAAAGAATGTTGGAAAACAGGAAATTTTCTGTCAAATAGAGCAATCACTGGGGTTGGGAGCTATTCCTGCAAGCAGATTGTCTTGAAACCAGACTACTGGTCACCCTATTAGAGGGCCCTTAAGACAAAGCAAAGGCTACCAAATGGCAGCGCCCGATTTGCAGGTTGCTTGTGCAACAATGTGAGACGAGCTCTATTTTTTCTTTATTCATTCACGGGATGTGGGCTTCGCTGGCTGAGCCACCATTTTACTGCCCATCCCTAGTTGCCTTTGAGAAGGTGGTGAATGAGCTGCCTTCTTGAACCACTGCAGTCCATGTGGTGTAGGTACACCCACAGTGCTGTTAGGGAGGGAGTTCCAGGATTTTTGACCCAATGACAGTGAAGGAACAGTGATATATTTCCAAGTCAGGATGGTGAGTAACTTGGAGGGGAACTTCCAGGTGGTGGTGTTCCCATCTATCTGCTGCCCTTGTCCTTCTAGATGGTAGTGGTCGTGGGTTTGGAAGGTGCAGTCTCAGGAGCCTTGGTGAATTCCTGCAGTGCGTCGTGTAGATGGTACACACTGCTGCTACTGTGTGTTGGTGGTGGAAGGAGTGAATGATTGTGGATGTGTTGCCAATCAAGTGGGCTGCTTTGTCCTGGATGGTGTCAAGCTTCTTAAGTGTTGTGGAGCTGCACTCATCCAGATAAGTGGGGAGTATTCCATCATGCTCCTGACTTGTGTCTTGCAGATGGTTTTGGGGTGTCAGGAGGTGGGCTGCTCATCACGCGATTCCTAGCTTCTCACCTGTTCTTGTAACCGCAGTATTTTTATGGCTAGTCCAGTTTACTTTCAGGTCAATGGTAACCCCCAGGAAGTTCATAGTGGGGGATACAGTAATGGTAATGTCATTGAACATCAAGGGGCGATGGTTGGATTCTCTCTTGTTGAAGATGGTCATTGCCTGACACTTGTGTAGCGCAAATGTTACCTGCCACTTGTCAGCCCAAGCCTGGATATTGTTCAAGTCCTGCTGCATCTGGACATGCACTGCTTCAATAGCTGAGGAGTTGCAAATGGTGCTGAACATTGTGCAATCATCAGCGAACATCCCCACTTCTGACCTTACAATGGAAAGAAGGTCATTGATGAAGCAGCTGAAGATAGTTGGGCCGAGGACATTATCCTGAGGAACTCCTGCGGTGATGCCCTGGAGCTGAGATGACTGACCTCCAACAACCACAACCATCTTCCTTTGTGCTGGATATGACTCCAACCCAGCAGAAAGTTTTCCCCCGATTCTAACTGACTCCAGTTTTGCTAGGGCTCCTTGATGCCACACTCTGTCAAATGCGGCCTTGATGTCAAGGGCAGTCACTCTCACCTCACCTCGGGGGTTCAGCTCCTCTGTCCATGTTTGAACCAAGGCTGTAATGAGGTCAGGAGCTGAGTGTCCCTGGCCAACCCAAACTGGGTGTCAGTAGGCAGGTGATTGCTAAGCAAGTGCCACTTGATCGCACTGCTGATGACCCCTTCCATTACTTTACTGATGATGGAGAGTTGACTGATGGGGCGGTAATTGGCTTGGTTGGATTTGTCCTGCTTTTTGTGTACAGGACGTACCTGGGCAATTTTCCACATAGCCAGATGGATGCCAGTGTTGTAGCTGTACTGGAACAGCTTGGCTAGAGGCGTGGCAAGTTCTGGAGCACAAGTCTTCAGTACTATTTCTGGAATATTGTCAAGTTCCATAGTCTTTGCAGTATCCAGTGCCTTCAGCCATTTCTTGATATCACATGGAATGAATTACAGGCAATGTATGGGTCGATCATTGACCATTCTCTCCGACCTGCTGTCGCCCGCTATATGGCGTCAGCTGTGGCTCAGTGGTTATAATTTTGCCTCTGAGTCGTGGGTCCCAAGCCCATACCAGAGATTTGAACACAAAATCTAGGCTGCCACTCCCAGTGCAGTGGGAGTGCTGCAGTGTTGAATGTAATTTTAATCCTAAGTCTGTCCTCTCAGGTGGGTGTAAATGGTACCACAGCATTAGTTTGAATAACAGCAAGGGAGTTCTCCCAGGGTCCTGGTCAAAATTTACTGTTCGACAAACATCACTAAAACAGATGATCTAGTAATTTATCCCATTATTGTGTGTGGGAACTTGCAGTGTGCAAATTAACATTTTCCTACAGCATAACAGTGAACAAATTTCAAGAGTACTTATTTGGCTGCAACATGCTTTGCACTGTCCTGAGATCATGAAAGATGCTATATAAATGCAAATCTTTCTTCTATTGTTTCTACTCACAAGTTTTGTCCCTAAATTACAAAGAACATACAGACTTTAAAAAAATTGCACTGGGTTTTCACATATTAAAAATGAAACAGAAGAAGTCAATGGAATAGAAGTTAATAGAAACACAATACAATTAGTGATAAAGATAATTTAAAGATAAGTTACTGCCTCAAGGTTCTGAGATAATCCCATAATTATCTCCATTTTCCAGAACCATCATGTTGATTACAAAGCAGAAAATCAATTCCAATTCTTGGGCGCAAAGGTCTATATATCTGGCTGCAATTCAGTCTCCAGAACATTCTAACCTGGAGTCGGGAGCAAAAAGCTGGTGCAGTGAGATGTTCCAGCAGATTATGAGACTATAGTCCAGTCTCTGCAGTTTCCATTCTGAAGTAAGGAGCAAGGAGCATCCTGTGCACTTATTCAGGTTATGGGCATCATTAAGTACAGATCCAAGTCTCCCATATAGCCCTGTGGAGCAATATTGAACCAGCATGCCTAAAGTTATACTGCCAATGTACGCTTGCTGGAGAAAATGGGGCTCCACCCGTAAGCAGAGTTTTGAATGTTATTGAAATTACAATCATGGCTGACATCCGGCTCATGTCAGCTTTTGTTAACATAAAAATTTGCAAGTTTTGAAACTCGCTAGATTCTCCACTGGGGCAGCTGCCCTCCAACTGTCTCAGTTACATCTTCCATTTTAATCCTAAAATGCTGACCCTGCCTGCTACATGGGGCAACAGCGGATACAGAATGCCTGCTTCTCTGTGACTGGCATCTATTAGGGTAAAAGGCTGAAATTGAGCACCTCTGTACTGAAATTAGACAAGGTCACTTCTCCCTCAGCTGAAAGTTAAACAAAGGTTTCCTTGTTGGCTACATTCATTAAGGTGAAGAGTAGCTAAGTCATACATAGGAACAGGGCTAGGCCATTCAGCCCTTCAGATGTGTTCCATCATTCTACTAGATCATGGTTGATCTGTACCTGCCTTTGCACCATATCACTAGATATGATCAACATCACTGACTACTCCTGTAAGCAGACATTGTGTCCCTTAGAACCTAGGGCAAGATTTTCCCCCTGTCAGGGGTGAAGTGTGCACCCCTCCAATCGGCGCCCCTGATCGGGGACACGGCGCCATTTTATGTGGGCGGGCCAATTAAGGAAGCACTGTGCGCTCCCTGTGCAGGCGGGGGGGGGGGAAAGTTCCCTAAATCAAGAGTGCACTCTATCGCGCATGCACATGAAAGAGCGCACTCATCACCCTGAGGCTAAGTGCTGCTTCAGGGAGATTGGCGCCAAATTCAAAAATGTTAAATATAGAAAAATGAAATTTTGCTGACATGTCCCCTTATGTGACACTGTCACACGGGTTGGGACATGTCCATAATTTTTACAAAAACTTTAATAAAATTTTTTAAAACCTCATCCCGCCCATGGATGAGGTTTCATGCTATTTCTAATTCCCGCCAGGGCTCCTGGCCTGCCCACCAACCTTAAGGTTGGACGGGCAGGTCCATTAATTAGCTACATGACTCTGTCAATGGCCTCAATTGGCCATTGACAGGTCGGCGGGCACACAGCTAATTTTGCTGCACCCCCGCCTACCGGAAAATTTAAATAGGGCCCCACCACCCGCTTGCCGACTGGAAAACCCTGCCCCTAGACTGCACCATTGCCTGTCAAAGGGGCAAAAAGAATCTTTGCCGCTGTATGTCAGTTTATTATAGGGTATCACATACAGTAGATGGACTGAATATATTCTACATCAGACTGTAAACTAACAAACAAGGTATTTAACATAGAACAGGTAAACATAACTGTTATGTACAAGTCTTGATATATTTAAAGAAAGGTTAAGGGGAGATTTGTTCAAAATGAGGAGGTGTTTTAGTAGAATGGATAGGGAGAAACCATTTCCACTGCCTGGAGGGTTGATAATCAGAGGACACATACTGCAAATAATTGTCAAAGAAGTTGGGCGGGTGGGTGGGGGGGAGGTACTGGAATCAGATTGAATTGTAACTTTCAAAATTGAATTGGATAAATACTCAAAAAGGAGAAATTTGCAGGGCTAAGGGGTAAGGATGGGATGGGTCGGGCGGGCACGCTTACTAGTTGGATAGCTCTTTCAGAGAGTTGGCACAGGCATGATTGGCAGAATGGCCTGCTTCCATGCTATATGATTCTATGTTTAAAAAAATTGTATAAAAACAAAGGAAGCAAAGGGATCAGTCTTTATTTGCATAATTTCATATTGAATTAAGAAGCTTCAAGATAAGAGAGGTAGATTGTTGTTCTATCCAGACCCAAGACCCAGGGATTTGGCAAAGTTTGAAGCCCTAGAACAGTTGGGAACTTGATTATGGCAAGAGAGAGCTTGTCTTTGTTCCAAGCTGCTGTGTCTAACTCCCGGGAGGGGGGAGGGGGTGGGGGGGGGTGTGTGTGTGTAGGGAGTGGGGTAGGACAATTCCAGAAGGCAGGAGAAAATGACCTTGTTAAAAAAAACCACATTCTTCTTCATTCACAGGGTCACACACTGGCTCACATCTCGTGCTGCAAGATAATAAAGATGGAAAGGTGCTGGTTTGGACTGTTTCTTTGTTTCCACTTTTCAGCTGACTGTTCAAACTGTGGACGGGTATGTAAATTATTCATGAACCTTTCAGAATTACACGCAGACTAATAACTGCAGCCGAGCTCGTCACCAGTTTCTCCAGATATTTTCTGCAGCCAATCCAAAGTCTTCAACCTTCAGCAGTTACAAGGCTATATTTAACACCTTATTGCTGTGGAGAAGGTTAAAGGCAGATTTAATAAGTGTTCAAAATTATGAAAGGTTTTGTTTGAGTGGATTGGAGAAACTGTTTCCACTAGCAGGCAGGCCGTGGTGGGGGTGGAATTTTGATTAACATAGTGAGTTATGACCTGGAATGGGTTGTGGAAGCAGATTCAGCAGCAACTTTCAAAAGAGAATTGGCTAAATACTGGGACATGGGAAAATTTGTAGAAATGTGAGGAAAGAGCAGGACTAATTGGAAAAGTATGATGGGCCGAATGGTCTCCTTCTCTGCTGTCTCATTCTATTGCATCCTTCAGGACACATAAAGCAATTCTTCACAACAACAACAATAACTAGCCTTTATACCATGGCCTATAATCTAGAAAAAAGCCTGAAAGGCAGTTCACAGACACACGCGCAACAAGGAAAGGACCAGGGCCAAAGGAGGTATTGGGAAGGATGAGCACAAACATGATGAGCTGAATGGCCTCCTTTTATGCAGTAATTTCTGTGATTCTTTGGCTCTAATTTGCATAAAGCCAGAACAGCTCTGTGCCTTAGCCAAAATGGCGCCAGAGTCCACGATCCAGAAGTTTCACCCCTGAACCCAGCACCCACCATTTTAGACAATGGGTGGTGGGGGGGGGAGGGTAGTGTTGGGTGGGGTGATTGATGTACAGGGTGGGATGTATTTTGCCCATCTACAGTTCACAGAGGCAGCAGCACATTTAAAAGTGCAGCTGCCTTCAAACAGAAGAAATTTTGGTCATCAAAGTTTCAAAAGCACAACTCATGGGCTTCAGGCATTTGAGGAAAAAGTATGAACGTACCAGAGTTTTTTGGAGAGGTAAGGTTACCTTCTGGAAAGGTAAGGTATCCCTTTGGAGAGGTCAGGTACCTCTTTGTGAGAGGTCACATACCCTTTGGGAAAGGTCAGGTACCCTATGGGATTGTTGACAGCAGACATGAATGTTTGCAAAAAGCAGATAAGCTCTGTGGAACTGCCAAGCTGTCAAGTCATTTAAATCTCCTGCCCTTTAAATTTTGGGCAAAAAACAGCCAGACTGCAGTCGAAAAAATCAGTGTTTGCAATTTCAATAGATGTCCTGAAGGCTATCATTATTGTATTTTTTCAGTTTTACTGCTTGCACAACCTTTCATTATCACACTGGGTGGCGGTGGGGGGGCGTGGGTTGCTTTAAGTTCACAGTTTGATTTGCAACTCCAAGTGGTTATAAAGAGAGATAGTTGTCTTTGATGTGAAGCTATAAGGAGGTTGCAGAGATGCTTCAGTGTGATTTGGACAAGTTGAGTGAGTGGGCAAATGCATGGCAGATGCAGTATAATGTGGATAAATGTGAGGTTATCCATTTTGGTAGCAAAAACAGGAAAGCAGATTATCTGAATGGTTATAAATTGAGAGAGGGGAATGTGCAACGAGATCTGGTTGTCCTTGTACACCAGTTGCTGGAGGTAAGCATGCAGGTGCAGTAGGCGGTAAAGAAGGCAAATGGTATGTTGGCCTTCATAGCCAGAGGATTCGAGTACAGGAACAGAGATGTCTTGCTGCAATTGTATAGGGCCTTGGTGAGACCACACCTGGAATATTGTGTGCAGTTTTGGTCTCCTTATCTGAGGAAGGATGTACTTGCTATAGAGGGAGTGCAGCGAAGGTTTACCAGACTGATTCCTGGGATGGCAGGACTGACATATGAGGAGAGATTGAGTTGGTTAGGATTATATTCACTGGAGTTCAGAAGAATGAGGGGGGATTTCATAGAAACCTATAAAATTCTAACAGGACTAGACAGGGTAGATGCAGAAAGAATGTTCCCGATGGTGGGGGAGTCCAGAATCAGGGGTCACAGTCTGAGGATATGGGGTGGACCATTTAGGACTGAGATGAGGAGAAATTTCTTCACCCAGAGAGAGGTGAGTCTGTGAAATTCGCTACCAAAGTAGTTGAGACCAAAACATTGTATGCTTTCAATAAGGAGTTAGATATAGCTCTTGGGGCGAAAGGGATCAAAGGGTATGGGGAGAAAGCGGGAGCAGGCTATTGAATTGGATGATCAGCCATGATCATAATGAATGGCAAAGCAGGCTCGAAGGACTGAATGGCCTACTCCTGTTCCTAGTTTCTATGTTTCTATAAATACAATTGTTTGTTTTATATGGGATTAAGTACTTGAAAGGATTTAAATGCATTGAATGGGCTTTTATCTACGAGAGTGTTTTTTAAAAATATGGTGGTCCATAATAGATCCTTAGAACTTTATTTTATTTCATCTCACCATGGCTCCAGAGATCTGCCAAGGGTGAATACTGGGTAAAGTGGCATGGAGGGTGTAAAGGCAAAGGGTGTTGTGTGAGGGATCATGTGTTGGCATGAATTAGCACTACGTTGGCACAGGACTTTAAAGGGCTATGGGAATGAGATGGGGTAATGGGTTAGTGGGAGTTGGTACTAAGTTGTCATAGAGAATATAAGGGGTTATGAAGAGTCAGTAGAGGGGCATAGGTTGGCACGGAGGGTATGAGGGGCCATGAGGGTAGGTGGGAGCATGAGTTGGCATGAGGTGGAATGCATTGGCATGGATGGGGCATGGGAAGTGTGTGGGAGGTTAGAGGCAGTGAGAAGTCATGGCTTGAGGGCTGTTTTTGGTTTCGTTGTAATTTTTTTACAGCTGGGATGATGTTCCGGAGCAGTAAAGGGGGCGTTTTAGCCAGCCCACCTCGGCATTTGGCAGTCCTTGTGGCTGCCTCTGAGCTCTTTCAGTGGGCATGACTCTAGTTAGAACCCGCCGCCACTGGAATTAAAATCCGATGGATCAGGGCACTTTCTCCCAAGTTGGATTTGCGGAGTTGGAAATTTCCCCAACTGTGCTCCTGACACAAAAATTTAGCCCTATGAGTCAGGTCTAAGAGGGGGATTCCAATGTGGGGCTTGTGAAAGAGTGTTCCACCTGAAAGGCTGCAGCCAGTGGAACAAAGAATTTGGGGATGGGGTTGGAATGATCACAGAATTGCGACAGCGCAAAGGAGGCCATTTGGTCCATCGTGTTTCAGCCCACTCTCCGAATGAACAATTCTTCTAATGACATTCCCTCACCTCCTCCTGCAACCCTACTCATTTTTTTTTTCAGATAATAATTCAATTCCGTCTTGAATGCCTCAATTGAACCTGCTTCCATCAGCGTATTGCACATCCTAACCACTTGCTGCATGAAAACATTTTTCCTCATGTCTCCAATGCTTATTTTGTCAATTACTTTAAATCTGTTGTCTTTTGTTCTTGATCATTCCACCAATGGGAACAGTTTCTCCCTATCTACTCTGTCCAGACTCTTCATGATTTTGAATACCTCTATCAAATCTCCTCTCAACCTTCTCTTCTCCAAGGAAAACAGTCCCAACTTCTCCAAACTATCTACGTAACTGAAGTCCTTCCTCCCTGGAACTATTCTCATGAATCATATTTGCACTCCTCTCTAATGCCTTCACATCTTTCCTAGAGTATGGCACCCAGAACTGGATGCAATACTCCAGTTGAGGCTGAACCAGTGTTTTATATAAGTTTAACAGAACGTCCTTACTTTTGTATTCTATGCCCCTAATAATAAAGCCTAGGACACTGTATGCTTTATTAACCGCTTTCTCAACCTGTCCTGCCACCTTCAATGACTTAAGCACATATACAAGGACCCTCTGATCCTGCACCCTCTTTAGCATTGTACTCTTTATTTTATATTGTCTCTCCATGTTCTTCCTACCAAAATGAATTATTTCACAATTCTCTGTATTGAATTTCATCTGTCACATGTCTGCCCATTCTACCAACTTGTCTATGTCCTTTTGAAGTTCCACACTATCCTCCCTATAGTTCACAACATTTCAAAGTTGTGTATCATCTGCAAATTTTGAGATTGTTCTCTGTACGCCAAGGTCTAGGTTATCACTATGTATCAGGAAAAACAAGGGTGCCAACACTGACTCCTGGGAAGCTCCACTACAAACCTCACTCCAATCCAAAAAAACATCCATTAAGCACTAGTCTCTGTTTCCTGTCACTCAGCCAATTTTGTATCCATGTTGCTATTGTCTCTTTTATCCCATAAGGTATAACTTTGCTCACAAGTCTGTTGCGCGGCACTGTATTGAATGCCTTTTGGAAGTCTTTGTATGCCACATCAAAAGCATTGTCCCTGTTATGAGCAAGTTAGTTAAACACAATTTTCCCTTAAGAAATCCATGCTGTCTTCCCTTAATTAACACACATTTTCCCAAGTGACTATTAATTTTGGCCTGAATCATTGCTTCTAGAAGCTTCCCCACGACCGAAGTTAAACTGATTGGACTGAAGTTGCTGGACTTAACACCCCTTTGAACAAGAGTGTCACATTTGCAATCCAGTCTCTGGCACCACCCCTGAGTCTAAGGAAGACTGAAAAATTACGGCCAGTGCCACCACAATTTCCACCCTCACTTCCCGTATCCTTGGATGCATCTCATCCGGTCCTGGTGCCTTATCAACTTTAAGTACAATCTTCCTATCTAAAACCTCCTCCTTATCAATTTTAAACCCTTCAGGTGTTTGAATTACCTCCTCTTTCACCATGACCCAGGCATTTTCCTTGGTAAAGACAGATGCAAAGATAGGGAAGAGCAAGGCCATTGGGCAATTTGAAACAAAGATCCGAATCTTATATTTGAACTGGTGGATCAGTAGGTGAGGTAGGTGGGCACGGAAAAGAATGATGTGAGTGGGACTTGGTGTGGGATAGGATACAGACAGTAGAATTATGAATGAACAGAAGTTGGACATTGGATACTGGCCAACCAGCCAAGAGGATTTTGGAAAAGAGAGAGGGAGGAAAATTTAAGCCCCAACCGTAGAGCTCTAAGATCAGTCCACGAAGGAAGCCAAGAAATGAGGCTTACCACCTTCAAGTAGCATTAGGAAAATAGTAACCTCAGTACAAGCAAATAGAGAAAGTTTTGTTAGTGCAGTCTATTAAAAAACAATTAGACTGAACCTTAAAGGGGAAAAAATACACTCACTGTATACTCCTCTCATGGCAAGAGCCAAAGGAGGTCATGAAACATAAAGAACTAAAAGCTACTGGTTTGTAGTGAGCATTTCACCCTGGTATAAACCTCTGAGAAAAAGATGCCGAGGTACATTGCCCAGAATAGACAGGGGCACTGAATCGATTTCATCCCAGCTAGGTCAACATTCGAATTTTTCCAAAATATTTGAAATGGAAAAAGATATTTTTAAAAGTAAGTTGAAAAGGCTAACTTGTAGTGCTCATGTAGCCTCCAAATAACTTGTTTTGTTTAAAACATTGTAAAGTTCTCCTTATGGCTCAGTGGTTAGATGCACAGCCTAGTGTACATTTAAACCAAGTATAATTTAGAAGAACAATGAGCAACTCTAATCTTGGGAATGAAATTGAGAGAGGGGAATGTGCAACGAGACCTGGGTGTCCTTGTACACTAGTCGCTGAAGGTAAGCATGCAGGTGCAGCAGGCGATAAAGAAGGCAAATGGTATGTTGGCCTTCATAGCCAGAGGATTCGAGTACAGGAGCAGGGATGTCTTGCTGCAATTATACAGGGCCTTGGCGAGACCACACCTGTAATATTGTGTGCAGTTTTGGTCTCCTTATCTGAGGAAGGATGTTCTTGCCAAAGAGGGAGTGCAGCGAAGGTTTACCAGACTGATTCCTGGGATGGCGGGACTGCCCTATGAGGAGAGATTGAGTCAGTTAGGATTATATTCACTGGAGTTCAGAAGAATGAGGAGGGATCTTAAAGAAACCTATAAAATTCTAACAGGACTAGACAGGGTAGATGCAGGAAGGATGCTCCCAATGGTGGGGGAATCCAGAACCGGGGTCACAGTCTGAGGGTACGGCTAGACCATTTAGGGCTGAGATGAGGAGAAATTTCTTCATCCCGAGAGTGGTGAGCCTGTGGAATTCGCTACCACAGAAAGTAGTTGAGGCCAAAACATTGTATGGTTTCAAGAAGGAGTTAGATAAAGCTCTTGGGGCGAAAGGGATCAAAGGATATAGGGAGAAAGTGTGGAACATTGGTTACCAGAGGCCTCTGTCCATTCCTAGCACCCAGCAACATTGCTCAGTGTTCTGATACAGGAGTTCCACCTTGTGATTTTATTCTCACTTTTTCTTGTGCCAGTCTAGTTGGGGCTGAATGCTGTAACAGGTGGGGAGCTGGCATAATCGTGGCCTGTCCCCAGTTTTGCCCTAACCCTATCCCTTGCCCGAATGCAATGCTGTGCTGAAAATGATGAGGAAAATCCTCTCTGGAATGTGAATATAAAATTTAGATAGAATTTACAGCACATACAAGGCCTCCTACTGTGGTGTATCATTCTCTAATGTTAATAAACAGGTCATTTGGCCCAACTGGTTCATGTTGCTGCTTATGCTCCAAACCAGCCTTCTCCTACCCCTCTGCATCTAACCTAGCAGTACATCCTTCTATTCTTTTCTTCCTCATACAGCTTCCCTTAAATGCTTCTGTACTATTCACTTCCACCACTCCCTATGGTAGCGAGGTCCAACCTTACCACTCTCTGCATAAATAAGTTTGTCCTGAATTCACTACTGGATTTATCAGTGACTGTCTTTTATTTACGACTCCTCTTTTTTTGGATTTCCCACAAATGGGAATACCTTCTCTGCATTAATCTATCAAACCCTCTCATAATTGTAAAGACCTCTCCTTGGTCTACCCTCAGCCTTCTCCTTTCTAGAGAAAAGTCTATTCAGTCTTTCCTGATAGGTATGAACTCGCAGCTCTGATATCATCCTTGTATATCTTCAAGCATTTTCTCCAGTTGCTCTGTATCTTTTTATTTGTCGTGTGGAGAATAGAACTCTGCACAGTATTCCGAGTGTGGGCTAACCGGGATTTTATCCAAGTTCTACTGAAGTCAATGACTCTGAATATTGGGCGGGTGTTGAGCAGGCAATCAAATGCAATGCCACACCATCTTTCAGATGAATTATTACAACTAGAACCTCTTCTGCCTTCTGAGGTTACAAGACCCTGGGCACGAGTTCAAAGGTGATCAGGAGAGTTCAGTCTTGGCCAATATTTGTGCTTCCACCCAAAATGAATTTTTACCCCCTCATCTCTTGGGATCTGTGAAAAAATAACATGTGTACCCCAATAACAGCACATCTCTTTAAGGGTGAAATCTTGGATGATAATGATTATTCTGCTATATCTATAGCACTACAGTTAAACCACACATAGCTGATCTCAGCAATATTAACAACGGGGTCTGTTCTACATAGGCGTGCACTTTTGTTTGTTCTCTCTGAGAATCTCTGTGCTGAGAATTATTTCCCTCTAATGCACAGACTGCAGACTTTGGATACTGAAGGTGAAAATGCACTCAACGGCAAATCTATCCTGCCACAGTAAATCTTCCTGTCTGGCGAAAGATTTAAGGGCAGAAATCTTCACTTTACAGGCTGGCTGGGGAAAGGGTTCCTGATTGAATTGCTATATTTTACAATTAACAGGAGCGCACACACAGCAGAAGCTGCCTGCAAGTGTATTAACTGGGACATGCAACCAATTACTTGTTAGACAGGGTCCATGCATCACTAACAGTTTGGTCATCTTGATTATCATAAAACACTTATATTTTTAGAAGTTCCATAAATGGATGACACATGTCTGGGTCCTATACTATACACATTCTATAAAGGAGGGTGTTAGACCCTTTTCACATTCTGCACAGGTATTGAATCTGTTATTGAAATATAAGAAGGAGGGTTTCCTTTGGTGCATTGCTCAAGCATGTAGACCTGGAAAATCCTGGATTTGATCCCCAGGTGGTGCTGCAGTGATAAAATTGTCTTCAGCCTCACTGGACCCGAAAGGGTTCCCACCCCAGTTACAGATATGGCAAGTTGTCAGTGTGTCATCAAGTCATGGGCACCCTTCCCTGTGAGTTGTAGGGTTGTGGGTTCAAACCAAACTCCAGAGACCTGAGCACACGAATCACACTGACACACCCAGTGCCAGTATGTGGGAGTGCTGCATTGTTGGACGGACCATCTATCAGATGAGTTATTACAAACAGAGCCTCTTCTGCCTTCTGAGGTTAAAAGATCCTGGGCACCACTTCAAAGGTGATCAGGAGAGTTCAGTGTTGGCCAATATTTAACTCCCAGAAACATAGAAAACAGATTATCTTGAGGGTTTTCATCGGGGCTGGAGAAGGGGGAAGAGCGTCGGAGCAGGGGGAGGGGGAGAGGAGGGAGAAAGTGTGGGAGGGGAAAGGAGGGGGAAGAGTATGGTGGAAGGAGGACGGGGAGAGTGTGGGGTCAGGAGTGGAATGGGGACAGTGCGGGAGGCAGGAGAAGTCGGAGGAAAGGGGAAGAGTGCAGGGGCTGGGAGGAGGTGGAAAGTGTGCAGGGGAGGAGGAGGGGGAGAGTACAGGAGACAGAACGGGAAGAAGGGGACAGCAGGAGGAGGGGGGAGAGTGCAGGGCAGGAAAGGGTAAGAGTGAGTGGGTCGGGACAGGAGGAAGGAGAGTGTAGGGGAAGGAGGGAGAGGAGGAGGAGAGCACAGGGGGCAGAAGGAAGAGGAGGGGGAGTGTAGATGAAGGAGGGAGAGGAGGGGGAGAGTGCCAGGGGCAGGAGGGGGAGAGTGCAGGGGCAAGAGAAGGGGGAGAGTGCAGGGGCAAGAGGTGGGGGAGAAAGCGGGGCAGCAGGGGCAGAAGAGAGAGGAGGGGGAGAGTGCCAAGGGCAGGAGGGGGAGAGTTCAGGGGGCAGGAGGAGAGGGGAATGTGCAAGAGGCCCAGGACCTCTAGCAGAAGCATATTAACTTACCTGCCCTTTCCCATCCAGTTTGTTCCTCCTGCATTGGTTACGCTGTTAGGCTGCAGAGAGTGGGACTTCCCTGAATTTAAGATAAGATCATGTCTTGGAGCTGATGACATCATTCTGATGTGTCTGCTCATTGTTATGGAGACCTTTCCTGCCTGTAATGGGCAGCTCAGCTGACTTCAAAGTTGGTGAAATGAAGCTGGCACCAGTCAGGATGAGCTCAGTGCCGTTAAGTGGACTCAGCCTGATCTTAACTCTCCCCCCAACTCACCGCTCACATATTTTGCTGAAGGGTGGCTGGATTTAACAGCTTAAACATCAAGAAACTCACCAATGCAAGTGTCCTAGGTTGCGACCTAACCACGCATCAGTGTAAAAGGGGATCAAGTATCACTTCGTGTGGTGCATTCTACCCACTTGCTGCCCTTCTAAATACTTCACGTTTGAACAAGTTGTCACACAACGCTTAAACATTTGACTCTGTAATTCCGGTTCATGTAACATTTGCTGTGGTAACAGTTCACATTCTGCTTGGAAAGCATTGTTAAACTTGTGACAATCAGCCAGAACAACCTTTTCACACATCACTGGGATCAAATACCATTCTATTGGGTCCTTCAGGATGGAACAATATATTATCAAAACTTATTTATCGGAGTGAGAGAAAAGTTCCATAGTTCAGGAATCAATTCTTACTGCATGGCTCACAGTGTCTGTGGCCAAGAAAGCATTTCAAAGTGGCCAGTCAGTCATGAATTGTTTAATTCAAAGCAGGTTGGGGTTGCTTTACAAGGGCAGCCACAGATAATGAAAAACACAATCTCTACTTCCTTTATTTGTGTATTTAGCGGCACAGTTACAGGAGTGTAATCTTGATGTTGCCACTCTTAAACTTCAATCAGGAAGCTGGCCACACTGGGCTCCAGAAAGCAAGTGCATGGGAATGGTTCCCATGTTTACATTATAAAAGCTGACTCATTGCCTCCCATTTTCTTGGGCCTGATGATACCATTGGTTCCTGGGATTCCAGCTGCTTTAGGTCATGGAATGCAGTCAATGGAAAAAGACAAACCTGTTTGCAGTCAGCTGTACTCATGGTGTAAAAGGGTCTTCGCCATGTCAGTCAGTATGGGTTTTGAAAGAGGTCACTGAGCACCCAGGAGCTGTGTCAGGAGGCAGTAGAGGTAGCAAGAGGTGGATCCTAGGATCAGTCTGACAAGGGCAAGGGATACTGAGATGGGGCAGGAGCTACAAAGTGAGGGTTCATGGCCTAGAGAAGGGAGTAAAGAAATTCATGACCTCCTCTTACTCAGCATCGAAGACAGGCAGAACCATTGGAAGGAGATTGAAAGAAGATTGCCATGAAGAAAATATGGCCCTTGAATTATAAAAGATTATGACCTTGCTTTAACATTGACTTAGGGCGATGAGTCAGACCAGACAGTAGACAAACCAGCCAGTGATGCTGAATGCATAGGTTCTCCAATTTGTAGATGCAGAAGTGGAAGGTATACCTGTGAGACTGTAATGGATTTGATAGGACAAAGACATCAACAGCAGCAGCAGCAGCAAGACCACAATTGATGAGATTGATGAAGACAGCAATGTCATGGTAGGTGGATGGGCACTGGGAAGGGATGGAGTTGGGAATTAGACAGGTTGCTTTTGAAGAATTTGGTAGACAGTTTTTTCTGTTGTGGAGGCTGACATTTGCTGGAAAATGTGAATGCTGAGGGAGACAAGGCGATAATCCAAGGCATGACTCAGACCGTGAACAAATAGGGCGGGATCAACGGTGTGATGGTCTGTACAGGATGGAAAACACTATCAGCAGTAACAGATGGTCTGTTCAAACTGGAATCCTAAAATAAACATTGACTAAAATTATAACTAGCAGGTCAAGTCGGATTTAACATTCAGCTCTATGTGGGGACGTGGTTGCAGGAAGCTGATACTGAACCAGTAAGCACCAAGCAAGGCTGGAATCCAATACTCCCGAACATACTAAAATAAAAGCAAAATACTGTGGATACTGGACATCTGAAATAAAAACAGAAAACGCTGGAAAAACTCAGCAGGTCTGGCAGCATCTGTGGCGAGGGAAGGTGAGTTAACGTTTCAAGTCCACTATGACACTTGTTTGGGACTGTTCCGAGTTCCAACGAAGAGTCATATTGGACACAAAATGTTAACTCCACAGATGCTGTCAGACCTGCTGAGTTTTTCCAACATTATCTGTTTTTATTATGCCCAAACATATACCTGAATTCTAAACATGGGCAAGCAGTTGGAGGCAGCCTCATCCTAATCCCACCCCTAACCCTCCCCTCCCCTCGCCCCGCCACTCACCCTCCCCTACCCCTCCCCTCCCCTTGCCCTGCCCCTCACCCTCCCCTACCGGTCCCCTCCCCTTATACCACCCCTCACCCTCCTCTACCTATCCCCTCCCCTTGCCCTGCTATTCCTTTCCCTGCCCCATCAGCCTATATTTAGGCTATGACCCCAGTCTACATGTACATTGATGACACCCAACTTTACCTCACCACCATCTCTGTCAACCCCTTCACTGTCTCTAAATGATTAGAATGCTTGTCTGACATCCAGTACTGTATAAGCAGAAATTTCCTCCACCTAAATACTACTCCAGAATTCCCTCTCTAAAGCTCTCCATCTCTCTACCACATTTTCCTCTTTCAAGACACTCCTTAAAACTTACCTCTTCAAGCAGGCTTTTGGCCATTTGCCTATTATCTCCTTATGTGACTCAGTGTCATACTTTGCTTTATAATGCTCCTGCGAAGTGGCTTGGGACATTTTATGATGTTTAAGGCACTTCATAAATATAAACTGATGTTGTTGTAGCCCAGACTCCCCAGCCAGCAGAAATTGTTCCTCTTCATCTTCTTTAATACATACCTTGAAAACTTCAACCAGCTCACCCCTACACCTTTTTAAATTCCAGTTTAGTGTAATTGCTCCTTGTACTTTAACGCTTGGAATCCAGGTATCATTCTGGTGAACCTACACTACAGTCCCTCCAAGGCCTATATATACTTTCTAAGGTGTGATTCCCCGGACTTCTCACAGTACTCCAGGTGTGCTCTAACTTGGGTTTTACATAGCTGTAGCATAACTTCTACCTCCTTGAATTCTAGTCCTCTAGATGTAAAGCTCAGCATTCCTTTAGCTTCTTTGATTATTCACAGTACCTGTTCATGTCATTTTAGACCCCCAACTCTCTTTCACCTCCACTGCTTCTAGCTTTTCACCATTTAGAAAGTATTCTGTTCTATGCTTTTTTAGATCCAAAATGGATGATGTCACACTTGCCTATTATGAATCCATTTGTCACAGTTTTGCCCAATAACTTAATTCATTAATATTTCTGTAATTTTATGCTTCTATCTACACTGCTTACAATGCTGTCTTTGTGTCAGTAGCAAACTTGGATGTGTCGCTTTTTATCCCATCATCTAAGCTGTTAATAAAAATGGTGAGTACTTGAACCCCATGCATATGCCTGTGGGTCACCAGTAGTCAAATCATGCCAATTTGCATACCTGTCTATTAACCTTATTCTCTGTGCACTGCCACTCAGCCAAATTCTAGATCAATAATTTATCCTCGATTCCATGGGCTTCAACTTTAACTAACTGTCTCTTAAGAGGGACTTAATGCTTTCTGGAAGTCCATACAAATATCATCTATAGACATTCCCCTGACCATTACTTTAGTCATCTCTTCAAAAAATTCAGTCAGGTCTGTCAGGCATCACCCACCTTTTACAAACCCATGCTAGTTCTCTCCAATCAGCTGAAAATTTTCAAAGTCTTCGGTCAGAATTAGGATTAACCTGGTCACTGCTGCGAGCAACTTGGGAGAAAAATCATTAGGGGTGCTAAAAGTAATTGTATATTTATCTTTATGTGTTAGTAATAAAATATTGGAGATGTGGGAAACAGGGCCATTTGACCAAGTGGGAGGTAGGAGGTCATGTGAAAAAACCTCCTAGAACATGTCAAACAGGAGTTAGCGTCAGTGTGTGAGCATGGGGAGGTTATGCAACTAAAAAAAGAATTTGACAGGCAAACCCGACTCATCCACAGATGAACATTTCCCAACAGGAGATACTGACTAATGATCGGCAGCAGGAACCTTGGCTTTTATCAACTCAACTCCCTAACCCAGGGGAGCTGAAAATATTTTAGATGACCTGGCTGTCATGAGTTAACGCAGCAAGTGGATATGTGAAATCCAGTCATCCTGTATTGATTATGAGATACTGTAGAGCTCTCTTAAAGCAGCAGTAGGTGAACATTGCAGAGGCATGGCTAATGTAATTGATTTCTGGTCAGTCTCACTGTTTCAAGGCGCAGGGTTCGATATGTCATTGGCATCCTGTCCCAACAGGTAAATCTGATATAATCGTTATTCAATTCACATCATCGCACAAACTAATGATCGGTCACACTGTCAAGTGTGATACTCTCTGACCAATGACAAAGGAGCTCCTACATGCACAGATTATCTTTGATCTGACTTAAAAACCTCTTTGGGATGCAGCAGCATATCTTCCTTACAAAATGGAACAGGGATATGGTTGTGTGTTAATCAGGAATTTTCTGACAGAAAATAAATGAAATTTTCTGGCACAATACCTCTTCCACCAGTTGCAGCATACGACGGGTACTTTCCAGGGACTGTGGAGAGAGAAAGAGAGAGAAAAATACACAATTAGACCACTGTAAACAAACACGAAGGCTTCATTTTACCAATACTTCAATAAACAGACATCTCTAACATAAAAAAATTGTGATTACTTAGACTCGTTAGGACAATTCTGGTCTCCATATTATAAAAAAGGATATTGAGGCAAGGAGGTTCAAAAAAGATGGACAAAAATGTTACCAAAGGTTATACCTATCAGGAAACACTAAACAGAATGGGGCTCTCTTTTCTAGAACAGAGAAGGCCGGGGGTGATCTAATAGATGTCTATAAAAGTTTTTTTTTAATTCATTCACGGGATGTGGGCTTCGCTGGCTGGGCCAGAATGAAGAGGTTTGAAAGGGTGGGGATAGAGAGATATTGAAACTCAATGCAAAGAAGTGCAAAGTGATTCATTTTGGTAAGAATAATGCAGAGACACAATATAAAATAAAGGATATAATTCTAAAAGGAGTGCAGGAGCAGAGGGATCAAGGTGTATATGTGCTTAAATCATTAAAGGTGGACTGCTGGAGAGCATGTTTAATAAGGCATGAAATGTGTACAGTTATGAATTATTTAATTAATTAATGACTGTATTAATGGGGCATAGAGTATAAAAGCAAGGAAGCTATGTTAAACTTGTATAGAACAGTGGTTCAGCTTCAACTGGAGTAGTGTGTCTAATTCTGGGCATCACACTTAAGGAAAGATGTGAAGGCATTGGAGAGAGTGCAGAAAAGAATCATGAGAATTGTTCCAGGGCCGAGAGACTTAAGTTACGTGGATAGATTGGAGAAATTGGGACTGTTTTCCTTGGAGAAGAGAAGGTTGAGAGGAGATTTGATAGAGGTGTTCAAAATCATGAGGAGTCTGGACAGAATAGATAGGGAGAAACTGTTCCCATTGTTGGAAGGATCAATTTAAGGTGATTGGCAAAAGAAGCAATGGACACATGAGGAGAAACTTTTTCACACAGCGAGTGGTTAGGATCAGCGCTGCCTGAGAGTGTGGTGGAGGCAAATTTAGTCAAGGTTTTCAAGAGGGAATTGGATTATTATCTGAAAAGGTCAAAAGTGCAGGGAGACAGGGAGAAGGCAGGGGAGTGGCACGAGGTAAATTGCTCCTTCAGAGCACCAGGGCACACATGACAGGCTGAATAGCCTCCTTCTGTGCTGTGATAATGGCCTGAATTTTCAACTAAGAAACTGGTATCAGGTGGAGGGAAATTCCCTGCCTCAGCATGCCTGCCTCAGAAGAAAGTGTTTCGAATGGTGTAATTTTCATTCTGGGGGGGTGGACAGAACATCCTGGAGTTGGACCTGTCGCACCCAGATGGAGATTGGATTGCTTGATTGACAGCTTTTTTTTGCTTAGATCTACTTTGTCATTGGCTCAATGTTTATTCAGGAAGTTATGAATTACTGTTTTTTTAAAGCTTTTCCATGCATACCACTGTTATTATAGGGTTGATTAGTTCTGTATAGAGTGTGTACTGGGTGAATGGGCGTGGAGGTGCTGAGTTGGCATAGAGGGTATGAGGGACCATTGGGGGCAGGTGAAAGAGCATGGGTTGGCATGGACGCTATGAGAAGCCATTGAGGGTGGGTGGAGGGGCATGTGTTGCCATAGGAGAGGGGAGGGGACATGGGTAAGACCTTTTGACCTTATCTTTCAAAAAGTTCCCGAATTCAGACCATAGTTGATGACTCCTCTGAGAGGCCATGAACCAAAGTCTTTGAGAAGCTGACCTGACACCACAGAATTTGTGATTGGTGAGAGGGGTGCTAGGTGTTGCTACCCTCCACAATGGAGCCGGACAAGTGGGTGTGCAGGGTGTGGGTTCACTGCCGCACCATTCTTTTGCACTAGCAAAAATTTGGGGTGCTGGAAATGGGGGCAGAAATCTCTGAATCACATACTGTCTACCATTTTAGAAGGTCCACAGAGACATGGAGATCCCACAAAAATCTAGCTCAATATGTTTCCACTAATGGGGAAGCTAGGTAAACACATGAGGGACAAAGGAATGGAAATATTTGCTAATTAGGTTAGATGAAGTAAGGCGGGAGAAGGATTGTGTGGACCATAAACACCATCATGGACCAGCTGGGCTCAATGGCTGGATTCTGCACTGTAAAATCTATGTTTTACCAATATATTAATGCTAAAAGGTTAGTTAAGAAAAAAGTGGGACCTATCAGAGATGAAGATGGAAACTTGTGTGTAGATGCAGAGGCTGTGGGAAGGGTTTTGAATGAATATTTTGTTTCCGTGTTTACAAAGGAAGGGGAGGATGTAGATATAGTAGTCCAGGAGGAACACTGTGAGATATTGAACTGGATATTCATAAAGAGAGAGGAAGTACTCGAAGGGTTAAAATTCTTGAAAGTTGATAAGTTGCCAGGGCCAGATGGATTGTTTCCGAGGCTGCTGAAGGAAGTTAAGGAGATAGCAGATGCTCTGAGGATGATTTTCCAATCTTCACTAGGTACAGGGGAGGTTCCGGAGGACTGGAGAAATGCAAACGTAGTTCCATTGTTTAAAAAGGGATCAAAAGAAATGCCAAACAATTATAGGCCAGTTAGTCTTACATCGGTGGTGAGCAAATTAGTAGAATCAATCCTGAGAGATAGGATTAACTGTCATGTGGAAAGGCATGGACTAGTCAGGGATGGTTAGCATGGATTTGTTAAAGGAAGGTCTTGCCTCACAAATTTGATTGAATTCTTTGAGGAAGTGATAAGAAGGGTTGATGAAGATAGTGCAGTGGATGTTGTGTACATGGATTTTGACAAGGTCCCACATGGCAGACTGGTCAAGAAAGTAAAAGCCCATGGGATTCAGGGTAATGTGGCAAACTGGATAAATGGTTTGCTTTGTAACAGGAAACAAAGGGTAATGGTCGATGGATGCCCTTGCGAATGGAAAGTTGTCTCAAGTGGTATTCCACAGGGCACAGTGTTGGGACCCTTGCTGTTTGTGTTATGTATTAATGATTTGGACGTGAACGTGGGGGGCACAATTGGGAAATTTGCAGATGACACAAAAATTGGCCGAGTAGTGGATATTGTAGAGGATAGCCATAATCTCCAAAATGATATGGATGGGTTGGTGGAGTGGGCGGTAAAGTGGCAGATGGATTTTGACATAGAGAAGTGTGAGGTCATACATTTAGGGAGGTCAAACAGTTACAGGGATTACAAAATAAATGGGAATATACTAAGAGGGGTAGATGAAGCGAGAGATCTTGGCGTAAAAGTACACAGGTCCCTGAAGGCAGCAGTTCAAATAGACAAGGTTGTAAAGAAGGCATATGGAATGCTCTCCTTCATTGGCAGAGGTATAGAATATAAAATTAAGGATATAATGTTGGAATTGTACAAAACACTGGTGAGGCTACAACTGGAGTATTGTGTGCAGCTCTGGTCACCACATTACAGGAAGGACGTAATAGCTCTGGGGAGAGTGCAGAGGAGGTTTACAAGAATGTTGCCAGGGTTAGAAAAGTGCAGCTACGAGAAGAAATTGGATAGGTTGGGGTTATTTTCCTTGGAACAAAAAAGGCTAAGAGGTGACTTGATTGAGGTGTACAAAATTATGAGGGGAATAGATGAGTGGACAGGATAAAATTGTTTCCCTTGATGGAGAATTCTAGAACCAGGGGACATAAATTCAAGGTAAGTGGCAGAAGGTGTAGGGGGGACATGAGGAAGAACTTTTTAAGCAGAGGGTAGTGGCTGTCTGGAATTCGCTGCCCAAGTTGGTGGTAGAGGCAGAAACTTTAAACTCTTTTAAAAAGTACCTGGATCTGCACCTAAAGTGCTGTAAGCTGCAGGGCTATGGGCCGGGTGCAGGAAGGTGGGATTAGAAAGGGCACCTGGGTGTCCTCGGGCTGGCATGGACAAGATGAGCCAAATGGCCTCCTTCTGTGCTGTAACTTTTCTATGGTCCTATGTAACTCTATGTGCTTCTTCAGCCCAACTGTTCTAGCCACTGCTATTGATATAGAGGTTAATGTGTGTCTAGTTATTGAATGATCCATACAAGGGATGGGGACTATTTACTAACAAGGTCCAGGCTACTCAGGGCACTGCAGTAATATAATGTGAATCATGCTTATTGAGAGCTGAATGCTGAGTTCTCATTCACCTGATTTCTATTTTGATGAGGTTTCACTTAATCCATGAGTGCCATGGAGATAGTCAGTATATAGTTTCTCTTGAAACTATTTATTTAGAACCAATTACAAAGATGTCATGGTAAGTACATTGTTTTCTGGACACAGCCTAGTCTGTGTCTTGCTCTCTTGGTCATCTGGCCCTGATGTCATGCTTGCATCATCATTAATATCATTATCTAATTAACATAACCATTAACCCTCTACTCTATAATTTCCTCCATGCCACTGGAGGAAGAAAGAAAGCACTTTACAGCTAATGAAGTGTAGTTACAGTTGTAATGTAGGACAATAACAGCAATCTGTATTTATATAGCACCTTTAATGTATAAAATATCCCAAGGTGCTTCACTGGAGCATTATCAAACAGAATCTGGAGATATTAGGACAGGTAACCAAAAGCTTGGTCAAAGAGGTATGTTTAAATGAGTGTCTAAAGGAAAGAGAGAGGTAGAGATACGGAGAAGTTTAGTTAAGGAGCTTAAATCCCAGACAGCTGAAGGCATGTCTGTCAATGGGGAGTAATAGAAATCGGGGATGTACAAAAGGCCAGAATTCGAGGACGGCAGCAATCTAGGATCCAAGCCCATCCATTTTCCATAAAAACTGCAAACAATAGAATGAGGAGAATAACATCTTAAGTCACTCTCGCTCTTCAATGGCAAAGGTCTCAGAGTAAGTCTGCTGTCCACTCCTACCCTGCAGGTTGCAGGGCTAAGGGGGAAAGATAGGACTATTGGATAGCTCTTTCATAGCACAGACATGATGGGCCAAATTGCCTTTTGTGCTGAAAGATTCTATTCTCTTAATTATTATATAAGAATGTACAGCACAAGAACAGGCCATTCAACCCAACTGGTCCTTGTCAGTATTAATGCTCCACACAAACCTCCTCCCACCTACTTCATCTCACCCTATCAACATATCCTTCTGAATTAATTTTGCTTGCAAATGACTGATGCTTTACAGACCCCCTCATCCCCTCCTAATGGGATTGTGTCACACTGAGTGGAGTCCCCTTGGCTGAAGGCTTCGATTTGGGGTCTTAGACTGGATCAAGATATCCAACCGGATCATCTTGTTTACACCAGTTCCAATGATAGGGTTGCCCTCACTACGTCAGACAGTAAGCAGGATTAGGGTGGCACAAAGGATTGCGAATTCTGGATGGATGTAGTCCTGGAGGTTACATCACTTGATTTCCCAACACCAACTATCCTATCCATTTTTCCAAGCTTCAACACTTTTATAACTAACAGTAAACAAAAGTGTTCAGGGAAAATGAAGATAAAAACACCCAATGTTATTTTTCTGATGGGTGTTGCTTACAGTTCTGGGGATGAATCTTTAATTCCTGGAGACTCCAAGGCAATTCTGGAGGAGTGACCGCCCCGACTGGGGCAGAGGTGGCACCTCAGCTTGATTTGCTGATGAAAGTGATCAGCTTCATGATTAATATCTTCCTATCACCAGAAGTGAGAGAGAAATTGATTTTTAATATCTGAGTTTATGGGCAGAATTTTCCTCCCATCAGGGGAGAAGTTTAGGAGCAGGCATGCAGAGGCGAGCCTCCGATCGGCGCCCCCAATTGGGGACGCGCCACCATTTTACGTGGGTGGGCCAATTAAGGACTGCCCAGTGTGACGTCCACAAAGAAGCACTATGCGCTCCCTGTGCGGGCGGGGGGCGGGATTCCCTGAGCTGAGAGTGCGCTCTTTCACGCATGCGCACAAAAGTGTGCACTCACCTCCCTGAGGCTAGGTGCTGCCTCAGGGAGATCGGCTCCACAATAAAAAAATCAGAAAAATAGAAAAAAAACATTTCCCTGACATTTTCCCTCATGTGATACTGTCAAAATGAGTTGGGACGTGTCCATCACTTTTAAATACACTTTAATTACATTTTTTAAAACCTACATGAAACCTCATCCCGCCTGTGGATGAGGTTTCATACTTTCTCTAATGCCCACCAGGGCTCCTGGCCGGCCCACCAACCTTAAGGTTGGACGGGCAGGTCCATTAATTAGTTTAATGACTTTGTCAATGGCCTCAGTTGGTCATTGACAGGTCGGCGGGTGCACAGCTGATTCTACTGAGCCTCTGCCTACCTGAAAATTGAAATGGGGTGGGGTGATGCCTGGAATTCCGCCTGATGTCATCCCGCGTCATTTTACACATTGGTGAGCAGGCCACACCCCCCCCACTCGCCGACCGGGAAATCCTGGCCTATATTTTAAGGACTTTGAACAGTCTGTTCAAAAAACTGGACTGCACCAGCCCTACTCTGCTCCAGTGCCAACACACCTTGAAATAGTGACACTGCTTTATGGAAATAAGGGCCACAGTTTAAGAGTACTGTGGGTGTACCTACACCACAGGGCTTGCAGTGGTTTAAGAATGCAGCTCACCACCATCTTTTCAAGGGCAATTAGGGATGGGAAATAAATGCTGGACCAGCCAATGACTTCCATATCCCATGAACGAATTAAAAAAAGAGGTCTCTCTTTTAATATGGAGATGAGGAGAAATTTTTTCTCTCGTAGGGGTGTTAGCAAGTGGAATTTTCTTCCCCAGAAAGCAGTGGGGGCTTAGCCATTGAATTTATTCAAGGCAGAGCTAGGTTTTTGATGGAAAAGGAGTCAAGTGTTATGGGGGCCAAACAGGAAAGTGGAGTTGAGAACATAATCAGATCAGCCATGATCTTATTGAATGGTGCAGCAGGTTCTAAAGGCTGATGGTCTACTCCTGCTTTTAAGTCCTATGCTCCAATAATGAGAGGGGAGTTGTTGATGGGGGTTGGGGAGAGTTATTGAGTGGGGGATAGGCTGAGATAGTTGTTGAGCGGGGGTGGTGGGAGGTTGTAGAGTGGGGGATGGGTGGAGAAAGTTGTTGAGCAGGGGATGGGTGGAGAGTTATTGAGCAGGGGTGGGAAAGAGTTGTTGAGTGGGGGATGGGCACAGAGTTGTTGAGCGAGGGAAAATTGTTGAACGGGAGATGGGTGCAAAGTTGTTGAGCGGTGGATGGATGGAGAGTTGTTGATTGGGGTGGGGGAGAGTTGTTGAGTAGGGGGACGGATGGAGAGTTGTTGAGTAGGGGATTGGATGGAGAGTTGTTAAGCGAGGGATGGGCGGGAGAGTTGTTCAGTAGGGGCAGGAGAGTTATTGAGTGGAGGTGGGGAGAATTGTTGAGTGAGGATGGGGGAACGTTGATGAGCGGGGGTGGGGGAAAATTGTTGAGTGAGGGTTGGGGAAAGTAGTTGAGTAGGGGATGGGCGTAGATTTGTTGAATGGGGTTGTGGAGAGTTGTTGAGTGGGAGATGGGTATAGAGTTGTTGAGTGGAGGTGGGGGCTGGGGGAGAGTTGTTGAGTGGGGGATGGGTGTAGAGTTGTTGAGTGGGCTACAGATGGTGAATTGTTGAATGGGGTTGGGGGAGAGTTGTTGAGTGGGGGATGGGTGGAGGGTTGTTGAGCAGGGGTGGGGGAGAGTTGTTGAGTGGGGTTGGGGGAGAGTTGTTGAGTGAGGTACAGGTGGAGGGTTGTTGAGCAGGGGTGTGGGAGAGTTGTTCAGTGACAGTGGGGTTGATGGGGGAGAATTGTTGAGCAGGGGCCAATGGTTTTGTCCACAATCATTTTGAAGACTCTGTTGGGACCTCAGAGCTTAGCATAATGCGCATGTGTAATTGAGCCAGGACCGATCCACCAGAGTGTCTGTTCGGCAGTCACCATTGCTGCCTTGCATGAAAACAGAAAATGCTGGAAAAACCCAGCAGGTCTGGCAACATCTGTGGAGAGAGAAAAACAGAGTTAACGTTTCAAGTCTGTTCAGAGCTCTGAAGAAGAGTCATACAGACTCGAAACGTTAGCTCTGTTTCTCTCTCCATAGATGCTGTCAGACCTGCTGAGTTTTTCCTGCATTTTCTGTTTTCATTTCAGATTTCCAGCATCCACAGTATTTTGTTTTTACCATTGCTGCCTTGGAGCTTGTGACTTCAAATAATCACCCCCTTTCGGCACAATGGAAGCTTACCCATTGTGGATGATTTATTTGTTTTTGTGCTGCCAGAAAGCAACTCTAAATTTTTGAGAAACTCTTAAGTTCTATATATTACAGTGATTACAGTCTGTGTTACAAGGTCATATATAAGTCACAGACGCTGTATCTTGTAGAGATTAGTGGTGTTATACACAAATTGAAGATATAATCAATGTATGTAAAGTAGAGGTCATTATATATTAGCGGGATTATAGTCGAGTGCATTGTATAGATGTACTCCAGTTTCTGTATATTAGAGTTACCATGCTGTATAATGTGAAGTCAGTTATGGTAATATAATAGATCACACAATCACTGTGCAATTTGAACAGATTGCAATTCTTTTCTTTTGAAATAACATATCAACCCTCTTGTCTGTTGTTAGATTTAACCCACTGGGATCTCATTTGAAAGACCTGCTCATTCAAACCTAAGGTGAATGTTTTATTTTTGCTTAACATCTCTCCGACAACCACACAGCCACAGCCATGAGCTGTCAGCATCAATTATCCGCTTCCCCATCACACACTGCGAGCTCCCATCTTTAATATTTCCTCCATCCTCAAGGTCAAACTTCACCTCATCTCGCTGCATCCATTTTCACTCTCTCATTATTCATAGCCCCGTGACTCTCCAGAGGCTGGGGAAATTACTGCCAATCTGGTCCCTTCGTAATTTTACAGCCGGGCGGAGGGTTTCTGAGCCAGGGATAAATTACACAGCAATCTCAGAATATCATAGGAATCAACCCAGAATCAGAGCACGTCTCATTCCCTCCCCCATTATTTTTCTCTTTTGGTCCTGTCTTTGTCATGACTCTCACAGCACTCGCTCTCTCTCTTTCCCTTTTACCTTTGTCTTTCTCTCTCACACATTTATTTTTAGCTGCCCAAGTAATAACCAGGAGGAACTGTTCTTTTATGCAGTAGCTGTGCAGCAATGAAAGAACCGGCTGGACCGCATTGCCAGCTCTCTGACTTGATCAGGCGCAGTGAACCTGCTCCACTGCCACAGAGAGCAGCAAAGTCATCAATGGTGATTCCGTGATCCACAGCTTCCAGTGTGTAATAAAAAGCAAAATACTGTGGATGCTGGAAATCTGAAAGAAAAACAGAAAATGCTGGAAAAAATCAGCAGGTCTAACAGAGAAAAACATCTACAGGTGCTGTGTTAGACCTACTGAGTTTTTCCAGCATTTTCTGGTTTTGCTTCCAGTGCATGAGGCCACTTCACATGGAGCGCGGGTCAGAGATTTCGATCCATAGTGTTATAGCCCTATCCTGGAGAATGGGGTGCACAATGTCATGGCCCTAGCTCAAAGAATTGGCTCAGTGCAGTAGTCCTATCTCATAGAATCTCTGAACCACATTGACTTCAGGTTGTCTGCTTGCTGGGAGCAAAAATCACTCCTATTTGGTTGTTTCACATGTTTATTTTAGACATATGAGCCTTTTAAATCAATGAGGAGCTATAGACTCCAGACCCTCATCTGTTGCTCTGGGTATTGCTTTGACACATTCCTTCACGAGTGCTCACTACACTATTTTGTAGATACCTACTGTTGCTGGAGCCAGCTTGGAGTGACGACATGTTGTCCCATGAGATTTTGGAACATAAGACATATCCTCCTTGGGATTTGGCACTACAAGTAATAGACACCCACTTCTGGCTTTCTCACTGATTTCTGTCGAAAACTGAACGGCTCTCCGTGTGTTGGGCGCTGGGGTACATCCTAACACTTGGATGATAAATTTCCATGGAATTTCTCCCTCTATGCCATTGTCACCTCATTGTAAAAACTGGGAAACCTTGTTAATGTGTGTACTTCCTGCGAACCTTACAGCAACTGGAAAGGAAAAGCTCTGAGGAACTTTAACCCCACAAAGATCCCACTTTGTAAACCTTACTGGGGGATTGTGAGTGGGTCACGTTTCACTTTTAGTTTTGACCATTCTCCCAAACCTTACAATACCTCTACATCTCCTGAAAACCTTAAGCCGTACCTTCCATCAGGAATTATAACAATAACTTGCATTTATAAAGCATTATTAACATAGTAAAACATTTCACAGCACTTCGCAGAAGCATTATCAGGGAAAATTTCACACTGAATCACATAGAGATATTAGGGCACGTGATCAAAAGCTTGGCCAAAGAGGTAAGGTTTAATAAGCATCTTAAAGGAGGAGAGAGAGGTAGAGAGGTAGGCAGAGATGTAGGGTGTGAATTTCAGAGTTTAGGGCCTTGACAGCCAAAAGCATGGTTGTTAATGGTGGGATGAAAGAAATCAGAGATGATCAACAGGTCAGAAGTGGAGGAGCACAGAGATCTTAGAGGGTTGTAGAGCTGGAGGAGGTTACAGAGATAGAGATTCGTCTTACTTTGATACAGGGGAAGGAGCTAATTGGTGAGTAGCTGGTAAGTTATTCTCCTTATTCTACGTATAATAAATAGTTTGTAAAGTTAAGGTATGTCAAAGCAGCTCGGCTGAGTTGAATGTGCATTCTGTGGCACGTGGGAATTCATGGGGCAGAATCATCCCAGATTTGCACAAAGTGTGGTAGCAGGCAGGAAAAAGGACATTTTACCCACTGGCTGCAATGGCGGGTTTTCATACCATATCATCCCAATCCCACCTCATTAATTATACATTCTCAGGAAACATGCCGTTTTGATGGCAAGCAGGCTTTATTTTCCCACCACACCTTCATCTCGCCACTTCTTCATGCTGGGTGCCATATTTAAAGTGCAGCCATGCACACACCTCTCAGTGCTTCCAGCCCAGGATTGCTGCACAGAAGACGTGGCCCTGAAAGGCAAGAAGACTGCGTGGGGGGTGATTCCAGTGAGCTGAGCTTATAATGATATGTAGATATATTACAATGAAGTTCCCGATGTTCAACGGAGGGAAAGGCGGCCCACCATTGATGGGCAGAGCAGATGAGTGCAAACTGGTTTCACAACGTCGTGAAACCAATTTTTTGTCCTTCTCGCCATATTGTCCACTCACGCTGCCAAACACGCTGCCACCAATGGGCACAGAAAATTGCATCCATGGACCCACTGTGTCTCCTAGACAAACACATCTGCAGGAAGTGGCATGGCTTCAGAAGCTTGTGCTCTGGATTTTGGAATTCAAGAAGCAGCTGGAGTCACTGTAGTGCAAAGTGAGGCAGAGAACTATGTGGATAGCACGTTTAGGGAGGTGGTCACACCACAGGTTAGGAGCATGCAGGCAGAGATGGAATGGGTGACTGCAAAGCAGTCTAAGCAAACCAGACAGGTAGTGCAGGAGTCCCCCGAGTCGATCTCATACTGGTGAGGGCGCTGTCTCCTCAAAAGAGTGTAGCAAAAGCCAAGTCTGTGGCACCATGTGTGGCTCAGCTGCACAGGAGCGGAGGAAGAAAAACGGAAGAGCAATAGTGATTGGTTTTAGTTAGGGGACCAGGCATACATTTCCACGATCGTGACTCCAGGATGGTATGTTGCCTCTCTAGTGCCAGGGTCAAGGATGTCACAGAGCAGTTGTAGGACATTCTTCTGGGGGAGGGTGAACAGCCAGAGGTCGTGGTCCACATTAGTACCATTGACATACGCAGAAAGAGGGATGAGGTCCTGAAAGCAGATTTTAGGAAGTTAGGAGAGAAATTAAAAAGCAGAACCTCAAAAGCAGTAATCTCATGATTACTCCCATTGCCAGATGATGATGAGCATAGGATTAAGAGGATTGAGCAATTGAACACATGGCTGGAGAATTGGTGTAGGAGGGAGGGAATCAGATTTCTGAGACATTGGAACCGGTTCTGGGGCAGTGGGACCTGTACAAGGTGGATAGGCTGCATCTTAGCAGGAACAGAACTAACGTTCTCGCAGAGAGGTCGCTAGTGCTGTTGGGAAGGCTTTAAACTAGACTGACAGGGGGAAAGGTAACCTGAGAGGGAGCTCAGATTGGATGAAGCAAAACTGGTAAAAGGAAGTAGAAAAGTGGTAAGCAAAATCAGAAGGCTGACAAAGTGAAGGCAAACATCAAATAAGATCAGAATATGGAATAATGTTAAAAAGACAAAGTTAGGGCACTCTATCTGAATGCATACAGCATTTGCAACAAGGTAGATGATTTGAAGGCACAAATAGAGGTAAATGGGTATGATTTAACTCCCATTACAAGGATGTGGGTGACCAAGACTGGGGACTGAATATTCAAGGATATTTGTCATTTAAGAAGGACAGGCAAAAAGGAAAAGGAGGTGGGATAGCACAGTTAATAAGGGATGAGATCAGTACATTAGTGAGAGAGGAGCTTAGATCGCAGGATCAAGATGTAGAATAATTTTGGGTGGAGTTAAGGGACAGCAAACATTGGTAGGTGTTGTTTATAGGCCACCAAATTGTGGTGGTAATGTTGGGCACAGAATAAATCAGGAAATTAAAGCTACATGTAACAAGGGTAATACAGTAATAATGGGCAACTTCAATTTACATACAGACTGGGTAAACCTAATTAGCACTGATGCTGTGGAGAATGAATTCCTAGAGTCTGTACGAAATGGGTTTCTGGAGCAGTATGTTGAAGAACCAACTAGGAATCAGGCCATAGTTTTATGAAATGAGAAAGGGCTAATTAATAGCCTTATTGTAAAGGCGCCTTTAGGAAATAATGATCATAATATGATAGAATTTTACATTAAGTTTGAAAGTGATATAGTTCAATCTGAAACTAGGGCCTTAACCTGAACAAAGGAAACTATGAAGGTGTGAAGGACAAGCTGGTTATGGTGGATTGGGAAAATACACTAAAAATTTTGAATGTAGACAGGCACTGGCTAGTATTTAAAGAAGTATAATAGCATAGTCTACAACAAATATACATTCCTCTAAGACACAAAACCTCAACAGGAAAGGTGAATCAAATGTGGTAAACAAAAGAAATTAAAGATTGCATTAGATCAAAGGGAGTGATTTATAACATTGCCAGAAAAAGTGGTAACACTGAAGATTGGGAGGAATTTGGAATCCAGCAAAGGAGGATGAAGAAACTGATAAAGAAATGGAAAAGAGAATATGATTGCAAGCTAGCAAGAAATATAAAGGCGGACTGTAAAAACCTCTTTAGGTATATTAAAAGGAAAAGATTAGCAAGCATAATTGTGGGTCCATTACAGGCGGAGACAGGAAACTTTATAATGGAGAATAGGGAAATGGCAGAAAAACTAAACAATTACTTTGTGTTTGTCTTCATGGAGGAAGATACAGAAAATCTCCCAGAAGTACTACAGAAACAAGGGATTTGTGAAAGTAAGGAACTGAAAGAAATTAGTATTAATAAAGAGGTAGTACTCAAAAATTTAATTGGATTGAAGGTTGATAAATCCCCTGGACCTGATGAGTTACATCCCAGAGAGTTGAAGGAGGTAACTAGAAAGATAGTGGTTATCTTTCAAAATTCTATAGATTCTGAAAAGGTTCCTGCAGACTAGAAAGTAGCAAATGTAGCCCTGTTATTTAAGAAAGGAGGCAGAAAGAAAACGGAGAGCTACAGAGTTGTTAGTTTGACATCAGTAGGAGGGAAAATGTCAGAATCTATTATAAAGGATGTGATTAGACAAACCTGTTAGAGTTTTTTGAGGATATTGCTTGTAGCATAGATAAAGGAGATAAAGGAGAACCAGTGGATGTGGTGTATTTGGATTTTCAGAAGGCTTTTAATAAGGTCACACAAAGGAGGTTAATAAACAAAATTAGAGCACATGGGATTGGGAATAATATACTGAAATGGATTGAGAATTGGTTAACAGGCAGAAAACCGAGAATAGGAATAAACGGGCCATTCTCAGGATGGCAGTCTGTTACTAGTAGAGTACCACAAGGATCAGTGCTGGGGCCACAGCTGTTCACAATCTATATAAATGATTTGAATGTGGGGACCAAGCAAATTTTCCAAATTTGCTGATAACACAAAACTAGGTGGGAATGTAAGGTAACTTTAAGGGGAGTTTGACAGGCGAAGTGAATGGGCAAGAACATAGCAGATAGAATATAATGTGAATAAATGTGAAGTTATCCACTTTGATACAAAAAAGAAATGCAAAGTATTTCTTAAATGGTGAGAGATTGGGAAGTGTTGATGTCCAAAGGGACCTGGGTCTCCTTGTTCATGATTCACTGAAAGCTAGCATGCAGGAGCAGTAAGCAATTAGGAAGGTAAATGGTACGTTGGCCTTTATTGCAAGGGGTTTTGAATACAGGAGTAAAGATGTCTTGCTGCAGTGGTATAAAGCCTTGGTAAGACCACACCTGGAGTATTGTGTACAGTTTTGGTTTCCTTATCTAAGGAGGGATAAACTTGCCTTAGTGGGAGTACAATGGAGGTTCACCAGACTAATCCCTGGGATAGCAGGATTGTCACAAGAGGAGAGATTGAGGAAACTGAGCCTGTATTCTCTAGAGTTTCGAAGGATGAGAGGTGATCTCACTGCAACTTACAAAACTCTTACAGGGTAGTTGTGGATAGGATGTTTCCCCTGGCTGGTGAGTCTAGAACTAGGGAACAGAGCTTCAGAATAAGGGGCAGGCCATTTAAGACCGAGATGAGGAAGCTTTCTTCACTCAGAGGCTGGTGGATCTTTGGAATTCTCTATCCCAAAGGGCTCTGGAAGCTCAATCACTGAGCATGTTCAAGTCAGAGTTTGATAGATTTCTGGATAAAAATGACATCAAGGGATATGGGGATAGCGTGGGAAAGTGGCATTGAGGTATATGATCAGCCATGGTCTAATTGAATGGTGGAGCAGGCTCAATGGGCCAAATAGCCTACTCCTGCTCCCATGTTCCTGTGTCCTAAGTTCCTAGCAGTGAAGCCATGGAGTGATTTGGGCAAAACGATGAGAATTTTAAATTTGAGGCATTGTTGCGCCAGGAGCCAATATAGGTCACTTAAAGGCGACTGGTGAACAGGAGTGATTGGGAGCAGGAACCATGGTTGATATTTTTTTTCTCCTTATTAGAGGGAGATGAGGTTGAATGCAGTGCTCCAATCATTACTGTGGCTGGGACCAACTAATTCAATAAAGGCCAGGAATCAAACCCAGGATATTCCTGGCATATTACACATCTTTACCAGCTATTGGTGAAATTAGAACTCAGGGAGTCCGATTTAAATGTACTAATGAAGTATCCTGCCTTTCTACAGTGAACGTTCAGACAGCTCAAAACCCACTGCTATAAAAACAGAAACCAATGCACACATGGTGAATTGGGGTTGTGTTTTTTTTTCATTTTTATCCCCTACTCTGTCTGTTTAGGAGGGTGGACAGATAATGTTGAGACTAATGTGTTCACAAAGAGGGCAGAAGTATGGGAATGTGTTTCTGAATTTTGTTACATAACAGTACCTTGGCAATTCCCTGAATTAGTCCTAGTCTCATGTGGGGGAACTGAGGGCAAATACCAGCTTCAACTAACGTATGAACATGATAATTATTATTGGGCGAGTCTCTCTCTGGCTTTTTACCAATCAAGCTTGTCAAACAAATCAAATAGAGATCACACTTGAAGAGGATGAAATGAAAATTTAATTTGATGCTACAATCATTTTTCAAGCACTACTGGTGATTGCATAAAATTGGATGTACGTCCTTTTATTTTGGCTACTGGATTCATAGCCACTCCAGATCGACAGTAAAAGCTATTATAGAAAGAAGATTTTAATTATGTCATTTTTATCTTTGGATTTATTTATTTGTAGTTTGCTGGTTAATACTTTTGCATTAATTGATTTAAATTAGCACAGCCGGGAAGTGAATGGTTGTTAACCAGTGCTGTAATGACACTGCCCACAGGGATTCCTTTTCATCCATTCACAGGAGGCCAGCATTTATTGCCCATCCCTAATTATGCTTGAGAAGGCGATGGTGAGCTGCTGTCTCGGACCACTGCAGTCTGTGTGGTGACTGTGATGAATCAAACTGCATGGCCTCTTCTGCACTGGAAGATAGAGTTTCATGTGAAAATCTGCAACCTGTCAAGGTCATGCTCCTAGGTCTAATTTTGTGGTGGGCCCTATTTGAGCCTATTACAGCGCTGATATAGGGGAGATCCTTGCTTCTCTCTGCTTCCGGTGGGGTCCAGGAAAATTTGGGTACAGGATTCTATCACGTCCATCTGAACAGTCTAGGCATTTTTTCACTAGAAGAGAGGTGACGCAATAGAAGTCTTTAAAATACTGAAAGAGTTGGATAGGGAAGGCATAGAGAAAATGTTTCCACTTGTCAGGGTGTCCAAACTAGAGTTCATAAATGTAAGATAGTCACTAATAAATCCAATAGGGAATTCAGGAGAAAGTTCTAAATGGTGAGAATTACATTAAGGTGTAGTTGAGGCAAATAATGTAGATATATTTAAGGTGATGCTAGATAAACACATGAGCGGGGAAGGAATAGAAGGCTATGGCCAAAGAATAGATGAATAGGGTTGGGGGGAGGCTTATGTGGAGTATGGACCTGATAGCCTGTTTCCATGCTGTAAGTTTTATGTAATTAGTGATAGTACTATGCTCTGCCACTATTCAGGTATAACTGCTGTAAGATTCATATGAAAAGTAATTTTGTGCTGTCTCACTCATCAAGCTGTATACATAACCCACTCCATTGTTGTGTCGGAATAATGTTATTTTTCAGCTTTTGAATTGAGACACTCTGATCCCAGTGGAGTCTTTAAAGAAAGACTTCACACTACGTTAATTCTGATCATACATTCTTATTGTTAAAAAGAAACCTCTGTAATTGTGCTAATGCTTTTTTTATGGTTTTGATTGGTATGAAATCTCATTTCAAAGGGCCCCTGCCACCGCCTCCCCCCCCCCCCCACCCCCCCTCGCCCCGTGTCTCTCAAAGGCTGTGACATGGCAACAATGCCAATGGGTTATGTCTGGAAAAGTATGCATTATCAAACCAAGCTGTGTCCCTTTTTTTTCCATTATTATCGCGGGATTTCAGCATAGAATTCACATCTAACATCACAGAAACAGATTCCACAGACATTAATGTTGCTGGAGGTTTTCCTTGTGCAAATTGGATGCTGGCCAAAATCTTGCTGTAGCATTGAGTGTCCCAACAGCGGGACCGGAAGTGGTTGGAATAGATGGGATGGCTGGCCACACACAATCACTCGGTGACCAGCTAGTTAGATGTTCATGGACGAGGTGCCCGGCTAATTGTGTGGCAGGGGTGGGCAGGAAGTTGACGACCCTGCCATTACCTCAGGGGGCTGAAGGCCCAGGGCTGTATATATATGTATATATATTTACACAGGGGAACCAGGCAGGCATTCATTCCCTGCAATCCAGTAGCATCATTCTGGTTGTGTGAATGGAGCCCTTGAGACCACAGCTGCTGCTAAAACCTCCTAATCTTTGCTCCCCAGATAACCTCAACTGTTACTACTATCTGCTCATCTCCCCCCTTCCCCTGCTGCACTCCCACCCCAGATAAGCACAACTGTTGCTACCACCTGCTATTCTGGAGCAATGTCTCAGAGTAGAGTGGCCCCATGATTTAGAGATGCCTCCTGCAGGTTCTCCACCCGTCTATCTAAGAATGGAGGGAGGCCCTGTTTCCCAGTGATGGCAGCAGAAGCCCTCCCCCATGCCCCCAAACAACCCTTTTGACCTGAGAACTTTTGACAAATTGGAAGCCCTATGCTTTTCATCTGCCGTACTTCGGTTTCCACTGTGGATATCTCCATCATTGACCTGTACTCCGGAGACCTCATCTTGCTGCTGCACCTATGTCCCTGGACACTCCCACATTGACCCTGGAGTTTGGAGCCATCACCCTGCACCCTCCCTCAGTCACCTTTGGCCTTCCCTCCATCAGTCTCGACATTCATTCCATCACCCTTGCCCTGTTCCCACCCAAATTCAATGCATCAATGCCTCCTGCCCTGCGATCCAACAAAGCTCCCAATGAAAGAAAAGCAGTGACTGGCAGTGGTATTGTCACTGGACTGGTAATCCAGAGACCAAGGGTAATGTTCTGGGGACCCGACTTCTGCTGTGAGATGGATTGTTGTTCTGTGAGCTATAAGGTCCAGGGGCTCACTCAGCCGTGTTCAAAGCTCACATTTTTGGATTCTGGATCACAGAATCTGTTGCTTATCAAAGGTGATCTGAGCCAGCACTCTCAATGGCTCAGTGAGATAAATGCACAGCCAGGATTTTAAAGGTAGAAGCTTGACTTTCAACCAGGGCAGCTCCTGTGGGACGGGGATCAGTAGCAATTGGTCATAACACCCATGTGTTAGGAAGCAAAAAAAATGGCTCCCGCAGTTGAATAGTGTCCAAGTATTTATCTTTTTATTTCACATATGATTGGCAGTTTGGGCTAAAATTCTAGAAGGCTGTTCAAGTGCTTTCAGGAGAAGACGGGGGAAGATTGGGGAAAAAGCTCTTTAAAATAAATTTTCAATTTATTAGGCTATATCTTTTCACAGTGATTGAAGCTGTGAGTCCTGGGGGTCAGTCGGTGCTTTCAGATCTATTGATATGGCACTGAAAAGCCAATGTACAGAGGATATTGTAAGTTCTATTCCTTCTTTTTGATTTCTCAACTGCACTGTACGTGTGTGGTAGAGCTCAGGTTCCTCTTGTGGCTGGGGGTTAGGGTTGGGAGGATCAGAAAGGAAGAATTGGAGGTTGTTCCTGTTGTGTATCATTGGATTATTGTATATTTTCTATATCTCAGAGCAATGCAGAAATGAGACTAGTTTCTAAGTGTGCAATAGGTTTATTTACAAGAGTTTTAAAATATCTCTGCAATCGCAAAATGTCTGCATTCACAGCTCAATTTCTAGTAGCTTCTGTCTACTTTAGCTCTGAATCATCACCCAGTCTTAACCAATCAAGCACAGTGAGCGTAGATCAGTTACCAGGCTCTCCTGATGAAATGCAGATCAATTAAACAATTGAGCACTACAGCTATTGGCACATGTTCTCATGTATCTCTTGATCACAAAGCAAAGGGCAATCATAGTGGAGGCCTTGGAGTAGGTTCTCCAAGCCCCTGATGGGCACTGGTAATGCCTGTCCTGGTGAGATCTAAGGCAAGGGGATAAAGTAGGAGAATATGTTCACTGGGTGAGAAGGGGTCCTTCAGTGGGTGAGACATTGGCCTTTTTATTCTGTTACTGGGATCCCAATTCAGTGATCCCAATTCCCTCCAGTGTCCTACCCAATGTTTATCTCTCAATGGCACTAAAAATAATTATCTGGTCATTATCACATTGCTGTTTGTGGGAGCTTGCTGTACACATATTGGCTGTTGTGTTTCCTACATTACAACAGTGACTATATTTTTTGGGAAAGGAACGTACTTGGCTATGAAACACTTTGGGACATCCTGAAAGGCAAGTTCTTCCTTAAATTCCTTTGTTCACTTTGCTGAGCTTTTGTTGTGCGAGAGGCACTGTGTAACCTATGTCTTTGGCCCACTTGAGTTACTACTACTGCAGTCATCGTCTTTGTAGCATAGTCAAAAATCAATTCTTCAAATGGCATTTGTCCAGCAAAAATCTCACAGACATTCAAGACTTTAAATTAAATGAGAAACTTCTTGCTCAGGTTGAGGCAAAACAGCCAATTGTCTGTATACATGCAGAAGGCTTGTTGAATTGGCCAATAACACTGTGTTATTTCTTTCACAGCCCTTCAAAGCAGCTCATTGATATTCGCAGCACTCTGCCTCTGAAAGGCTGCTAGACTGTTACTAATGGACCATTATTAATTTTTTATATGAAGCTGGTTAATATTCATTAACTGCGCCAGCTGCTAGGTTTTATGATTGGCTCGCTTGCTGAGCAACGCTGCTAGTGATTGGCTGGGTGATATTTCAAGGCCCTAAGTCACAAAAGGGTTGTCAACACCAGACAAATCCTGGTGTAAAATTTTCAGTCACAATCCATGCAACAAAAGCTCTGTATCATAAATCATGTACAAGCTTGGTCACAGAAGCATTTATTTGCCCCAAGAACATGATGCAATAGAAGCAGATTTAATAGCATCTTTCAAAAATGGAACTGGATAAATATTTGAAAGGGTTAAAAAAAATTCTAAGCAATGAGGAAAAAATAGGGACCAATCAGATTACTCTTTCAAAGAGCAGGCATAAGCATTATGGACCAAATGGCCTCCTTCTTAGCTGTAAGAAATGTATGTTAAAAGCAGCAAGCTGTGTCTGCTAAGAGCTGCAGGGCATGGCTAAGTGGTTCCTCTTACTATTTTCTTCTCTCTAGTTCTACAGCCATGTCTCTATCTTGCGGCTGTGAGACTTTCTAGTGTTCTATCTTACTGGGAAGCAAGTCAAGATCTGTCAGCCTCCGTAGCAGATGAAAAAGCTTTTCATGCAATGCTGTCGGCTATGGCTTGGTAATAACACTCTTGCCTTTGAATCTGAAGGCTGTGGGTACAAGACTCATTCCAGAGACTTGAGCACAAATGTAGGCCGACATTCCAGTGCTATACTTTCAGAGGTGCTATCTTTCAGATGCAATGTTACACTGGAGGTCTGTTTGCTGTCTTAGGTGGATGTGAAAAGTTTCATGAAATTATTTGAATTAGATCAGGGGAGTTAGCCCAATATCCTGTTCAATATCTATCCCTTAACCAACCTCAAAAAGAGATTATCTGGTCATTATCACTTAGATCTTGCTGTGCATAAATTGGCTGATGCATTTCCTACAACAGTGACTGCACTTTAAAAGTACTTCATTGGCTGTAAAGCTCTTTGGGAAGTTCAGAGATTGTGTAAGGCTAATGTAAGTTCTTTCTTCTTCCTTGAGTATGATTGATTAAGCTGCATCTTATAAATCCCTGTGTGACTTTACTGTGGTTGAAATGTGCCTCTGTGTTGATCCACACCTGCTTACACATTTAATCCTTCCCCACAGCACGGTAAAGGAGGACACAGCAAAGTGGCAATGCCACAAGCACCACAAAACACAGCATTCCGGTGAGCTGCTGCTCTCTGTGACAACACAGCTGCAATGGAGATGCCACTGCTGGTTTATTTTGAGATAATTGGTGACATTTAATTTTTCAATGCTATAGTAAGGCATTGTAGGCCAATCAGCTCCTGAGGCTCACATGCTCTACAATAACAACTTGCATTTATAAGGCACTCTTAATGTAGCAATACACCCTCAGGCATCACATTGGAGCATTATCAGCCACATGAAGAGACATTGGGACAAGTACCTAAAATGTCTTAAAGGAGAAGACAGAGGTAGAGAGGTGGAGAGGCTTAGGGAGTGAATTCCAAAGCTTAGGGCCTCAGCAACTGGAGGCATAGCCGCCAATAATAGGGTAAAGGAAGTTGGCGATGGGCAAAATGGCTAGGATTGGATGAGAGCAGATATCTTGGAGGGTTGTTCGGCTGGAGGAGGTCACGGGGATAGAGAGGGGGGAAACCATGGGGAGATTTGAAAACAAGGTCGAGAATTCTAAAATTGGTGCATTGCTGGACTGGGCATTAATAGGGAACAAATGATGAAAGTGAGGTAGAATGGGATGTATATGAACATTTCACTGCCCTGAGTAAGCTCAGACAAAAACGCTTTATGTTCCACTGCATTGCAGGACATTAATTCCAGAAAACCGATTGGTTCCGTCTTTCATCCTTCAAATGAATATAAGAAAATGAATCAACTCAGAGATAAAGAATGAGAAGGCATGAAATGAAAAGAATGTAAGATGAGAGATAATTATAAGAAAGGGAGAGATACAGTGAGTGAAAGGCATAAAGATAAAGAATGGATGAAAGATGGAAAAACACAACAACTTGCATTTATGTAACACTTTCAATATAGGAAAACATCCCAGGGAGTTTCAAAGGAGGGTTATTACCTGTCTAAATTGACAACGTATCAAAGAAAGACAAGTATCCAAATGCTTGGTCCAAAAGGTAAGTTTTAAGTTTAGTCATAAAGGAGAAGAGAGTGAGGGTGAGAGGCAGGGAGATATAGGGAAATAAACGTAGGTGCATTTATATAGCACCAGGTCAACGCAAAACACTTAACAGCCATGAAGTACTTCTTTTTAAGATTAGTGACCTTTATAAAGTAGGAAATGTGAGGCAATTTGTGAAGATTTCAATGGCTCACCGGCCCCGCTGCAGGGTGAAGGGGATGTGGGGCGGGGGGGCTGAGCGCAGGCAGGTGCAGGAGTGTCGGTGGTGGTGCTGGAAAATTCCAACCATTGATTGAGAAATAAATATTAGCCAGAATACCAGGGATAACCCCTCTGCTGTTCTGTGAAATAATATCATGGGGTCTTTGATAGTCACACAGGGCCTCAGTTTATTTTCTCATCTTAAAGACCACACCTCCAACAGTGCAGCACTCCCTCAGTGCTGCACTGGAGTGTCAGCTCAGATTTTTACATTCAAGTCTCTGTAGAGTAGGAACCTGAACCCACAACCTTCTGATGCAGACACAAGCAAGTTACCCACTGAACCAACACTCACAAGGAGCTTAGGGCCTAGACTGCTGAAGTCACAGCCGCCAATGATGGGGTAAAGGAAGTAGCAGATATACAATTTGACATGAATTGGAGGAGCGCAGAGATCTTGGAGCGCTGTATGGCTGAGGGAGGTAGGGACAGAGTGAGACCATGGAGAGATTGGATCACAATCGAGGAGATTTTAAAATTAAGGCTTTGGTGCACTGGGGGCCATTATTGATCAGTGATCATATGGGTGCATTAACAACAAAATACACTTATCTGGAGCCTTTAATGTAGAAAAATGTCCCAAAGTGCTTCACAAAAATATACAAGAAAAAATGGAACAAGGTTAAGAGAGAGTAGAAGAGCAAAGAGATGGTTTTACAGGAGAGAGTTGCAGAGATTTAGGGAGGGAATTCCAGATTGCAAAACCTAGTTCAAAGCAGAATTGCCTTCTATTTACTTATTCATTGGAAAAGCCAATATTTATTACCCATCCCTAAATTCCTCTTGAGGAGGTGGTGGTGAGCTGCCTTGGTGACTGGCTAGGCCATTTCACAGGGCAGTGAAGAGACAACAGCATTATTGTGAATTTGGTGTTACGGTTTACTGAACTACTTGGGTTTTACAGCAGAATTTTCATGTTCGACATTACGATCTTAGCTTTAAATTCCAGATTTATTTAATTAACTGAACACAATTCACAAATGGTCATGATGGGATTTGAACTCACATCAAGCAGATTAACATAACCATCATGCTACCATAATCCATAACTATGGGGCCAAAGTCAGAGGAATGGCAAGTTCAGGTGACATGATGTTGCCTGGCGGTGGTGGGGGGGAGGGGGGGGGGGGGGCCTTTGTCATGTGACAGTGGAAAACAATGATGAAGTTGAAGGTAAACTCAGACCTTAATTTCTTTCCTCTGAGCAAAACAAATTCAATAACTTCCAAGGCTTCGAAGCAAGACAAGGAAATCAACTGATAAATAATAAACCTGTACTTCATCATTACACTTCGCTAAATCATCTATATTTAATGGGCAAAGTCTATACAGAAAAATAAATGAAATAATTTAAAACTCAGCAAATTTATATACTCCTGAAGGTAATGGATACCCACACACTACAATATGGCCATGTTTCACCACTGTTATGCTTGGCGCTTATGAGACTCCAGGTTCCACAGAAGAACAATGACAATTGTACTCTATGGATAAAGTAGATTGAGACAAGAAAGGGACAAAGTGGGAGAGATCTTTGAAAAGACGGCAGAATCGTTTGTCTGATCTGAATGCTGGTCCCACATTACAAGTAGGAACAGATCACACTCATTTCAGATCATCCATCCATAAACCACATAAACTCCCCAATCACAATATTCTATAGTCAGTAAATTATTCTACCACTACCCCACCCAGAGGCTCATTCCTTTCTTTGATTGTTCTATAATAATATAAATCATTACATTGAATTATATATGTAGTTTACAGCACAGAAACAGGCCATTTGACCCAACTGGTCCATGCTGGTGTATATGTTTCATATATACCATATTCCACCAAACCTCACCTCACCCATCCAGCACATCCTTCTATTCCTTTCTCTCTCGTGTTTACCCACCTTGCCTTAAGTGCATCTATGTTATTCACCTCAACTACTCCATGTGGTAACAAGCTTCATATTATCACAACTCACTGAGCAAAGAAATTTCTCCTGACTTCCTTATTGGATTTATTAGTGACTATCTTATATTTACAGGCTCTGGTTTTGGACTTCCACACAAATAGAAATACCTTCCCTATCCAATACCTTCATAATGTTGCGGACCTGAATGGGTCACCCCTCAGTCTTCTCTTTTCTAGAGAAAAGAGCCATAGCCTATTCAATCTTTTCTGATCACCATAAATCTAAATTTGACTTGCCCCAGTTTTGAACCTGAGGCCCTCTTGTGATCATGGTTGAGCTTGATGTATGTTTATGTGTTCTGTACTGGTCACCATTTTAGATATATAGAGCTATAGAATCACAGACTGATTCTGAAGAAGAACATTCAGGCTATTACCCATTAATGTCATCCTCACTGTTAACAATATTTCTGAGTTTATGCCTTCTGCAAACTTTGAAATGTTACCCTATACATCCAAGTCTATATGTAACAAAAAAAGCAGTGGTCCGAATGTTGAACCCTGGAATTGACTATTCTTTGTTTTCTGCCCCTTAGTCAATATTACATCCATGTTACCAACATCCCAGGGCTTTAATTTTGCTAACAAATCCATCATGTCGTAACGTTATCAAACATATTTTGAAAGTCCACAACATCTACTGTATTAACCTCTATGTTAATTAATCATAAAAGCCCAATCAAGTTAGTCAAACATGATTTGCCTTTAACAGACCTAGGCTTACTTTTATTTATTAACCCAATTTCTTTTGTTCCTGATTATTGTCTCTAAAGGTTTCTTCAGCACCGTCAAATGGCCATGACCTGGCAAGTTAACTCTGCTTCTCTCTCCACAGATGCTGCCAGACCTGCTGAATTTTTCCAGCATTTTCTATTTGATGACTGGCCCGTAGTTGCTGGGCTAGTCCCGCTCCTGTTCAGGAACAGAAGTGTAACGTTTGCAGCTTTTGGTTATCTTTGTGCATCAGCTGTGGCTCAGTTGGTTGGATTCTCACCTTATAGTCACAAGATTCTGGGTTCAAGTGCCACTCCAGGACTAACACTCCAATGCAGTGCTGAAAGAGTACTGCACTGTCAAAGGTGCTGTCTTTCAGATGAGTTGTTAAACTGAGGTCCTATCTGCCTGCTCTTAGGGATGGGAAAGATCCCATGGTGCTATTTTGAAGAAGAGCAGGGGGGTTCTCCTCAGTGTCCTGGCCAATATTTATCCTTCAACTAATATCACAGAAACAGATTATATGCTCACTATCACATTGCTGTTTGTGGGAGCATGCTAAATAGCAGATTGGCTTGCCGTGCTTCCTACATTACAACAGTGACTACATTTCAGAAGTATTTCATTAGCTGTAAAGTGCTTTGGGACGTCCAGTAGTTATGAAAGGTGCTAAATAGATACAAGTCTTTCTTTCTGGCACCATCTCCATATCCAAGGAGGATTGCAAAACCTCAGCCAGGATTCTCTGGAGTTTCCTTTACCTTTCTTAGTAACCCATCCCATGGGTTATGGTTTTCATTCCATTCTTAATGGGTGACTTATCTGTTTTGAGCACTGCACACCCATCTAAGTATCTCCCTTTTATCTATTTTTATCTTGTCCTTTACAGCTACTAGTATCCTCTTCACTGTAAAGACAAAGCTTCAACCATGTCTTCTGCTTCCACAGGATTTCCTTTAAGCCTCTAATCAGCCCCACCCTTCTATTGAATCCTTTCACTATTTATATGTTTGTAAAAGAGTTTTGGGATCCCTTTTATGTTAGCTGCTAATCAATTCTCATACATTCGTTTTGCCTCTTATCTTGTTTTTCATTTCTTCTTTGTACTTTCTGTATCCAGTTTAGTTCTCTATTGTCTGAAGAACATTATACTGGCCATAATTCTCCTTCTTTTGTATCATTTTAATTCTATGAGGTTCCTGTGTAGTCTGAGAGACATGTCCAGAGCTGCTCTAATACTGCTACAAAACCTTTCCTGCTTTGTGGAATATCACTCACCTCATCCGTGATCTGGTCAGCACATCGCTGCATCTCATCCTGCTCTGACTTAGGTTCCATGTTGTTTTCCAGGTTGTTCTCCATGGTGCTTCTTGATGTAGATCGTTAGATAATGGCAATCAACCGAATGCAGTGGAGTCGCACGGGTGCAACAGGACAGTGACCTTCGAGGAAAGACTGAAAAGCAAAAAGGGGAATCTTTTAAGATATTGATCATGTCTTGAACAAGGCAGCCAATGCTTCATAATGGTAACAAGAACTGGAGACTCTGAAAGGGATGGCTAGATTTCAATTTTGCAAGTTTTGTTTTCACCGGTGGCCTATCAGGTAAAAACCTCCAAGTCACATAGACCAGAAGGTTCTATTCTCCTGATCTCCAATCTACTACAAGAAAGGCTTGCATTTATATAATGCCTTTCAAAACCTCAAGATGTGTTTTACAACCAATTAAGTACTTTTGAAGTGTAGTCACCATTGTAATGGAGGAAGTGCAACAGCCAATTTATGCACAGCAAGCTCCCAACAACAGCAATAAGATGATGTCCAGATAATCTTATTTCTAGTGGCATTAGTTGAGGGGTAAATATTAGCCAGGACACCAAGGAGAACTCTCCTGCTCTTCTTCAAAATAGTGCCATGGGATCCTTTACATCCCCCTGAGAGGGCATATCTGCTTTCATTTTAACAGCTTAAAGTATTCAATGCTGTTCACTAATTTAATACATCTCAGGTGTGGGAAGGCTTGCCCCATAATGCTCTTATGCATATTTCTTGCTCCTGCAAGAAATGGCCTGCTGTCAAGTCTCAGCCATGGCTCAATTAGTTGGCTGCTGGCTGGTTCTGGGTTCAAGTTCCACTCCAGAGAATTGAGCACATAATCTAGGCTTACACCCCAGTGCAGTACCAAGGGAATGCTACACCACTTTTGGGTAAGAGATTAAGCCAAAGCCCTGTCTGCCCTCTCAGGCAGATGCAAAAGATCCTATTGTGCTATTTCGAAGAAGAGCAGTGGAGGGTTTCCCTGGCAACCTGATCAATATTTACCTCTCAACCAGCATTACTAAAAAAGATGACCTGGCTGTTATCACACTGTTGGGATCCTGTTGTGTACAAATTTGTTGCTGTGTTTCCTATATAGCAACAATGAAGTGGTTTGGGGTGTCAGGAAAGGCACTATATAAATGCAAGTCTTTTGTTCTTTTCTTTCTCATTGTCGTGGAGATAAACATGACCTTGGCTGTGATAGCAGTTGCTCTCTTGCACTGAGGAGAATTATCAGGCAGGGCTCTTATGTCTGATTATTCAGCAACTCCTTGTTGCACGTGCAGACATGAGTGGATTTCAATGTGGGTGCAAATCTGCCTTCCACAGTTGAATATCCTCCCAGCCTCATGTTCTCGACTCAGACATGAGAAATGGTGGCTTAGACGAGATCCCAAAGGAAGACTGGAATTTATGAAACTGTAACCCGATGGATTCAGAAGCGCAGAGAGAATTGTGCAGGGTGGCAGAGAAAAGGCAGTGACGGAGGGCAGGTCGTGTTTATTTTCAGTCTCTGATTTGTATTTGCTAAGAAATAACAACACTCATTGGGATTGCGAATGAAAAAGAGCAGAGCCTGCTGGCTGTTTCGCCGCATTTTCCTTTTGTAATTCATCACCCCGCCCCCCCCACGTCTGTTGCAGACGAATCCCTGAGTGACAGGAGAGGAGACAACCCCCCCCTCTAGGCCCATCTCATCAACGCACTGCACCACCAGGCCCTCTCCCCACCCCCCATCCTGCACCGTCACTTTGGTTCATCATGACATTAGAAGCGTGCAGAAGGTCTGTTCTGCAGTGGTTTGGGGCAGATTTGTGCACCGTGAAATGCTGCAAAAGGGACATTCACGGGAGAAGGTGGAGGAGTGGGAAAGGTTAAGGATTGGAAGCAGAGATTTGCTGCATGGTGTAAACACCAAACAGTGAATCATAAATAAAATACCTCACTCGACACTGTCACTTGCATCTAAAGAACAGGAAGCTCTGAAATGGCATAATTAATCAGATAAACAGTCTACAGCATTCTCGAACTGGAGCAATTACAGTTATAAAAATGATATACATCTAGCATTAGGGGAAGCACCTTAAAGGAGAAGGGTATAATAGTAAATTGCAGCACAGCCCAACATAATATTACAAAGAATAAGGTGGTCCTGTACTCACTGGTGTACTGTTGTCTTCAGTCCTTCAGTGTTATTCCTTCACACTGCTGCTTAGATGGAGACTGGGAGCTGACATTGTGTGTGGATACTCCTCTTCACTGACATCATGAAACTCCTCCCCTGTGATATCACAGGGCAGCGTCAGGGCCGAGAGGCAGCCCTCTCCATTCATGGTGACACCGGCAAATAAGGAACTTAATGATGTCAGCAGAAAAGAGGGCATTTGAGACAACATGTCTGCTCCCCGTCAGCCTTTGACCAGCTGTCTGAAAACACATTACAAAGGGACCACTCAAAAGCCCCAGCAAGAATAGAGGCTTTATAACTTTAGGGCTACGCTGAAGTTTAATAGAATATCCTTGCTACCTTGTTATATCATACTGTGATGTAGAACAGAAATGGCCATATTTGGCCCATTGGCCCTGTTTCAGTGCTTTGAAAGAGTTGACAGAAAATGCAGTGTTATTTTTCTCCCCCTCCTGAAGTTATTGGCTCATACTGATGGTTAGATTGAGGGGGAAACGGCAACATAGTGGCGGTGTTACCGGAACTATTAATCTGGAGGGCCAGGGTAATGATCTGGGACACAGGTTCAAATCCCACAATGGCACCAGGTGGAATTTAAATTCAATTAATAAATCTGGAATTGAAAGCTAGTCTCAGTAATGATGGCCATGAAACTACCTTGGTTCACTAATGCCCTTTAGGGAAGGAAATCTGCCATCCTGTAGGCCAGACATGTGACTCCAGGTCCACAGCAATGTGGTTGATTCTTAACAGCCCTCTGAAATGGCCTTGCAGGGCAATTAGGGATGGGTAAAAAGTACTGGCCTTGCCAGTGACACCCACATCCCATCAAAGAATTTTAAAAATTCTTCGATATCTTGCCCACTTTTCAGCAAGTGTCACTGGAGGAGGGGCTATTTAATCACACTTCTTTCCAGCCAATATTTGCAGAACTCACTGTTTGGCAGGACCTAGGGCCAGAGAACAACAGCAGGAATCCCATCTGGTACTTTTCCCCTTCTCTTACCCACAAGTATCTCCACATGAGATTAGCTCATTGTCGTTTGTGGGAGCTTGGTGTGTGCACATTGGCTGCCATGTTTTCTACATTACAACAATGACTTCACTTAATTGGCTGTGAAATGTCCTGAGGCACTATGTAAATGCAGGTTCTTTCTTCTTGCTTTTGTAAGAATGGCCAGTCTGCATCTTTTAAAGCCCTATGTGACTCTCCTCTGGTTGACGTATGTCTCTTTATTGATTCAAGCCTCCTTTGGAATGTCCTGAGATTGCGAAAGGTGCCATATAAATGCATTTTTCTTTGTTTCTGAAGCTAATTGTAGCATTTCAACGGAGATTAGCACAAATTGGAGATTGAGAGAATCATGTATATACTTCTGGGGGCAACATGACACTTCAGTATTCATAGAATCGTAGAAACCTACAGCACTGAAGGAGGCCATTTGGCCCTTCGTGCCTGTGCTGACTCTAAACGAGCCAGTCATAATTTCTCCCACAACACTATTTTTCATCTTTAACCTTGTAAAGTCCGCCCTTAAGTACCTGCCCAACTCCCTTTTAAAATTATTTATGGAATCAGCTTTCACCACCTTTACAGGGTAGAGTGTTCCAGATACTAACCATCAATTCTTTAACCAATAGAAACATATATTTAGAATAGAATGATGATTGCAGGCATTGGCTGCTGTAATAGCCTAGTGTGCATGACTTAGTTCTTCATTTGGTTAGAGTAATACAATTTCACACTTGCCTTACACTTTATGAATGAAACATGTAAATCTCACAAGTGTTCCCAGAGCATGCTCAGAATCTGACGAATTACTAACAGAGTTTATTCTCTCTCTTCAGAGCTGTTCTTATATTAACTCGCTTTAAATTCAGATTCCTGAAGACTGACATCAATGAGTTGTGTTTTTATGTGAACAACTCTGCCATCGTTATTCTGGCCCTGGACTCACACATCCCCTGACAAAATGCGAGCAACATATGATGACAGCACAAGACCCGGCCAGAATGGAGATGATCAGTAATTTCCCTCATCAATCACTCATGGAGGCTGCCCTGCTGTAAGTGAACTATCCTCCACTGACTGCATTTAACTGAAGAACTTATCCTGCTGTAGTCGGGAGACTGTGTTTGCTGTAGTTTGGGTTTGGAGGCTCTGCTGTCATTTGGGTCATGAATTTGTAGACTCCGTTTACTGTAGTTTATGAGTAAATTAAAATCATAAGTCCCAACTTAGTGGCTGACATAGCGGTGTGAGTATTCACTCTGATAAAAATGCTTCATATGACTCAGCCGCAGAGATAAGTCAGTAGGATTTCATAGCGTAACCACTGGAGTCTGGTTCTTCAGAATCTGAATCAAAATAGCACCAGTATAAAGGCAGTATAAGATATACAGAGTCTGTGCAGGTCACCAGCACTTTAATACATTAGGAGATGAGGCTACCCTATCCTCCATTTCACAAGTGAAAGGGGTCTATTAACCATAATGAGACCATAGAAATGGGAAAAAGTGTTCTATCCCCAGCATGAACATCTCTCATCTTAATGAGCACAATCCTCAAGTTCTCACTACAGTCAAGTCTTACGCTCATTAAAAAGACAGATATCAGTACTGGGGATGGAACACTTTCCCATTTCTGCAACCAGTCTCAGCATTAAGCACTCACAGGTCAGGTGTACCATGGTTAAATCAAACTCGCTCTACACTATACCATTACTAAGCTTTAGCCTCAATGTCAGAAGAACATCCTCTACAGTGTTACTATAATGTTTTCTATTCACTAACTATCTTGTATTCTCTCTGAGTGAGGCTGCTAATCAGCAACAACAGCTTGCATTTAAAGAGTGTCTTTACTAACAAGAACTTGCATTTCTATAGCACCCTTAGCATAGTAAAAAGCCCCCAGTGTGCTTCATTGGAGCATTATCAGAAAATATTTGACACCAAACCACATGAGGAGATACTAGGATAGGATCACAAGAAAGAGATAGTTGTTAAGAGCATCTTAAAAAAGGGGAGAGAGATTTGGAGAACAGGTTCCAGAGTTAGGGTCCAAGCAGATGAAGACATGACTGTCAATGGCGAAGCAATTAAAATCAGGGATCCTCAAGAGGCCAGGATTAGAGGAGTACCAATGTTTTGGAGGGTTGTGGGATTGGAGGAGGTTACAAAGAGAAAGAAGAGTGAGGCCATGGAGGAATTTGAAACAAGAATAAGAAATTTAAAATCAAGACATTGCTGGACTGGAATTAATTCTAGGACAGCAAGGGTGATAGGTAAATGGGACCTGGTGCATGTCAGGATCTGGGCAGCAGAGTTTTGAATAAACTCAGGTACTTGGAGGTGCAAAGTGGGGGCCCAGACAAACCCCCATTCGATAGCTAGATCTGGAGGGAACAAAGGAATGGGTGAGAGTTTGAACAGCTGATTAGCTGAAAAAGACACAGAATCAGGTGAAGATATGGAGGTGAAAGTAGGCAGTCTTGGTGCTGGGAAGGAAACAGTCAAAAGCTCAGCTCATGGTATAATAGACAGGTTTGTGAGCTGCCTCAAGCACTGAGGCTGGTTCACCCTCAAGCACTGAGGTTGGTCCAGCCTCAAGCACTGGCCAGGGTGGCAGATGGATTCGGTGGCTACCTTATTAGTATGGCGTTCACCATTCACTAACCATGCCGTTGTCTCCCTAATGCTAATCAGATTACGGCAGATTTAAACTGTTGGTCCTGCATGTCCACAAATACTGTGCAATTGTGAGAGACCATAAACTCATCTCACATAGCAGAGATCTGAATGTAATTTCCAGATGTGAAAGAGCACCTTGCTAACACAGAGAGGGTTTTACGGAGGTGACAGGGGTCCTGGCCGCCAACTGGAGAGCCAGTGAGAGATCCATGTTGCCACCTTTGGAGAAGGCATGCTGAATTAAGAGCCAATCAGGCGATTAACAGGCCATTGACAGATTTTTCATGGGATCAAGGACCCCCTCAGAGCGGGAAGTCTGCCCACAAAGAGCTGGTGGCCAATCAGAGCAGGCAGCTCTTTTTTGCTCAGCACTGCCACTGGGGAGGCAGTGGCTGCTGCAGGAAATGCACCCACCACGGGCCCAGGATCGCTGAGCAACCAAGGCCAGAGGGAAGTGATGGTGAGAGGGGTTTCACGAGGTGGAGATCACAGAGGGGGAGGAGAGCTGGCAGGAAGGGCAGGGAGTTGTTCTCAGCGAGACCACCACCCCACGCACCCCCCCCCACCACCCCCCCTCCCCGTCCCCTCCCGATAGGTCCCTCTATCTAGCCCTGAATATCTTTGGTCGAGGGATCCCCCCTAGGAGACCAGCAGTCACAGGATAAGGCCCTTTAGAGGGCATGAATTGCCCATTTAAGACCCTCAGTTGGTGATAGTATAGGAGGGTCATACATGGGCCTTCCCACCATGGACTTAATTGGGGTGGAGGTGGAAAGGTGATTGGGTCCCCAACACCATCAACCCAAATAGGGGAGGGCATAAAATACTGCCACACTGTACAAAACAAATGCAAAGCACAAAAGAAAGGGGCACCGTGTTAGACAGTGGATGTTTTGTCTCTACTCAGAACTCGGTCACTGCAGGAGACTCCCAGGAGGACAGTGGAAATGTCCTCAAAGCATCGCTGAAGAGGTCAAACGTATCTACCGACTCATGGGAGTCCCTGGCTTGTGACCGAACAAGATGGAGACGATTCACTCGGGAAGACACCAAACACAGAGAAACTTTGCTGGGAACATGCAGAGACAATGTCAAGGCATCGGAGGGAGCGTACAAACCTCCAAACAACTCACCTACCTGACCCTCCACAAACCACTTGCCTCTCATGTGGCAGAGGCTACAGGTCATGCATTGAACTCAGCAGCCATCTCACAACCCATTGAAATGGAGCAGGAGCAAATTATCTTCGATCCCAAGGGACTGCCTAAGGAAAATAAGTATTGCTGAAATCTGGGTTCTATACCAGCTCAGACTAGGATGAAAGTCTCCTGTGTTTATTGCCAGAACGAGCTGGTGTGAAATGAGCCCATTCCTAAAGCCTACTGCTTCAACATACACAGCTTTATGATCAAAATTTCATTCAAACGTTTCGGTCCTATCAGACAACCTGATGGCTCAATGTGTTTGTAGAGTGAAAGACTAAGGAATTCTCAATCTAATGCTGAAATTTTAGGACCAGGAAGATCACATATTGATTTATTTTTATTCATTCCTGGGATGTGAGCATCGCTGGCAAGGGCAGCATTTATTGCCCATCCCTAACTGCCCTTGAGAAGTTGGTGATGAGCCACCTTCTTGAACCGCTGTAGTCCATGTGGTGGAGGTATACCCACAGTGCTGTTAGGTAGGGAGTTCCAGGATTTTGCCCCAGCGACAGTGATAGTGTGTGTCTTAGATTCAAAGAATCATAGAAAGTTTACAGCACAGAAAGAGGCCATTTTGCCCAACACGTCTGTATCAGCCGATAAATGAGCCACCCAGCCTAATCCCATTTCCCAGCATTTGGTCTGTAGCCCTGCAGGTTACGGAACTTGAGGTGCATATCCAGACACCTTTTCAATAAGTTGAGGGTTTCTGTCTCTACTACCCTTTCAGGGTGTGAGTTTCAGATCCCCAGTCAAGCAAACTGCTTTGTCTTGGATGACGTCAAGCTCCCTGAGTGTTGTGGGAGCTGCACTCATCCAGGCAAGTGGGGAGCATTCCACCATGCTTCTGACTTGTAGATGGCAGACAGACTTTGGAGAGTCAGGAGTTGAGTTATTCGCCGCAGAATTCTCATGCTCTTGTAGCCACAGTATTTATATGGCTAGTCCAGTTCAGTTCCTGGTCAGTGATAACCTCCAGGATGTTGATGCTTACAGAGTTAGCGATCTCAGTCAGGCACCACAAATGACATCAATAGGTTTAGGGATACGAAATCAGTCAAGGTTCCTGCATCTGATTTCTTTGCATGAGATGTCTGTCCCGATTTAAATCCTGAACAAGGATACTGGAACAGGAGGAGGCCATTCAGCCACCTCGAGCCTATTCTACCATTCAGTTGATCATGGCTGGTCTGTTTCTCAACAGCTTTTGGCCACTTTGCTGCCACACTCCCTAATAATCTGAAAATCTACCAATCTTAGTTTTTACATTTTTAATTGACCCCCAGCCACGACAACCTTTTGAGGGACAGAGATTCCCACTACTCTGTGTGTGATGAAGCGCTTCCTGACATGCCTAGCTCTAATTTTAATGCTCTGCTTCATTGTTTGGGATAGGATTAAGCTCAGTTAGGATACCCTGTGGACACTGACAGCAAGACTCACATTGAGGAATGGCCATTTGGGTTACTTGATGATTGATCACTGGCGACCTGTATCCAGAATAAATCAGTACCTTCAGGTGATAGGAGTAGCAAACCAGAGAGTCAAAAAAAAATCCCACTAAAATGACCTGGAAGATTGTTCCTGACTAAACCATCATTCACGGAACAACTCATGCTAGATAATGGAGTTTCCTCTCACCCTATCATAGAATGAGTGTGTCAGCGAATTACACACCATTGTCCCCTGCATTATCTCCCAGCTCTGCAAACTACAGTGATGACACAGAGCTGTGTCCTGACTCATGATTGCTTCATTTAAACTGCAGTTCTTGTGGGGGTCATAGAATGATACTGCATAAAGGGAGGCCTTTCAGTCCATCGTGCCTGTGCAGCCTCTTTTAGCTACCAAATAATTCCCACTACCCTCGACTCTATCCCCACTTGCCAGCAAATTCTTCCCCTTTCAAATAAATATTCTATTCCCTTTTGAAAGTTATTGCTGACCCACATGTTGCTGGAGTCTTTTGAAGAGGTAACAGGAAAGGTCAATGAGGGTAATGCTGTTGATGTGGTGTACATGGACTTTGAAGAGGCATTTGACACAGTACCACACAACTGACTTGTAAGAGAAGGAATAAAAGGGACAGTAGCAACGTGGATACAAAATAGGAAGCAGAGAGTAATGGTAAATGGATATTTTTCGGGCTGAAGGAAGGTTTGTAGTGGAGTTCCCCAGGGGTCGGTATTGGGACTCTTGCTGTTCCTGATATATATTAATGATCTAGATCTTGGTGCGCAGGGGACAATTTCAAAGTTTGCGGATGATAAGAAGCTTGGGAGTGTTGTAAACTGTAAGGAGGCTGGTATAGAACTTAAAAAGGACATAGACAAGTTGGTGGAGTGGGCAGATAGGTAGCAGATGAAGTTCAATGCAGAGAAGTGTGAGGTGATGCATTTTGGTAGGAAGAACATGGACAATATAAAATAAGGGGTGACATTTTGAAGGGGGTGCAAGAGCAGAAAGACCTGGGTGTATATGTGCATAGATCATTGAAGGTGGCAGGACCGGTGGAGAGAGCAATTAATAAAGCATATAGTATCCTGGGCTTTATTAATAGGGGCATAGGGTACAAGAACAGGGAGGTTATGCTGAATTGTACAAGCTGCTCATTATACCTCAGCTGGAGTATTGTGTACAGTTCTGGGCACCATATTATAGGAAGGATGTGAACACATTGGAGAGAGAGCAGAAGAGGTTTACAAGAATGGTTCCAGGGATGAGAAACTTCAGTTATGAGGATAGATTGGAGAGATTGGAGGGACTGTTCTCCTTGGAGAGAAGAAGGCTGAGAGGAGATTTGACGGAGATGTTCAAAATCATGAGCGGGCTGGACAGAGTAAATAGGAAGAAGCTGTTCCCACTCGTAAAAGGATCAAGAATGAAAGGGCACAGATTTAAAGTGATTTGCAAAAGAAGCAAATGTGATGTAAGAAAAAACTTTCTCACACAACGAGTGGTTCAGGTCTGGAATGCACTGCCTGGAAGTGTGGTGGAGGCAGGTTCAAGAAGGCATTAGATGATTATTTGAATAGAATCAATGTGCAGGGGTACAGGGAAAAGGCAAGGCAATGGCACTAGGTCATAATGCTCATTTGGAGTGCCGATGCAGACATGGTGGGCCGAATGGCCTCCTTCTGTGCCATTAAATTTCTGTGATTCTGTGATCTTCTGGTCTCTGGATCATCTCTGGTAGTGTGCTTCGGGACACCTCTGAAGCCCTGACACAGTGGCTCCGTGGGAATTGCTTGGGAAGCTTGAATGTCCGATAGGCAATTCCCCTGCTTTCCCAGGACCCTCTTAAAAGGTCTCCAGTTCCGAGTTAGACTTGGAGCCTACAGATGGTTCTGACTTAGTAACCTGGAGAGATACCCAGGAAATGTTACACAGAAGGGCTAACTCCTTCAACTATTCAACTAACCCCCTGACTACCTCCCCCGACCCCCCCGACTCCCTCTGACCTGACTAGCTCCCACCGCCCAACTCACCCACCGCCCAACTCCACCCAACTGGACTAGCCCCCATCACCTGACTCCCCCCCATGACCTCCTGACTCCCCCCCCTCACACAACCTGACTAGCCCCCAACACCTGACTCCCCCCCAACCCTCGACTCACCCCCCCCCCCCAAAACCCCCCAACCCAACCTGACTAACCCCCACCACCCAGCTCCCCCGACCCTCCTGAATGCTCCCAAACCTGGCCGGACCCAACCTCGCCATCCTACCCCCTTACTGATTTACCCCACCCCTCCTACTCCTTACCCACTTACCTCACTCACCCTACCCCCTTACCCACTTACCTCACCCACCCTACCCTTTCACCACTTAACTCACCCATCCTACCCTCTCACCACTTACTTCACCCACCCTAGCCCCTCACCTCACCCACCCTACTCTCTCAACACTCACTTCACCCACCCTACTCCCTTACCACTTATCTCACCCATCCTACCCCCTCACCCACTTACCTCTTGCACCCTACCCACTCACCCATCTACCTCACCCACACTGCCCCCCCACCACTTCCCTCACCCACACTATCCCCTTCCATACCTAAACATTCACTCATTCGCTAATACACTGAGAAGCTTTAGGGCATTTAAACTCTTACTTCCAGAATATGGCAGCCAGTGCCGTAAAAAAGGGGCATGACTTCTGCACGGATTCCCTTCACTGATGTCTCTGAGGTTTCCTGTGCTAGAGGGAGTTTTGCAAGATTCTCCATTGGAAGATTGGCCAGAAAAATCAGAGGAAGATAAGTGAGCAGTTTTTTTTGTCTAATCAGGGTTCCGACCCTGCTCAGAAGATTTGGGCCAATGTTGAAAGTGCTTCCACCAGCCTTTCATTTAGTGCATTCCAGATCATAACACCTTACTGTGTAAAAAAACAGTTCACCTCATCTTCCCCTGGCTTTTTTGCTAATTATTTAAATGTGTCCTCTGGTTACCAACCTCCTGCCAGTAGGACCAGTTTCTTCCTGTCTCTTTTAAACCTGAGCCCGGTGTTGTTAGCTGGGCTGTGTATTCAGATCCCTGTGGGCTGGTTGCATAGATCTGCCCCATTTCTAATGCCATCTCACAGTATGATGACTAAACAATGTTTATCTGACACTGGCTGTGCCTGCACATTTATGTGGTTATGTGCTGTGGTTGTCTCGACATTAAAAGTCTGCACCCTCCCACTTCAAAGACATTCATATTTGAACCTCAACAGTGAATGCCAGCTATTTGACTTTGGAGGCATCACCTATGAAGCCTGGTACTCCATCCGTATGTACCTATGGCCAGGTCTACTGAATAAAAATCAAGAGCTGGGAACCTGGGTGCCTTTCCCCCACAGCCAGGGCAATTGTAGCATCCACAAGAGATACTGGGGGTCAGCTTATTCCTGAAGCTCCTGGTAGGATAGATCGCCCATCTGAATCCCCCTGCACCCCATTGCCATTCCCTTGATTTCAAGGAGAGTAGAACCAGGCAGCCCAATCCCATCCGGACCTAACCCAATGCCCCCCAGGCCTAAACCAATCCCATGTGATCCTAAATCCCCACTGATCCTAACCCCACTCCCCATGGACCTACCCCAATTCCCCTCTGGGCCTAACCCAATTAACCTGGGCCTAACCCAATCCACATGATCCCAACACAATTCCCCTGGGCCAAACCCAATCCACTCCCTGCCAATCCCACCCCGATCACACCCAATTTCAACCCAGATTCTTCCTGACTCTAACCCCAATCCTACCTGATCCTTCCCGATTCCGACCCAATCGCATTCACTCGTAGCTGATCCCGTTGGATCCCAACCCAGTCTTGTCTGAGCCCACCTGATCCTACCTGATGGATGAAGTTTAAAAAATGATCAGCCTTGCACTTGGGTCAAAGTAGACAGCAGGGGAATGATGGACAGACAGGGCTGGCGGAGCCACAGAGGGAGAGAGTTTGGGAGGACAGCTGGGAGAGGGGGTCTGAATCTACATCCTTATTTTGACTGAGAAAATGAAATGAGCACTAGGTGTTGGCGTGGAGGTTGAAAAGAGCAGGAGAGGAGATGAGACAAATTAGGAAGGAACCAAGGTTTGAGCTTTGAATTCTGCGGTTGGAAGAAAAGTTGCTCGGAATGTGATCCTGTGATCCAGGAATCGACTGGACATGTAGTGACTAGCCTTGATTTATCCATTGATATTGAGGACCATGAAATGTGTGTTGTGCAAGGCCCAGGCAATAGCATTGATTTTGGTGCATTACTGAGAGGCTGAAGAATGAGGCCTGACCTCCAAATACCAGTGCAAGCAAAGTAAAATAGAGAAAACTCCAGCCCTTTACAGGAGCTAATTCACATCTCAAAAAGCACCCCCCATGCAGACAGCTCAATCCTCCTGGGAAAAGGTTTGCAGTTAGCCTGTTTCACAGCTTGTATTATTAGAAGGAAGCTTTGCAAAGCTGCCAAGCCCAGAGTCACTTTCCATTTCAATGCTGATGTAGTTTGATGTTTTGTGACAGTGCTGCTCCCTCTGCACAAAGACTGAGCATCCCGAATGCACTCAGCATAAAGAGATTCCCTAATGCAGGAGCGAACGAGAGGCAATGAGGCAGAGGGAAGGAAGTCAATGCAGGACCCAAGCTGTGCTGAATTTAATTATTTCCATTTTATTTGGGGGTCAAAAATTGAGGGCTGGATCACAATGGGAACCATGATGGCTCTGTCGTTACATGTCTTTAAGGAATAGCAGCTGACATCGCTAGAAAAGAAATGTGTTGTGATCTAAGGCGGGATTTTCTGGCCCAGCCCACCACCGGGATTGTCCAGTCCCACTGAGAGTCAATGGACCTTTGGCTGGGCCGCCGAATCTCCTGCAGCGGCTCCACCACGACAGCGCTGGAAGAACCCGGCCCCAGTCTTAGTTTCACTTTTGCTTTGAGTAGAGCACACACAAACAGCTCTGCTCTTCAAGCTTTATACTTATATATAACTGTTCTCATGTGCCTAGTCTTAATAAATGAACCCACAACATGTTTAACCAGTCCCTTACAAGTGATTGGTGCCTTGTGTCTTTTACAATAAATAAGCTCAAGGGCTTATACCATTATAATAACGCCACAGGTTCGACCCGTGTAATCAAGGGACAGGCCTTATGTTCATCTCCCTGCATGGGCAAGCCTCCTCTGTTTAAGTTGGAGGGTGGAACGGGCTGATGCAGGATTCCTGACCACCGACAGTGGATTATCAATTAAGCTCATTAATGAGCCAATTGACATCTATTATCCCTGAGACCACCTCAATTTGGTGGTGCATCAGGGACTTAACGGGAGCTGCATAGCTTTCCCATACCCTCAGAAAGCCAAGTATACCTAGGGTTCCTCCAGGATTGGCCTTGAGCCTCCAGGAATTGAAGATCAATCTCCAGGACACCGCTGTGTGCAACCCTGGAGAAAAGTCATTAAAAAAGATTGCTTTTTTTTTCTTTTATTTGAACATTTCTGTTTACCAGGTATGAAAATATTTTAAATGGGGGAAAAAGGCTGTTTGGCTGACAGTCAAACAACATCCAATTGGTTAATGAGTCTTTTTGCTTCCCAATTGGCGTTGGAAGGCAGTACGTCACAAGGATTTATGTTGGCCGACTAATGGCTGGAGCGTGGAAGTAAGTCATGTGATGAAATCTCCAGGAATACATTTAATCACAGTTGGCAACCCTAACCATACCCAGTCTGCCAGCAGCCTTCAAGTTGGGCAGTGGGGGTGGGGCTTGTTTTCAGGCTCCCTGTGTCCGATCAGGTGGCCTAGAATTGGGAAGGGATGGCCACTGAAAGCCACCCTCCTGCCCTTGCCTCCTATGCCCCTGACCCCCCTCCAGATACACCTACTCCATCCTCACTCACCTTTGGTCTGGGATCGCATACTGTTCTGAGGCCTCTGGTGGGTGCAGTGCTGCCAGTAGCCACCACTCCCACTGGTAATGGTGGTAGCGAGTGGCTGTCGGCCTCTGATTGGTGAGCGGCACTCCTGCTTCCAGGCTCGTCAATCAGAGGAGGCCTGACGGTGGCCACTTAAGTGCCTGAAGGCCACTTGATGCCGTCAGGTCGACTCCAGTGAACTGACAGGGGTTCCCTGCCGGTTCTCCAACTAATGGGTGCTCTGTTGGCACCACAAGATCCAGTTCAGAGATTGGCCCAATTAAAAATTTGATTTTTTTCCCTTTTACTAAAGCATACATCATGGGGGAGGGAGGTAAGCTGGTTATCACCCCCTGCTGGAAATATGCATGTATGGTAGTGCTGTGTAGCCTGCCAGCACTCATTATCAGTGTATGGACATGAAGGTATCAAGGAGCACCAATGAAACCCTGCCCAGCATGCAGTAATTATTTCAAGATTGGTGGTGGCAAAAGGATCCTTGATAAAAAAAAAAAATCCCCTGAGCCTTTTTAAGATGTTTAAAAGGACATTATCTTCTTGAACAGGAGTTTGGCAAAACACTGTTTATTTTTTCTTTGCTGAGGGAAAAGAGACAGAACATCCTGGTATCACCTTTAACACGATAACATCACATTCCAAAGATGCACTATGTGCTACAACAGAACTTATCATCACACTTTGTACTTGGGAACAAATCAAACAATGTTTGTCAAATTCTTTTCATAAAACTAATGAGCACTCAGGGTTAACTGGATGTTGCCTGTCCTTCCCGTTACAACCTGGACTCAAATCCAGCCAGACTACCTAATGAAATCCTCCTCTGTCTAATGGTTGTTAGAGAACTGTGTGAATTGAATTTAAGCAGTTTCAAACAGTTCTAAGTGGAGTTTGGAGCTCTGCCCACCCACAATTTGTTCTCATAAACAAATTTTGAAATTGCATTTCTGATTCCCAAGTCCAAATTGTTTATGTAAATAGTGAGTAATCATTTCAGTACTTCTTGTAGAGCACCACTTCCCAGCCAGTCTGAGTCGCTATCTTTAACCCCTACTCTGTTTTGTAGCCAGCGAACTTGCTATCTATTCTGCCATTTGTCCTCTATTTCCACACGTTTATTAATGAGTCTACTATGTGGTAACTTATCGAAGGCCTTTTGAAATTTTAAGTATATTACATCTACTATATTACCCATTGTCTACTCTTGGTTACTTCTTTAAAGGATTTAATATGGTTGGCTACGCATGACTTTCCCATCTGGAATCCGAACTAGCGACTGATTATTATATTTTGATTTCTAGATGTTTTTCTATTACATTTTTGAAGATTCCCTTATGTTTCCTACCAATAATTAAGCTAATTGCTTTACAGATCCCTGCATTTGTTCTATTTCCATGTTTAAATATAGGAATCACATTAGCAGAGATGAGACACATTGCTGAAGGAGTTCTACTCTAGACTAGGTTGCACTATAGGTGACCTAGAGTGCTTGATGTTGACAACAGGGCCCGTTTTTAACTCAGTATAAATGAATTTTGAATAAGTTAACAAATCCCCAGAGTATGAAAGGTAAAGTGGATATGAAGATTGCTCACCTTAATGAGCATGAAATTCAGATCAAAAACAGCCAAATGTCATTGCATCAACTTGTTTGGAGGTTTTATTGACCTCAGCAGTATGAGGAGTTAAAATAACATCAGTAATCATTCAGGATGCATTGGTAATTTTGGCCACTGGATCCTATATGTGTACTAACTCCCTGTCAGCTCGCCGACACTATCACTGTTTGAACAGAGATTCTGCAGAGAATCTAAGGAAAAGCCATCCGAATGAAATCAAAAGTTGCTAATGATTAGCTCCATCAGGATTGCAGCTCTCTGCACTACATGTAAATGGCTGCCATCACTGATTTCAGCAGGTTTACCACTATTATAGTTAAGCCTGATTCTGTGCTTATTGGCATCTTCATACTGCAGGGCTCATTCAATCAGCAGCAGGGGGCTTGACTTAACTCCCCATCCAAAAACAATACGTCAACACTGCTCCCTCAGTACTGCACTGCAGTATTAGCCTAGATTATGGACTCAAGTCTCTGGATTGGGACTTGAGCCCATAACCTTCTGACTCAGATGTGAGAACTATTCTAAGGACAGAATTTTATGCTCCCTGCCCCATGGTGACTTCTTGGGGAGGTGGGGGGGTGTTGGGGTGGGGGGTTTGGTGAGGTAATGTGATATCGCATGGATGGGATTCCCTCTGGGATCTCACCTGCCCTGACCTGGTCATGATTTCACACTAGAGTGGGCAGGGGCTCAGACGGGAAGCCCACCCTTGCCGCATTAAAGGCCCTTGAGTGGCCACTTAAGGGCCTTTTCCCACCCAGCCTCAACTTTTAGGCTGGCGGGTAGATGATAGATCAGGCGGCGGTGGGGGGGGGCGGTTGGGGGGGGGACACACCAAAAATTGAACAAAGTTCGATCTTGGGCAGGAAAGGGATTGGGGGCACCTCCATCAGACATCCTCTCCTGACTGAGGGTGCCCTCCCCTTAGGGCCCAGTAACCTCTAGACCTCCCTCCCCACCCCCGACCTATCCCCAAGACCAGGATCGACCCACTCGCCTTCCCTTGACCTCTGCCACTTACCTTTCCTCTGGTCCCCAGCACTTAGTTCCAGGCAGGCAGCTGCAATGCCTCTTCCTGCCAACCTATAGAGCATGAAATGGCATTGGGGCAGCTGGAGTGTGAGGGGATGTGGTCCCCACCGACTCTTCAGATGCAGAAAATTCTGGCCCTGGTGTATGTATTGCAGGTCTCTCTGACCCTTACATAAACCTCCAGTGCTCCAGACCTATAGTCCTGCTTTTGTCTTGTTGGTTTTTACAGCTGTGGTTCAATTGGTAACACTCTCAACTCTTGGCTAGAAAGCTCTGGGTTCAACTCCCGCTCCAGAGTCTTGAGCACATAATTCAGGCTGTCGCTCCAATGCAGTACTGAGGGAGAGCTGCACTGTTAGCATTGCCATCTTTCAGATCAGTCGTTAAGCTGCATGCTCCTTCTTCTCTCTTATATAAATGTAAAAGATCCTGTGGCACTAGTTGAAGAGGTGAGTGGGCGGTTTCCCTTGTGCCCTTACCAATATTTATCCCTTAACCAACATTGCTAAAACGGATTGTTTGGTTATGATCACATTGCTGTTTGCGGGCGCTTGCTGTGTGCAAATTGGCTGCTACATTTCCTACATTGCGAGAGCGACTACACTGCGATAGTACTACATTGGTGTAAAGTGCTTTGTGACGTTCTGAGAGGGTGAAAGTAGTTATGGATATGCAAGTTCTTTCTTTTCTTTCCAGAAGCCTTCACTTAACATTACGGGAGGTTGGCAGAAAGTTGCATATGTGACTTTTCCAAAACTGTGGCAAAGGAAGCTTGTGTGTGTCAGTTATCCTGGGAGATACCATAAACACAAACAAAGCACAGAATCTTCCAAGGATTGGCAATCATTGTCAATCCAATTTTTTACACAGTGCAGGAGCTCCACTGGCCTGGACTTCTGAACCGGGCCTCCTCAGGCTGGGCCGGTACCTGTTCCAAGAGTACTTTCTCATAGTGCTGCCCTGGTTTGGTAAGTCTTCATTCACTAACACAGTGAAAAGCTTTGGAACATTAAAATAGCTTACCATTGTGTTAATGAATGAGTGTAATTAAAGTAAGTGGGTAGGGTGGGTAGGGTGGCAGGGTGCTAGGGTGGGTTGGGTGCCAGCTGTGTACAGTGGCAAGAGTGGTAGAGTAGTGAGGTCGAGTTGGGTCAGGGGGAATCAGAGGGTCGGGGGGTAGTCAGAGGGTCGAGAGGGGCTTCAAAGGGTCAGGTTGAGTCAGAGAGTCGGTGGTGCGGGGGGTGTTGGCAGGGTCAGGCAGAATCGGGGTTGGGTTGGAGTTGGGGGTCAGGGGGAGTTGGAAGGTCGGGGATAGTCAGAGGTTCCGGGGGAGTTGAGTGGTTGTGGGGGAGTCAGGGGGAGATGGAGGGTTGGGGGGTGTTAGAGGAGGAGGAATCAGAGGGTTGAAGAGGGAGTTGGCGTGTCGGGAGGGGGGAGTTGAAGGGCTGGGAGGAGTTGGAGGGGCAGTTGAAGGGTCAGCAAGGGAGTCGATGAGCTCAGTGGAGAGTCAGGGAGGTCAGTTATATAGTTACCCAGGAGCTATACATGTTTTTTTTCAGTCTATCATTTCCTTGGTAACAATCCAGGTAAGTGGGTTGGTATCCTCTGCAGTCTTGCAGGTGGAGACTTTCTCAGAGCATTCTGGATGCAGGGGGAATTGCTCATCTGACGTTGAAACTTCCCAGGCAATTCCCATGAGTTCTTGCATTGGAACCTCTTAGAGGTCCAGTAGCACAGTCTCTGGGGTATGTCTGGTCTCTGACCAGGTGAAAACTGGAAGATCTGGGCCATTGTAAATCCGACTACCCTGTGTGATGAAGTATTGAAACATGTAATGGAATAATTTCAACTGCAAAAGAGCGTCATGCAGTCTAAAGGTGGGGGTTAATCAATATATGAGGAGTGGTCCCAGGCACAGGCATAAGGGAAACAATCACTTTTCCCTGCATGACTTGATACATCACAGTAAGTGCTAGCTGCAGGATGTGCTGAGCTATTTGTAAAAAGGCTGGTCTTTTGCTCTCTGCAAGGGAACTGGAACCAGTTTCTGCTGCAGTGCTTTTGATTACAGCATTACATTGATTAAAGACCCAATGTACTTGGTTTAAGGGCATACAAAAAAATCTATACTTAGGGGAATGAATTTGCTAAAATTCAGACAGGTGCATCGTAAATATTGTGGCCTTTGGATTGTTGGAGGTCAAGTAGCTTCATGATGCCACCTGGGCTCTACAGTTACTCAGTCCCCCCCTTTGCTGCATCTGTACATTGCCAGTCAGCTGCATTGAGACCAATAAGAAGAGGTCCATATTTTCTGCACGTGCAACCTCCACAACAGCCACCCACTAACAAGTGGATCTTGGACGCTGTCATGGGAACAGGAGTAGACCATTCAGCCTCTCGAGCCATCAAGCATCCTGGAACTCGCTGCCTATGAAGGTGGTGGAAGCAGAGACGATGAATGATTTCAAGAAGAAATTAGATGGGCACTTGAGGGAAATAAGCTTTCAAGGCTACGGGGCTATAGGTCTCAGCGGTTTGCTTTACAGAGAGTTGGCATGGATTCGATGGGCTAAACAGCCACCTTCTCTGCCATAATGACTCTGTGCTGGTTTGCATTTACATCTCTATATACATGCTTTAGTTCCATATCCCCTAATATCCTCATCCAACAAAAACTTATTCAGTTGAAATTTTCAATTGACCCTGCACCTTTCCACCCAGACTCAACATGGGGTGGGGTGGGGGGGGGCGCCGTCAGAGTTCTAGATTTCAGCTGCCTTTTTGCTTCTCAACCACTCCTAAACAGCTAAGCTTTAATTTTATCAAATCATCAAAACCTTTAATCATCTTACATACCTCAATTAGATCCCCCTTAACCTTTTATACTCAAGGAAATATAAGCATAGTCTATGCAACATGTCCTCATTTTATCACCCTTTTAGTCATTTATTATTAATTTGATCATTCTGATGAATCTGTGCGATACCCCTCGAAGACCTATATACCCTTTCTGAGGTGCAGTCCCGTACTGTAGATGGGATCGAACTAAAGCTTTATATACTTTTAAAGATAAAGAGATAAAAGTTAACATTCCATTTTTTTTGGTTATTCCACTAGTTTTACTGGTTTCAGTATATGAATCCCTAAATCGCTCTGCTCCTCCTCCATTTCTAACTTCGCTCCATTTAGAAATTTTTCCTAGGTTCAATGTGGATGGCCTCACATTTCCCCACCCGAACTCCCTTCGTTACAGTTTTGCCCCCTTACAGGAAGACCAAAGTTATGGCCCAGACATAGAGACTCTTCCTACCATCAACATTGACAACCTCACTCTGAAGGTCATTGACAGCTTCACATACCTTGGATCAACAATTACCAGCAACCTTTCCTTTGATGCTGAAATCAGCACCAAGATTGCCAAGACCGCAGCTGTCTTGTCAAAGTTGAGAAGTTGAGTGCGGACCAATAGCAAACTAACCGAAAATTACAAAGCTCCATGTGGTGCCAGACTTGTGTTCTTAGCATCTTCCTTTACAGTAAGGAAGCATGGACAACTTATGCAAGCCAAGAAAAGTGGCTGAAGAGCTTCCACCTCTGCTGCCCCAGATGAATATCGAGTATCCCCTGGCAAGACAGAGTGCCGAATATTGAAGTACATCAGCATGCAGGGATCCCCAGCAGGTTTGCCCTTTTGTGTCAGTGGCGACTCCATTGGCTGAGTCATGTGAGCTGAATTGATGACAGCCACATCCCCAAAGACGTGCTCTCCAGCGGGTTTGCTATTGGCACGAGACCAACAGGTCACCCACGTTTGCGACACAAGGATGTCTGCAAGTGAGATTTCATGTTGATCAGAATCAGAGTCAATACATGGGAAGTCCTCGCTGCTGACTGGAGTGCCTGGAGATAAAAAGGCAGAATGGACATGGAAAAACCAGAGGAAAAAAGAATTGACAAGATGGTGGAAAAGAGAGCCTGCCAGAAAGGGAGAAACATCAGTAGATCTCTGGACAATGCTATTCATCTGTGTCAGCTGCAGAAGGGACTGCCAGTCACAAATCTGCCTCTCCAGCCACAACTGATGTTCAATATAGAAGTGGCATACATCCTAGGCGCAGTCCATTATACCCTAAGATGGACGGTTGTCTAATTAGAATTTTAAATTTACCTTTAACACAAGTTCTCTCCCTTTGTATTCCAGTACCTTTGCGATAAAGGTTAACATTCCATTGGGTTTTTTGATTGCTCCATTAATTTTATTGATTTGAGTATATGGATCCCTAAATTACTCTGCTCCACCCCATTTCTAACTTTGCACCATTTAGAAAATTCCCCAATCTAACTTTCTTAAGTTCAATGTGGATGGCCTCACATTTCCCCACACCTTTGCTACAATTCTACCCATTCACTCAATCAATCAATCAATGTCACCTTGCAACATTCTGTTCCTCTCTATGCTATTTACTGTGCCACCTTAACTTAGTGTCATCAGCAAACGTGGATAATATGCCACTCTATTCTTTTATCTAAGTCACTGATCAATGTGCTGCGATGCTGAGGTCCCAATACCAAGCCTTGGAAGTACAATAACATCCTGCTAATTAGAACACAAACCCAATATCACTATTGACTGTCTCCTATCTCCTAGCCAATTCCCCACCCATGTCAATAGCTTGCCTCCAATTCCATGGACTCTCATTTTTGCTAAAGGTCTCTTGTGTGGAACCATGTCAAATGCCTTCTTAAAATCCATATAAATAACATTCATAGATCATCCATTATCTACCCTGTTCGTAATCTACTCATAAAATTCAACTAGGTTAGTTAGGTATGACTTGATATGAAAAATCCATGCTGGTTCTTTCTGGGCATTTCATATTTCCCTAAGTGCTCAGTGACTCTATTCCTCTTGATAGATTCTGGCAGCTTCCCCAAGGCAGATGTTAGACAAGTTTTATATTTATGTTTTTATATCTCACTCTTCTTAAATAATGGAGTGTCATTGACAATTCAAGACAGCATTTGAAGATCATGACTAGGGCTTCTACAAATTCCTCACCTTTTTAGATACTTGAGTAGAAACCATCTGATCCTGGAGGTTTGTCAATCTTCAGTCTCATTATGTTTTACTTATATTAAACCTAGTAGTGCCTTCCTTCGAATTAAAAAATTTTTTCCTTGTATCTTTGGTATCCCAATTGTATACATGTCAATCCCATTTCCTTATTTTCAATTGCATTGTCACCTGTTGGCCTTATCAGTGGCACTCATATCCCATTAAAGAATTAAAAAAACACCCTAGCTTCTCTTCTTCACCATAGTCCCTCTTCAGAGAACACTTTCCCCTACCTCCCCCACTTTCACCACCAAGTTTCCTTGCCCATGTTTAACTGGTCTGTGGGACAGCTCTCCCAATTTTGGCACATGTTCCCAGATAAGGAGAACTTTGCATGGTCAACAGAGCTGAGTATGCCATTGTCATTTTGAATGCCTAGGTCAATGGCAGGTGGTCCATCTGATTTTATTCCTTTTTGACTTTTCTGTAGTGGTTTGGTGCAACTGTGTGGCTTGCTTGTCTATTTCAGATGGCAGTTCCATAGACAGTCATCCACATTGCTGTGGGTCTGGAGTCACATGTAGGCCAGACCAGGTAAGGATGGCAGATTTTCTTCCCTAAAGGGCGTTAGTGAACCAGATGAGTTTTTAATGACAATATGATAGTTTCATACTGAGTCTCGCTCTTAATTCCAGATTTATTAATTAAATTTAAACTCCACCAGCTGTTGTGGTGAGATTTGACTCCAAGTACCCTGGGCATTAGCCTTGGTCTCTGGATTATCAGTTCGGTGATATTGGGTTGGATTTTCATGGAATGGGGAGACTCCATGGAGGGTGAAAATGGCAGCTGGCACCTGATTCCAGGATACAGGACCCTATTCCCATGGTTTCCAATTTTCAGGATTGCCTTACAAGGGTGTGTGCTGCTGTGGACAGCTCTAAGGAAGAGACATATGAAATCGAAACGTTAACTCTGCTTCTCTCTCCACAGACCTGTCAGACCTGCCAATATTTTCCAGCATTTTCTGTTTTTATTTTATATTATATAAGGGTGTGGGCTGATTTGGGTTGAGCTCACACCCTGCACTCCTGACCTGGCCAGCTCCACTGCAGAGATAAGCATGTCTTTGTCCTCTGCAATTTTCATGGAATCGGGCCAACTTTTCAAAGAGTCATGGTTCATGGCACCTCAGAGGAGTCATGAACCACAGTCTGAGTGAGGGAACATTTTGAAAGGTAACCCTCCCCACCCACCCACCAAGCCTCATTATGCATTATTGGCTGAGAGACAGTCATTCACTAGAGTACTAAAATACCTGAGCCCCAGGGAAAACATTGCTTGATTGACAGTTCTGGCTCTCTGATCTCTTTTGTCAGTTGCACAATGTTTATTTAAACAAGATAAAGGGGTTTCAAGTGCTTGCAGTTTCTGCTATTGATATTTTAAAGGGTCTGGATGATTGATCTATTTATTGGGCTATAGGAAAAAGGAGAGGAAGCATTTTATGCCAGTAGTATTTTATGGTCCTGCCAAAGTCAATTTGCTTTTCAACGGCTGACCGCATTTGATGGTCCCACCCCTGCCGCGATTGGGCTGTAAAATTCCGCCTGAGGTTTTTCAAGAAGGTGGAAAGTTATCAATGAATGACTTTTTAAAAACTTTTTAAAACACATCCTATTGTCACTATAGGATTCATTGGTTCCATACAGTGTATAGTGGATGAATGGGCATGGAAGTGCCATAGCTTGGCATGGGGGAGCATGATGAGCCATAGCGGGTGGGTGGAGACACATATCTTGGCATGGGGGAATGAGGTAGTGGGTGGTGGGGTCTGAGGTGACATGGGTGAGGTATTGGGTGGGGGTGAGGGGATGTAAAAGTCGGGGGATAGAGAGGTCCTTACTTTTTCCATTATAACCGGGGCAAAGTCCTACGGCACTGAGACAGGCCTTTTAAACAGCCTGCCTCGGCACCCGGCAGCTCATGTGGCTGCCTCCGAACTCTTTCCCGGATCAGCTGGCCTGACTGCAGCCCACACCCGTGCCTCCACAATGACAATCCCATCTTTCCTGGCACTTTCTTCCGAGATGGGCAGGCCAAGCTGTGAATTTTCCTGACTCCCACAACCCATCTCAAGGATGAAAATCCAGCCCATTATCCCTACACCACCATTCCTACTCTTGGCATTTGTTTGAAGCTTCTGGATTAGTGACCAGTTTTGGCAAAGAAGAGAAGGACCTAACAGTGCGTTATGTGATCCATTATAATCATTCTGCTTTTGCAACCAGCTTCCCTGATCTATGTACTTATGCATTCCATTATTTCATCATCTCTATCAAGTTTGTAGACAATTCCTACCAATGTCTTGAATCCGATCAGCTGCCTCTCCTGTGACCCTCTTTTGGGCTCTCACTGGACCAAGCTTTATCTAAAGATATCCCCTGCCCTATCCCTGAACTTGTATTTTTCTCTCAATTATCTCCTATCTCTTCTCATGCCCTCTCTGAGCTCATCTCGTCAGGAGACCCACCTCATGTTCCCTCAACTCTATTTTCATGAAACTGCTGACTCTGTAACCTCCCCTCCAGGCCCCCATGTTAACTGATTTTGTAGATGGTTCTCTCTTGGGTGCTGTCCTTCTCTCCTTTAAATATGTTAACATCACCCCTCCCTTGCCTCAAAACACCAATCCCTGACCTCACCATCCTTGCAAACTGCCATCCCATCTCTAACCTCCCTTTCCTCTCTAATATCCTAGAACGTGTTGTCATCTCCCAAATTCCTGCCCATCTTTCCCAAAACTCCATCTTTGAATTGCTCCAATCAGGATTCTGCCCCTGCCACAATACTGAAGCGGCTCTTATCAAAGTCATAAATGACATCCTGTGTGACTGTCACAAAGGTAAACTTTCCCTCCTCATCCTTCTTGACCTGTCTGTACTCTGACCTGGCTGACCACACCATTCTCCTCGAACACCACTCCACTGTCGTCCAGCTGGATGGGACTGCTCTCAGTTGATTCCATTCTTATCTATCTAATCATAACAAGAGAGTCACCTGCAATGGCTTCCCTTCCTGTGCTCCTGTACCATTACCTTTGGTGTCCCCCAAGGATCTATCCTTCAGCTCTTTCTGTTTCACATCTACATGCTGCCCCTCAGTGACATCATCCAAAAACACAGCAATCATTTTCACATGTACATGGATGACACCCAGCTTGATCTCACCACCACTTTTCTTGACTCCTCCACTGTTGCTAACTTATCAGACTACTTGCCCAACATCCAGTATTGAATTAACCGAAATTTCCTCCAATTAAATAATGGGAAGACTGAAGCCATTGGGCTGCCTTTTACTTACCCCCACCAGGCGTGTTTTCGGTGGGTGACATGTAAAATAGGGTGGATGCCCACCCCACCGTCTTCCCACCCACCCCTGAGCTCACCCTCACAATACAAGGGGTGGGCAGGCTCCGAAATTTGCAGCCTGTCTGCCATGTTTAAATAGATAATCAAGGGTCAAGTAGGCTTATCACAAAGCCAGTTGACCCTGATTATATACGGCCCACATCAGAAAACATTTGGCATGGGCAGTTGGGCGTGAGTGGGCAGTCTTGATGTTTTGAAAACAAAATCTTCAAAGGGCAGGAAGGAAGGGGCGGTTGTATCTTCAAGGGCTGCCCTTTGTGGTTGGTGGGGGGGGTGGGCCCCCTAAGATAGAACCTCCCCCTTTGTTCCCACCCACCTACTGCACTAAACCCAGTACCCCCACCCCCCCTCCCTCCCTAACCTGTCCATTTCTCCCTGCCCAAGACTTACTGGCAGTGCCCACAAATGCACTCTTGGCACTGGCAGAACTGATGCAGTTACCAGCCAATTGGATTGCCCGGCAGTTCCTGAGGTTGAGACTTCCTCCCAAGTGAGGGGTGGCGGTCCCACACTGGCCCTGCTTGGCCTGCCAACAGCGTGTTATGGCTGTAGGGCGGTTTGGCATGGAACGGGTCAGCTCTGCACCTACTCTAACCGGTGGGGGCTGGTGAGCCATCTGGCCATCCACTGTAATATTCTGCCTATTTGACCCCGAAATGAGCTCCCAACTACACATCTGTGCCATCACTAAGACTGCCTATATCCACCTCCATAACATGACCCAAGTCTGGCACTATCTCAGCTTATCTGCTGCTGAAACCCTGAAAATTTGTGCCTTTGTTACCTCCAGCCTTGACCATTCCAATGCACTCATGAGGGGCCTCCCGTATTGTACCCTCTATAAACATGATGTCATCCAAAGTTGAACTCTGCTGCCTTTGGGCAGAATTGTTCCAGATTTGCACTAAGTTCAGTAGCTTGGAAAAAGGATGTTTTACCTGCCGGCCTCAATGGCGGATTTTCATGCAGTATCATCCCATTCCTAGTGCATCCCTCCACATTAATAATTAATTCCTGGGAAACACACTGGGTCACTGGCAGGACGACCTCTTATTTGCCTGCCCCACCGTCACCTCAGGCCTTCAGTAAACCGGGCGCCATATTTAAAGGCCGCCCCTGCATTCTTCAAGGGATAGGAAGCTGCTGGAAACATGGCTGCCAAAGGGAGGAAACATGTTGTCCCCAAATTTAGTGATGCCACCCTCGAGTGCCTACTGGACACAGTGGAGGCCTGCCATGAAGTTCTCTACCCCGACTCTGGGCGAACACCAATAAGCAAAGTCACTAATCCAGCATGGGAGGGGGTGGCAGTGTTGGTCAGTGCCAATGATCTGCAAAAGAGGACAGCCATTCAGTGCCGAAAGAGGATGAACGATCTCCTCCGTTCCGCAGGGTAAGTCACTCCTCTCATCACTCTCAACTCACACACTTACAAACCCATCACACATCCACAGGGATCTCACACCTCAAGGGACAACATCACTAACTCTCGCACACACCCCTCACATCCTCATCAGGCTCATACCCTCTGGAGCTCACATCCTCATCCCGCTCATCACGCTAACATTCCACTCAGTGCCATGTGTCCTGCTCACACTCTCTTCATCTGTTTTCATGCAGGAGAAGCTGGGTCACAACAGCAGGGAGAGGTCCCAAACTGGAGGTGGAGTGGCCCACATTAGACCCCTCACTCCCTTTGAGGGGCGTGTCATCGCGCTGACTGGTTAGGATGTGGACCGTGCCTGCGGCGATGGTGAGGTCAGCGGTGAAAACCCATGTGAGGATCCTGCACCACATCATCCCTCTTTCAGCACAACTCTGAGTGCTCTCTCTCCTGCTTTTGATTCTGCAGCCATGTACAAATCATCTCTACTTTGGTTCATAGGGAGTTCTGCCAAGCGACCGACACTCTCAGTCAGCCAGTCTCTCAGCTCCATCCACATCCTCACCTCCAGCCAAGAGGACACCTCCTCCATTGAAGAGCTGGAAATATACAGCCTGGAAGACCCGTCACAGCGCTTACCCACACCCTGCACCAGCGCAGAGACACATACCTCGGTGGGACCTAGATCTAGAGCAGGCTCAGGTTCACAATCTGGTGGTCAGCACATGGACACGTATCCGCAGCAGCAGGAGGCAGGTTCAGCCAAATTCCCTGTCACTCAGAGGACTGCTCAGAGGCAGTCTGAGTGAGATGACGAGCCTCTGGATTTGGTCTTCCATTTCAACAGAGTGGCACACGAATCAGAGGAATGCATCCGCCTGCTCTCTAATGAAATGGTGCCAACATGTGTGCGCATTGAGATCTCCATGGGGAGGATGGCAGATGCCATGGGGGCCCTAGTCTAGCAGAACATGGAAATACGCGCAGACCTGCACTCCATCGTGGTAGCCATGTGTGACTTCCTGCAGTGGCAACGCAAGAAGGAAATGGGGCACCTCAACATCCCTCCAGCTGCTCCTTCCCCTCAATGAGTCAGGCCAGGGCCCTCGGACTCTTTCAGGGATGAGGAGCGGCAGCTGGACACCCCTGGGTCATCCACTCAGGAATCACAGAGGCTGTCCTCTCCCTCTGAGTCTGCTTTGCCTGTGACCCTCCCTCAACCTTGTTCTCTGTCACCGCAGAGGGAGCAGCCAGCCCACAGGAGGACAGACAAAGCAAGCCCTTGATCAAAGCCTCGGCTCTCCAAAGGACTCATGCCACTTTCACTGAGTAATGTGTAAAATGGTATCTTTCAGCTTCATTTACAGGGTCTCCGAGTCCTCCCTCTGCACCCCCCTCACTAGAGGTTCAGCTGCACATAGCTGGTCCAGGAGTGTTTCTGCACAGAGAAGTGTGTGTTGCAGGGCTTTTCGGAGACTCATGCAAGCACTCTCCCACGCACGTGGAATCTTCCTCCATCACTCATTTCAATGTCCTGAGTATTTTCAATGCTGCCTGCTGAGATTCTCTTTCAGTTGTCCATCTGAGCCGACCTGCATCTCTGCCCACCCACTGATCTCACTCCCATGCAGCACCTGTTCCTGCCCAACATGAGGCTCTGCTCAGTTTCGATTTTACAAGGCGGTACTGGTGAAGTATGTCTTTAGCTCCCCTGTCCTTTCCCTTCCCCCAGTCACCCATGTCCTTTCCCCCATCACTGTTGACCTCCCTGGCATCACCTTCCACCTCCCCACCATCACCTATCAGCCAGAACCCTTTTCTTTCCAGGATGTCCAGGTGAACATGTACATTCCCTACTTTCCTGAGAATCCCACCCCCATCCACATTGACCTGACTGACCTACTCCTTCCCACCCCCAGGATCCGTGTCAGCCTCCGAGTCCCCACCAACCACCCTCGCTGTCCCTTCTACTGCAGCCATTGCATCCCCTCTGGCTCACTCTGCACCCTCTCATACTCACCATCCCTTCTTACTACATCCACCCTCAGTTTGCTTCCCAGGAAGCAGTCATCGACTCCACAGAGCCCTCCCTTGCACATTCACCTAGACATCCCCCCACCTTTACTCCTTCCTCCATCTCTACTCCCTTCTCTAACCCCACTTCCTTCTCCGCTGGACTTCTTCCTCCCCCTGGATTCATTCCCCACTTTGAACTCCTTCCTCCCCCTGGACCCCTTCCCCCCTCCAAACTCCTTCCACCCCTTTCGAAGGCCTGCCCCCCTCAGAACTCCATCCTTTCCACAAAGTCCAGTCCCCCTCCGAACTCCTTCCTCCCCCAAAACCCCTTCCCTTACACCTTCCTCCCCCATTACACCTGCCTCGCCAGTTGCCGCAATCTCCCCTGTTACACCCTTGCCCTGTATTCTCTCTCCACCCTGTCACCCTCCGCTCACCCCCACCCCCAACCTCACTCCCCCCTCCCCAGTACACCTTCCTCTCCCACTCACAGCTGGACCTCTCTCTCCCCGCAATTGCCAATCATCCATAGCAGCCCATGGCCAAGGCCATGATGTCCCAAAGCAGACCCCAGTCATCAATGGAGACCTGCCACCTTCCGTAATCTGCTTCGCAGCAGAGCCATGTGCAGCAGAATCTACCCAGCATGCCATGCATGTGTTTTTCCAGGGTCCAGTAGCTGTAAGGCTCCAGCATCTTTTGCTCCTTGGATGTCCGCAATGTGAGCAAGGCCCTAATGATAAGTCCCGGCTTCTGTACATCACACTTGTCAAGACGTGTTCTGGGCTGGCATGTTTTCCCACCAACGTGGATGCTAAATGTGATGTAGTGGGATGATTCAGGCGAGCAGGGACGAGCATAATTAGATGCAAGTGTATTAAAAGGATGTACCGGACATGCAGTGGCAAGATAGGTGGTCCGCCACTGACAGGTGGAGCGGACGATCTCAAACTGGTTTCACAAAGGCATGAAACCAATTTCTGGTCTACTCGCCATATTGTCATCTCACGCGCGCCATGATGCCCAACGCCACCAGGGACGGAAAATTCCAGCCTTTGTCTTTACTTGCACCGAGGCACTACTCCTGCACTTGCTGACCTATATTAGGTCCCAGTCAAGCAATGTCTTGATTTTAAAATTCTTAACTTGTTTTTAAATCCCTCCACAACCATGCCCATCCCTTTCTCCATCATCTCCTCTTGTCCCATATCCCTCGAGATATCTAATTCTGGCCTCTTGAACATCCCTGATTTCAATTGCTCCACCAGCTGTGCCTTCAATTGCCGTTGGTCCTAAGCTCTACAATTCCCTCTCTAAATGTCTCCAACTCTTTACCTCTTAAAGGAATTCCTTTAAGACAATATTAAACCTATCTCGTTGACCAAGCTTTTAGCCGTTTTCCCTATATTGCCTTATGTGGCTCACTGTCTAATTTTGCTCCTGTGAAGAACCTTGGGAAGTTTTTTTTTAACATTAAAGGTGCTTTAATAATATATGTTCTTGTTGTAAAGCACATTGGGACGTCCTGAGGTCATAAAGGATGCTATTTAAATGCAATCTTTATTTTTTCAGTAAGAATCAGGAGCAAAAAAGTGATAATTTTACCTCCTTCCTCACGATGCCCTCACTGGGAGCAGCTAAGTCAGCAAATGGGTCTGTTTAATACAGTTGCACCATATTGATCAGTAAATACTGCAGAGCACTCTGAAAGCCGCAGTGACCCACGTTTACAGTAAATACTATGCAGGCGTTGAAAACCTCACTGATTTATTTTTTTAATAGGGTTCACTGGATTGGGAACACTTTGAATTTTTACTGTAACGTTGTTGATTACAGCCCAGCCAACCTCAGCTCACAGCACAGATCAACAAGAAAATCTAGCACTTGCCAAGTCTGTATGGCTCAGAACCACACTGCACAAAGCATTTATCAGTTGGCCTTCAGGGAATCCACAATTTGCAAAATATTGAATGACTTACAACCAACTAACATTGTGCCAAACAATTAATCAGTCTGCAATGATTTGTGTGTCACTGGGAACCTGTGGATCCATTTTAGATTCTAAACACGAGGCAACAATTTGGAATTGTGCACAAGACAGCAGGAAGCTGAATGCCTGCCAACTGCAGTCTTAATATTTTCACTCTAGTGTTCAGTTCAGATCCATTTTTCAGCAAAATGCAGGAATTCCGATTTCCATGGGATCATTTTACCTTTTAAACAAGGCAAGCGGTTTGTTATTGTTGTGACTTGCTGAGAGTTTTCACTATCTGTGAGACCATTTTATGCAAAATAGCAGAACTTGGGCAGAAATTACTACTGTGCAAAAAGGATCAGTCATGGAATCATAGAATATTACAGCACAGATGAGGCCACTCAGCCCATTATACCTGTGCTGAGTCTTTGGTAGACGATTTGCCCCATTCCCCTTCTCTTTCCCCATATAGCTCTGTAAAATTTTTCTCACTCAAGTATTTATCCAATTCTCTTTTGAATCTCACTATTGAATCTGCCTCTACCCCCCTTTCAGGCAGTGTATTCCAGGTACAACAATTCGCTGCGCAAAAAAAATGTTTCCTCATGTCGCCTCTGGTTGTTTTGCCAATCATCTTAAATCTGTGTCCTCTGGTTTCCGACCCTCCTGCCACCAGAAACAGTTTCTCCATAATTACTCCATTAAAATCATGCATGATTTTGAATACCTCTGTCAAATCTGCTCTAAAGAGAATTAACCCAGCTTTTCTCATCGCTCCACATAGCTGAAGTCACTCATCCCTGGTATCATTCAAGTAAATCTCCTCTACGCCCTGTCCAAGGCCTTGATATCCTTCTTACAATGCGATGCCCAAATTGAACACATACTTCAGCTGTGGTCTAACCAATATTTTATAAAGGCTTAGCATAGCTTCCTTGCTTTCATATGCTGACACCTCATTTATAAATAGTCCTGCGTGATTTGTTGAAATATTTGTGTATATGCACCCCCAGGTCACTGTTCCTGCACCCCCTTCAGAATTTTACCATTCAGTTCATATTGCCCCATGGAATGGCAATCAGAGTCGGATTGCCACTCTGTTCCTACTTACTTACCTGGAATTGAAGCCACTCCTTTCTCACTCGACCTTCTGACTCAGGCCAGGTGAGATAGGTACAGAGCAGGGCTTCCCAAGGCCTTGTGCTGAGGGCTGGAAAGTTGGAGTTGAGGAAGCCATGTTCCTTTTTTTACGGCATTAGCTGCCATAAAGTAGATAAGTTTAAAGGTCCAGCCAGGGAGAAGGTAAGTTTAAAAGCAAAATACTGCAAATGCTGGAAATCTGAAACAAAAATAAAAATAGCTGGAAAAACTCAGCAGGTCTGACAGCATCTGCAGAGAGGAACACAGTTAACGTTTCGAGTCTGTATGACTCTTCATCAGAACTAAGGAAAAATAGAAAAGAGATGAAATATAAGCTGGTTGAGGGGGGTGGGACAGGTAGAACTGGAAAGAGGGCCAGTAATAGGTGGAGGCAAAGAAGAGATTGCCAAAGATGTCATAGACAAAAGGACAAAGGGGTGTTGATGGTGGTGATATTAGCTAAGAAATGTGCCAATGGTAACATTAAGGGTAGAAATCAGGACGAGCAAGCGATAGGTAAGAAAGTAAGTTTGTAAGATAAGTAGGAGTGGCGGGGTATGGAGGTGTCGTTGGGGGGTGATGTCAGGTGGTCGGGGGGTCTCAGTTGGTGGGGTGGGTTGCGCGGTCTGGGTGCTCAGTAGGGGGGGGAGGTCAGGCGGTCAATGCAGGGGTTGGGTGGTCAGGGGCTTGTGTGGTGGTGCGTGTCAGATGGTCACTGGGGTGGATCGGGCGGTCAGTGGGGGAATGGTCAGGGGAAAGGGTTGTTTGGTCAGCAGGGGTCAGGTGGTCCTAGAAGGACTACCTCATTGAACTTTGATTCTGGACTCCGGGGTTCATATGAATCAATATTTGTTTCCTCTGTGGTCTCCGTACTATAAATCTTTCTTTTCTCTACCCCTCTCTTTATTGTCTGAGTGAGGAGGTGATGTTGCGAATCTTCTTTCCCGCATTTTGAGTTGGTGCAAATAAATTAACCCTTTGAGTTCATCCTATCTTGAGTTTGCTGTGGGAATGTTAATAGAAACTTGGATCGCAAAAAAGCCAAGGGCTTGGGGAAATACACCACCTCTTATAAAGAGAGAAGCAAATCAAAACACCTTTCTGTTTAGGGACAGGTGGTGAGAGGAGAAATTAGTGCTGTTTAAAAAACCCTCCTCCTGTCCATAACAATATGCGTCCATGCGGAGCACGATGAACCTCGTGGCAGGGCAAGCAGGAAGTTGCTGTCCCCGCTGTTACCTTAAGGGGTCAAAGGTTGGGGTGCCAGTTTTAGACGGTACCCGAATAGTCATTCACTCACTGCAGGCCAGGAACTACAGTCTGGCTGTCATTCAACACTGAAGGAGAATGTCACAGAGAAGAGAAAACATGCAGCCCACAGTTCAGCGAAGCCTCCCTGGAGACTCTCCTCCAGGCCATCTAGGAAAGGCAGGAGGTGCAGTTTCCCCAGGATGGCAGCAGAAGGTTCTCCCGTCTGACCATGGCAGCTTGGATGGAGGTAGCAGCAGAGGTTAGTGCCCATAGGGCCTAGCGCTTAAATACCCAGCAGTGCAGGGACAGAATGAATGATCTGCCTGGGTGAGTGCACTGTTTACTCTCACTGCAAATTAACACTCATAAGGGCATCAGGCAGTGTAAGTGTATAAGTGTACAGGGATGTCAGACAGGAGTTTGGGTTGCAGGACACAGCAGCAGGTGGGATATGTGCACGGAATGTGTACCAGCTTCTTCATGCTTTCAATCTTATATCAGTTGCTTCTTCATCACTTACAGGGGAGGCTACAGCAGCTGCCATAGGCAGGGATGCTCCTGAGCTGCTCATGCACCCATTGGGATGACAATCAGTCCTTCTGTCTTTCTGCAGGTGAAGAATGCCCACAATAAGTGGGAGTGCTCCTGTACCGGAGGCGAAGTTGCAGACATTCGAGTCCTGTATGAGCAGCAGGCTGCAGAGTTGCCGGGGAGGAGCAGGTGAGGTAGGATTTCCCCCAGGAAGTCAGTGAGGATGCCTTCAGTCTATAGTTGCCAGCTGTGCCCACAGAGTGAGACATTGATTTAATTAAGGAGCCTGCCTGGTTCTTAATTCTTTCTTTTCTCTATTTCAGGTCCAGCAGGAAAAGGGGAAGGCCAATAAGGGAGACCAGCCGCAGTCCCATTCTAACCCCACCTCTGAATTGGAAGCCTCAGAAGCCTCAGAGGATATACCGTCACTGTGTTCACCTGCACCCTCCTCAGATACACTCACATCGGTAGGTCCATGTTCTATTGTAGGTTCAGGGTCACAAGCTGGTGAGCACATCATGGGAACAAGTGCACAGCTGGAAGAGGAAGTGACAGCAGAGGTCTCCAACACTTGGAGGACTTTTGGAGACCAGGCCCCTGCTCAGCCCATGCAGATGATGAACCTCTGGACTTGGCCCTAATAGACACGTTGAGGATACAGAGACAGGCAGGGGAACATCAGACAGAGATGCCAGAGGCCATGAGCAGACTGAACCGAAGGCTGGAGAAGTCTATTCACATTCTGTCTGCTGTCACGGCTCCAGCATGCGAGCACTTGGTAGCCTCCTTGGAGTCCCATGTCTAGCAGAATGGCTGCTGGATATGCGCTCAGATCTGCACTCCATCACTGTAGCCATGGGTGCAGTGCAGCGTGGGCTAGGCAAATGCGGGCCAAGACACCTCAACCTCCCTCCAGGTGCCCTTTGTCCTCAAGGAGTCAGGGAGATGCCATCACGGACAGGAGCAACGCCAGCCAGCCACCACAGGGGCTTCATCCCAGGACACTCCACTTCCCCCTGCCAGTGACCTCATCACCTCCAGCAGCTCAGGCCAAGAAGAGTGCACCTGCACTTGAGCAGGAAACCGTCAGCAGGCCAGGGCATCTAGGCCTTGGGCCATCAGAGGACATCTGCCAAAGTCCTCACAGTCAGGACATAGCAATCAGCAGGCTGCCTCCACCTCAGCTGTGGATGTTGGGGCTACACATAGATGTAGTGGTGGGCAAAGAAAGATTAAGAAGTATTGAAGGCAGACAGGTGGCAGGGGTGGACAACCATTGTATATAGTTTTGGCACTTGTAAATAGATGTTTGTTTGCACTGTATGGAAGTTTCCTGGATTCCAACTTGCTTGTTTCAATGGTCATGGCCATTTAAAGGTTTGGAATGTGGGTCCCCATCAGAGTCTGATAATGAACTCCTGTAGACCCAATTATCAGCATACTGGTTACTCAATAATCCCACATGTGCATGGTTAAGTACCGGCCATCATTTGTGAGTGTGCTACCTTTACTTGCAGCTCATCATGTTCTAACCTCTCAAAATATGTTCAGCAAAGTCATTGCATCTCCTGCGGCTGTTGCCTTGATGTGTGCTTGAGGGGAGTTAAATCTGCTATATGACTGGCAAGGAATACAGTAGATGCTGTTTCAGGGCTGAGAGAGTGAAACTCTACACTGTCTTCTTAACAGTAAAAAACCAGTGGCTGCCCTACATGTCTGGAGGAAGCTGGTGGGCACGCACAATTGTTAATGGCCTTCCTTGGTGATTTGTCAATTTGAGCTAACATGCAAGTGAGAGTGCAAATAAGGAGGCAATGGACAAGTTAGCTTTGACTGCAAGAGAGATTGAATGTTGGATGAAAGAGGTGTGCGTGCAGTTGACTGACAGCCTTTGTCAGACCTCACATGGAGATTTGTTTAGCCTTCTCATCTCCTTTTCAAGTGCGGCAGTAGACCTCACATAAAGAGTTTGCAACCAAAGTGCATCGGACCTCATAAAGGACTGGGGTCTTAGTCCATGAGAGTAGAATGGGCCTGTGTACTGGACTATGCCGAGGACTGAGAAGTTATCCATGTTAAGCATCAGCAGCTCTAACAGGGCTCTGCAGGGTCCAGGCAGGAAAGATGTTTACCTTGGTTGGGGCATCCACAATGATGGATCACAGTCTCACACTAATGCTAAGGCCATCTAGGACTGAGACTTAAAGGAGGGTCTGGAGTGGTAACCCACAGTGCAGGCGAGGCACTCTCAGTGAGAGGACTGCAAATTAACCGCAAAACTTCTCAGCATGATGATGATGTCAAGGGATAAGGCGTTTACTATGGGCGAGGGGCTATTGGGGGGCAGGCACACGATCTTCCCTGATCGATATGCATGGAGGATTGATCTTGAGGGGCCAAATAGTGTTCTGACGCAGCTCTTCCCTGCGGACCCATCTATCTGGTTCTGTCTGAAAGTTCTCTCTGCCAAGTTTGTCCCCCACTGGGAGCAGGTATTAAGGTGACATGAATGCATTCCTGCCAAGGTTAGATATGATGATGCTTCTAAGTTGCCATGCACATGGATTTTGTGAGGGCACGGGTAAAATCGCAACGATACTTACAGGTGCTCGAGGCCATGGGAGAAGATAGTGCTGTGCAGGTTCTAATGCATAACTTAGCGCCAGAGCTCTGCATATTTGGGCACATGCAAAGGATCAAACCACCAGTAGGGCAGATAGTAAATGGTGCAATTTAATTAAGCTACCATAAATCAAGGTACATTAGAGCAAAGTACGTTTTCTGTAAACAAAAAGGAGTTGGGGCCTTCCATCCAGCAGAGGATCGAAAACCAAAAAGTTAAAGAAATGTGTCAGCAGTTTACTCTGCCTGGAATCTGGTAGTTATCAGATTGCCATGGGCCTGTCTGCCATCTCATTGTCCTGCTATGGCCTCTGCTTGTGGCTCGTCAATATCCTGGCCCTCATTAGCTCCATCTCTTCACTACCCTTGTCACCGGAGGACACATGTCGGTTCTCCGTGTCACCCTCACCCAAGACGTCTCCTCTTTGTAGCACTAGGTTGTGCCAGGCGCAGCAGACAACAATGATCCAGGACACTCTCTGTGGTGAGTGTTGGAGACTGCCTGAGCAGTCCAAACATCTGAACCTCATCTTTAGGAGGCCTATCAACTGCTCAATCACAGACCTGGTGAAGGCATGTGCAGCATTGTACTTCTCCTCAGTAGCACTTTGTGAACAGTGAACTGGTGACATCATCCAGCTCTTCTGGGGGCATCCCTGGTCCCCAAAAAGCCAGCCCTGTAATTGCTGAGGCCCCTCAAAAACCTGTGGCACCTGGGAGTGGATCAGAGTGTTGGGGTCCTGATAGCTGCATGGGAACCAAGCACAAACATGCAGGAATAGCCTTCTGCAATCACATATGATCTGCACGTTCAAAGAATGGGATCCTCTTCTATTGATGACTGTGACTGACTGTTGCCAGGGAGCTCTCCAGGCCACATGTGCTCAGTCAATTGCACCCTGCACTTTGAGGGAAACCTGTGATTGCTGCAAATCCCACGCTCTTGTAGCCTGGCTCTCGGGATCCAGGCGGAATTGGACAAGTCGGTGCACTCACCTCCCAGATGCACTTGTGAGTCGCTGACCGGGAAATGCTGAACAGGTCTCCAGTGGAGCCCTGGAAGGAGCCACTGGCAAAGAAGTTTAAGGTGATGGTGACCTTTAATGCCGCCGGCATGGATTGCCTCCAAGTCCTTGCGGCCGCAGGTCATCGTGGAGAAGCTGGCAGATATGTGCAACCACATTCCGGGACATTCTAACGTGCCTCTGGCTTTGCAGATAGCTGCACCACCTGTGATATATCCGTGCTCAGGCCATTCATTGCTCACTGCCGCAGTGGACCCTGTTCACCAGCATCCTGACCTTCTTAAGGTCCTATGGCCTCTTGCTGCTCCTCATGGCCCTGTGCCAACCTGTGACAGGCCTTCATCCTCCTCATCTGGGTGACAGCCAGTGGAAAGGCAGGGTTGCCTGGAGCCTGCAACATTCAGGCCTCAGTGGATCTGTGAAAGAATTGAAGTAATAAATGTGGTGAGTATATTCTTTATAGGTTTGCGTCCATCTCAGAGCCACTCAGCCTGTGCTAAACCCTGTGCTTGGCTTCTGTCTGGACATGGCACCCCACCCCACCCCTTCCAGGTGAAGAACATCCTGGAGGACCAGAGATGGGTGTTCCTCCTGTTCAGACATGATTCTGCATGGAGACATTGCTCTTTGACTGGAGTGATGAGACCAGGTACAAGAAGCCTCACTCTGACACTATCCATTCTGCCTTCATCACCTTTGAGACTCTATAGAGAGACCATTGCCTTGGCAACATAGAAAGACTTTCTACATGAGCCCTTGTGAGGCGTGACCATTCACCAGGAGGATGGACATTTGGAGTTGCGAGTTAAGGGCCGCCCATCAGCCATGCCCTTGGACACACCCACCTCCCTCCCTCCCATCATCCCCGCCTCTGGCTGCAACATATGGCAAATGGCACAGAGTAAATAGCAGCTCCACACCTTGCTGGAATCTTAAGGTTATGAGACCCATGAGACGGCAACAAAACTGCTGCCGTGTGGGCTTCATCATAGACAGGAAAACACAACTGAGCACTGTTGTCATCCAGTTGCCTCATGATTATTAGGGTGTCTCTTTAGTTAGTCAGTTTTACTGACCTTCAACTTCACCCACCTGAAAAGGCACTGCTCCCACTTCAAGGGATCACTGTTACATATGGAACGTGTTGCATTGTTGTTAATCAAAAAATGGTGCATGTTACTTTTGAGGCTCGCTCCACCAATCCCCGTAACCCACCAACTTCCCCCCATTACCCTTGGCATACCCAATATCACCATTCCTCTCTCCTCTGTCATCCTTGAACCTCCCCCCGTTACCCTGGACGCTATCACCATCCACCTCCACATGCCATCCCTCCCATCAGAGTCAGTGCCTGTTACCATCCCCATGTCCATCCTGACCCTGACCACTCCCATTATCCAAGCCACCTGTGTAGTCTGCTTCAGTGACACCCCCAACCACCGCAATGAAACATTCACCTACTCGACTATCACCCTGGACCTGTCACTCTACCGCATCCCACTCCCCCCTCTGACTGTAATTGTTCCTTCTGTGGCCCTGTACCCTCATTATAACCTCTAGGACCACACCGCTGACAGCCCCACCTCACCCTCCATGACTGCTTCTTTCCAACCATCCTTGCCTGGAAATCCTCCTCTCCCACCCAATCACAGGACCCCTAGACCAACACAAAAGGTCCTTTCCCCCATCTCACATTGCTGCATCCTTGTATTCTTTCCCTGGACAGTCCATCCCACTTCTCTCCTTCACCTACCTCCTTTGTCCAGCCTCCACTCCACCCTAGCCCCCACACTTCCACCCTTTGCCTGCCTCCCATGTCGAGACAGCTTGTCCTATCAGCACCCAATATGATTCAAGTTGTGAGCAGTCCCCAACAAGGCCAAAGCAGTGTCTATCCACCTCAAAGCCATGGAAGAAGTGAAGCATGCCACTTGCATGCCACTTAAATACGGTCATAACAGTGAACATTCTAATTCCTTGCTGGCGGGGAATTTAATTCAGAGGTAGAGCTTAATTCCAACAAGGTGGCTTTTAATGAACATGCATGACATGCTGATACATGCAGAAGGGCTTCTCGACATTATTCATTGGAAACTCAACTCAACTTTAACTTGTCTTTAAGGTCCTGAGAACAAAATTGCTAAAGTGCATCCCAACATCAGGAAACTGATTTTTGGCCTCACGCCAATTTGAGTCCCTCACCGGCTAAGTGGGACCATGGGGACATGTTGGGCAGTGAGGGAAATATGGACTGTATAGCCTCCTTCTGTGCTGTGAATTTCTATGATTCTGAGAAGGACCACAGTTGTCCTCAGCAGCTATCCAGGCGAATCCCACTTTCCAGCTCTTGGTCCATAGCCCTTTTGTGACACTTCAAGTGCATATCTAAAAATTTTTTAACTGTTATAAGAACATAAGAAATAGGAGAAAGAGTAGGCCATTCAGCCCCTCGAGCTCACTCCAGATGAGATCATGGCTGATCTACTTTGACACCATTTTCCTGTGCTATCCCCGTATCCCTCGATGTTTTTAATATGTAGAAATCTATCAATCTCAGTCTTGAACATGCACAATGACTGAGCCTCCACAGTCCTCTGGGGCAGAGAATTCCAACGATTCATCACCCTCTGAGTGAAGAAATTCCTCCTCAGCTCAGTCCTAAATGATCTGTCCCTTATTCAGGGACTGTGTCCCTTGGTTCTTGACCCCTGCCCCAGCCAGGGAAAACATCCTGCCTGCATCTACCATGTTGATCCCCATAAGAATTTTGTATGTTTGAATGAGATCACCTCTCATTCTTCTAAACTCCAGAGAATAAAGACCCATCTATTTAATCTGTCCAATTAGGACAATCCTTCCATCCCAGGCACTAACTTAGTGCACCTTCGTTGCACTCCCTCTATGGCAAGTATGGGGAAGCCTCATAAACACATGAGGAAAAGAGGAATAGGTTGAAAAATATTATGCCGATAGAGTGAGACAAAGACCAGTGAGAGCAGGTTTGTGTGAAGCATAAATACCGGTGTGGACCAGTTTCTGTACTGTACTTCCTAAGTAAATCTATTAATATTAAAACAGGTAGATATTTAATTCAACCTCTCTTAAAGAGCAGGAGATGAAACAAGAGAGGTTTTAAAATATCTACTGCTGTTTCAGTTCCTCCAAAACTTTTATATTAAATAAGATTAAGGTTTAAGAAATCCCCTGTACTGAGTTCACACAGAAATGATTCCGCTCAGCAGTCTACACACATCAATAGCCTTAAACTGGCAAAGGGCTTAGCAAAGTCAGAACACCTAGTAAATTAGTGGTTTGGATTGTCAGAGCTGTGCTCCCGCAGGCTGGCACATCAGACAGGTCTAAAGACGTCAGTGTGGATGGTTGACGTCATCTGTGCACTGAAGGTGGTACTTGACAGCAATCCCGAAATCAGAAAGGCAATACACAGCCCACGCTATTAATTGGCTCGAAGCGAGCATTCTGCAAGACTTGTGGTTACACTTTGCAGCTGAGCTCTGTGTATAAAATAGGAACTGAATATTCATCTTTAGAATTATCCTGTGGGTTAAAAGGGAATGTGTCGCCATGAAAAATATCTTTGCAGAAACTTGATTGCATCTGTATGTGGAGCTGAGTGCAGCGATATGTTTAGCAATGATCAACATACGATCCAACTTTAATGTAGAAAATCAATCATCAGGCCAGGGTCAAAACAACACTCTTAGAAATGGATTGTTAGGATTTAAAATCTTGGTATTAATATGATTGCCAACTCCGGTTGGCTGTATTCCTTGAGAGCATCTCCTAACTTATCTTCAACATTCCTGACCCCACACTCAGACCATTGATTGCCTGATGTGTCCACACCAAGTGGAAAGCAAAATATGTTATAATATGTCTTTAACGGATATCAGCATGACATCACTGGAAGGGAAATGTGTCATGCGATCCAGTCTTAGTTTTACTTTTGCTTTGAGCAGAGCACACACACAGCTCTGATGTCTCCAAACTTTATACCTATGTATAATTGTTCTCATGTGCCTAGTCTTAATAAATGAACCAACAATGTGTTTACCCAATCCCTTATGAGTGATTTGTTCCTCGTGTCTTGTGCAGTAAATAAGCCCAATGTATTATATCATTATATCAACGAGATGGAGACTGAGTGAGTAGCGAATTAGGTTCACATGGGAATTCAGTGCAAGGGGGAAAGAGGTGTGGCATACATAGGAATTACTCTAAGTTAATTCAGAAAGTATTTAAATTGTGTCAACTGAACAATATTAGAGAGCCCATAAAGCAGCGAGAATTGGAGAGAGAGAGTCCACAAAGCAGGGGAGAGAGAGAGCGGAACTTTACAGATACAATCTAAAAGTGACATCACAGGAGACTCATAAGTTGATTGGTTGATAAAGATAGACCCTTCTGGACTCAGCACAGAGGAGACGATTGATGAGTGACTGGTAGTTATTATATTATATCATACTGTAGTAAACACTTTATATAAAGTTTAAGGTATGTCAGAGCAGCTCGGCCATGTGGAATGAACATCCTGCAGGATGTGGGAAGTCGTGCAGGAAAAAAGTGCCTTTGATGACTATATTTGCAGGATGTGTCACCAGCTCCAGAAACTTGAGCTCAGCGCAGTGGCTGGAGTCACTGTGGTGCATCCGCAAGGCTGAGGATTACATGGGTAGCATGTTTAGAGAGGTGGTCACACTACAGTTAAGAAGTACACAGGCAGAGAGGGAATGGGCAAGAGAAACAGGCAGGTGGTGCAAGAATCTCCTGAGGCTATCTTGCTCTCTAACTACTTTTCCATTTTGGATATTGGTGAGCAATATGGTTCCTCAGAGGGCTGTAGCAACAGTCAAATTCATGGCACTACAGGGTGCCTCAGTTGCACAGGAGGGAGGGAGAAGAGCGTAAGTGCTACAATGGTAGGGGATTCCATAGTTAGGGGAGCAGACAAGCATTTATGTGGCTGTGGACGTGACTCCAGGGTGGTATGTTGCCTCCCTGGTGTCAGGTTCAATGATGTCACAGAGCAGCTGCAGGACATTCTTTTGGGGAAGGGTGAACAGCCTGAGGTCGTGGTCCACACTGGGACCAATGACATAGGAAGGAAAAGGGACGAGGTCCTGAAAGCAGATTTTAGGGGGTTAGGAAGGAAATTAAAAAGCAGGACCTCAAGAGCAGGGATATCAGGATTACTCCTGGTGCCATGTGCTAGTGAGCATAAGAATAGGAAAATTGAGCAGTTCAACACGTGGCTGGAGAAATGGAGTAAAAGGGAGGGCTTTAGATTTCTGAGACATTGGGACTGGTTCTGGGGCAGGTTCAAGAAGGACAGGTTACACCTTAACAGGACTGGGATTAATGTCCTTGAGGGAAGGTTTGCTAGTGCTATTGGGGAGAGTTTAAACTAGATTGGCAGGGGGATGCGAACCTGAGGGGAAATTCAGAGAGGACAGGAGAAAAAACTGGCTGTGGGAAATAGAGAAGTATTAACTGATAAGGAGGCTATATCAAAAAGTAGTATCAAGGTAAATAGAATACTTGGAGAGTTTAATAGAATTAGACCAGGCAATAGCAAGTCATTAGATGGGGTCAGAGTAAGGGGGAAAGTTAAAAAAGCCTTAATCAGGTTTAATGTGCATGAAGATGAATGCGCGGAGTGTGGCTAATAAGATTGATGAACTATAGGCACAGGTTGACAACTGGAATGATGATATTATTGCTATAACAGAGACCTGGCTCAAAGAAGGGCGGAGCTGGACACTAAATATTCCTGGGGGCACCAATATTAATTGAAGATGGCATTACAGTGCTGGAGAGAGATGTTCCACAGGGGTCAGAATCTCTCTGGCTAGAGGTAAGGAATGATAAAGGTGCAATAATATTGATTGGTGTAGTATATAGAGCACCAACTAGTAGAAGGGATGCAGAGAAACAAATTTGCAAAGAAATTACAGAGAGGTGCAAGAATTATAGGGAAATTATAATCGGGGACTTCAATTATCGAAATATGAACTGGGATAGGAATAGTGCAAAGGGACAAGAGGGGTGAGAGTTCCTGGAAAGTATTCAAGATAATTCTCTGCAGCAGTGTACTGGTCCAACGAGAGAGCAGGCACTGTTGGACCTCGTTCTGGGGAATGGGTTGGCCCAAGTGGATCAAATATCAGTGGGAGAGCATTTAGGGGACAATGACCATTGTATCATGAGGTTTAGGATTGTCCATGGAAAAGGACAAGGAGCATTCCAGAGCAGGGACAACTTATTGGGGGAAAGCCATCTTCAATGGAATGAGAATGTATCTAAGTCAAGTAAGTTGGAATCAAATGTTGGCAGAAAAGACACTGATTGAACAATGGGACAACTTCAAAGAAAATGTATTGCAGGCAATGTCAAGGTATATTCTCTTGAAGGTGGAAGGTAGGACAAATAAATCCAGAGTGCTCTGGATGATGAGAGAGATGAAGGTGAAAATGAAAAGGAAAAAGTGCGCATATGGCAGACGTCAGGTAGAAAATACAATGGAGAATCAGACTGAATACAGAAGGGCCAGAGGGCAAGTGAAGAAACTAATAAGAAAAGCATGGAGTGAGCATGAGAAGAGGCTGGCAGCAAGCATAAAAGGGAATCCCAAGGTCTTCTATAAGGACATAAATAATAAAAGGGTGGTAAAAGAAAGAGTAGGGCCGATTATGGATAAAAAATGGGGCTTCCACATGTAGGCAAGGGAAATAGCAGAGATACTAAACAAGTACTTGGTATCTATCTTTAAAAGGAAGAAGATGCTATCTAGGCCAAGGTGAGAGAGGAGGTAACTGGTACACTAGAAGAATTTACAATCAAGAGGAAGGAGGTGTTGGAAATGCTTTGTTATTTAAAATTGATAAGGTGCCAGGACTGGATGAGATGCATCCAAGGGCACTGAGGGAAATTGCAGAGGCACTAGTGATAATCTTCTAGTCTTCCTTAGAATGCAGGGGTGGTACCAGCGGATTGGAGAATTGTGAATGTTACACCTTTGTTCAAAAAAGGTTGCAAGGATAAAGCCAGCAACTATAGAACAGTCAGTTTGACTTCGGTGGTGGGGAAACTTTGGAAACTATAGTTTGGGACAAAATCAATAGTCACTTAGACAAGTGCAGGATAATTAAGGAAACCCAGCATGGATTCATTAAGGAAAAATCATATTTAACTAACTTGCTGGAGTTTTTTGAAGAGGTAACAGAGAAGGTTGATAAGGACAATGCTATTGATGTGGTGTATATGGATTTTCAAAAGGCATTTGATACAGTTCCACAGAACAGACTTGTGAGTAAAATGCTAGCTCATTAAATAAAAGGGAAAGTACGCACTTGGATAGAAATTGGCTGACTGACAGGAAACAAGAGTGGTAGTTAATGGTGTTTTTCAGATTGGAGGAAGGTTTGTAGTGGAGATCCCAAGGGGTTAGTGTTGGGACCCTTGCTCTTCCTGACATACATTATTGACCTAGAGCATGAAATACAAAATTTGCAGATGATACGAAGATTGGAAGCATTGTCAACTGTGACGGGGTTTGTCTTGAACTTCAAAAGGACATAGACATATTGGTGGATTGGGCAGACAAATGGCAGATAAAGTTCAATGCAAAGAGGTGTGAGGTGATTTATTTTGGCAGGAAGAGTAGGAGAGACAATAAAATAAAGGGAGAAACTCTAAAGGAGGTGCAGGAATAGAGGGACCTCGGTGTATATGTTCATAAATTACATGGCAGGGCGTGTTGAGAGAGCAGTTAATGAAGCATATAGTATCTTTGGTTTTATTAATAGGGACATTGAGCACAAGAATAAGGAGGTCATGTTGAACTTGTATAAGACACAAGTTAGGCCTCATTTGGAATACTGTGTCCAGTTCTGGGCACCATACTTGAGAAAGGATGTGAAGGCATTGGAAAGAATACAGAGGAGACTCGGAAGAATGATTTCAGGGATAAAGAACTGTATGTAGCTATGAGGATGGATTGGAGAGGCTGTGCCTGTTTTCCTTGAAGAAAAGAAGGCTGAGAGGGTGCTTGATAGAGGTATTCAAGATCCCGAGGGATATGGACAAGGTGTCCCCACTCAAGAGAACGTCAAGAACCAGAGGCCACAGATTCAAAATAATTGACAGAAGGAGTAAATGTGATGTCAGGAAAAAACTTTTCATCCAGAGGGTGGTTGGAATCTGGAACAAACTTCCTGAAAGGGTGGTGGAGGCAGGATCAATGAAGGTATCCAAAAGGAAATTGGATTGCTACCTGAAAAGAAAGATTTCAGGGATGAGGCAGGGGAGTGGGACTATGTAGAATGCTTTCAGAGAGCCAGTGCAGACTTAATGGGCTGAATGGCCTCCTTCTGCGCTATAAAGATTTTGTGATTCTGTGACAGTAAGTCGACAAAATAATCTCCTTATTACCCGAGTGGATAATTCCTGATGTCAAACAACCTTCCCCCTCCTCCCAAACCTTGTTCATTTTTTTTTAATCACTAATAAAAGTGCTAACATTAAGAAACAAACTTATTACCCCTAGGATTTTTCTTGAAGCTGTGTCCCGGAGATTAGTCTTTAATTCCTGGAGACTCCAGGACAATCCTGGAGAGTTGGCAACCCTCGGTACTAACCTAGGCAGTGGGTATGTTGCAACAGATTAGATAAATGGGCATTGGAGGAGGAACAGCACACCAGGAAATTCACTCACCAGACAGGCTGTGATATGCCACCGGGGCCTTGTAAGGATATAAAAAATTGCAATCATAGCCCCAGTGCAAAATGCCAAGATGCCTCGAAGCACTTCATAGTCAACGAATTTGATATTGTTGTAATGTTGGAACAGCACAGCAAATGAGATAATGGCCAGATAACCTGTTTTAGTGATGCTGGTTGCAGGATTAATATTGAGCAAATTAACAGGGTGAACTCATGCTCTTTTTCACAATAGTGTCTTTTACTCCGACACCCACCTGAGAGAGCTGACAGGCCTCAATTTAACATTTCTTCTGAAAGAGAGCACCTCTGCCAGTGCAGCATTATTCCAGCAATGTAGTGGAGTACCAGCTGAGATTTCTTTGCTTAAGTCTCTGGAACGCAACATGAGCCGACAGTATTCTGACTCAGAGATGAGTGTGCTACCTTTTGAGCCACATAATACCTGCGGGCATAGTCAAGTGTCTGCCAGTGAAAATCACCACTACACTCAACCTTCAAGCCACAGGGGCCTTCCAGGCACCCATGAAAACAGAAGAGAGGTTATGGGGAGAATTCATATGCTGTTCTTTATCCACCTGAGAGGGCAGATAGGACCTCAGTTTAATGCCATGTCAGAACAATAACACCTCTTTACTACACTGGAACATCTCCCTAGATTTTGCACTGAAGAAGTGCTGCAGTGCAGTGCAGGAGATGCTGTCTTTCACACATGACATTAAACTAAGGTCCTATCTCCCTAGTGTCCTGACCAATGTTTATCCTTAAATACTGCACTGTTGTCTGTGGGAGCTTTGTGAGTGTAGGGCAGAAACTTCTAGAAATTACCACACACAAATAGGTGATTCAACCCATTGCATCCATATTGTGTTAGCTTTTTAACTGGAGCTGTTTGCTGTAATCCCATATCCCTGCTTTTCATCCTTTTCCTTCCAAATACATAGTCTGTTCTCTTGTAAATTCTGTCTCAGTCTCTGCTGCAGTAGATTTAATCCTTTGCACTCATTGGAAGATTTTCCTGTCTACCCAAAAGCAATTAACTTCAACATTATTATAGGGGCAATGAGTGAGTCAGAGTTGTTTAAGAATGAGCTGCTATGTCACAGCAGCATAGACAATGACTGTGTATACACTGGGGACCATACATGTCTATCAATCACATATTCAATATAATTGAATATAAATATGAAGCTAAATGACCTTTTATCCTAACACCACTACTGCTGCTCTCAAATATTACTCTTCTGCCAGGTCCAGTTGCTTCGTCTATAGTATTTCTGCATCACAAGTTGACACTAATCCGACATCTATGGTTGTAATTAAAAGTCGGATAGATTGCAATCTGAACTCTGAATGCCTCTACATGCTAAGCATTCTGTTCTGCAAATTAAAATAGGAACCCTTCCAAGGGAACAGCTATGAATATTGGTTGGATTCAGAATCAAATCTTTTCCATTTTGCCAGCTCTTGTTCTGCCTGATCCACTATCTCCAGGATCAGTAAGAATGCAGCCGATGGCATCAGCACTCCTGCCCACATGTGGGGAAGGTAATTGGGTTTCCTGCACCTGATCACTATTCACTGGCCCTGCTATGAAAGGTTCACTGGGTCAGGAGAGCAGCAGGCTCTACTGAGAAGTTTTTTCCTGGTTGAACAACCTGTCAACACTCATTCCCCAGGCTCTGGCTCAAAGAACAAATCACTCGAGCAGGATACCAGTGAATGACTGGCGCAAGTGGGACTGAACGTGACTGAAGAGCACAGCCATGACTCAGTTGGCATCACTCTCATCTTTGAGTCAGAAAGCTGTAGATTCAAGTCCCTCACCAGAGAGAGCGGTGCAGTACTGAAGGAGTGCTGCCATGTTGGAGGTGTTATCTTTCAGATGAGATGTGAAAGCAGGGGTCTGTCTTACCACTTGACTGGCTGTAAAAACATTGCAGTGTACTTAAAAAGAGTGTCCTGGCCCAAATTCATCCCTCGACAACAACAACTTGCATTTATATAGCTCCTTTAACATAATGAAACGTCCCAAGGCACTTCACAGGAGCATTATAATGCAAAGTATGACATATATGGAGATATTAAGTCAGATGACAAAAAGCTTGGTCAAAGGGGTAGATCTTAAGGAGTGTCTTAAAGGAGGAAAGTGAGATAGAGAGGCAGAGTGGTTTAGGGAGGGAATTCCAGAGCTTTGAGCGTGGACAACTGAAGGCACGGCCACCAATGGTGGAGCAATTATAATTGGGAATGTACAAGAGGGCAGAATTAGAGGAGGGCAGATATCTCAGGGGGTTGTGGGGCTGGAGGAGGTTACAGAGATGGGGTAGGACGAGGCCATGGTGGAATTAGAAAACAAGGATGAGAATTTTAAAGTCAAGATGTTGCTTGACAGGGAATCAACGTAGATCAGTGAACACAGGGTTGATAGGTGAATGGCACTTGCTGTGAGTTAAGACACAAACAGCAGAATTTTGGATGACTTTACATTTTGAAGGGTAGAATGTGGGAGACCAGCCAGGAGTGTGTTGGAATAAAAACAGAAAATGCTGGAAATACTCAGCAGGTCTGGCAGTGTCTGTGAGCAGAGAAACAGAGTCAATGTTTCCTTGACCTGCAATGTTAACTCTGGTTCACTCTCTGCAGATGCTGGCAGACCTGCTGAGTTTTTCCAGCACTTTATGTTTTTATTTCAGATTTCCAGCATCTACAGTATTTTGCTTTTGTTTTATTGCATAGGACTAGTCAAGTCTAGAGGTAACAAAGGCATGATTGAGGGTTTCAACAGCAGATAAGCTGAGACAGGGCAAATTCTGGCTATATTACAGTTGTTGAAGTAGACAGTCTGAGTTAATATATCACTAAAACAGTTGGCTGACACTGAAATATTTTTTGATAAGGTAATTAGTCATAGTCACAAGTGACCAAAGACAACCCTCTCATTTTGAGAGACAAGTAGTTATATAGCATTCCACATCAAACATGGAACAATGTGAGAAGCAGCCCTTCATGAACTATCACAGCTGGTACAGATTGAACCCATCCAATTGGAGTTATTTGGCACCACACTCTAGCCATCTAGCAACCTTCACAAAGTATTTTTAGTACTACTTTCATATCATTGCTGTCCGTGGGAGCTCCCTGTGCTCAAATTAGTTGCTGCTTTCCTATATCAAAAGAGCCTGCTTTTTCATATATTCACACAGACTTTTTTCCCCTCTGGGGGATAGTGGGGAAGGACTGGAAGGATTAGCAGGCTGATTATCAACCACATCATGAGTGTTCCTTCCATGGCCAACAGGTCCTGGGGGTGAGATTTGAACCTGGAGCTTCTGGCTCAGAGGCAGGGGCACTAGCTACTGATCCAGAAGACCTCCATCTCTGAAGTTGTGATTGGTGGTGTATGAATCGATCCTGCTGCCTTTAAAAGAGAAATTTGGAAACAAAAGAAAACAGATATACATGTGCATATAATGATATATATGTGATATTTACATGCACACAGTGAATGGCTGACACCTGCACAACATGGAGTGAGTCACCAGCAGCCAGGATGAAGGCATCAATACTGAAGGTGACCAGCAGCCAGAAGGAAAAAATATGCCACCTAGTGGTGAGTTCATATAAATCACTCAGGAATCATCAATTTTCTTCCCTTTACTTGTGCTGAGGGAAACAGCTCCATGGGTACCAGTCTTCTTCCACTCTCTTAGCGAAGTGGCCAATCTTTATGCACAACTGGAATTTTGTACTTGGATGCTTTGATAATTCACAAGTCCTTCTAACAATGTCTGGCACTTCCACCAATGCTATGTTCTCTATCTCACTATTTCTTCTCTATATAAACGGCCTCCTACCTTCAGCTTTCAACCTGTCCATTTTAATAATGATTCTGCTCTACTGTTCTGCTTAATAAACTTCTAACAGACTATAAACCCCCACTGGACACAAATGTCTCTCTTTTCATCTTGCATCTTGATCTCCTCTGCGCTTTTTTATGCAGCAAAACTTCTTCATCCCTCTCCCAAGTTCAAGAAATATTCGCCATCTATTACCTTTGACAGTTTCACCTTTAGTATTTCATTCAACTAACCTTCATCTTTGATCAAAAATGGAACACCCACAGTAACATATGTGTTACATTACTGGACTGGTAGTCCAGACAACATGAAGTCAGTTCTCACTATGGTAGTTTGAGAATTTGAATTCAGCTTATTTAAAAAGCTGGTATCAGTGAAAGTGACCACGTAGTTGTCAAAAAAAAACTTGACCGGGTCACAAATGCCCTCTGTCTGGCCTAGATGTGACTCTGGTCCCATACCATTGTAGTTTTCTCTTAACTGCCCTCTGAAATAGCCTTCTGAGCCATTTAGTTGTATCAAATTAAGGATGGGAAACAAGTGCTGGCCTTGTCAGAGGTGCCCATATCCCAAGAGTGAAAAGAAACAACTTCTCCATTGATAAAGCTGCCTCTATGGTTCGAATTACTTTCATGTGCTGAATGATAGTTTTCCCTTAACAAACCAATTCTCAAGACAGTTGTGATGAAACTCAAATACTTACCTTCAGAGGTTGGGAACTCAAGTTCCTGGCAAGCCTCAGGCCTTCCGTGCATGCACCCGCCGGGAGATGGCCACACACGCGCAGTTCCTGTCTTTTACATACTTTAGACTGGGAACCAGCCTTACATGCCTGCGCAGAGGAAAAATGTAGAATGGCGTGAAAGTCAAGTCAGGTGACCTGACAATGGAGCACCATTATGCTGAGTTTGTCCCAGGGAGCACAACCTAGGAGGGGGACAGGGAGAGGTCCCAGAGGAATGTCCCAGACAGGGACAAAGACAGAGATCAAGAAGAGGTTCAAGTTAAAAGAAAAGGGCAAAGAGATAAGTTCTGAGTTAAAGGGAGAGCTTCAATGAGCAGACTTGAAAATGAAGCAGGCTTGAGAGAAGCCCTGAGGATCCAAGGAGGTAGCCGAGGGTTGGCGATTCCTTACTGCGGGCTCTTTGGAGCAGTGGTATTTCACTTGGCCGGCCGAGGATCTGAAATTTTGCTTCTAAGGTGAAGCTTGAGTGGACTCGGAGATCCAGGGGAAAGAAATCTCGGAAGGTGAAATTGAAACCCTATGTGGTGGGCCACCATTGCAGCCATACAAGTGGGAGCAAAGTTTGGAGAGAGTTCCAAGGTGAGTTCTTCAAACATGGAGACTGGAAACCCTCCTGAGAAAGACTAAGTTTCATTGAGACTGGTTGGTTCATAGTGTGACAAACATCTGGTTGGGGTGGTGAGAAATCCATGGAATCTGCTTTGGTCTCACTTTGCGGTGTAGTGTGTCTGACCACAGTTCATTTGTTAATTCACATGTACCTCATACTTACATTGAATATTAGGGTGTAAGATAGATATTGTAAATTGTTTTATCTTTCTGAATTTGCCTGTGTCTGTAAAGATATTATTGGGGTGAAGGATTAGTGAATATGTATTGTATTGAGATTTTTACAAATTTTTTGCCTGGTGTAATATAGTTCATTTTTTCTTGTTTGATTAATATTTTATTCTTTGCTTTAAAGATTCATCAGCAGACTCCTGTGAATTTGTTCAATAACTTTCCTCCATGGTTTTGAAAAAAAATTAGGATCTATCAAGCCAGGTTTCACTCTGGGACCTGACTTGTCCAGTATTAACATTAACTGGGATTGTAGCAGAGTCTATTTCCAAACAAGCCTTCACTGCTTCTATATCTGGACAGGCTCTTCACTTCTCTTAAACTTATTCATCAGATTAGAAAAACAACCTATCACATATGGCTTCTCAGAATGTCTTTCCCTTGTAACACCTGAACTCTAGGCATACCTGCTGCCTCCATACTGCATCCTTCCTGTGTCAAACCAAGACTCATTGCACCATCAATCAAACATTTTCCACATTATCTAAACAGTGCAATTCTTTAACCACATCCCTGCCCACACCTTTATTCCTTCTTTCCTCTTTTTATCTATCAGCTTTTAAAATCCAGGTTTTCTGACAAGTAACAACCATTTCTTGATTTACCTCATCTGTTCTACATTTATCAACTTTGGCCTCTACTCTGAGTCTTGACCTTTCATCTATGTTTCTCAATTGATAATGATGTATGTGAGCCCAAAAAAGGAGCATCATAGACTTTCTAACAATGGTGAAGGGCGGGGACAGATGGGAGGCTAGGGGTGTGGGTGGGGGGCAGATGGGGGGGTTCGGGGTGGGGTCATCACAGCCAAGCCTGATTCTGTCCAAAATCATAAAAGCAAAGAATGATGCAGCAAAGAAGTTGGCCATTTGGCCCATTGTGCCTGTGATGGCTCTTTGAAGGAGCTATACATTTAGTCCCACATAGTCTTGCATTTTTTTCCTTTTCAAGTACAGGTCCAATTCCCTTTTGAAAGTTACGGATGAATCTGCTTCCACTGCTCTTTCAGACACTGCATTCTGGATCATAATAACTTGCTGAGTTAAACTAAAAATTTCATCTTCCTTCTGGTTCTTTTGCCAATTGTTATAAATCTTTTGTCTTCTAGTTACTGACTTACCAGCTACTGGAAACAATTCAAAAACAGAATTACCTGGAAAAACTCAGCAGGTCTGGCAGCATCGACGGAGAAGAAAAGAGTTGACGTTTCGAGTCCTCTGGAAACAATTTCTCTGTCAAAACCCCTCATGATTTTGAACACCTTTAAATTCGCCCCTTAATATTCTTTGCTTTGAGACGGACAATCCCATACAGGGGCACATGATCCGTAAAAAAGTGTCATTGCCCTTTCTAAAAAAGTAATTTCAAGAAGGACTTATGTGAATTCTATGATTTTGAAAATATTGAAACATTCTACAGGAAAACACAAACAGAATACATTCTTGTTTAACATCTAGCACAAAGTCTTTGGGGTTATAAGATTATGTTAGACTTTGAACTGAAGAGCAATTTCCTCTTTCTAGAACATCTGAAGGACTTCAGGATGTTTGTGGTGCAGTGATCGCTAAAACAGTTCATGATGAAGAATAATAGGTTGCAGCAGTCCAGGAATGTGGCACTTTTCCAGCACATAGCTCGTTGCGTTTCAGTGAGGTGTGTAGGCTGACAGCACTAGCTCAGAGTCACCAATCCACCACACAAATGAGATTTATAAATCTGTTTTGCTGCTCCCAAGATGCCAATGCTATAGCAACACCCCTCCTCCCATCTGCAATGAATCCAGCCCCTGCATCAGGGTCTGAATGGCCCATCAACAGTTCTGCTCTAATTTGCTGGGGTAATTTCACTTCCATCTCATTATACAAGCACTATTATTGTCAAGAAATATGCAATATGCAACTGGCGCTGCTGCAAAACTTCAATTCAATCCATCCTCAATTTGTCACCTGGCACCCATACAATCAGACTCGTGTCACTGCCAATCAACACCCTCATTATTCCCTCTTATGAACCAAGACATACATTAGAGCAAAGAAAGAGACATTGTTTCCAATGGATGAAGGATTGATAACCAGAGGGGAAAGATTTAAGGTGATTGCCAAAAGAACCAGAGGTGATATGAGGAAAATCTTCTTTACTCAATGAGTGATTAGGATTAGGATGCCTGTTGGGTGGTGGATACTGAGTCAGTTAATAGACTTCAAAAGGTAATTGGATAACTACTTTTAGAAGAGAAAATTCCAAGGGTATGGAGTTAAGAATGGGCATTGGGACTTGCTGGATTGCTCTTTGATAGAACCAACACTGCCTCAATGGGCTGAATGGCCTCCTTTTACATGACACAATTCTATGATTCAATCTGCTAAATATGAATTATCTGTGCAAAAACAATATAAGGGAGATTTTTTTCCCTTCAATTTGATCACCCCTCTCCTAAAGACACTAACATCTTGTTGAGCTTTGCTTCCATTCACACAATTTGCCCTCTGGTGTTTTGCCCAGGTTGCCATTTCTTCATGCATGGGTTCAGGTTCTGAAGGTTACTCAACTGTTGGGGCATCACAACCAATATTGACGTTCCCCTGACATTTCCATGCATGCATTTTTCAACCATGAGTGGTGGGTAACCATGGCGAGCTGGAATTCTGATTGGCCTTCCTTCACTAGTTACGATAGCTAATACTCATCACAGTGTCATTCCCCACTCCTATCCTGACTAAGATTATCTAGACTGGAAATCCAGTTACAACTTTCTGGGGTTAAATGGTTCAGGTTCAATCCTGAAGGATTTGAAGTCAGAAGATTGTGGGTTCAAACATCACTTCAGGATTTGAGCACATATTCTAAGTTGATATGAGAGTGCAGTATGAAGGGTGTTGCTCTCTCTGGAGAGCTGCCTTTCAGATGAGGTGTTAAACTGAGACCCTGCCTACCTGACTAATTTGCATTTAAATGTTTCTATGGTACTATTTAAAGGACAGGGAGTTTTCTCTGGTACACCCATATCCCATGAAAGAATAAAGAAAAATAATACCAGCATCTAGACACTTGATACCCTGACGTGCCTATCAGTCACAGAAGGTTTCAAGTGTACCGCTGGACACTGCATGCTCAAGGTATCCATGGGCATGGCCAGGACTGTGAAAGACAGGCAGGCAGGCAGCCAGCCAGAGTGACCCTCCCTGTGGCCAAGTTTATGGGGATGAAAACCTTCTCTAGATGTCATCAATGCTATTCAGCAATGGGCAACTAGGTACTAGTGGTAGTTAGTCCTCTGATTTCTCTTTGTGCAGGAAAGGAGCTGACCTAGTGTTTTCTCCCAGTTATGCAGTTGCCTTTGGTAACTCCCCTGTGCATGTTCACAGACATGACCTCATGATTCCAGTACATCGTGTCATAGCATCAGCTAAGTGCACAATTCCACAGACCAAGACAGCCTAGCAGAACATTACTGAAGCACCTTATGGGGCCTAATCAAGATTTGACCATGAAGAGCATCAGCACACAACAAGAGTAACTGGATAATTATCAGGAAGAATCCTGGCTAATGTTCCTGCCCCTTCCTTAGTCCAGTAGCACTGAGGCCAACTGCAGCATACCTACCGGGAGCAGGAAATTCAGTACAGGATAGGGATGGAACCCAGAGTGTACTGGATGACTCAGTTTCAGATTGGGAAGTGGATTTAGTAGCTCAGCTATAATGGTACAGTACACTATTAAAATGTATTTGTTTGATTATTGATGATTGAATGACAAGAAAGAGAGGATCAAGTCCTTTCAAAGTGTGAAGGGATATGTATATGGGGTGGAGGAGGGAGAGTCATCAGGCCAGAGCATCAGTTATGCTTTGTCTTAATTGTTTGAACCCTTTTAAACAGATTTCACAACTAGACAGCCTACAGGTCCTGTAAGGTTTCCGTCAGACTCTCTGCTTTACTAACTTCTGTAGCTATTTTCCATTCCAATCTTCCCGTACACATCTGAGCTTTAGTCGTTGATGACCAGCTGGGACCCTTATCACAATGCAACATCACCAATCTTCAGTCACATTGTACTCGGTACCTCTGCTTTAACTGGGTCAGGATTTGAGTACCTTCTGTTTCACTGAACTTTTGTGTTGTCAAGCCCATGTATATCTTTTTCTTTGTGTGAATATTGCACATTTTGCAATGAAAGTGTCCATATTAGCTCTGCTTCAGGCTACATTGTTCACCCCGTGCCTTTGTAGTCACTGTGAGCTGATTCATAAATATTGATGAATTAACCTTCCTGCTGCTCCAGAGCAAACCAACAGCACAATGATAACTGGAATCTGAGCCTTCTAGACTACCTGACCTTTCCTGGCTTCTTGTGAAATGATGCAAAGTCATGTCCTTGGACTGCCGCAGTGAAGACTGTGAATACCATGAGGCAACAAGCTCTCGAGATGGTAACTGATGCCAAATCCAGCACGGAACAGGAAGGCAGAGAGCAGAAAGAATGATCATTTGGCATTTTAAATGTATTTTCATGCTTATGGCAACTAACTGAAAACCTTAATGATTAATGCTGCAGAAGGTTTGAGTCAGCTCTGGAAATGGACAATGAGCAATCCAGTATAAAAATAATTAATTGGGCAAGAACCAATTTTTTCTTATTCTTTTATGCTGTGTGGGCATCACTGGCAAGGCCAGCATTTGTTGCCCATCCCAAATTGCCCTTGAACTGAGTGGCTTTCTGTGCCGTTTCAGAGGGCAGTTAAGGGTCAACCACACCCTTAACAGAGTCACACGAAGGCCAGATCAGGTAAGGACGGCAGATTTCCTTCTCTAAAGGGAATCAGTGAACCATATGGCCAGGACTTGCCCCTGTCAGTTGTGGGGGGGGAAGCTGAAGAGCGGGTGCGCAGACACGTGCCTCCAATCCATGCCCCCAATCGGGGACACGTCGCCATTTTACATGGGCGTGCCAATTAATGCCCACCCAGAGTGACGTCCACATGGAAGCGCTATGCCCTCCCTGTGCAGGTGGAGGGGGGGGGGGTTCCCTGAGCTGAGAATGCACCCTTTCACGCATTCGCATGAAAGATTATACTTATCTCCCTGAGGCTAAGTGCTGCCTCAGGGAGATCGCCTCTACTGTCAAAAATATTAAAAATAGAAAAAAAAAAATTCCCTGACATGTCCCCTTATGCGACACTGTCACATGAGTTGGGACATGTCCATAACTTCTAAAAACACTTTAATTAAATTTGTTAAAACCTACATGAGGCCTCATCCCGCCCTTCGATGAGGTTTCATGCTTTTTCTAATGCCTGCCAACCTTAAGGTTGGACAGGCAGGTCCATTAATTACTTTAATAAGTCTGTCAATGGCCTCAATTGGCCATTGACAGGTCGGCGGGCGGGCAGCTGATTTTGCTGATTCCCCACCTACCTGAAAATTTAAATAGGGCGGGATGATGTTGGAGTTCCACCCAACGTCACTGTGCGTCATTTTACACGTTGGTGAGCGGAGGGGGGGCCGGTTCGCCGATGGGAAAATCCTGGCCTATGGGTTTTTACAACAATTGATGATAGTTTCTTGGTTACCATTACTGAGATTAGCTTCATATTCCAGATTTTTAAAAAATAATTGAATGCAAATTGTACCAGCTGCCACAGTGGGAATATAAACCCTGTTTCCAAAGCATTAGCCTGGGCCTCTAGATTATTAGTCCAGTGACATTACCATGACACCACCATCTCCCCTATATATGTAGGGTGAGGGCGGATTTGGCCCAGGTAAACTGGAATCAAAGATTAGCAGGCAAAACTGAAACAGAACAATGGGCTACCTTTAAAGGGGGGAGGGTTTAGGTATAGCCAAGTTACATTCCCACAAGAAGAACAGGAAGGACAAATAAAGCCAGAGCTCCCTGGATGACAGAAAAGAGTGAGATGAAGCAGAAAAAGGGTGCTTATGACAGATGCCAGGTTGATAATACAGCCAAGAACCAGGCTGAATTTAGAAGATTCAGAGGGGAAGTGAAAAAAAAAGTAATAAAAAGAGAGTGTGAGGAGAGACTCGAAGCTAATATAAAAAGCTTTGTTAAAGGCAAATCAAATTTGCTAATTTGATTGACTTTTCCTCCACAGATGCTGTTAGACCTGATGAGTTGTTCCAGCATTTTCTGTTTTTGTTGTAAATGGTTAGGATCTGGAATGCTCTGGCTGAGACTGTGCTGGAGGCAGATTCTATTGTGGTTTTCAAATAGAAATTGCACAATTATATGAGGAGAAAAAATTTGCAAGTCTAAGTGGAAAGGACAAGGGAGTGGGGCTAAGTGAGTTGCTCTTGTAGAGAGCTAGCTTGAACACAACAGGCCATTGTGCTGTAACCATTCTATGATTCTATAAATCTATGAAATGGAAAGGTAGGCACCTGTTTTTATAAAAATGAGCTTTCAGACAGCTGGTTTTGACCTAGCGAATGGACCTGAACAATGTGGGAGCTGAAATTAGCTCCAGGCTATGGAGCAAATAAATATCAGCCAGGGTGTCTACTCATGCTTACTGTCAAATGATTGGTGCTGAAACACGTGCGTGTGGGAAATGACCTGTCTTAAAATATTGTAAAAATTGTCAACCTACACAATGATATAAGCGTAAATGGTACAGAGCGCCTCAATTTTACAATTCTCTTCCTTGTTTTCAAAATCACTCCATGGTCTCACTCCTTCCCTATCTTTGTAACCTCCCCCAACACTACAACTTTCTGTGTTCTCTGCACTCCTGTGATTCTGACCTCCATTTTATCCCTGATTTTAATCGCCCTGCCCATGGCAGCCATGTCTTCAGCTGCCAGGGCCCTAAACCTCTGGAATTCCCTCCCTACACCTCTCTTCCTTTCTTTTTGTTTCTCTCTCTCTCTCACTTCCTTCAAGATGTTCCTTAAAACCTACTTCTTAGACCAATCTTTTGGTGACCTGTCTAATATCACCTCATGTGGCCCAGGGTTATGTTTTGCCTGAAAACTGTCCCTGTGAAGAGCCTTGGGAAGTTTTACTAAGTTAAAGGTGCTATCTAAATGCAAATTGTTGTTGGTGCAAATAATTCCATTGCTTGGAGGATAACAAGTGTCTGCAGGCACTGACATCCAAACTGAGGATATTGGATGGGGAAAGAATTGGGCCTGGTAGTGATGACTCCCACATTTTTACAGACATCAGAAAACTTGTTCTCCAGGCTCAGATGTGAGGCCCTTGGTGCAAGGTGAAGGGCAGAAACTAAATCCAGCATCACTTTGAGGGATAAGGAAACTTCAGAGAGGGACAAATTCATCATAAGCACAGAGTTTTGGATCTTATATAATCACAGGCAACTATTCAAAAAGTGGACAAACGACGTCAACTCAAGTGAGCCCGCCCCTGCAAGACCCCCTCCGAACAAGGAGAATTGTATCTGTTGCCCACTGCAGTGGTACACAGCTGCAATTCCTTGCGTTCTGCTCCAGGTACTGGTTGTGCTGTTTGGGGAAGGTTCTGAAAGGAGGGAGGAGAATGTGCCAACCGGTTTGCTTTGCCCAGCTCACAGTAGCCAACAAGAGCAGTATTCTGCCAGGAAACTCTCTTTGGTAGAAATTTCTGTGGGCCTGATCTCTTGATAACATGCCGAAAGACCCCAGGCCAGCCCAAGATTGGGTCTCATGCCTCATTTCAGTGAGCTGCTGCTGCCTACGCTCCTCCACAGGCAGCTCACCCATTTTAGAAGATGGATTTCAGGCAGCTCACCTCATTGGCAGCAACCCTGAGGTAAATGCTGCAAGGAACGGTGGGAAGTCCCCAATAGCAGCTATAAAGAGTGCTATGGAACTGGGAGGAGCGTCCATGCTCCTACTACTTGCACACTAATTTAACTTAAAAAAATACAACTGAGTTTTCTGCATCTGCCCAGGGTAGGCCAGGATTGGCCTGGAGTCTCCAGGAATTGAAGATCAATCTCCAGGGCACTGCTGCGTGCAACCCTGGAGAAAAATCACCGAGACATTACAAAGTATTGTTTCTGTTAAATTTTCTTTGAACATTTCTCTTTACCAGGTATAAAATATTGAAAATGGGGAGAAAAGGCTGTATGGCCAAGCATCATCCAATCGGGTAATGAGTCTCTTTGCTTTCCAATTGTAGGAAGACAGTACGTCACAAGGATGGATGTGTTGACCGACTAATGGCTGGAGTGTGGGGGCAAATCATGTGATGAAACCTCCAGGAATACATTTAGTGACAGTTGCAACCCAAGGGCAGGGAGGGGAGTAGGCGATGACATAGTGGTATTGTCGCTGGCTAGTAATCCAGAGACTCAGAGTAATGCTCTAGGGACTTGGGGTCACAGTGATTTTGAATTCAATAAAAACCTGGATTTAGAAGTCTAATGATGACCATGAAACCAATGCCAATTGACATAAAAACCCATCTGGTTCACTAATGTCCTTTAGGGAAGGAAATCTGCTGTCCTTACCTGGTCTGGTCTACATGTGACTCCAGACCCACAGCAATGTGGTTGACTCTTAAATGCCCTCTGGATGGGCAATAAATGTTAGCCTAGCCAGTGACGCCCACAACCCATGAATAAGTTTTTTAAAATACCTGTTGTAGTCTGAGCCTGGGAGTGTCAGCTGAGTGATTGGAGCAGGACTGCAAATCTGAGAGTCAGCCAGAGAGATGATAATTTGTGACTCCACAAGATTAATTGCAAGTTTTGTGTTGCTTTAACCATCAACCTCCTCCCCAAACCTTCCACCCAGTTATGGTCACCAGAAACTCAAGGGAATGCTCCATAACCCTGTGAGATTGCCCATATGGATAATAAGCAGCATTGAGCAATTCCTACCTCTGTGTGTTATTTTGACATTAAGGCTAAGGCAATTTAAAAAAATTGGACAAATGTAAATATCATTTATGGGAATGCAAAGACCAATAGGGTGTCATTTTTTACTCAGAGAGCTCTCCCATTGTCCATTGATATACAGACAATGGTGCAATTTTTGCCTGACTCCAGATCTGCTGTCAATTTGTCCAGCATGACAGTCCTCAATGCAGTAAATGGGACTATTCCAAGGTACAGAGATTCCTTTTAATCAGTTGCAGAACTGCAGTAGCCTGCAGGCAATGAACCCCTACAAAGGTGGGGACGGTAGGATTTTACAAAGGCTGTGAAAACGTGGCATGTGGGGTGACTTAATTAGGCGGGTTGCGAAATCTAATTTTCCTGACGGCGATTTGAGATGCAGAGATAGTCAGCAGCGTGTCAAGCCTCACACCAGCCCGTGGCAGATTCATACTTGGAATACTTCTGCATGCCATGAATACTCATTAGCATAAAACTTTTTAAAATTATGCCCTACCTTCGAGATAAAGTCAGCAATGCATGAGAATCTCGTCACACTCGGTTCACGTTCGTTTAAAGGTGTCATGCACCAGTCAGCTGTGTGGAATTGTGTGTAGGGTCAGCAGTTTACCTAACTCTAGGGTACAAAGAGGGGAGCAGGAGAATGGCAGCTTGCATGGAGGCTCAGAACCAGCAAGGATGAATCGAATCAAAGGTGAGGTCAGGGACATAGAGGAGTGGAAACAGGATTCAGGGGAGGACAGAGAGTGATGTCAGCAGCATGTAGGGGTGAAGTGGGAAGAACCTGGCTCCCTGGATGTGGTGAGGGTGAGGGTAGGGACAGTCAGTCAAGGCAAGAAAATGAGGGGCCTAAAGGTTGGTGTTAGTACTGTTGAAATGCCTGTCCATCTCAAGGTGTTGGCAGGCAGAGTCCTTACAGGGCTTGAGTTTACCTGCAATGTTTCAATTACCTCTGCTGCTAGTGATCTCGACATTGTCCTTCACAACGCGTAGAAGGGAGGGCCAACTGAGCCTTTAAGTTCAGCCTTGTCCCACAGAGTGGCGAGTACAACATTGGACACTAACATACATATTCAATAAAGAGTGAACAATCTTCCACAAGAAAGGAAATGTCCCCAACTCCCTGTAACCATCAATGTATACCAATCATGAGGCGTGTCAGTACATTTAGCTCTCCGACCAAGCCAGTCTCAATAAATAACAATGATGCACACATGAATAAAGTGAAACCAATGTAATGTCAATTATTTACAAGTGAAATATAATTTTGAAAACACCTGTGTCACCTTTGTTCTCTCAAGTCTTATGTTAATTGTAAAGGAGTTAGGCAGGAAAGTTTAGGAGGTTTTGCAGAGCCTCCCTGTTTGACCAGGAGGAGGCTGTTTAATACCCATAGCTGGACCATTGTCAACTGACAGTGGGTTTCGCCACTGAAAAGCCTCCCCTGCTGCCAAATTGAACATGTGTCCCTTGCCACCGTCACCTTAAACTTTAATTACAATCACGTAGGAGACAGCAAAAAGCAAGAGAGCTGAAGTGACGCACACTTCTGGTTACACCATGGGGAACAGCATGCTGTTGATAAAATGCCCCCCAAGGTGTCTGTGTGGGCACAAATTTAAACCACCAATGAATATTTGCAGCTACTTTTTCAATAGTCAGTGTCAGGGGTACTTTGCACCAAATGTATTGATCCTAGACTTTCCATCCTCATTAAGAATTAATGTATAAATGACCATCCTACCTTACATCAATTGCCACTCCATTCTGAACATTGATATAAGCACCACGGGTACTGAACCACAATAATTATTTCCATTCCAGGAAAAAACACTTAACATTTATCAAATGCTTTTCACAACCTCAGGGCATTAACAACCAACTAAGCACTTTGAAGTGCACTCGCTGTTGTAATGTAGGGGATGCAGTGACCAATGTGCAAACATCAAGGCCCTTGAAATGTCAATGAGTTAAATAAAAAGAAAAAAAGACTTGCATCTATATAGTGCTTTCTCACAACCACTGGTTGTTTCGAAACACTTTCCAGCCAACAAAGTATAGTCACTGTTGTAGCATAGGAAGGGTGGCAGCCAATTTACTCACAGCAAACTCCCGCAAACAGCAATGTGATAATGACTATATCATCCGTTTTTTTTATGATATTGTTATGGCATAGTTGATGGCAAATTCTCAGTTGTTCAAAACCCAGAAGGAAACTTGAAACAACTGCCACAACTTGTTCTGCAGCTCGTATAAATTTCGAGATGCGTGCCTTGAAATCAGCAGTATTAAGACCACCAAATCTTATAGGTTTTACCAAACTAGATTAAACATCTATTAATAAGAGAAATGATTTATAAATACATACATAGATCTACAAATTACTACTATGATAACTTCTAAATCCCCTAATCAATCTAACTCCCAGTTACACTTTCGTTAAGGCAACAATAAGACATTGATTTTAAAAGACCCAGGCAAAGGAACATAGAGCAGAATTTTCCAAGCCCGCTGGCGGCAGGCAGGATAGGTGGCGTGAGCAGAAAATATGGCGTGAACTGCTCCACTTTGGCATGAAGGTAGGTTGCAATCATCCGCTCAGCCCGCCAACAGCAGGCCATGTTTCCTGTCATTGGTCAGCGGGGAGCTAATTGTAATACATCAGCATATAATTAACAGGCCATCTCGCCAAGCTCTTGGAACCCTGGTGTTTCGTCCATCCACGTCGGCATGTTTCACAACAGCACACAGGTGCCGTGCACTGGGGGAACTGAGAAGAGTGAGCAGCAACACTCTACATAGCTTGGCTGTTGTTTACAGGCCTCCAAGACACTGGAGGCAACTGATGCCTGGCCCTGGAGGCAACTGCTGGGGGTGTGGTGGTGGGGGGGGTGGGGGGGTGGTGCAGTGGGTTCCGGGGGCAAGTGCTGGCCAACATCGGAGGCGACTGGAGATGGAGGTCAGGGTAAGTGAGAGAAGTGGCCACGCATTAGAGACACCTGTATAAACTGACCATGCTTCTGCAATTAAGATAGATCAGGCGCAGCCACATTGATATGATTAGGGTCAGGCTCCTAGCCAGCCCACCAAGCGCTCCATATCTTATTCCCTAAACCCTGCCCCCAACCCCTGGAACAGACTTCGAGACCGCCACCGCTTTATTGGACCGCGGAGCAGTTAGACTGCACACAGTCATCACCAGCCAGATGGCTCTGTTTTCAAATTCTGTCATAATTTTGATCTCTAACATCCTTCCACCTGTCTGTGACCCTTCCCTCCTGTTGTGTGCCAGTTTGTCCTGCATGGATAGAGATGGAGAGAGTATAAGCAGGATGCCTGCTGGGCCAGATGATAAGTATGCCTGGCCGGTGTGGGTGGTGAGTGGTCCCATGGAAGGGATGAGGACAATGACGGTGTGTGTGAAGGAGTGAATGGTGATGTCCTTAGCACTGGCAGTGAGTAAAGGCCCTGTGGATGTGTGATGGCTTTGTGAATGTGTGAGTTGGGACCGATGAAAAGAGTGACTTATCCTGGTGGAACGGAGGAGACCATTCATCCTTTTGCGGCACTGGGTGGCTGTCCTCCTCTGCAGGACATTTGAGCTGACCATCACTGCCACCGTCTCACAAGCTGGGTTGAACATAAGAACATGAGAACTAGGAGCAGGAGTAGGTAATTCAGCCCCTCAAGCCTGCCCCACCATTCAATACGATCATAGCTGATCTCATTTCGGCCTCAACTCCAATTTCCCACCCTCTCCTCATAACCTTTCAACTCATTACTAATTAAAAATCTGTCTATCTCCTCCTTAAACTCATTCAGTGTTCTGGTATCCACTGCACTCTGAGGTAGCGAATTCCACGGATTCACGACCCTTTGAGAAAAGTAATTCCTCCTCATCTCTGATTTAAATCTACCACCCCTTAGCCTAAAGCTACGGCCTCTCATTCTAGAATGACCCACAAGGGGAAACATCCGCTCCACATCTACTTTGTTTATCCCCTTTAGCATCTTATATACCTCAATTAGATCTCCTCTTATCCTTCTAAACTCCAGCGAGTATAGACCTAAACTGCTCAATGTATCCTCATAAGACAAGCCCCGCATCTCTGCAATCAATCTAGAGAATCTTCTCTGAACTGCCTCCAATGCAACTACATCCTTCCTCAAGTAAAGGGACCAAAACTGTGCACAGTACTCCAGGTGCGGTCTCACCAATGCCTTGTACAGTTGCAACAACACTTCCCTATTTTTATACTCTATTCCTTTAGCAATAAATGTCAAAATTCCATTTGCCTTCCTTATTACCTGCTGCACCTGCATAGTAGCTTTCAGTGATCCATGCACGAGGACACCCAGATCCCTCTGCACTGAAGCATTCTGAAGTTTTTCTCCATTTAAATAATAAGTTGCCTTTTTATTCTTCCGAAGTTGGTGACTTTGCTGCCCATCCTGTGGCTAGAGCACATCCTGGCGGGCGTCCATGGTATCCAGTAGTCGCTTGAGGGGCCCACTGTTGAAGCGGGGGACTGCAGTCTTTTATCCCTTTGCTGGCCATGTCTTCCAGGCATGGTGGTGAGCTGGTTGCGACGAACACTTTGCTGGCGGCTGCCTTTTAAAGATGGTAGCCAGTGTGATGCAACAGCAGGGTAATGGCAGGCGGTTGGGCAAATGAGTGCCCACCCGCCATGGCAATGTCGTATTTCACGGTAGTGAATAAATAATGAGGCGGGCTCAGGATGATACAGCATGAAAACCCGTCATTTTCGTCGGCAGGTAGGACTCCATTTTACTTGTGCTTAGTGCAAATCTGGGAAAATTCTGCCCATAATCCCTGAACAAGTCGAATTCACGGTGCGTTTTCTTAACTTCAGTCCTTTGAAGACAGCAGCTTGAGGCATCGATGCTGAAGGTTTTTCACACTTGTAAGATCTTAAAACGCTTACTCTTACTTTGCTCCTTCATACATATTTTCCCCTTTGAATGCAAATACCCATTGTTTCACTAAGTCCTTAGACTTTATCTTCCTGATAATAAAAACCTCTCATAGCACTAAGTTTTACCGGTAATCTTTGGGAAAAATAAACACACTGTTTCTAAACTTCACCTGGCTAGGTGACACATTTCACCCCTCCTTTGAAAATAATCTAGCCTGGTTTATTAAAAAAATGCAAATTATCCTTTGACACCTATGTTTCTAAACTTTCCCATGTTTACCTAATTAAAATTTCAAACCTAACGTCTCTTCTTACATCAAAGCACCCAGACTAGCTGCCTCTAATTCAATTAAATTTCACCCACACACACAGACACATATAGACACATCCTATTAATACCCTATTTTATAAATTCCAATAATATTATGAGAATTATTATATCTTTCTGACATACCCCTCTGAATTGAAAAATGAACCATCATAATTTAAAAAGATGACTTCATTTTTATTAACCCATCTTATGCTATCTCCTATACTTATCTATATACTTACACTATTACATTACCAGATGCATGCAATAACATAATATATATACACAAATCCTTAGCATCAACAGAAATCACAGTTCAGAGTCTAGGTTTTAAATGTCCAATTTTTCCTTTAAGCTTCAAACTCTTGATAAAGCATCTGCAATCAGATTTTCTCATTCAGCGATATGTATAATCCGTAGACCAAATAGTTGCAGTAATAAACTCTACCTGAATAGCCTTGCACATCTATCTCAAAATTTGTCCAGAAACTTTAAAGGATTGTGGTCTGTATAAACAATTATTTCTGATGAATTATTTTCCACATAAATCTCAAAATGCTACAAGGCTAACACCAGACCCAAAGTTTCCTTTTCAATCATTGAATATCTTCTCTGTTGTGCATTCAACTTCTGTGAAAAATACCATTTCGGTTTTTCAATTCCAGTGTCATTTTCTTGTAACAGTATGGTCCCAATGCCTATGTCACTTGTGTCAACAGCCAACTTAAATGCTTGGCATAATTGAGGACTGTCAAAACTGGTGTTGAAGTTAATACAGTTTTTAAATTGTCAAATGCCTTCTGACACTCCTGTGTCCATTGAAACGTCTTTTTTTATAGTTGTCAATGGAGCAACCACACAGCTAAAATTTGGTATAAATTTCCAATAAAACCCACTCATGCCCAGAAATCTCAAAACTTCATGTTTTGCTGTAGGCACTGGGAAGCTATCTCTCGAGCTACCTTACCATGTCCAATGGTATGGCCTAGATACGTAACTTGCGCTTTTGCAAATTTACTTTTAGCCAAGTTCATCATCAAATTAGCTTCTTGTAATAGAGTAAATAATTCTTCCAGATGCTGTAATTGCTCCTCCCACATCTGATGGAAAACGATTAGATCATCAATATAAACAGCACAATTGCTCAGACCTGCAACTACTTTGTCAGTTTTCGAAATGTCACAGGTGCATTCTTCATACCAAATGGCATGACTTTAAACTGATATAGTCCATTTGGTGTCACAAAAGCCGATATCTCCTTTGCTCTCTCCGATAACGGTACTTGTCAATATCCTTTTAGCAAGTCAATCTTTGCGATAAATTTTGATTGTCCCACTTTCTCAAAGCAATCTTCCAACCTTGGTATAGAATATGAATCCGCTTTTGTCACCGTATTTATCTTTTGATAGTCCACATACAGTCCTTGTGTTCCATCCGGTTTTGTTACCAGGACAATATGGCAAACTCCAGTTACTGCACCTAGACTCCATGACATCATTTTAAGCATGAAGTCAATTTCTTTCTGTACTTGTGATAACTTTGTGAGATTTAATCTATAAGGATGTTGCCTTAGCGAAGATGAAACTTCTGCAGACACATCATGTACAGTTAAATCTGTCCTCCCCAACTATTTCCACAATTAGCTTTGTGTGACTGCAATAGCTTTTCCAAATAACTTTGACACTTATCTGGAAGGGAATTCAATATTACATTTAAATTTTCAAGTACCCCCTCATTATTCAATTTGATTAGAGGAAAATCAAGTTCAGATTCCTGCATTTCTACTTCTTTCTCATTGTCTACTACTACTAACACCTCCTTTTGGTCCTGTTCCCTGTCAAAGTACTTTTGAAGTATATATACATGACACACTTTCTGTTTCTTTCTTCTATCTGGGGTATTTATTAAATATTTTACTTCACTCAGTTTCTTTTCAATCCTGTAAGGCCCAGGCAAAGAAACATGATACCCTGAACAAGTCAAATTCAAAGTGAGTTTTCTTAAACTCACTGCGTTGAAAGCAGTAGCTTGAGGCAGAGATGCTGAAGGTTATTTCACACTTGCAAGATCTTAAAATGCCTACCCTTACACACAGCCTTTGCTCCTTTATACATATTTTTTCCCCTTTGAATGCAAATATCCATTGTTTCACTATGCCTTTGGACTTTATCTTCCTGATAATAAAAACCATTCATAGCACTAAGTTTTGCCAGTAATCTTTGAGAAAAATACACACCAGGCAGAAATTTCCCCGTTTGGTGGGGGGGAGGTTGTGCGGGGGTGGGCCAGGGCGGGTGCAAACTCGATCGGTGCCCCCAATCAGGGCCACACTGCCATTTTATGTGGGTGGGCCAATTAAGGCCTGCCCAGTGTGACACGCGACTGGAAGCGTTGACCGCTCTCTGTGCGGGTGGCGGGGGCGGAGGGAGATTACCTGAGTCGGGACCTGCGCTCTCTCCTGCATGCACGCGAAAGAGCGCAGAAATCTCCCTGAGGCACATAGATGCATCAGGGAGATTAGTTTAAGTTTTAAGCATCTAAATAAGGAAATTAAAAAGTTATAAAACATGCCCCTCATGTGACAGTGTCACATGAGCTGGGACATGTCAATGAATTTTTAAAAAAATTTTTATTGAATTTTTAAACACTTCATGAAACCTCATCCCGCCCGTGAATGAGGTTCCATGAAAAATGCGAAGGCTGTCTGGGCTCTTTGCCTAACCGTCAACCTTAAGGTTGCACGGACAGCTCATTTTATTAGTTCAATAGGTCTTTGACAGTTCAGCAGGCGCGGTGAAGTTGGGACGCCTGCCCAACGTTGCCGTGCATCAATTTACACGTCGGCGAACAGGCCCCACCCCCAGTCGCTGATCCAAAAATTCTTCCCACTGTTTCTAAACTTCACCTGGCTAGGTTACACATTTCACCCCTCCTTTGAAAACAATTTAGTCTGGTTTATTTCAAAATGCAAATGTTCCCTTGACACATATGGGCAGGATCTTCCGGTCAGCGAGCGGGGGCGGGGCCCGCTCGCCAACATATAAAACGACGCGCGGTGATGTCGGGCGAGCGTCCCGTCACCCGGCGTCATTTAGATTGTCAGGTCGGCGGGGGCGCAGCCGAGTCAGCTGTGCGCCAGCCAACCTGTCAACGGCCTATTGAGGCCATTGAAAATCTAATTAAGGTAATTAATGGACCTGCCCGTCCAACCTTAAGGTCAGCGGGCAGGTCAGGAGCCCTGGCGGGCTTCTGAAAAAGCATGAAACCTCATCCACAGGCAGGATGAGGTTTCATGAGGGCATTTAAATTTTTATCAAATCTTTCAAAAATAGTTATGTGACAGTGTCACATGAGGGGACATGTCAGGGAAATTTTTTATCATTTCTATTAAAAATTTTAAGTCCGAGCCAATCTCTCTGAGGCAGCACTTAGCCTCAGGGAGATCAGTGTGCTCTCTCGTGCACATACGTGAAAGAGCGCACTCCCAGCTGACAGAATCCACCCCCCCCCCCCACCCGCACAGGGAGTGCATAGCCAATTAAGGCACGTAAAATGAAGCTGTGCCCCCGATTGGGGGGCGCTGATCGGAGGCGCGCCCGCCCGCGCCTGCTCCTGCATTTCCCCCCCCCCGACGGGGGGAAAATTGTTCCCTATGTTTCTAAACTTCTCCATGTTTACCTAATTAACATTTCAAACCTAACCTCTCTTCTTACATCAAAGCACCCAGACCTCTAATTCAATTAAATCTCACCCACACACACAGACACATATAGACACATAGACACATCCCACTATTGCTCTATTTTACAATAAATTCCAACAACATTATGAGAATTATTATATCTCCTGACAATATTGATAAAGGGATAAATATTGGCCAAGACACTAGGGAGTCACCAGGACACCTTCGTCGAAATAGTGCCATAGGATCGTTTACATTCACCCGAGCAGGTAGCTGGGCCTTGGTTTAACACCCCCTCCAAAGATGGCATCTCCAACAGATGAATTCTCCCTCAATATTGCACTGGAGTGTCAGTGTTGATCTTCTGTGCTCAAGCCCTGAGCCAGAATCTTCTGCCCCCGTGGGAGGCGAGGAAGGAGGCAGGCAGCCCTGAGAAGTTGGCAGGCTGGCATCAAGGCTAATACCTGACACCTTCCCGCCTCCACTGGAAGTAAGTTCTGGGCAGAAAAGCCCATGGTCGACTTTCCCAGCCCGCCTCCACTTGAGTGCCTTGTGGCCAATTAACGACCAGTGGCCACCTCCGCTGCAGTCTTCCTAGCTCCAGGCAAGGTTCATGTTAGCTGGAAGAGAGGTGGTGGGGGGGAATGTCCCTCAATATTCACTAATCTCTGCATGATCAAGGCCATAGATAAGTGGGAGGGGGGTGGCTACTGACAGCCAACCCCTGCCTTTGCTGCCGACACCCATGGCCCCCATCTCCTCAGGATCCCCATCCCACGAGAACCCCTCTCCCTAGAGCACTTACCTTTTACCTAGGTCACCCTGCAATCCTGGGATTCCAGGGGGTGTTGTTCCGGCATTAGCCACGGCCGATAAAAACAAAAAAACTGCGGATGCTGGAAATCCAAAACAAAAACAGAATTACCTGGAAAAACTCAGCAGGTCTGGCAGCATCGGCAGGGAAGAAAAGAGTTGATGTTTCGAGTCCTCATGACCCTTCGACAGAACTAGTTCAGTGGAAGGGTCATGAGGACTCGAAACGTCAACTCTTTTCTTCTCTGCCGATGCTGCCAGACCTGCTGAGTTTTTCCAGGTAATTCTGTTTTTGTATTAGCCACGGCCTCCTCCTTGGTGCTGCTGAATGCAAGCACTGCCTGCCTCTGATTGGCCAGCAGCTCTGGGCAGGCAGGGAGTGGTCTTCTGGGGTCTTCAGCCTGGAGGCAGGCCCACTGCTGTCCACTTAACTGCCTGATGGGCAGAAGATACTGCGGGTCTTCCTTCTCAGAGTCAGCACAGGTGTCTTGCTGCTTTTTCAGGCAGTAAGCAAGCCACCCACTGAGAGCAGAAGATTTCGCCCCTGAAGTGGGGTTTGAACCTGGTACCTTGTGATTTAGAGGCAAGAGTACTCCCAACTGCAGTGTAGCTTGACTCTTAATTGACCAAATAATCTGCTTTTAGTGATGTTAGTTGAGGGTTAAACATCATCTGGGAAACCAGGAGAACTTCCTTGCTCTTCTTTGAAATAGTACAATGGGATTTTTTTATGTTCACTTGAGAGGAAAGACAAGGCCTCAGGTTAATGTCTCATCTAAAAAGCAGCATCCCTGACAATGCAGCACTCTTTCAGTACTGCACTACGAATGGCAGCCTAGGGTTTTGTGCTCAAGTCTCTATTATTGAATTTAAACCCGTGGCCTTTTGGCTCAGAGTTAAGGGTATTAACACTGAGCCACAGCTTGTATCGAGGTTAACAACAGGTAGCCAACGTTGATATCCAATATGAACAACAAGCCAGGTCACAGCAAGCATGTTGCAGACTGACTGGTGAACTGGGTTAACACATTAGCTTTTTGTGTCTAAGGGCTGCATTTGAATCCAGCCCAGATTGATGGGACGAAAGTCATGGGCTAAGATTTTCCGGCCCCATTGTGGCGGGACCCAGCATGGGAGATTTGGCAGTCCAGCCAAAAGTCCACTGACTTTCAGCGGCAGGCAGGGCTGGAAAATCCAGCCCATAGAGTCATTGTGCCACACAGGGATGCCATTCAGCCCAGTGAGTCCATGCTAGTTCTCTAGAGCAATCCAGCCAGTCCCATTGCCCTGCAGATTTATTTCCTCAAGTGCCCACCCAATTTCCTTTTGTGATATTGTGCATGCTGAATAGCCTAACAATACTCACTGACTAAGCTTACGAATGATGAATGGTTAAACCTTGGTGAGATACTGGATGGCAGCTGGTGAATGTGGAGCTGTATAGCAGCGTCTGCCAGTACCTTCAGTCGGAGATGGAGTAAAAATGATCCAATTGATTCCTGTTTTCATATTTGGATACAGCATAAAATTTTGATGCAAGGTTTACAATTGCTGATTCCTCACTCTGCTTCTGTTTGCCCTGCTCTTGCTACTTTCCTTCCCTGCTCACTCCCCTTCCCCTTATTACATCTCTTTTCTGAGTCTCACTGGACTTCCTGTATTCACACCTAATGACCGTTGCACCAGCAAACAACTGTCCAATTTCCTGCAGAATGTTTGAGCATGAACTTTTTTTGCTGAAAATCTTGAATACTGTTACAGAGCATTGGTAATGTATGTCAACGTAATAAAGCATCCCAAAGTGGCTCACAGAAGTGTTATCAGGTAAAATTTTGATCATAATAATGCTAATAATAATGGTTATTAAGGCCATTTAAAACCTAATTAATTCAATTCAATGAGCTGGCTGTCCAACCTTAAGGTTGGCGGGCAGGCAAAGAGCCCAGGCAGTCTTCGAGTTTTTCATGAAACCTCATCCACAGGCGAGATAAAGTGTTTAAATATCTAATAAAAATGTATACTTTTTTTTTGACATGTCCCAGCTCATGTGATAGTGTTACATGAGGGGACATGTTTTCAAAGTATTGAAAACCTTTATTTGAAACTTTAGCACTGAAACAAATCTCCCTGAGGCACCTCCATGCCTCGGGGAGATCTCTGCGCTCTTTCGTGCACATGCAATGTAATAGTAAAACAGTCTAAAAGGCTAGAAGCATGGGGTCATGTGACATGATCCATTAACAAGTTAATTGCAGCCTCACAAGCAGTTTCTTTGTTTCTGGCCAAAATCCATTGTTTCCCTTAGGAGCAAAAAAGTGGCTGTTCACATCTCTTTAGGTATAATGAGTTTTGATTTCTCTGTCTTTTTTATCATCCTGGCAGGGAGCATTAGTTCATCTGTTAGTTGTCTAGTTTTGTGATTACAATGTGGCCTTACAACGGGGTATGAGATTCCACAAAGGTGTTCTTGTAATCTCTGTTGGAAGGTTCTAGAACAGATGGCTAATCTTGTGAGTCATGTGACCTGTAACAGCAATCTTGTGGTTCAGCAAAAGTCCATTTTAAAAATAGCAGAAAAGAATGAAGTTTTAATATGCACAGTTTTAATTTATTTTCATGTTTTATTGACATGACACCTGCTTTTACTTCTCTAATCTGCTCTGGTTCATTCCCCAATACTAGCGAATCTTCCCTTATTGGGCTTTTTACATATGGGCGAGAAAGGAGTCCTACACACATTGTAGGAACGCCATTCCCTTATCTCCTTTACCTACCTCTTTTGTCCAATTAATATCAGGGTAGTTGAATTTCCCCATGATTATTATTTTATGTTTTTTACACAATTCCCTAATTTGTCTGTATATTTCTTCCTCCATCTCCCTTCTACTATTCTGTTGTCTGTAGACTACACCTATCAATGGATCCTTCATTTTTATTTCTATCCATATAGATTTGATTTGTCTTGCTGATAACTGCGGTCCTTTTTTGTCTGCCATTATCTAATCAAGAATAAGTACAGCTACTCCACCTCCTCCCTTTTCCTCTCTACCTTTTCTAAATATGTTACATCCTTCAATGTTTAATTTCTAGTGCTAATTTTTCTGTAGCCATGTCTCAGTAATCCTTATTATGTCTGGTTCCACCCAATGCATGATTGCCTCCAGCTCTCCTGCTTTATTGCAGACACTGTGTGCAGACGGTACAGACATTTTACTCATTTTTAATAGGATTTCCTCTCACATTACTTTTAACCATCTTTTTAAACTCTTGTTCTATAACTTTATTCATTACCTTGCCATCAATGTTCACCCTCACTTTATTCTTTCCTATGCTCTCCTGCCCTGCTTTGTTTACATTTAGGCAATCGACATTTCTAGTGGATCCCTGCCCCCCACCTTGCTAGTTTAGTCTTTGCCTCCCTATTTACCCTTTCCACTAGGACATGCTGCCACCCCAGTTCAGGTGGAGCCCATCCCATCAGTACAGCTCCTTCCTGTCCCAGAACTGTTGCCAGTATCCCACGAAAAGGAACCACTCTTTCCTACACCAGTCCTTTAGTCACTGAAGTCCATAACCACTTACATCAAGACCTGGACAACATTCAGGCTTGGGCTAGTAAGTGCCAAGTAACATTTGTGCCAGGTAAAGACCACCTCCAACAAAAGCAAATCTAACTTTCTCCCTTGATGTTCAACAGCAATAACCCTGAATCCTCTGCTATTAACTTCCTGGGGGGTTAATATTAATCAAAAACTTAACTGGACCAGCCATATAAATACTGTGGCTACAAGGGCAGATCAAAGGCAGGTAATTCTGTGGCAAGTAACTCATCTCCCGACCATTCCTCCCCTCCCCCACCCCCCACAACCCCATCTACAAGGCCTGAGTCAGGAGTGTGATGTAATACTTTTCATTTGTCTGCAGCTCTAACAACACTCAATAGGCTCATCACCATCCAGGACAAAGCCACCAGCTTGACTGGTACCCCATTCACCAAATTAAACATTCACTTCCTCCATTATCAGTACACAGTGGCAGCAGTGTACACCATACACAAGATGCAGCAACTCAACAAGGTCCTTCAGTGGCACCTTCCAAACCTGTGACTTCTACCATCTAGAAGGACAAGAGCAGAAGATGCATGTGGACACCGCTACCTCCTCCAAGATACACACCATCCTGGCTTGGAACTATATCTCCATTCCTTTATTGTTCCTGGGCAAAAATCCTTGATCTCCCTCCCTAAGAGCACAGTGGATGCATCTGTACCACTGCAGAGGGGAGGCAATGGGTATTGTCGCTGGACTAGTACAGAGACCCAGAGTAATGCTCTGGGGACCCAGGATTGAATCCTGCCATGGCAGATGGTGGAATCTGAATTCAATAAAAAATATGGAATTAAAAGTCTAATGATGACCATTGTTGTAAAAACCCATCTAGTTCACTAATGTCCTATAGGGAAGGAAATCTGTCGTCCTTACCTGGTGTGGCTTACACATGACTCCAGACCCAGAGCATTGCTGTGGTTGACTTTTAAATGGCCTCTGAAATGGCCTAGCAAGCCACTCAGTTGTGACAAATCGCTACAAAGTCACAAAAAAGGAATAAACTGGATGGACCACCCGGCATTGACCTAGGCACCGGAGATGACAAAGCAATCTCAGCCCTGTCAACCTTGCAAAACCCTCCTTACTAACGTCAGAGGGCTAGAGAGTGGTTTCACAGACTAGTCAAGCAACAGCCTGACATAGTCACCCTCATGGAATCATACATTAAATTTAATGTCCCAGACACCACCATCACCATCCCTGGGTAAGTCCTGCCCCACTGGCAGGACAGGCCCAACAGAGGTAGCGTCACAGTCGGGAGGGAGTTGCCTTGGGAGTCCTCAACAATGACTCCATGAAGTCTCAATGCATCAGGTCAGACATGGGTAAAGAAACCTTGTACTGCCCTCCCTCAGCTCCTCCATGTTGAACACCACTTGGAGGCAGCACTGAGGATGGCAAGGATGCAGAATGTACTCTGGGAGGGGGAATTCAATGTCCATCACCAAGAGTAGCTCGGTTGCACCACTACTGACCGAGCTGGCTGAGTCCTAAATGACATAGATGCTAGACTGGGGCTGCGGCAGGTGATGAGGGAACCAACAAGAGGGAAAAACACACTTGACCTCACCCTCACCAACCTGCCTGCCACAGATGAATCAGTCCATGACGGTGTCAGTAGGAGTAACCACCGCACAGTCCTTGTGGAGACGAAGTCCTGCCTTCACATTGAGGATGCCCTACATCGTGTTGTGTGGCACTACCACTGTGCTAAATGGGATAGGTTTCAAACAGATCTCACAACTCAAGACTGGGCATCCATGAGGCACTGTGGGCCATCAGCAGCAGCAGAATTGTACTTGAACACAATCTCTAACCTCATGGCGCAGCATATCCCCCACTCTATCATTACCATCAGGACAGGGGATCAACCCTGGTGATGAAGAGTGCAGGAGTGCATGCCAGGAGCAGCGCCAGACATACCTTACAATGAGGTGTCAACCTGGTGAAGCTATAACACAGGACTTCTTGCATGCCAAACAGCATAAGCAGCATGTGATAGACAGAGCTAAGCGATCCCACAGCCAATGGATCAGATCTAAGCTCTGCAGTCCTACCACATCCAGTCGTGAAAGGTGGTGGACAATTAAACGACTCACTGGAGGAAGAAGCTTCACAAATCTCCCAATCCTCAATGATGGAGGAGCCCAGCACATCCATGCAAAAGATAAGGCTGAAGCATTCGCAACAATCTTCAGCCAGAAGTGCTGAGTGGATGATCCATCTCGACCTCGTCCAGAGGTCCCCAGCATCACAGATGCCAGTCTTCAGCCAATTCGATTCACTCCACATGATATCAAGAAATGGCTGAAGACACTGGAAACTGCAAAGGCTACGGACCCTGACAATATTCCGGCAATAGTACTGAAGGCTTGTGCTCCAGGACTTTCCCCTAGCCAAGCTGTTCCAGTACAGCTACAACACTGGCATCTACCCGGCTATGTGGAAAATTGCCAGGGTACGTCCTGTACACAAAACGCAGGACAAATCCAACCAAGCCAATTATTGCCCCATCAGTCTACTCTCCATCATCAGTAAAGTAATGGAAGGGGTCATCAACAGTGCTATCAAGTAGCACTTGCTTAGCAATAACCTGCTCAATGACGCCCAGTTTGGGTTCCGCCAGGGCCACTCAGCTCCTGACCTCATTACAGCCTTAGTTCAAACATGGATAAAAGAGCTGAACTCCAGAGGTGAGGTGAGAGCGAATGCATCAAGGGCACATTTGACAGAGTGTGGCAGAGGAGCCCTAGCAAAACTGTAGTCAATGGGAATCGGGGGAAAACTCTCCACTGAGTGGATTCATACCTAACACAAAGGGAGATAGTTGTGGTTGTTGGAGGTCAGTCATCATAGCTCCAGGGCATCACAGCAGGAGTTCCTCAGGGTAGTGTTCTCAACCCAACCATCTACAGCTGCTTCATCAATGACCTTCCTTCCATCATAAGGTCAGAAATGGGGATGTTCGCTGATGATTGTACAATGTTCAGCACCATTCATGATTCCTCAGATACTGAAGCAATCCATGTCCAAATACAGCAAGACCAGGGTAATATCCAGGCTGACAAGTAGCAAGTGACATTTGCACCACACAAGTGTCAGGCAATGACCATGTCCAACTAGAGAGAATCCAACCATCACCCCTTGATGTTCAATGGTATTACCATCACTGAATCCCCCAACATGAACATCCTGGGGAGTTACCATTGACCAGAAGCGAACTGAGCTAGCCATGTTAATACTGTGACTAAAACAGCAGGTCAGAGGTTAGGAATCGTGTGACGAATAACCCACCTCCTGATTCCCCAAACCCTGTCCACCATCTACAAGGCACAAGTCAGAAATGTGATGGAATACTCCCCACTTGCCTGGATGAGTGCAGCTCCAGCAACACTCAAGAAGCTTGACACTATCCAGGACAAAGCAACCCTCTTGATAGGTACCCCTATCCACCCCAATAAACATTTACTTCCCCCACCACTGATGCACAGTGGCAGCAGTGTGTACCATCTACAAGATGCACTGCAGAAATTCACCAATGCTCAGTCGACAACACCTTTTGAACCCATGACCACTACCATCTAGAAGGACAAGGGCAGCAGATAGATGGGAACAACACCACCTGGAAGTTCCCCTCAAAGTCTCTCACCACCCTGATATGGAAATATATTGCCGTTACTTCACTGTCGCTGGGTCAAAATCCTGGAACTCCCTTTCTAACAGCACTGTGAATGTACCTACACCACAAGGACTGCAGTGGTTCATGAAGACAGCTCCCCACCACCTTCTCAAGGGCAACTATAGATGGACAATAAATGCTGGCCTTGCCAACAGCGTCCACATTCCAAGTTGAATTAAAAAAATGCCACATAAGGAAATATTACATCAGGTGACCAAAGTCCCCTGTCCTTCTTCAAATTAGTGTCCATGGAATCTGTTCACTCTACCTTAGGGGGCAAACATGACTGTGAAGGCAGTACCTCTGACAGTACAATATTTCCTCAGTACTGCATTGTATTGTCACCCTAAATTTTGTACTCAAGTATCTTGGAGTGAGGCATGAACACACAACTTTCTGATTCAAAGGCGAGAGTGCTAAATCGGAGCCACATAAGTATATGTATGCAATCTGAAAGCTACTTTGAGAATGAAAATGATACTGATGATGACACACACTTCTAATCTCTGTGCTGTAGGGGGAAAGAGGTGGTGCAGTGGGTCTGGACAGTGTACTTTCCAATCTGGGAAATAAATCTGAAATCTGTTTCCTCTGTGCTATCTACAATCAGGGGAGTCTTAGCCAGTTCCTAGTGTAAACAGGATCATTGCATCAAACTTGCACAGGCATGATGGATCAAATGGCCTCATTAGATATTTGATTTTATGATGCTAATTCGGCAGAAACTGGCAATTTCATTCAGCTGAGTAAATTTTCAATTTTAGTGCCTGCAGTCTAAGGCTTCAGTCTCTAAGGGTGAAGCTCTGCTCTTGGAACACTTAAGGCAGAGGGTAGCACCATACAGGCTGTGGAATGTTTCGTGTGAGAGCTATTTTGAGGGTTGGGGCAAAGTAGAAACAGTTTCATTCTATTTTTAACCTTTTTATCTTGCATTGCTTGGTGTCATCAAAAATGGAGAAAGTAGGCAAAGATGGAGGTTATTAATTTTTAAGACTTAAAATAATGAGAACGAGCAAGTGTCAACTGACAGGAGTGACAATCGCTCATTTCTTTAGATTTCGGATTGGCTGCCGTAATTCAGCAGAGAGCGGTGCAATCCTCATTAACAGGCTACCTGAGATTTCTGCTAGTTACAGTCGCCAGATGAGTGATGCCTGCAGGAAACTCCCGGTTCCGGTGTTTAAATAGACATACCAGCTATTCCATTCTGATCACAATCATCACATCTTGAGCAGCCATGAGCTTTAGGGAATGAGGTTTAGATTCGAACTTATAGTATTCTTCGTCAGTGTTCTACAACACCTGATCCACACGTGTTAGCTGTGGCTCAGTTGGTAGCATTGTCACCTGAGTCAGCAGGTTCCCACTCCATAGACTTGAGCACAAAATCCAGGCTGAAACTCTAGGCCAGAACTGAGGGAAAGCTGCAGTGCCTGAGGTGCTATCTTTCAGATCAGCTACTCCCTTTTCTCTTTCTGTCTTTTCTATGTTACACCCTGCAATGTTTAATCTCTAGTGCTGATTTTTCTGTAGCCATGTCGGGCGCCCTCTCGTAAACGATCCTATGGCATTATTTTGAAAACAGGAGTTCTCCCTGGTGTCCTGACCAATACTCATCCCTCAACAACATCATTAAAACATCTACCTGCTCATTATTCCATTGCTCTTCGTGGAACTTTCTCACAAGTGACTGCACTTCAAAAGTAATTAATTGGCTATAAAGCACTTTGGAATGTCGTGAGGTGGTGGAAGGTGCTATATAAATACAAGTCTTTCATTTTAATTGGGAATCATGATGTGGTTATATGCATTTCTGGTTAGTAAATTGAAAATGAGTAGTGGTCATTGGACATATGAATTTATATTCTTGTGAGTACATGTTTGTGGGCGTATGTTGGCAAAATAATAAAACGTGTCACTGATCGTTGTGGATGCTTTACTTCCTTGTGTACTGATGCTTGTTAAGTATATGCATATGAACTGTATTTCCCTGTATTGTCTGTAAGATGTTTTTGACTAAAATTAGTGCATGTGCTAAAGCAGTGTTGACATCATTCTACCTACGGCTAGTCAACAATTTCTGTTGGTTAACACTAACTTAATGTCGGACTGCTGTTCTCGTCGCATTCTGAGATCCACACTCAGTGCCATGCGCCGCCATATGAACACACTCGACCTCTCCCTCCAGCAGCACCGCCGCACCCTTTTTCAAAGCTGGGCGTGCCCCCAGTTTCATTTTATTCTTCGTCTCATCCGACGCCTCAACATGAAATTTTGTCTCTCTCTTTCAGGTGCAAAGGAACGCAAGCTCCAACAAATCATCAACACCAACACCCATCCAAGACCCTCCACCCCTGCCTGTCCCTCAGTCCCCATCCCATCTTCCAATCCCAGCCCCAGCCGTGTATTCAGCACACCCCCTGACCTTCCCCTCTCTGATGCTGAATGTTCAGTGCTCAGCAAAGGACTTAGTTTCATACCCTTACGCCCTCATCTCAATGAATTTTGGGCTCGGCACGATGCTGAACTCTTCTTCCGCCGCCTTCGTCTCCGTGCTCACTTCTTTGGGCAGGAGTCCTCTCCCCGTTCAACGGATCCTTTTACCCACATCCAATATTCTCCCTCCACCTGGACCCCTCCCTCTGGATTCTTACCTGCTCTTGATCTTTTCATTGAGAACTGCTGGCGTGACATTAGTTGTCTCAATTTCTCTGCTGCTCTTACCCACTCTAACCTGTCTCTCCCTGAACTTGCTGCACTCTGTTCTCTCAGGTCCAACCCTGACATTGTCATCAAACCCGCTGACAAGGGTGGTGCTGTTGTTGTCTGGCGCACTGACCTCTACCTCGCAGAGGCTGAGCATCAACTCACAGACACTTCCTCCTAACTCCCCCTGACCCCACCACTGAACATCAAGCCAATGTTTCCAGGACTGTTACTGACCTCATCTCCTCTGGAGATCTTCCTTCCACAGCTTCCAACCTGAAAGTTTCCCAATCTCCTACCCAAAATCCACAAACAGGATTGTCCCAGCAGACCGATCGTGTCAGTCTGTTCCTGCCCCATGGTACTCATTTCTTGCTATCTTGACTCCATTTTCTCTCCCCTTATCCAGTCCCTTCCCACCTACATCCGTGATTCCTCTGACACCCTACATCATATCAACAATTTCCAGTTCCCTGGCCCCAACCGCTTCCTCTTCACCATGGACATCCAATCCCTCTACACATCCATCCCCCACCGGGATGGTCTGATGGCTCTCTGCTTCTTCCTCAAACAGAGGCCCGAACAACCCCCATCCACCACTACACTCCTCCGTCTGGCTGAACTTGTTCTCACACTGAACAATTTCTCCTTTAACTCCTCTCACTTCCTCCAAATAAAAGGTGTGGCTATGGGTACCCGCATGTGCCCCAGCTATGCCTGTCTCTTTATGGGGTATGTGGAACATTCCTTGTTCCAGTCCTACTCCGGCCCCCTTCCACAACTCTTTCTCCGGTACATCGATGATTATTTCGGTGCTGCTTCATGCTCTTGTCTGGATCTGGAAAAATGTATTAATTTTGCTTCCAATTTCCACCCCTCCCTCATTTTCACATGGTCCATCTCTGACACTTCCCTTCCCTTCCTTGACCTCTCTGTCTCAATTTTCTGGTGTTAGACTGTCTACCAATATCCATTACAAGCCTACCGACTCTCACAGCTACCTCGACTACAGCTCCTCACACCCTGCTTCCTGTAAGGACTCCATCCCATTCTCTCAGTCCCTTCACCTCCGTCGCATCTGTTCTGATGATGCCACTTTCAAAAACAGTTCCTCTGACATGTACTCCTTCCTTAACCAAGGTTTTCCACTCACAGTGGTTGACAGGGCCCTCAACCGTGTCCGGCCCATCTCCCGTGCATCCGCCCTCACCACTTCTTCTCCCTCCCAGAACCATGATAGGGTCCCCCTTGTCCTCACTTATCACCCCACCAGCCTCCATATTCAAAGGATCATCCTCCGCCATTTCCGCCTACTCCAGCATAATGCCACTACCAAACATATCTTCCCTTCACCCCCCCCCGGCGGCATTCTGCAGGGATTGTTCTCTCCAGGAAACCCTGGTCCATTCCTCCATCACCCCCTACACCTCAACCCCCTCCCATGGCACCTTCCTATGCAACTGCAGAAGGTGCAACACCTGCCCCTTTACTTCCCCTCTTCTCATCGTCCAAGGGCCTAAACACTCCTTTCAAGTGAAGCAGCATTTCACTTGCACTTCCCTCAATTTAGTCTACTGCATTCGTTGCTCCCAATGCGGTTTCCTCTACATTGGAGAGACCAGACGCAGACTGGGTGACCGCTTTGCAGAACACCTTCGGTCTGTCTGCAAGCATTACCTAGACCTCCCTGTCGCTTGCCATTTCAACACTCAACTCTGCTCTCATGCCCACATGTCCGTCCTTGGCTTGCTGCATTGTTCCAGTGAAGCTCAAAGCAAACTGGAGGAACAGCATCTCACCTTCCGACTAGGCAATTTACAGCCTTCTGGACTTAATATTGAGTTCAACAATTTTAGTTCATGAACTCTCTCCTCCTTCCCCACCCCCTTTCCGATCCCCCCCTTTTTTCCAATAATTTATATAGATTTTTCTTTTCCCACCTATTTCCATTATTTTTAAATGTATTTCCATTCATTGTTTTATCTCTACCTTTTAGCCTTTTTTGATTCCTTCACCCCACCCCACCCCCACTAGGGCTATCTGTACCTTGCTTGTCCTGCTTTCTACCCTTAATTAGCACATTCCTTAAATAATATCACCACCCTCAACACCTCTTTGTCCTTTTGTCTGTGACATCTTTTGGTTATCTCCACCTATCACTGGCCCTCTATCCAGCTCTACTTGTCCCACCCACCTCCTTAAACCAGCTTATATTTCACCTCTCTTCTATTTTTACTTAGTCCTGTTGAAGGGTCATTCAGAGTTGAAACGTTAACTGTGTTCCTCTCCGCAGATGCTGCTAGACCTGCTGAGTTTTTCCAGGTATTTTTGTTTTTGTTTTGGATTTCCAGCATCCACAGTTTTTTGCTTTTATCTTAATGTCAGTGTTAGTTTCAGTGATGGAGGGACATTCTGATTGGAGGCCAGGCGTTCTGCACAGGGAGGCAGAGGGTTTCTTGCTCTCATGCCCACATGTCCTTCCTTGGCCTGCTGCAATGTTCCAGTGAAGCCCAATGCAAATTGGGGGAACAGCAACTCATCTTCTGATTAGGCACTGCCTTCTGGACTAATCATTGTGTTCAACAATTTCAGACTATGAACTCTCTCCTCAATCTTCATCCCTTTTTATTCCATTTTTAAAATGTTTATTTTTATTCATGTATTTATTTATTTATTCATTCTTTTTTAAAATCTTTTTTTATCCATTTTGTATCCTTTTTCCCCAACCACCCCACCCCCCACCACAGGGCCATCTATCACTTATTTCTATGTTGTACTTTCACAGAGCACTGACCCTTGTTCTGCTATTAATACATTCTACTATCTTACCTTAACGCCACTATTAGCACCTTCTTTAGTCTTTATCACTACCATTAACACTCCTTTTGTCTTGTGTCCATGACATCTTTGTCAATCTCTCCTGAGCTCCCACTTACCTCTGACCTTATATTTTGTTCCACCTGCTCCACCCCTTCTTAAGCAGTATAAAATCCATCACATTTCTAATTCTCTTTAGCTCTGAAGAAGTTACACAGACTCAAAATGTTACCTCTGTTTCTCTCTCCACAGATGCTGCCAGACGTGCTGAGTTTTTCCAGCATTTTCTTTTTATATTATGGAAGATTATTAGTGATGGTGGTAACCCTGGCTTGTTGTCATAAGCCCCTCAGGAAATAATAAGAAGCCAGGCTGATGGTGACCTGGGAGGAGGTTGCTTGTAATCTTCTCAGTGGTGAATGGAGAAAGAGGAAATGGAGGGTGTGGCATTGATAAAGCAGAAAGACTCCCAAACAGAAAAATCTAAAATTAATTTGGGCAGAGGATACTTTATTGGTTGCACATTTTCAGTTACTTCTGCAACCCCCATCCAATTTTAATATGAAAATCCACCAATAAAATTAATTCCGCTGGCTATAAATTTAGAAATTTCCCACACTAAAGCCTGATTTTAGCTTTGATGAGTGTGACCGGTCGGCGGGCCCGGGAGCAGTTGGGAAATGGAGCGCTGACCGCGATCAGCCCCGGACCGCAGCTTCACGCTGGCTGGCCGTTAATGCTTAGCGCTGCCGGGGTGGCGACAGGAATTGGGCGGGTGATGACATTAACGTGGGTGTGGGTGAGCACTGCAAGAAAGCTCCCTGAAGGCAGACAGCTGCTGCAATGTTCCAGGAGCTGTAGACCTGAAAATCATCAAATAAAGGTTTTAAAAGCTGGAAAAAATGTCCACGCATCACAATCAATCACCTGAATATATAGCTGATAAAAATGCTGTCCCAGGTATTTATTTTTATTTTATTTCATAATGGAAATTTCATCCCGCCTTTGGATGAGATTTGATGAAAAATGCAAAGTCCGCCTAGCCGATTCATCCGTCTGCCAACCGTAAGGTTGGAAGGACTACAAGAAACCGGAGACAACTGCGCCATTAATTGGCTTAATTGCTCTCTTAATTGTCGGCAGGCTGCTTCTGACATTCTCGCCTGCCCCCCTGAGCAAAATATTGACGCCTTCTTGTGTGAGTTTACGCCCGATTGAGTCGGGCATGTGGCCACCCGCAGGATGTAAAATTCAGCCCTTAAATATGAATTATGATAGGATGCCATAGGTTTATATTTGATCCATTTTAAAATTAAATCTTGTTTAAGATTGCTGTCCGGCAGCCCAGAAAATACTGGAAAATAAAGCGCATGGCCAGCTCAATCAGCAATTGGCACTTCCTCATTTGAAATGTTAACTTTGTTTTTCTCTTTTAGACAGAATCATTGAATCATATAATAAAGGAGCAAGGCCATTCTGCCCATTGTGGCTCTACCCAACTCTCTGAAAGAGCTATTCAATTGGTCCCAAACCTCTGTTCTTTCTCCAAAATCCTGAAATGTTTTCACCTTTAAGTATTTTTTTACTTCTTTCATAGGATGTGGGCATCAGTGACAAGGCCAACATTTATTGCCCATCTCTAATAGCCCTTGAGAAGGTGGTGGTGAACTGCTGCACGCCATGTGGCATAACTACATCCACAATGTTGTTAGGGCGGAAGATCCAGGATTTTGACCCAGCAACAGTGAAGGAATGGCGATATAATTCCAAATCAAGGTGATGCGTGGTTTGGAGGGGAACTTGAAGGTGGTAAGGAATGTGATGGAATACTCTCCACTTGCCTGGATGAGTGCAATTCCAACAAACTCAAGAAGCTCGACACCATCCAGGTGGTGGTATTCCCACGCATCTGCTGTATTTGTCCTTCTAGGTGGTAGAGATCACAGGTTTTTAAGAAGCTGTCAAAGGAACATTGGTGAGTTGCTGCAGTTCATCTTGTATATTGTATACACTGTTGCCACTGTGTGTTAATAGTGGAGGGGGTGAATGTTTAAGTTGATGGACAGGGTGCCGATCAAGCGGGCCGCTTTGTCCTGGAAGGTGTCAAACATCTTGAGTCTTTTTGTAGCTGAATTCATCCAGGCAAGTGGAGAGTATGCCATCGCACTTGTGCCTTGTTGATGGTGGGCAGGTTTTGGGGAGTCAAAAGGCAAGTTATTCGCCTCAGAATTCCCAGTTTGTGCTCCTTTGAGAACTCCTTCCAAACCCATGACCTCAACTACCTAGAAGGTCAAGGGCAACAGATACATGGGAACATCACCACCTGGATGGTGTCGAGCTTCTTGATTTTCATTGGAACTGCTCTTGTAGCCACAGTGTTGATATGGCTAGTCCAGTTCAAATTCTGGTCAATGGTAACCCCCAGGACGCTGATAGTGGGGAATTCATCAGTAGTAAATGCCATTGAATGTTAGGGCATGGTTAGAGATGTTGGAGATGGTCATTGCCTGAGACATATGTATTGCAAATGTTACTTGCCACTTATCAGCCAAAGCTTGAATGGTGTCCAGCTCTTGCTACATACGGGCAAAGACTGATTCAGTATCTGAGGAGTGCGAATAGTGCTAATATTGTGCAATCATCAGTGAACATCCCCAATTCTGACTGTATAATAAAGGGAGAATCATTGATGAAGCAGCTGAAGGTGGTTGGACCTAGGTCACTACTCTGAGGAATTCTTGCAGCGATGTCCTGGGACTGAGATGATTGAGCTCCAGCAACCACAACCATCTTCCTTTGTGCTAGAGATGACTCCAACCAGCAGAGAGTTTTCCTTCTGATTCCCATTGATCAGTTTTGCTAGGGCTCCTTGATGCCACAATTGACCAAATGTTGCTTTGATGTCAAGGGCAGTCACTCTCACCTCTCCCCTTGAGTTCAGCTCTTTTGCCCATGTTTGGACCAAGGCTGTAATGAGGTCAGGAGCTGAGTGGCCTTGGCGGAATCCAAACTGGACGTCATTAAGCAGGTTATTGCTGTGTAAGTGCCACTTGATAGCAGTATTGACGACACCTTCTACCACTTGATGATCGAGAGGAGGCTGATGGGCTGGTAATTGGATTTCTCCTGCTTTTTCTGGACAGGACATACCTGTGCAATTTTCCACATTGCCGGGTAGATGCCAATGTCTCAGCTGTAGTGAAACTGCTTTGCTAGGGGTGCGGGTAGCTCTATGAACATACGAACATATGAACATCTGAAATAGAGCAGAAGTAGGCCATTCGGCCCCTTGAGACTGCTCCGCATTCAATAAGATCATGGCTGATTTGTTTGTGTTTCGAATTCTACATTCCCACCTATACCTGATAACCTTTGATTCCATTGCCAAACAAGAATCTATCCACCTCCATCTTAAAAATATTCAATGGCCCCACCTCCACCACCTTATGAGGCAGAGACTTCCAAAGTCGCACAACCCTCTGAGAGAAAAAATTTCTCCTCATCTCTGTCCTAAAAGGGCAACCCCCTAATTTTAAAACAATGCCCCCTAGTTCTGGACTCACACACAAGAGGAAACATCCTTTCCACGTCCACTTTGTCAAGTCCATTCAGGATCTTATATACTTCAATCAAGTTACCCCTCACTCTTCTAAACTCCAGTGGAAACAAGCCCAGTCTGTCTAACCTTTCCTCTTAAGCCAACCTGCTCATTCCAGGTATTAACCTAGTAAACCTCCTCTGAACCACCTCTAACGCATCTAAATCCTTCTTTAAATAAGAGTACCAAAACTGCATTCAATATTCAAAATGTGGTCTCACTAATGGCCTGTAGTTCATCTTTCACATCCTTACTTTTATAGAGTCATGAAGTTATATAGCACAGAAACAGGCCCTTTGGCCCATCATGTCCATGCCAGCCATCAAGCATCTATCTATTCTAATCCCATTTTCCAGCACTTGGCCCATAGCCCTGAATGCTCTGGTGTTTCAAATGCTCATCTAAATACTTCTCGTTATGTTAAATTCCTCTCATAAAAAAGGACAGCATTCCATTAGACTTTTTAATTACTTGCTTTTTTAACTTGCTTAATTTCTAACTTTTTGTGCCTCATGCACTGGAACACCTAGATCCCTCTGCGGTTCGGAATTCTGCAGCCGTTCTCCATTTAATTAATACTCTGCTTTTTTTTATTCTTCCTGCCAAAGTGAACAGCTTCACATTTTCCCACATTATACTCCATCTGCCAGATTTTTGCCCACTCACGCAACCTATCTATATCCGTTTACAAACTCATGTCCTCTTCACAACATACTTTCCTACCCATCTTTGTGTAATCTGCAAACTAAGCTACCTTGCCTTCACTCCCCTCATTTAAGTTACTAATATAAATTGTAAAAGTTGAGGCCCCAGTACAGACCTCTGCAGGACTCCACTCGTCATATCCTGCCAATCAGACAAAGACCCATTTATGCATAATCTGTTTTCTGCCAGCCAGCCAATATTCTATTCATGCTAATATGCTACTCCCTACACCATGCGCTTTTATTTTCCACAATAACCTTTGATACGGCACCTTATCAAATGCCTTTTGGAAATCCAAGTATAGCATGTCTACAGGCTCCCTTTTACCCACAGCGCATGTTAACCCTCCAAACAACTCTAATGAATTGGTTAAACATGATTTCCCCTTCACAAAACCATTCTGAGTTTCTCTAAATGCCCAGCTATGACCTCCTTAATGGTCGACTCTAACACCTTCCGCACGACAGATGTTAAGCTAACTAGCCTATAAGTTCCTGGTTTCTGCCTCCCTCCCTTCTTGAATAGAGGGGTTATATTTGCTACTTTCCGGTCTGATGGAACCTTTCCAGAATCTAGTGCATTTTGGAAAATTAACACTAACACATCTACTACCTCATCCAGTCACCTCTTTTAAGACCGTTGGATGAAATGCATTAGGACCCAAACATTTGTCAGCCCACAACTCCATCAGTTTGCTCAGTACCGCTTCCTTTGTGCTTGTAATTTCACCAAGTTCCCCTCTCCCTTCCGCCTCTTGATTTACAGTTATTACTGAAATGGCTTTTGTATCCTCTATACTGAAGACAGAAGCAAAATATTTGTTCATTTTGTCCGCCATTTCCTTATTATTTGCTACTAATTCTCCATTCTCACCCTCTAGAGGACCAACACTGATTTTACTTATTCTTTTCCTTTTTAAATATCTGTAGAAACTCTTGCTATACCTTTTTTACATTTCTAGCTCACTTCCTCTCACGCTCCACTTGCTTTTTCCTGATTAACCTTTTAGTCATTCTCTGCCATTCTTTATATTCTGACCAATCATCTGACCTGTCACTCAGCATTGCTTTTTCCTTAAGTTTGATGCTTTCCTTAACTTCTTCAGTTAACCACAGATGGTGGGTCCTCCCTTTAGAATTTTTATTTATAGTATTCTGAAATATCTCTTTAAATGTCTGCCACTGCTTCTCTATTGATCTATCCCCTAGTCCAATATCCCAGTTCACTTCAGCTAGCTCAGCTTTCATGCCCGCATAGTTGCCCTTATTTAAGTTTAAATACTAGTCTTAGGCCCACTCTTCTCCCTTTCAAACTGGATGAAAAATTCAACCATATTGTGGTTGCTGCTATCTAGAGTTGCCTTTACGCTAAGGTCATTAATTAATCCTGTCACCTTACACATTACAAAGTCTAATATAACCTGCTGTCTGGTTGGTTCCAGATCATGCTGCTCCAAGAAACTATCTTGAAAGCATTCCATGAACTCCTCATCCAGGCTACTATTGCCAATCTGATTTTTCCAGTTTATATGTAGATTAAAATCGCCCTTTATCACAAGCATTCAATATTTCTTCTTGTATACTTTGTCCTGCATTGTGCTTACTGTTAGAGGGCCTGTGGACCACTATTTCCCCTATTATTCCTCATCTCTACCCAAACCGAATCTACATCATGATCTCCTGAATCAAGATCACCTCTAACTAATTCTGGAGCATGAGTCTTCAGGACTATTGCCAGGATGTTGTCAGGACCCATAGACTTTACAATATCCAGTGCCTTCAGCCATTTCTTGATATCATCCATTCGGCACTTCTGGCTGAAGATTGTTGCAAATCCTTCTGCCTTTTCTTTTGCACTGATGTGCTGGATTCCTCCAACATTGAGGATAGGATATTTGTGGAGCCTTCTCCTCCAGTGAGTTGTTTAATTGTCCACCACCATTCACAACTAGATGTGGTAGGACTGCAGAGGTTAGATCTGATCCATTAGTTGTGGGATTGCTTAGCTCTGTCCATCACTTGATGCTTCTGCTGTCTGGCATGCAGGTAGTCCTGTGTTGTAGCTTCACCAGGTTGACACCTCATTTTTAGGTATGCCTGGTGCTGCCCCTGGCATGCCCTCCTACACTCGTCATTGAACCAGGGTTCATCCTCTGGCTTGATAGTAATGGTAGAGTGGGGGATCTGCCGGCTCAAGAGGTTACAGATTGTATTCTGCTGCTCCTGGTAGCCCATGGTACCTCAAGGAGTCCCAGTTTTGAGCTGCTAGATCTGTTCCGAATCTACCTCATTTAGCACAGTGGCAGTGCCAATCACATGATGCCAGGAATGCTCAGTGTAAAGATGTGACTTTGCCTTCACAAGGACTGTGCAGTGCTCACTCGTACCTATACTGTCATGGACAGATGCATTTTCAACAGGTAGATTGGTGAGGACAAGATCTAGTAGGTTTTTCCCTCTTGTTGGTTCTTTCATCACCTGCCACAGACCCAGTCTGGCAGACAAGTTCTCCAGAACTCAGCCAGCTCAGTCAGTTGTGGTGCTACATTTGGCGATGGATATTGAAGTCCCCCACCTAGAATGCATTCTGTGCCCTTGCCACACTCAGTACTTCTTCCAAGTGGCATTCAACATGAAGGAGTACTGATTCATCAGCTGAAGGCAGGTGGTAGGTGGTAATCAAGAGGAGGCTTTCTTGCCCATGTTTGACCTGATGCCATGAGACCTCATGAGGGCCAGAGTCAATGTTGAGGACTCCCAGGGCAACTCCCTCTCAACTGTATACCACCGTACCGCTACCTCTGCTGTATCTGTCCTGCTGGTGACACAGGGAGAGTGATGGCGGTGTCTGGGACGTTGGCTGTAGGGTATGATTTTGTGGGTATGACTACATCCGGCTGTTGCTTGACAAGTCTCTGAGACAGCTCTCCCAACTTTGGCACAAGCCCACAGACATATGTAAGGAGGACTTAGCAGGGTTGATGGGGTGAGGTGTGCCGTTGTCATTTCCAGTGCCTCAGTCGATGCCAGAAGATCCATCTGGTTTTATTCCTTTTTGACTTTCCTGTAACAGTTCAGTACAGCTGAGTAGCTTGCTGGGCTATTTCAGAGGGCAGTTAAGAGTCACCTACATTGCTGTGGGTCTGCAGTCACATGTAGGCCAGACCAAGTAAGGGCAGATTTCCATCCCTAAGGGGCATTAGTGAACAAGATGGGTTTTTACAACAATGATAGTTTCATGGCACTATTACTGAGACTAGCTTTCAATTTATCCCATTCACTTTTAAAAGATATTACTGAATCCACTTCCACTACTCTTTCAAGCAGTACCCCATTCTTGGTCATAACAACTTGCTGCATCAAAAATATTCTCATCTCCCAACTTTTGCTAGTTATTTTAAATCTGTGTCTTCTGCTTACTAACTGCCCTGCCACTGAAATCAATCTCTTTTTTTTGTCAAAACCTTTCATAATTTTGAACACCTCTATTAAGTCTCCTCTTAACTTTCTCTGTTCTAAAGGGATGTTATGATGTGGCAGATGATGTGTGTCAAGCAGATCAAATCCAGAAGGGAAACTTGGTTGTGCTTCTCAACGGTTTTGCAATTTGTATTTATTATGAGAAGATGTGTGCACTGAATTCAGAAGTAATAAGTCCACCAAAATCTTTAGAGATTTAAAAAATTAAATTAAAATATTTATTAACAAAATAAAAGATTTCAAGCATGTACATAAGACAACAATTACTTAATACTATAACAACTCCTAAAACTCTTAATTAACTTGACTCCCAGTTACACACACCCTTTAAGGCAACTGTCTAAAATAGATTTTAGATTTAAAACAAAACCAGCAAGTTAATACAGTACCCACCTGACAGTGGAATACCAAATAGTTTTCTTCAACTTCAGTTACTGGACACAGCTGACTTATGCATAAATGGCTGGAGGCTTCTTCAAGGCTGTTTCATACACTCCTGTTAGATCTTACATGCCCTCTACTCAAATAGCCTTTCATTTTCCTTTAAATATATTTCTCTCTCTTTAATATGTAAATTCCATTGTTCCATGTGTCTTTGGAATGGTATCTTTCGCACAAAATAAAACTTTCATGTTGCCAATACTGTCAGTATTTGGGAAAAATAAACACACTCCTTAGCCTTGCTTATCTGGCTAGTTGTAAACAGACTAACATCCCGTTGAAATCCAAACAATCCCTCCCTTATCTAAAAATGCAAATTCCCTTCACACACATGATAAGCCAGCATCCATAATTACTCATTAGCATTCCAAACACATTTCTACACCTAGCTTCTTTTGATAATTCCAAGCTTGCAGTCTACCTGACTCCAAATGTAATTAAATCACACAGACAGAACTAACTATACTCACCCCCATAAACCTGCTTTACAATAATCCAGAAAAATATTATGAAAATTATTATACTTTTGTAACAGGGGAGAACAATCCCAGTTTCTCCAGATGCTACTCCAGCGAATGTGCTTTTCCAGTGCTTCAAGAAAAGATAAGAAATAGGAGCAGGAGTAGACCATATAGCCTGTCGAGCCTGCTCCACCATTCAGTACGATCATGGCTGATCTTTGGCTTCAACTCCAATTTCCCACCCACTCCCCATACCCCTTAATTCCCCAAGAGTCTAAAAAACTGTCCATCCCAGACTTAAGTATATTCAATGATGAGGCCTCCACAAACCTCTGGGGTAGAGAATCATTCCCATTTGCCAAATTCACTGCTTTTTTTTAAACCAAGGACTACTGAAAGAAGTAAACCTAGCTAAGCCTATCTGCACAGGTTTAACAATCAAATGCTATCCATTCAGGCCCATTCCAGAGCCTTTCCTGAAAATAAGCTGCTGCCAAAATAACTGTTTAGGTGATTGAGAATGGCTGGAATAGTTAGGCTAATTTTATTTTATTGCCACTTTATATTATTTATTATTGGCATCCATCCATCTTGGGAGATGATGGGACTGCACTTCTGTATTGAAAATCTTCTGTTGTGGCTGTAGAGGCTGATTTGTGGGTGGCAGACCCTTCCACAGCTGACACAGAAAAATAGTGTTGAGGTCAACTGATGTTTTTTTTTCCTTCTAGTGATCTCTCTTTTCCACCATTTGGTCATTTCTTTTGCTCTCTGCTTTTTCCACATCCTTCCTGCTGCCCTCCGGTCAGCAGCAAAGGCTTCCCGTGCATCAACTCCAATCCTGGTCAACCTGGAATCTCGCTTGCAGACATCCTTGCATCGCAGGCGTGGGTGACCTGTTGGTCTTGTGTCAATAGCAGGCTCATCATAGAGCATGTCTTTGGGGATGTGGCCACCATCCATTCAGCTCACATGACCCAGCTGTCGGAGTCGCCGCTGACGCAAGAGGGCAAACATGCTGGGGATCCCTGCACGCTGGTGCCCTTCCACATTTGGCACTCTGTCTTGCCAGGAGATGCCCAACATTCATTTGAGGCAGGACAGACACCAGCATTCCATGCTCAAGTTATTGCCAATATAACGTTATATATGACACAAGAGCCGAGTATCATCTGTAGAGTACATTTTACAAAGGTTAAAATTCTGTCAAGATGTCTGGTACTTTTGGACTTAGCACCATCTGTCATAATCAGGACAAATTGAGTTGTATCATGGTGCTGCACTTCTCACTGGGTCTGGGAGCAGATTCTTTGTCTGTGGCCTGCATTAAAAGCCTCGGCAACAGTGAAACCGATGATTTCTGAGCGGATCTGAAGGAGAAACAATTTGCCCTAATACCAATCCTGATCACAATACCTCGGAGTGTCTAATTTCTCCCAACTATTTCTAAAGGGGATTTAGCTGAGTCGTGGCGGCGTGAGACTTGTCCCTTCGCTCAGCAGTCCCAATAATAACAAAATGCCATCGATAGCACATAGACAGGAGGAGTTAGAAAAGCCTTAGCTTTGGAGGTTGAGTATACCATGACGCTGCAGATGCGGATCACAACCCGATCAACCAACCGTCAGAGTTTAATTAATATTTCTCGTTTACATACATATCACACATCTTCAGCATTTCTTTCCTCGTATTTCTCAGCATTCCGATTTAAAAATACAAACACGCTTTCAATGTCAAGCATCATCTGTGCGTTTTAACTAAACCAACTGAACAAATGCATGTAGTCCCTGGAAATGTAAGATTTCTGGCAGAGTAACTGTGTGCACAACGCCAGTGCTGTATAAATGACACGGCTTTAACATTTTAAATGTGTTACTGACCTTATACCTTTCTCAGCTCCTCAACCTTACTGAAGCGGTTCTGAAGAGAATTATCCTTAAGCCACTCCCCCTCTGCTGCTTTGCCTCTCTCCCGTTCTCTCGGCAGCATTAAACAGCAATTAAACACCTCGGAGGGGACAAGGAGGGGCTGGCACTCTCACTTACCAACACCACCCCAGCGGGCAGTGTAACGCTGGCTAGTTATCGAGTCACTTGGGCAAAAAAGTTCCAGCCCCCCCACCCCCAAACAACCTCACCCAAGGTGGAGATCGATTCCCCCAGCTTGGACTGGACAAACACAGGCACTTTGGGCCCAATGTGATCCTTCTGTGCTGTATTATTCTATGATTAATGCGCAATGAAGATGCCTAACCCGTCTTTCAACAAGTCAGAATATCAGCTCCATGTAGTATTAGCCCTCTCCCTTGACAATTTGGGTCCTGCTCCAAAACTTGTGCACAAAAACCAAGGCTGACATTCCAGTGCAATACTGAGGGACTGCTGCAGTCAGAGGTGCTGCCTTTCAGATGAAGTATTAAACCAAAGCCCTATCTACACGTTCAGGTGGATGTAAAAAACCCCTTGGCAGTTTCCAAGGAAATCAGGGGAGCCTAGCGTCCTGGGCTATGTTTATCCCTCATACAACATCAAAAGAAAACAGATTATCTGACCACGTGGTGTAGGTACACCCACTGTGATGTTAGGAAGGGAGTTCCAGGGTTTTGACCCAGTGACAGTGAAGGAATGGTGATATATTTCCAAGTCAGGATGGTGAGTGGCTTGGAGGGGAATTTTCAAGTGGTGATGTTCCCATGCATCTGCTGTCCTTGTCCTTCTAGATGGTAGGGGTCACAGGTTTGGAAGGTGCTGTCGAGTTCCTGCAGTGCATCTTGTAGATGGTACACACTGCTGCCACTGTGCGTCAGTGGTGGAGGGATTAAATGTTTATTGTGGTGGATGGGGTGCCAATCAAGAGGGTTGCTTTGTCCTGGATGATGTCAAGCTTTTTGAGTGCTGCTGGAGCTGCATTCACCCAGGCAAGTGAAGAGTATTCCATCACAGTCCTGACTTGTGCCTTGTAGATTGTGGATAGGCTTTGGGGAGTGAAGATGTGAGTTACTCACTGCAGGAATTCTAGCCTTTGACCCGCTCTTGTAGCCACAGTGTTTATGTGGCTGGTCCAATTCAGTCTCTGGTCAATGGTAACCCATAGGATGTTGATAGTGGAGGATTGAGCAATGGTAATGCCATTGAATGTCTAGGGCAGATGCTATGATTCTCTCTTGTTGGAGATGGTCATTGCCTGGCATTTGTGTGACACGGATGTGGCTTGACACTCATCAGCTGAAGCCTGAATATTGTCTAGGTCTTGCTGCACATTGGCACGGACTGCTTCAGTATCTGAAGAGTCACGAATGGTGCTGAACATTGTGCAATCATCAGTGAAGGTCCCCACTTCTGACATTATGATGGAGGAAGGTTATTGATGAAACAACTGAAGATGGTTGGGCCTAGGACACAACTCTGCAGTGACGTTCTGGGACTGAGATGATTGATCTCCAACAAGCACAGCCATCTTCCTTTGTGCAAGGCATGGCCATTCAGTGGAGAGTTTTCCCCCTGATTCCCATTGACTCCAGTTTTCCTAGGGCTCCTTGATGCCACACTCGGTCACTCTCTCCTCACCTCTTGAAGATATGAAAGGAGCTGTATAAATGGAAGTTCTTTTCTTTCTAATAAGAGCAGTGATCCTTCAATTGTCCTCCACTTACTCACTCAAGTGGCTATTCTTCATAAATGAATCAAGACAGCAAGTATTCACTGACAATGAGTAGGATAGGATCATATAATCACAAAGCACAGGAGTCCATTCAGTCCATCTTGGCTGTGACAGCTTTCTGAAAGAACTATCCAATTAGCCTTATTCCCTTGCTCTTTCCCCTTGACCTTGCAAATGTTTTCTTTTCAAGTGTACTTCCAATTCCCTTTTGAAAATTACTATTGAATCTGCTTCCACCACCCTTTCAGGCAATGCATTCCCAATCATGATAACTCGCTGGCTAGGATTTTCCAGCCCCATCATGGGGGGTTCAGCAGTCCAGCCAAAAGTCCATTGACTTTCAGCGGGACCCAATGATCCCAGTGGTGGGTGGGGAACAGATACTGCATAAAAAGATGTTTCCATCTCCCTGAGATACATACAGACAAGATGCGGTGTTCAACCCATTCCCACCAAGAATATACCAAAGCAAAATACTGCGGAGATAAAAACAAAAAACTGCAGATGCTGGAAATCCAAAACAAAAACAGAAATACCTGGAAAAATTCAGCAGGTCTGGCAGCATCAGCAGAGAAGAACAAAGTTGACGTTTCGAGTCCTCATGACCCTTCAATAGAACTAAGTAAAAATAGGAGAGGGGTAAAATATAAGCTGATTATATTTCACCCCTCTCCTATTTTTACTTAGTTCTGTTGAAGGGTCATGAGGACTCGAAGCGTCAACTTTGTTCTTCTCCGCTGATGCTGCCAGGCCTGCTGAGTTTTTCCAAAATACTGCAGACACTGGGAATCTGAAATAAAAGCAGAAAACACTGTGATTACTCTGGAGGTCATTGATTTGATACATTAATTGTGTTTCTCTCCCTACAGAAATTGCCTGGATTGCCAGGTACTTTCAGCATATGCCTCCAATAATGTTGTTACACAATTGGCAATGGAGATAAAAAAAACATAGCTACTGCTTTATCGCCAATGCAGTTTCTTCCATTGATTTCCTAGATGACCTCATGGTATGCAAAAAAAAAAAAATCCTCCTTCTGTTAAAGACTTCAAAAAGCTTGAATGATGCTTTATGTATTTTTTGATAAAGATACTAATTTCTGTCATCTGAGCAGCAGCCTAGCCTTTGATTGGTAGTTAGCACCCTCCAGAACTAGGACCATTTGTTGGCTTACCTCTGAGAAACATGATTTATAGGATAACTAAAAATGGAGTCATCCATACCACTTTGCTACACTGCTCAAATTTTCTTTCGTGAGATAGTTTTCACAGCTGGCATTATTTTGTAGAGGCTGCAAGCAACTGAGGCATAAAGATCAAAAGATCTCTGATTTGATTTCTGATCCATGTTGAAATGTCATATCTCATGCATAAGGGCAGGAGTGATCCTAAAATTGGCCTCAGCACTTTGGACATACAGTCAGTCCAGATTACCACTCCTAGTTACAATTTGCATGTTGGTTTCCTCTCCAAATTACTATCTGTACACTGGTTAGTATGCACGAGCAGATGTTGGCTAAGTTCAGCTGTGATGATGCCCACAGTGGAACAGCCTGCTAACAATCACTATTGAAGCTTACATAAAAATGGCCAGTTGGATATGACACCAAAAAAATTGGGTGTGAGTGGTGGGTGGCCAGAAAGGTTTCCAAATGAGCAGTCTTGTCTTCACTTTACACAGGAACATAGAAGATTTATGGCACAGAAAGAGGCCATTCGGCTCATTGTGTTTATGCTGGCTGGAAAATAGATATCCAACCTAATCCCACTTTCCAGTTCTTGGACTGTAGCCCTGTAGTTTACAGCACGTCAAATGCATATCCAAGTGTTTTTGAAAGGTGATGAGACTTTCTGCCTCTACCACACTTTCGTAAAATGAGTTCCAAAGCCCTAACACCTTACAGATGAAAAAATTACTCCTCAACTCCCCTCTAATCCTCTACCAATTACTTTGAATCTATGCCTCCTGGTTATTGATCTTTCTGCTAAGAAAATTATTCTTCCTATCCACTCCATCTAGGCCCTTCATAATTTTATACACCACAATTAAATCTCCCCTCAGCCTCCTCTTTGGTTGTTCCAAAGAAAACAACCCCAGCCCATTCAATCCATTCCTGGCAATATCCTCATAAACCTTCTCTGTACCTTCTCTAGTGAAATTACTTAAATCTTTAGTATTTCTCAAATGGGTCAACCTGCCTATTACAAAATCCTGTTGGCAAACAGGACCACCCAACCCTTCTGGAATGTTATGGGAGGGGAGAGTGTGGGATGATTTCCCCTTTTGTTCCCATCTCTCGACTGACCACAACAAGATATATTTTAGAGAAGTGTTTTAACCCTTTGAGTGCTGTGACATTTAAGAGCGGACACAAAACAGGCTTCCTGGTAAGTTTAAATCAAAAGAGAGGATAAACATTTATTTCTCACAATATCCAAAAATGTACGCAACAAACACATCATTTACACACACACACACACACACACACACACACACATGCACAAAAGGAAAGGTGATTTCCAAAGATGTAACATGCACTCAGATTACTTAAAGTTTTGAAAGTCAACATTACTCTGTTTCTCCAATAAGGTGTTGCAGGACTGGAAATTCTCTTTCAGTTAAATGAAGAAAAAAAACGGGAAGTCTGAGATTTCTGGTGATGAATTCACAAAGATACACAAGGCAATAGTAGGTTTCTGGCTTTTCCAGTTCAAAGCTGTGGTCAAGCCCCTGTAGTCAAAATTACAATCTGCAAATACAAGAAAAGCTCAGCTTCTTTGCCTGAGATAAGTTTTTCGAAGCAGGGTTCTTTTCTTCTTGGGGCAAGATGTATTCCCACTGAGGTTCTTGTCCAAGACTAGCCTTCTCTGAGGCTGTTCTTAGAATAAATAAAGTGGTACCGTCACACTGCTCTTTGTTAGATTTCAAGTTTGTAGACACCAAGGCCCAGATTTTCACTCCTGGGTTGGGTGCGCAGAGGCAGGAAAACTCCTGAGCTCCACGTACCTGACCTCTAAACATGTCTGCCTGAACTTCTGGTTTTCTGTCCAGGGAGGCAGGCTAGGATAGGAGTTGGGGCAGGCAACCCTGGAGTAGTGAGTAATTGAAGGCAGGCCTGGCATGGGTCAGGTGACTCGGGCAGATAAAAAGTAGAGCTCCAGAAAGGCCCATTTGAGAGGTGGGTCATCAAGGGCGAAGTCCCTGTGCCTCAGAGGAAACATCATTGCCTTGTCAGCTGAATATCCAACTGCTGGCTGGCCCTGGAATGGATGTCCCATCATGGCCTTTTCCCTATAGAAGAACTGTCATTGTTGCTGCCTAATTAAAGTGTACTCAGCTGAACCACTGAAAATATGGAGTGAATTCTCAAAACACAGCCATAGAGATGGCCTTGTCTTGCCACAACTGCCTGGTAAAGATATTATGCAGTCATGCAGATAGCTGCCAAGAGTCAGTGGGTGGATGACTGATGAACAGTGCCATGCTCATTATCCCATCCACTTGCTGGCTTACCACCCATCAGGATGCACCCACACTGTTAACCCTTGACCAGGTCCTTCACAGCTGAACTCACATCATGACCTCCATCACCATGTGCCAAGATGATTTCAACACTGCCTTTATCACCTGCTAATGGCAATTCACCATCACTGACAGACAGCTGCTCAGGCACCCTGGCAGTCTCCATGGCCATCTGTTCCCAGGAACAGATGCATCTCACCAGACTGACCCACCCCCAGTCTGGGCCATCTCCAAGGCATTCTTCATCCTTTTTGATGACAACAACATTATGAATTTATGTCAGCCAGGTATATAATTCATGAAGGGATATTGCTCTTCACTGCATCTGTGCTTCACAGTGCTCATTCACCTGTGTTCAGTGCACACTTACATGAGCTGTTTACACATAACAAGCCTCAATGCTGAAGCAGGGGTATGTATCATGTCTTGCACCTTAGCTGCAGCATGCAGATATAATCCTTCCCTTGGAGCTCTGTGTGGATGAGCCAAGCTACTCACCTTGCCAGAATGCAACAGGTCATTGAACCTTTACCTGCACTGAATCTATGAGCTCTTTTGGTCTCCTGCTGTGCTTACTGCTGCTGCTATTTGAATCTGGGTCTTCTTGGTTGCTGCAGGGGCATTATGGCAGCTGGTAGGGTAGAGGACTGCTTTCCTCTTCTGAACCTCTTCCTGAAGGCTTTGGTCAGAAAAGCATGGGGCAGCTGGATGTTAACATGAGAAGGAGTGAAAGGATGGGGTTACGTCATAAGGGCAGCATGAGCATGTTTAAGGCAATGGTGTGAATCAGAGCATGCTTTCATAATGAGGAGGGCTGTACCTGAATAACTCCTTTTGTGTCTCACACAAGTCCTAGCTCTGCTCCCTCTGCTCCCTCACCTCCCCCACCCCACTCTGGGACAGTCATCCCTGGGGCATCAAGAGGAGGAAGAAATGTCTGACAAGACAGCATCACATCATACGAGCCACACCCCATCAATACAGATACAAACACTTCGGAAGGGTGTAGCACGTGTAGAGTTCATGGCACAGGGTGAAAGTCATCGCACCAGAGTGCAGGAGGAGGTGTCAGAGCCAGAGACATCTGTGCACAGTCCTCCTCAGAGAAGGGAAGTCACAATGATGCCCCAGTGGGCAGGAACATGGGTCCTCAGGCGTCACCTTTTGGGGCACAGTATTTGACCAATCAGGAGCAGATGTCTGGAGATTTGGCAGAGTTCCCGGAGGCAGTGGGAGCTGTTGGACTGCAAATGGAGCAGTCCATCGCTGTCATGAGCTCCACGTTGTCCCAGGGGCAGAACCGCATGAGCTCTGACCATGAGATATTAGTCAATCTCACAGAGAGACACATGCAACAGCATTTGGAATGGGTGAAAGCACTGCATCTTGGCCAGGAAAGGGTGCAAACCTCCCTCAGTAGCCTGGATTAGTCTGCTCAGTGTATGAGTGTTGACCTCCATGAGGAGCTGTGTACCCTGAAGAGAATGGTCACACTGTTGGCACAGCAGTTGCTGGAATGGATGACTGCTGTATACCAGCAGCCAGCCTCATCAATCCCACCTGAAGGCCAACCCAGGGCTGTGCAGGTCAGGGGAGGGTAAAGGTACTGAGAGCTCCTCAGCACCTTCATCTTCCTGCACTTCACCAGCCCCTCCGCCACAGCATCATCTGCTGTACATGTACCAGTGACCATGGCTGCCCATACAGAGATGCAAAGGTCATAGTCTGGAGGTCCCCAACAGGTGCCTGCATGATAAGGCAGGCTATCATGCTCCTTATTGCAATTTAGACAGAGAAGTGAGCAGCCTGCCTCCACCTCCTCTGAGACAATACAGGGGGAAAGTTATTGTAGTGTGAGAGTGAAGGGTGCCTTCTTGCCTACAGCACTAATGGGTTCACCATGGTTACACTTTTCACATCATATATAGCATTTTTGAGCGCTTCTTTAAAATATTTACTTACATTTGTACATGACTCAGTGTGTGTTTGTACACCAGAGAGCTCAAAAAGAATGGTAACAATATGAAGGTGGTTCTTATCAGTAATAATGAGGGTGGCATGCTGAGGTCCATCTTGACATGATGTAAACAGGAGCAAGGTTGTCAGCTGATGTGTGATTCTTTGGAGGGCTTCTTCCTTCTCTGCTGTATCACTTAAGATTCTAGAGGTCGAAGACTGAAGCACTGAGATGCTCCTTATGTCTTTTATTGTTCATCCAATCTTGACTTTAAGGGAGGGTCAATGATCAGACTCCGTGAGGGGATGCTGGGCAGCTGGTGCATCTCAAGCATGGGTGCTGGTTGCAAGGCATTCATCTGCACTCAGTGTATTGGCCTGGTGTAAGCATCGCAGCTGGAGAGGCCATGTATTGTGCAAGTAATATTGGTCGTCTGCTGTGCCACTACTTTGGCTTTGTTTGCATGCATTCCGGGTGTCACAGGATGTGGTTTGTGCGATAAACAGAGGTATATGGAAGCCAGATATGTTGCACATGGCACCCATGCCAGAAAATGGACCATTGGCTGAAATGGATGGTATACAAGCTCTTTCAAAGGGCTGTTGTTGGACAGTTATGGGCTCATCATGTGTGAGATGCCTTTTCTGCATGTTTGCTACAACATACACTCCTATCAGCATGTATAGGGTTTCAATTCTGATGTTGTGTCACTCACATTTGTGAGCATAGTTTGATTATGGGCAATTTGGTGGCATAGGCCTCTCCTTTATTGTAATTGGCAATCATGTGATGGGGTCAGGTTGTGAATGACTTATTATCATGTGTGTTTGCAATATGATGAGGCCCATGGTTGTGACAGTGAGGGTTTCAGCCATATGAATGTGACTGAATCCAACTCACTGATGTTTCTTATCTGTCTTGTGGGGGGCGGGCAGTCCATTGGTGGCCCCCTGTTGGGGACTTCCTCCAGACTGTGGCCTTTGCATCTCTGCATGGGCAGCCATGGTCACTGTAACATTGTGGAGTCAAGGTACAAGGTTCTTTGGGTGGAAGTATGTCACCAGGGTCTGGCTCATGGAAACTGTGATGTCGAGAATCTATTTCGCACAAGGACCTGTCATGAAGCTATTAATGTATATAATGTTGGAAATTATTTTTTTAAAATAGAGGGTTAGTCTGTGGGTGTGTCTGTGTACGTCTCAATTTGATTAAAGACAGCTAGTCAGGGTGCTTTGATGTATAGCAGTTTTGAGATATAAGAGAGGTAGAGTGCGTTTGCATTTTGTTGAATACAGCATTCAAGAAGGGGAGTGAAATCTGGCACCTAGCTAACAGAGCCCAAGCAATATTTATATTACCAATAAAGTTGGTACTATGCAAGGGTTTTATAGTTAGAAGAGGTGGAGTTCAAAGGGGCTGGTGATACAATGAGAATTTACATTCAAAGAGAAATGCTGGGTATAACAGACAGCAGTTTTGTGTGTGCAGAGGAAAGGCATGTCAGATCAAAGCCTGTAAGCCTATCACTATGTCTACAAAGGAAGCAAAGTGAGGTTTTGAATTTGTGAGGTGAAAATGTTTTGCCTGGTGTCTGCTTAAAGTCTATGGGTTGCTGTTGTCTTGGCGGAGATCAGTTTGGAAGTTTGTAAAAAGTTATGATAGTAGTAATTTGTAGCCATGTGTATATGTTTAACTTGTGTAAATTAATAAATGTCTCATGCAGTTTGAAATAAAAACCTTTTGAGAACTGGTGGGCTGATCCCTGAATTTAGAGCTGCATCTCAAACATACCACTTAAAAATATAGGTTATGACAGTTGTTTAAAGTTTCCCTCTGGGATTTTTAAATAACTCAGCTTTACCAACTTCTGTGTAATAACAGACCCATCTGGCGATGATCCCCTCCTGCAGAGAGTCAGCCCTGGCTACATGGCCATGCCTCCCAGCTGCTCTGCCATTGGTAGCCTCCTCATCCTCATCCATTTCGGAATCTTCTGAATGGACTGGGGCTTCCTCCTCCTTCTCATCTTCCACCTCCTCAGAAGTTGGAATTCTGCCCATGGCATTATCATCATTGATTTGTATGCCCCTCCACTCCACAATGTTGTGCAGAATGCAGCACACCACCACTATTCTTGATACCCTTGTTGGGGCATATTGCAGAGCTCCACCTAAGCGATCGAACACCTAAAGGTCATCTTTAAAGTGCCAATTGCCTGCTTGATGGTGCTCCTGGTGACGACATGGCTGCTATTGTAGTTGTACTCTGCCTCTGTTTGTGGGCTCCTAAAGGGGCAATCATCCAAACTCTTAAGGGGCAGTCCTTGTCCCCTAGAAGCTAACCACAGATCAGCGCTGGCGGCTGAAATAGCTGAGGGAGTTGGGAACTCCTTATAATGAAGGAGTCATGGCAGCAGCCAGAGAACATTGTGCACTCCTGACGGAAGATCTTGTGGTGGTCACAAACCACCTATATATTGATTGAGTGGAAGGACTTCCAGTTGACAAAGGTGTCCATATGTTGATTTGGGCCTTTATAGCAATATGGGTGCAATCAATAACATCCCACTGAGGCAAGCCTGCTAACTGGGCAAAAGCTGTGCCTCCCTGCATCTGAGACACTTAATCTATAGGGAAATTAATGTGATTGCCCACACGAGCAAACAGGGCTTTAGTTACAGCCTTAATACAGCTGTGTGCTGCTGACTGGGATTACCAGAGATGACTCCTGATCATCCCATTAAAGACCTGTGGCATGGAAATTGAGAGCAATGGTTACCTTCACAGCCACTCAGAGGGCATTGGAATCGATGGATTGTGGCTTGAGTTGCTGCTGGACCACGTGACATATATCTGTAACCGCCTCACGGCTTAGCCTCAGTCACCTTCAGCACTGGTTCTCTGTCATATTAAGGTAAGGTGTCCTAGGTCTGTACACCCTTCCCACGGGGCAGTATCTGATTGTCCTGCCTCTCTTTCTGCTCCTCCCTGGTGCACGGGAGCAGCCTCTTCCTCTAGCCTTTCTGCCCTGATCTAGCTGCTCACTGGCTTCCACAGCCTCCATGTGCAAGGTGCCATGCTCATCTTCTATGTTCCATTGCATGAAGCACTATACACCCTTCTCCAGAACACAGTTCTTCCTGGCACCTGGGTGCACAGTCAGTAGGAGCAGCAATAGTTGTTCTGCAAGACCAGGAGCACCACCCTTCTACTCCCTTGGGTTAAGTGAAGGAGTTTTGTGCCATTTCTGCGGTTGCAAATAAAAATTTAAAGCAAATTCCACAGGCATACTCGACCTCTTCAAGGGGTCCCCCTGGCTATCCTAAGAAATACATCAACTTCAGACCTGCTTTTACAAGGTCTACTTTGCACACTTCAGGATCCACACTCGTAGGCGACCAAAATCAGACTAGAGTGCCTGATTTAAATGGCCAGCTGCCTCCATAAAACATGCACGTGTGATATGTGCCCTGCCCCCACTTCCTGCCCCTGCGAAAATGGGAAAGGCTGTGTTCGGGGGACAGGACTTACAATTTTTGGGCACTTTGGTGAAAATCCGGGTCCATGTCTGGGGAAACCATTGCTTTGGATGGTGGGAACGGGTTCAGAGAGGCTTCCTATCATAAGGAGGCGGGAAGCTAATTTAAATATGCAAACAACTTATTAAGAGCCATTCTATCATGCTGTCAGTATTTTGCCAATACAGATCAACACATCCTCACCACCTGTCGGGTTGGGAGACTGCCAGCTGAATGAAGGTAGGCTCCCAGCAGCCCAGTGAGGATTGTTACCTTAATCAAAGAGAGGGCTACAGGCAGAGAAGGCAGACCCCGTGGTGCCAGCAATTTTCTTGGAAGTGTTTCCTCTCCATCAATGGTATTTTTATGTATTTCAAATTTTCTTCAGCCTACCTGACCCCTGCCTCCTCAGCAGTGCCCATCATTTTTGGTGGTGTTACTGAGGTGCCAGAGCTGCCCGCCCTCTGATCAAGCCAGTAGTTCTAGTGAGCAGGCGATCATCCTCAAGTGGATGGCAACCTCAGCAGCAGCTATTCAATTAGCTGTTGCCTGTGAAATTGAGGGGGAAGTCCCACAGCCTGCCTCTTCATGTTGCATTTCCTCATATGGAGACCTTGACGGATTTGGCAAAATTTGCCCAGTTTCTTCTTAACCTTTCATGGAATGTGGGCGTCGTTGACCAGGTCAGCATTTATTGCCCATCCCTTATTGCCCTTGAACTGAGTGGCCATCACAGAGGGGAGTTAAGAGTCAACCATGTTGATGTGGGTCTGCAGTCACATGTAGGCCTGACCGGCTAAAGATGGCAGATTTCCTTCCCTAAAGAAAATTAGTGAACCAGATGGGTTTTTACGACAATCGATGGTAGTTTCATGGTCACTGTTACTGTGACCAGCTTTTATATTCCAGATTTATTAACTGCACGTTTTAAATTCCACCAGTTGCTATGGTGGAATTTTCACCCATTTTCCTAGAGCATTAGCCCAGGCCTCTGGATTATTACTTCAGTGTCATTACCAATATGCCAGTGAGGGAAAAGGCGCCTTAAAAACTGACTAAAGTCATCAGACTGGAGTAAGATGATTTCAGTTATAGTGCTCATGAATGGCTGTGAGGCCAGCCCTCAACCACTTGCACTACTGTACCACATTAAGAGGAAATAGGAACGTGAAATCTCAGCGAAAGGACAGTTATTCAAAGATGACTAAACCCTAATATGATCTTGGCGCCAACCTGAGACATTCAACATAGTAAGCTATGTGGTGAAGGAGTTAACTGTCAGGCTGCAGGAGATTTATACCACAGGGTTAGATGGAAATACATACAATATTTTACAAGCTCAGTGACCTGGGAGCAGGTTAACCCAACAACTTTTTAGTCATGTGAATGATAGGAATAATACTCCACACATCACTGCTGGAGTAGGCTCCACTATTTTAATTGATATATAGACTGCTGAACTTAATGGTTCTATTGTGATGTCCTCTTGCTATGAGACTTAAGCAACCTCATTTTCCATCGCATTAACTTCCTCTGCATTGAGTATTAAATAACAATCTGCCTTCTATAGGAATGGCTGAGCCAGGACAAGGTCACATTTTAAAAATGGAATCATAGAATGGTTACAGCACAGGCAGCCATTCAGCCCGTGGTGTATGTGCCGGCTCTCTGGAAGTGCAACTCGCCTGGTGCCACTGCCCTCCCATTTCCCTGTAGCCCTTCAAATATTTTGCTTCAGATAATTATCCAACTCTCTTTTGAAGGCCTCAATTGAATCTGCTTCCACCACACACTCAGGCAGTGCATTCCAGATCCTAACCGCACGCTAAGTAACAAGTTTTTCCTCATGTCACCGTTGCTTCTTTTGCCAATCATCTTAAATCAGTGTCCTCTAGTCCTTCCACCAATGGGAAGCAGTTTCTCCCTATCTACTCTGTCCAGACCCCTCATGATATCAAAAACCTCTATCCTCTTAATCTTCTCTTCTTCAAGGAGAACAGCCTCCAATCTATCCATGTAGAATATCGGGAGAATAGAGTTTCTATTATTATTGTTGAACTGCTGAACTCTTAGAACAGCTTGGCCTGAAACGCTAACCCTAAATCTCTTTCTAGAGATGCTGCCAGACCTGCTGAGTATTTCCAGCATTTTCTGTTTTTATTTCAGGTTTTTAGCATCTGCAGTATTTAGCGTATGTATTTATGAGCAAATGCATTGCATTCCGTGGTATTAAGTCATATTGACCAGAAGGTTCTTGGCACGGCTGCCAGGTCGTGCTGAGTTAGCTGATTTAAGACAAGTCAGTGTGACAAACAGGAACAAAAAATACTGTAGATGCTGGAAATCTGAAATAAAAACTGAAAATGCTGGAAATACCCTGCAATTCTGGTGACGTCTGCAGAGAGAGAAACAGCCTCAACGTTTCAGGTTGGCGACTTTTCATCAGAACTGTAATGGGCAAGCTATAATTATCCTTTGTGCTGTTTGAACAAGACTAGCAAGAGAAAAAATTGCCTAAAGAGCAGCCTAAATTTACATGGCTTATTTCAGTCAGTGAAATACTTTGAACTGTAGGCATGCAGACAAATAAGGCATTAAATTTGCATTCAACAGGATCCTATCAAAAGCATATGAGATAGACAATTTGGTCGTCTATTTTGATGGTGTTGGTTAAAGGAGGAATGTTGATCAGGATGTCGGGAGAATTCCCTCCTCTTTGGATAATGCTACGTGATTTTTTATATGACTATCTGTGCAGGCATACAGGGCCCCCATGTAATGTCTCATGTGACATACGGCATCTCTGACAATGTTGCACCCCCTTAGTACCGCACTCACATGAGAGCCAGGATTATGTGATTAAAAGTCTGCTGTCAGTTTTTATAAATGATGGGAGCCCATTCACAAGTCACTAGGTTCTAAGAATCTGATTTAAAAGAAGTTCAGTGCAAAAGGCAGTCCAGTTTCAATGTCAATCTGTCTTCCCGATAACCATTGTCATTAGGTCCACAGGGTTCCTTTGACTGTAATATTACATCATTTGCAAATGAGTCCTACTTGTGAATATTAAGCTCTATGGTTTCGCAGACTCATCACAAAGGATCTGAATGTGTTGCTAAATTTGCTGTTGACGCAACAGAAAATTAATATTGCTTCTGTTGCTTCAATATCGTAATGAGGCTATAACCGTTCTCAGGAGTTGGACGTTACTGGCAAGGCCGACATTTATTGCCAAAAAATTTTCAGGTCTGACAGCATCTGTGGAGAGAGAAACAGAGTTAACCTTTTGAATCCAATATGACTTCTTCTGAACTTCTCCGAAGAAGAGCCATATTGGACACAAAATATTTACTATTTCGCTCTCCACAGATGCTGCCAGGCCTGCTGTGTTTTTCCAGCACTTTCTGTTTTTATTTCAGATTTCCAGCATCCACAGCATTTTGCTTTTATTTCTTGCTGAATTCTAGTTGCCATTGAAAAGATGGTGGTGAGCCTTCTTCCTGAACTACTGCAGTAGATGTGGTGAAGTTTAAGGGAGTTCCATGATTTTGATTAAATGACAATGTGGAACGGTGATATATGTTCAAATTAGGATGGTGTGTGGCACTTGAGATGACGTGGTTCCCATTAACCTGCTGCCCTTGTTCTTCTAGTTGGTGGAGATTACGAGTTTGGGAGTTGCTATCCTCGTTCAATCTCCACATATCCATTTCCAACCAGGGTTATTGTGCAATGACCATTCATGAGAATCCTGGATGATTTTTCTCTCCGTAAGCCAGAGGCAGTGAAAGCAATTTTGCCCTTCATATTCAGTTCATTTAGGCTCTGTCTGTCTCCCTTTCCCCTTCCCTGGGTTAATACAGACTTTCCTTTTTATCCACTCAATTCATGAGGTGCTTTTCTTTCACTCTTTCCTCTAAGTTCACCCCTCTGACTTGCTTAACAAAAGGACCCTTCTTCCCCCACCCCAACCCTCTGCAATGTCTCATGTGACTCCCACCTGCTGCTGTGCTACTCAAACTCTACTCTATGCTGTGGCTACGATTACCGCCCTCTGATTTAATGTGGCAATAAAGTTAATGGGTCACTTTTGTCTGATATCACTTCAGAATTCCATTTTCAGTGTGTAGCAGCCAAGAGCAAAACATGACATTTGGAGCTGAGATGTAATGTCTCATGGCTCTTCATAGACCCTGGGGCCCCTGATGCAAATCACTGCTCAAGTCCACGTTTTTTGCTTCACCCAAAAGAAAGAAATTAGTTGCATTTACATAGTCTTTTACTAGAAGCCCACTAGAAGCCAGTGATGAAGACATGGACTGGGGTTTGAGCGAAGGAAGGAGAGTGGTAAGGGCAGCAGTGGGCAATACTGCAGGCAGAAGTAAGTGGTCTTAGTAATGAAGCAGAAATAGAATGTGTAGCTAAAGTCTTAGAATCAATAGGGCAGGCAGTCAGGTTAGGTTTCATCAGGATGCATATGAAAACTGGCTCTGTGCATCCTGATCATTTGCCTTGGATAACAACAACAATTTACATTTATACAGCACCTTTAAAGTAATAAAACCCTCCAAGGCACTTCGCAGCAACATTATCATACAAAATTTGACACCAAGCCACAATAAGTTACATTAGGTTAGATGACCAAAAGCTTGGTCAAAGAGGTAAGGTTTTAAGCAGCATCTATGTTGGCTGCCAGTCTTTTTTCGTACTCCCTCTTTGCTTCTCTTATTTGCTATTTTACCTCCCCATTGAACCCTTTACATTCAGCCTGGTTCTCAGCTGTATTTTTTACCTGACATCTGTCATAAGCACACGTTTTTGTCTTTGTCTTAACTTCAGACTCTTTTGTCATCCAGGGAGCTCTGGCTTCATTTGCTCTACGTTTCTCTTTTGAGGGAATATACCTTGACTGTGCCCAAAATAACTCTTCTTTGAAGGTAGTCCATTGTTCAGCTACCATTTTTCCTGCCCGGATCCATTCTTACCCCATTGAAGTTGGCTTTCCCCAAGTTAGTTATTATTATCTGGATTGTTCTTTGTCCTTTTACATAATCAGTCTAAACCTTATGGCGCAATGATCACTGTTCCCTAAATGTTCTCAGACTGACACTTGATCCACTTGACCCATCTCATTCCCAAAAACCAGGTCTAGCACTGAAAAACACTGCTGTAGAAAATTCTCCTGAACATACTCTAGGAATCCTTGCCCCTCTCTACCCTTCACACTACATTATTGCAGTCTATAGTCAGATAATTAAATTCCCCATTATATCTGCTCTATAATTTTTGTACCACTCTATAATTTCCTTGTAAATTTGTTCCTCTACATCCATCCCACTAGATGCTAGCCTATAGACAACAAATCAATGTAATTGCACCTTTTCTGTTCCTTAGCTCTAGCCAAATAGACTCCGTCCTTGACATCTCTGGGACATCCTCTTTTTCCAGCACTGCAATATTCTTAATCAATGCCGCCACCCCTCCCCCTTTTCTTCCTTTCCTATATTTCCTGAAGACCTTGTATCCAGGAATATTTAATACCCAATCCTGCCCTTCTTTGAGCCAGGTCTTTGTTATAGCTACAGCATCATATATCCACATTGCAATCTGCGCCTATAACTCACCAATTTTATTTACCACACTCTGTGCATTCACATGTATGCAGAATAACTTGTTTTAGACTAGGCGCTGGGAAAATTTAAAAAAATTTATTCATGGGATGTGGGCATTGCTGGTTAGGCCAGCATTTATTGACTATCCCTAATTGCCATTGAGAAGGTGGTGTTGAGCTGCCTTCTTGAACTGTTGCAGTCCATGTGGTGTAGATACACCCACAGTGCTGTTAGGGAGAGAGTTCCAGGGTTTTGACTCAGCAACAGTGAAGGAACAGCGATATATTTCCAAATCACCAAGTGGTAAGTGGCTTGGAGGGGAACTTCCAGGTGGTGGTGTTCCCATTTGTCTGCTGCCCTTGTCCTTCTAGATGGTCATGGATTTGGAAGGTGCTGCTGAAGGAGCTTCAATGAGTTGCTGCAGTGCATCTTGTAGATGGTACACACTGTTGTCGATGTGCGTTGGTGATGAGAGTGAATGTTTGTGGATGGGGTACCAATCAAGCAGGCTATTCACTAGTGCTTGTGGATGGTCCCCCAAGGGGCTAAATGGCCTTCTCTTGTTCCTGTGTTCCTAATTGTCAAATGCTGATAGACCAAAGCAGCAGTGGGAAGTCACCATTGGAAACACTGTTGTTTCAGCTACCGATAAAAAAGGCTTTTGAGGTGAAATGACAGAAGAAACCGAGCCTAGGCCCCAGCCTGATCAGATCCCCACTGATTTGGGATGCTGATAGCTACCTCCACTACACACGAATCATATCATTCTGCCTCTGAAATACAAAAATACAGTTGAGTCTTCCCCAATAACAAGTCAAGTTCTGCAGCTGATAATTTTATAATATCCTACAAATGACTTTAAATCAGATACTTTGACAGATTTTTAATTCCATTATTTGATATTCTTCCCTTTAGCAGCTGAGATTAGTAATTAATTCACAATTTCCTTGGACCAGTGCCACAGTTAAATCAGAAGTTATGGCAGCTGTTTTGGGATGAGGGTGAGAAGGAGAGAAGGATGAACCTGCAGAATACACCAGAAGCTCCACATGGCTCCATAAATACTGACACGAGTTTAGCATTTGGTTATTTAACATCAGATATGAGGTTGGCACTCAAGAAAGAAGGAGATGACCTAATGAATTAATGGATTGCCAGTTGTAGTATTATGCCATACAGGTATCAGGTTTTTACTTCAATTTCTGCTTAGGCTAGTTTCCTCAGATGAGAAGTTAGGGCCTCAACAACCTGAAGACTATGAAGGTTCTTGCTCTTGACGACCATTGAGTGAATGCTTCTGGAAAGAGCTGCAAATGAAAACAGAATCAGGCGTAACTACAATGGCATCTGTGTGTGAATAACTCACGCAATCCTCACTGCCAAGGCTTACACATAATGAATGGCCACTTTGGCAAAGTACTGGAGTGTTACTGACAAGCGGTGTGCTCTTCAGCAGAAGAGAACATTATTGGGGAAAAGCTGAATGAAAGATACAATTGAAGATCAATTGCACATACGATGGAAAATCATGAGAACCAGTTGTCAGGCCCAGCATTAAACAAACAATGAGAGCTGATCCTTCTTTTAATGGGCCTTCACTGAACCTTAATTCAGAAAAAGATCTTTATTATTTATGAGCTTTTTGTGCACATTTTACAGTGTTGGAAAATAACATTCCTCTGATGAATAAAATACAAACCAAAACAATGTAAACATATAAAGCACTCCTACAGCTGCTTATGTTACAGCCTATTAATAGTGCAGCCACTATTATACACAATAGTTATGTTACTGTATCAGCAATTAAATATGTTTATATGGCTCTATGAAAGCTTTATAGCTCAAATAGAAAATAACACCATATTTCATGTTTCACATGGTTCGGCTACCGGAACCATAAGGCTGATTATCACAAAAGCAAGAGATGGAGGCCTGATTAATGTTGTATCTGGTGCATCTGTATGTGGTCAGGCAAGGATCTGTTCCCACAATAAGCACATGCCCAGCATGAGGAAACAAAGGTCTGAATTTTCCTGCCCATTTGAGGCAGGCCCAGAAGGAGAAGAGGTTGGAATATTGGGTGGGAAGACATCAGGATAGAAGCCTGACATCTTCAAGCCGGATCTGGATATTGTGAATGGTGGGAGGACATTGTGCTTCCACGAGTCAGGCAGCTAATTAGTGCAAAAGCAAAACATTGCAGATACTGGAAATATGAAATAAAAACAGAAAATGCAGGAAATATTCAGCAGGTCTGGCAGCTTCTATGAAGAGAGACAGAGTTAATATTTCAGCTTGATGATCAGAACATGGCAGAATGGGAAGACATAAGTGTAGTGTACTGGGTTAATTCTGTTTTATATTTCTAATCAGATACCGCATACATCATCACAGAAAGTGATATAACATCACATGCTTTGCTCTCATGCAGCCTTGTGAAAGATGTGGTCAGAGCAGTAAGATGTGTTCCAATAAAGCTTATGTTTCATATACCTTTGCAAGCTCAGTAAACATTTTGTATTCGTCGAAAAATACCAAGAATATTATATGGTGGCAGCAAGTGAAAGAATAGTTATGGAGAAGTCTCTACCATTGCTGCAAGCTTCAAGAAGGTTGCAGGCCTCAATAAGCAGAATCATGGCTGAATTAATATCAGGGATTTGCCAGATATCAAACCGCTTCGGGCCTTGCTACTAAGGCGAGCAGTGAGCAGGTCATACTGACCTGTATGCTGTCATATGTGATGGGTGACAGCGGATGATATCTTCATCAGGCAGGGAATCAATGAGGAAAAAGCCACGTACGATAAGGTAAACAAGGCATTTCAATCTGAGAAAGAATGCTATGTTGAATGGGCTAAATTTAGCAAACATCCAATGCCAAAGGGAAACTGTTGATGCATTCATAAATGATCTGCAGAGGACCATGAGTGTGGCAATTTGAAAGATGAACTAACCAGAGATTGAATCATCATGGGAGTGTTGGATGATGTCTTGCTTGACCACTTGCAGTCAAGAGATGATGTAACCTTAGCAAAGGCAATCCATACAGTAAAATGAATACAGTAGAGTATGGCCAATATGAAAAAGAAAAAAACTGTCATAAAAAACCAGGAGAGACAGAAAGACTGTCCATCCACAGCTGCGGTTAACTGTAGCTCATCCCATCTCATTTTTAGATATTTGTGGCAGGAAAAACACAGGCATGAAAACTGCACTGTCAAAGAGGCCTAATGCCATTTGTGCAGAAAGATGGCCACTTCCAGGCTGTGTGCTATTGCAAGAAGCCTGCATTGAATACATACAAAAGGAACCCTACAAAAGGTGGCAAGAACCATGAAGTAGATGAAATTCACGATTTTCTTTCATTCCTTTACGGGATGTGAATATCGCGGGCTAGGCCAGTATTTATTGCACATCCCTAATTGCGCTTGAGAAGGTGCTGGTGAGCTGCCTTCTTGAAGCGCTGCAGCCTATGTACTGTAGGTACACTCACAGTGCTATTAGGGAGAACAGGGCTGTAGGGAGGATGAGCCAGCTGACCATGGCACCGTGGCACAGGAGGCCATTCAAGAGGGGGGAGCAAAAAGACGAGTGGTAGTTGTAGGGGATTCTATAATTAGGGGAATTGATCGCACCCTTTGCAAGCAGGATCGAGAGTCCCACATGGTGTGTTGCCTGCCCGGTGCCAGGGTGAGGGACACCTCTGACCGGCTTGAAAGGATATTGGAGGGAGAGGGGGAGGATCCAGTTGTTGTAGCCCACGTCGGGACAAATAACATAGGTAAGACTAGGAAAGGGGACCTGTTTGGGGATTATCAGGAACTGGGAACTAAATTAAAGAACAGGTCCTCAAGGGTTATAATCTCTGGATTACTACACGAGCCACGTGCAAATTGGCATAGGGACGGAAGAATAAGGGAAGTAAACACGTGGCTAAAGGAGTGGTGCGGGAAAGAGGGGTTCTATTTCATGGGGCACTGGCATTAGTATTGGAACAGGAGGGATCTGTACCGTTGGGACGGTCTCCACCTGAACTGATCTGGGACCAATGTTCTAGTAAAAAGGGTAAATAGGGTGGTCAACAGGACTTTAAACTAGAAAGTCGGGGGGAAGGGAAGGGTAAAACTCCAAGAGGTATGACTAATGGGAAACAAAGCAGCAGATTAGAGTGTTGGGGGGGGTGGATTCAACTTCATGGAAAATTATGAAAAAACTGAAAAGAAAGGAGAGCCCAGGAGAGGCTATTAAATTCTCCAGAACACAAAATAGGACAGAGTGTTTGGAAAGGGCTGGGAATCTAACTTCAAGCACATCAGATAAAGGGATGACAATGAGAAAGGGGACAGGAAATACAGGACTGAAGGTGTTGTATCTGAATGCACGCAGTATATGAAATAAGGTAAATGAGCTTGCGGCGCAGATTGAAATTGGCAGGTATGATGTGGTGGGCATTACGGAGACATGGCTGCAAGGGGATCAGGACTGGGAACTAAATATCCAAGGATTTACATCCTATGGAAAAGATAGGCAGATTGGCAGAGGGAGTGGGGTTGATTTCTTCGTAAGAAATTAAATTAAATCGATAGCAAGAAACGGCGTAGGGTCAGATGATGTAGAATCTGTGTGGGCAGAGTTGAGGAATCGTAAAGGTAAAAAACCATAATGGGAGTTATGTACAGGCCTCCAAACAGTAGTCAGGATGTGAGGCACAAGATACACCAGGAGATAGAAAAGGTGTGTAAGAAAGGCAAGGTTACAGTGATCATGGGGGATTTCAATATGCAGGTAGACTGGGAAAATCAGGTTGGTAGTCAATCCTAAGAAAAGGAATTTGTGGAATGTCGACCAGATGGCTTCTTGGAGCAGCTTGTGGTGGAGCCCACAAGGGAACAGGCAATTCTAGATTTAGTGATGTGTAATGAGGCAGATTTGATAAGGGAGCTTAAGGTGAAGGAACCCTTGGGAGGAAGTGACCATAATATGATAGAATTTACCCTGCAATTTGAGAGGAAAAAGCTGGAATCAGATGTAACGGTTTTACAGTTGAATAAAGGCAACTACAGAGGCATGAGGGAGGAACTGGCCAGAATTGACTGGGAGATGAGCCTAGCAGGAAAGACAGTGGGACAGCAATGGCAGGAGTTTCTGGGAGTAATTTGGGAGACACAGCAAAAATTCATCCCTAGGAAGAAGAAGCATACTAAAGGGAGGATGAGGCAACCATGGCTGACAAAGGAAGTCAGGGGCAGCATAAAAGCTAAAGAGAAAGGGGAAGAACAGTGGGAAAGCACGGGATTGGGAAGCCTACAAAGACCAACAGAGGATAACTAAAAAAGAAATAAGGAGGGGGAAGATTAAAGATGAGGGTAAACTGGCCAGTAATATAAAAGAACATTGCAAGAGTTTTTTTAGATATATAAAAGGTAAGAGAGAGGCAAAAGTGGACATTGGGCCACTGGAAAATGACGCTGGAGAAGTAGTAGTGGGGAACAAAGAAATGGCGGAGGAATTGAATAGGTACTTTGCATCAGTCTTCACGGTGGAAGACACGAGTAACATCCCCAAAGTTCAAGAGCGTTGGGAGGCAGAGGTGAGTATGGTGGCCATTACCAAGGAGAAGGTGCTAGGAAAACTGAAAGGTCTAAAGGTGGATAAATCACCTGGACCAGATGGATTACACCCCAGAGTTCTGAAGGAGATAGCTGAAGAGATAGTGGAGGCGTTAGTGGTGATCTTTCAGGAATCACTGGAGTCAGGGAGGGTCCCAAAGGACTGGAAAATCGCTAACGCAACCCCCCTGTTTAAGAAGGGAGTGAGGCAAAAGACTGGAAATTACAGGCCAATTAGCCTGACCTCGGTCGTTGGTAAGATTTTAGAGTCCATTATTAAGGATGAGATTTCAGAATACTTGGAAGTGCATGGTAAAATCAGGCTAAATCAGCATGGTTTCATCAAGGGGAGGTCATGCCTGACAAATCTGTTAGAATTCTTTGAGGAGGTAACGAGTAGGTTAGACAAAGGAGAGCTAATGGATGTTATCTACTTGGACTTCCAGAAGGCCTTTGACAAGGTGCCGCACAGGAGGCTGCTCAGTAAGAAAAGAGTCCATGGTGTTAGAGGCAAGGTACTAGCATGGATAGAAGATTGGCTGTCTGGCAGGAGGCAGAGAGTGGGGATAAGGGGGTCCTTCTCAAGATGGCGGCCGGTGACCAGTGGAGTTCCACAGGGGTCAGTGTTGGGACCACAGCTTTTCACTTTATATATTAATGATCTAGACGAAGGAAGTGAGGGCATTCTGGCTAAGTTTGCAGATGATACAAAGATATGGAGGGACAGGTAGTATTGAGGAGGCGAGGAGGTTGCAGAAGGATTTGGAGAGGTTAGGAGAATGGGCAAAGAAGTGGCAGATGGAGTACAACGTGGGGAAGTGTGAGGTCATGCATTTTGGTAGGAAGAATAGAGGCATAGACTATTTTCTAAATGGGGAGAGAATTCAGAAATCTGGAGTGTAAAGCGACTTGGGAGTCCTAGTCCAGGATTCTCTTAAGATTAACTTGCAGTTTGAGTCGGTAGTTAGGAAGGCAAATGCAATGTTGGCATTTATTTCGAGAGGACTAGAGTATAAAAGCAGGGATGTGCTGCTGAGGCTTAATAAGGCTCTGGTCAGACCACATGTAGAATATTGTGAGCAATTTTGGGCCCCGTATCTCAGGAAGGATGTGCTGGCCCTGGAGAGGGTCCAGAGGAGGTTCACGAGAACGATCCCAGGAATGAAAGGCTTAGCATATGAGGAACGTTTGAGGACTCTGGGTCTATACTCGATGGAGTTCAGAAGGATGAGGGGGGATCTGATTGAAACGTACAGAATACTGAAAGGCCTGGATAGAGTGGACGTGGGGAAGATGTTTCCATTAGTAGGAGAGACTAGGACCCAAGGGCACAGCCTCAGAGTAAAGGGAAGACCTTTTAGAACAGAGATGAGGAGAACCTACTTTAGCCAGAGAGTGGTGAATCCATGGAATTCATTACCACAGAAAGCTGTGGAGGCCAGGTCACTGAGTGTATTTAAGACCAAGATAGATCGGTTCTTGATTGGTAAGGGGATCAAAGGTTACAGGGAGAAGGCAGGAGAATGGGTTTTGGGAAACTTATCAGCCATGATTGAATGGTGGAGCAGACTCGATGGGCTGAATGGCCTAATTTCTGCTCCTATGTCTTATGGTCTTATGGGAGGGAGTTCCAGGATTTTGACCCAGCAACAGTGATGGGACTCAATGTACTGCAACAGTTGCACCAAGGACATTTGGGCTTCATAAAATGTCAAGCCAGAGCAAGATACTCCGTTTGGTAGCCAGGTTTCTCAAAGTCATTGGAAGAGATGATATCAAACTGTATTACTTGTGCCATTCATCATCATGAGACAAGAGGACCACTGATGTCTTCTCCCCTCCCATCACAACCATGGGAATATCTTGAGATGCACATCTTCAAAAACAGAAGTAAGATGTTCTACTACTCCAGATGGTTAGATGTCAAGCAACTGCAAGGTCACACTTCTGAAGCAGTAATTACATCGCCGAAGGAGATATTTGCAACACATGAAATCCCAACCTTGTAATATCAGACAATAGACCACAATTTTCCAATGAATACTTTAGAGAGTTCATGGCACCATATGGATTTGTCCATACTACCAGATCACCAGGATAACCTTAAAATGACGGTGAAGCTGAAAGAGGAGTACATACAATATTATACAGAATGATGACACCTAATTTGCACCTCTGAGCTATTGTTCAACTCTATTCCAAAATTGTTTAGCACAATGAAACTCCTCATGGGAAGAGGAATGAGAACTCAACTCCCCACTATCCCGCATACACTTATGCTGCAAGTACAAGCTGAAGACTTGAACCAAGTAAGAAAGAAAGAGGACAAAGATCATTCCAGCCTGATGCTGAGCTATGATAAACATTATAAGACAAGCAACCTGCCAGACCTCTGACCAGGAGAACCAGTTTTAGTCCAAGAGCAAGCTCACTATAGGCAAGTGCTTGAACAGACACCAGATCTACGGCCCTACCTCGTCCAACAGAGCATGATACAGTGAGATGGGACAGATGTGTACTGGTTGCCAAACAGAAGCAGCCTCCTACCTCGTGAAAGCAGTCATCTGCCCAATCTAACCAGCCAGAGATATTGCATTCGTTCAACAATCCAGATGACAACCTGACTGGTGAAACTGAGTCATCTGCCAATTCCCTTCCTGCCCAGCAGAGTCTGAGTGACCACCCGCATGACTCAAAGCCTCAATCCTCTCCAAGGAAGAAGAGGACCCATTCTGATAGACTCGTGAAACCACCATAGCTGTTGTCCTTGTAAGGTGAAGGGAGGAATGAAGAGGACCTAAGAGAAGAAAATAATATTAAGGACTTCAAGCCACTGGAGTTTAAATTTGTGGTTTGTTTGATCTTCACAATATGGAAATAGAAATCAGAGATTTGGTAGAGGGGGGAAGATGTAGTATAATGGGTTAATTCTAACTGTTTCCTATGCTAATCAGATACCATGTACATCATCACAAGAAGTGATGCAATATCACGCTTTGCTTTCTCATGCAACCTCATGGAAGATGTAGTCAGAGCAAGCTTGTGTTTCATAACATGAAGAATCTCTTTCACAGTAGAGACAAAGAGTAATGGACGTGAGTTTGCTGATGATAGAAAGGTAGGTAGGAATGCAAGCTGTGAGGAGGACACAAAGAAACTGCAAAGAGATACAGGCAGATGAAGTGAATGGACAATAAATAATGTGGAGAAGTATGAGGATTGGGAGTGTTTTAAAAACCAGCAAAGGGCTACCAAAAAGTTGATAAAAAGGGAAAGAGTTGAATAAGCAAACCAGCCAGGAAATAAAAACAAATTGTAAGAACTTTTACATGTGTATAAAAAGGAAGAGAGTAGCTAAAGTAAATATTGGTCCCTTAAAAGTAGACAGGGGAGATTATCGTGGGGAATGAGGAAATGGCAGAGGCATTAAATAAATATTTTGTATCTGTCTTCACATTTACATACCAGAAATAGAGAGTAATACAGGGGCTAATAAGAGTGAGGAAATGAAAATAATTGCTATAAGCAGAGAAAAAGTACTGGAGAAACTGAACGGACTAAAATCCCAATAAATCACCAGGACTTGATGGCTTACATTCTAGGGTTCTAAAAGACATTGCTGCAGAGTTGGTGAATGCTCTAGCTATGATTTTCCAAAATTCCCTAGATTCTGAAATGGCCCCAGCAGATTAGAAGTTAGCAAAAGTAATATCACTAATCAAGGAAGGAGGGAGAGAGAAAACAAGGAACTACAAGTCAGTTAGCCTGACACCTTCAGAAGTGCTGGAATCTATTACTAAGGAAGTCTAAACAATGCACTTAGTAAATCATGGTATGATCAGATAATGCCAACACGGCTTTACAAAAGTGAAATCGTGTTTGACAAATTTATTAGAGTTTTTGAAGATGTAACTAGTAGTGATGATAAAGGGAAACCAATAGATGTCGTATACTTAGATTTCCAAAACGCATTCGATAAGATGCTATACCAAAGGTTAATTAGCAAGATAATGATTCATGGAGTTGAGGGTAGAATTGGTTAATGGACAGGAAGAAAATATTTGGCATAATTGGGACATTCAGTAGGCATGCTCTGACTAATGAAGTGCTGCATGGATCAGTATTGGGATTTCAGCTATTTACAATCTATATTAATGACAGGCATAGACAGTGAATAATATATCCAAGTGCTGATGATATAAAGCTAGGTGGTAATTTAAGTTGTTAGGAGGACACAAAATCTGCAGAGATATAGCAGATTAGGTGAGTGGGCAACAAGATGTTAGATGGAGTATAATGTAGGGAAGTGTGAGGTTATTCACTTCGGTTGTTAAGAACAGAAAAGCAGAATTTTTTTTTAAAGTATGAAACTTGTAAATGCTGATGTTCAGAAAGACTTGGGTGTACTCTGACAAGGAATTCAGAAAGTTAGCCTGTGGGTACAAGAAGCCATTTGGAAGATAAATGGCATGTTGGCCTTTATTGCAAGGAGATTGGAGTATAGGAATAAAGAAGTCTTGCTACAATTTTACAGGGTGAGACCACATCTGGAGCACTGTGTGCAATTTCGTCCCCATAATAAAGGAAGAATATATTTGCATTGGAGGCAGAACAGTGAAGGTTCACTAATTTGGACCTTGGGATGAGAGGCTTGTCCTATGTTGAGAGGCTGAGTAAATTGGGCTGATATTCTCGAGAGTTTAGAAGAATAAAAGTTGATCTCACTGAAATTTACAAGATTCTGAAGAGGCTGAGGAACATAAAAATTAGGAGCAGGAGTAGGCCATTTGGCCCCTCGAGTCTGCTCTGCCATTCAATAAGATCATGACTGATCTGATTGTGGTTTCAACTCCACTTTCCTGTTGACCTTTCACACTCTTGTCAGTCAATAATCTATCTAACTTGGCCTTAAAAATATTCAATGACCCTGTTCTCTGGGGAAGAGAGTCCCACAGATTCACAACCCTCTTAGAGAAAAAACTTTTCATCAACTCCATCTTGAATGGGAGACCCCTTATTTTTAAACTGTGTCCCCTAGTTCGAGTGTACCCCACAAGGGGAAGCATCCTGTCAGCAGCCACCCTGTCAAGTCGCCTCAAGATCTGATACGTTTCAATAAGATCATCTCTCATTCTTCTAAACTCCAATGCATATAGGCCCAACCTGTCGAACGTTTCCTCATAGGACAAACCCATTATCCCAAGGATCAGTCCAGTGAATCTTCTCTGAACTGCTTCTAATGCAATTAGGTCCTTTCTTAAATATGGAGACCAAAACTGTACACAGTACTCTATATATGATCTCATCAATACCCTACACAACTATTGCAAAACAACCCTACTTTTATATTCCATTCCCTTTGTAAGAAATGACAACATCCTATTTACCTTCCTAATCTCTTGCTGTACCTGCATACTAACTTTTAGTTCATGTATCACGATACCCAGATCTCTCTGTACCTTGGAGTTCGCAATCGCTCTTCATTTAAATAGTATGCTGCTTTTTTTAATCCTTTCTGCCAAAGTGGACAAGTTCACATTTTCTCACATTATACTCCATCTGCCAAATTTTTGCTCACTCATTTAATCGATCTATATTCCTATGCAGACTCCTTATGTCCTCTTCACAAATTACTTTCCTATCTATCGTTGTGTAATCAGCAAATTTAGCAACCATACATTGGGCCCTTCATCCAAGTCATTAACATAGATTGTAAATAGTCGAGGCCCCAGCACTGATCCCTGTGGCACTCCACTCATTAAATCTTGCCAACCCAAAACATTGTACATTTAAGCCTACTCTCTGTTTCCTGTTAGCTTAGCAATCTTCTATCCATGTTACCCCCTACACCGTGAGCTCTTACTTTGTGTAATAACCTTTGATGTGGCACTTTGTCAAATGCCTTCTGGAAATCTAAGTACACCACATCCACAGGTTCCCCTATATCTATGTTACTTGTCATTTCTTCAAAAAACACTAATAAATTAGTCAAACACGATTTCCCTTTCACAATACCATGTTGACTCTGCCTGATTGCACTGAGATTTTTTAAGTGCTCCACTATAGTTTCCTGCTTTCTGTCTCCCTCCTATCTTGAACCAAAGAAGTTATTTTCCAATCTGATGGGACCTTTCCAGAATCTAGGGAATTTTGGAAAATTAAAACCAATGCGTCTACTATCTTAGCAGTCCCTTCTTTTAGGACCCTAGGATGAAGTCCATCAAGACCTGGGGATTTGTCAGCTTTTATCGCTAATATTTTCTCAGAGCTCTTTCCCTGGTGATTGTAATTGTTTTAAGTCCCTCCCTCCCTCCCTTTCATCCCTTGATGCACACTTATTTCTGGGATATTATTTGTATCATCTACAGTAAAGACAGATGCAAAATATCTGCTCAATTCATCAGCCATTTACCTATTTTCCATTATTAATCCCTCAGATTTACCCTGTAGAGGACCAATGTTCGCTTTATTTACTCTTTTCCTTTTTAAATGCCTGTAGAAGTCTTGCTATCTTTTTTTTCTATTTCTAGCTGGCTTTTTCTCATACTCTAATTTTAAATATATATATATTCTTTTTAGCCATTCTTTGGTGTTTTCATGTTTTGACCAATCTTCTAACCTGCCATTAATCTTCATGGAATTGTAAGTTTTTTCTTTCAATTTGATATTGTCTTCAACTTCCTCATTTAGTCACAGATGGTGCATCCTTCCCCTAGAATCTTTTTTTCTTACTGGAATATATATTTGCTGAGTGTTATGTAATACCTTCTTAAATGTCTGCCACTGCATCTCCATTGACTTATCCCTTAACCTAATTCCCCAATTCACTTTGGCCAGCTTTGTCTTCATGCCCTCATAAATGCCCTTATTTAAGTTCAAAACAGTAGTATTAGACCCGCACTTCTCTCCCTAAAACTGAATGCAACATTTATGATCACAAATACCTAGGGAAACCTTTACTATGAGGTCATTAATTAATCCTGTCTCATTGCACATTACCAGATCTAGAATAGCCTATCTGGTTGGCTCTAGCGCATGCTGTTCTAGGAAATTGTCTCAAAAACACTCCATGAACTCATCTTCCAGGCTACCTTTAACAATCTGCTTAACCCAATCTATATGTAGATTAAAATCACCCATTATTATTGCCATAAGTTTCTTAAAAGCCCCCAATGTTTTTTTTCCTGTATTGTCTGTCCTACAGTGTTGTTACTGTTAGGGGACCAATAAACTACTCCCACAAGTAACTTCTTATCTTTACTATTTCTTATCTCTACCCGATCTGATTCTACATATTGATGTTTAGAACTAAGGTAATCTCTCTCTATTATACTAATGTCATTCTTAATTAACAAAGCTACCCCTCCAGCTTTTCGTAGCTTCTTGTCCTTCCTAAGTGTCATATAAGATAGAATATTCAGGTCCCAGCCTTTGACATCCTGCAGCCATGTCTCTGTAATGGCTATCAGATCATACATATCTATTTCTATTTGAGCTGCCAATTCATCTGTTTTGTTGTGAATGCTACATGCATTCAGATGCAGAGGCTTTAACTCCATCTTTTTACCATTTTTGTAAACTCTGGTCTTATCTGCTGGCACACTCTTATGTTTGCATGCTCATTCCCTTCCTGCCACGCTCTGATTATCACTTATCTTATTGTTACCTTGCTCTCTTGCCTTGTGTTCTCCCTTTAATTGATCACATCTCTCCACTCTTGATCCCTTGCCGCCCCTCCTTAGTTTAAAGCTCTCTCTACTGCCCTAGTTATACGACTAGCCAGAACACTGGTCCCAGAATGGTTCAGGTGAAAACCAACCCAATGGACTTGACAGAGTGGGCACTGAGAGGTTGTCTCCATTGATTGGGGAATCCAGAACATAGGGGAAGAGTCTCAGGATAAGGGGCCAATCATTTAGTAATGAGATGAGGAAAAATTTCTTCATTCAAAGGGTTGCGAATCTTTGGAATTCTCTATCCCAGAGGGTTGAGGATGCTTCATTGTTGACTCCATTTAAGGCTGGGAAAGATAGATTTTCTGTGTTTCATCGAATTAAGGGATATGGGGAGTAGGCAAGAAAGTGGAGTTGATGCCCAAAATCAGCTATGATTGTATTGAATTGTGCAGCAGGACCAACCTATTCCTGCCCTTAACTCTTGTATTCTTATCAGTGTATAGTCTTAATGATAAAGACAATGAGCTACAACTGAAGAAAAAAAAATACTTGGAGTGATTTGATTGGGTCACCCTTACACTGATTTAGTTGGTAGGTTTATTTTAGACTGCTAATCTTTGACTGGAAGTTTTCCAAAAATGCTGATTGTTGGATTGATTTCTGAATAATTCATGTTGATTCTAATACTCATTTTTTTGTTGTTATAAATTTCAAAATTGTAGCCTATCAAGTACAAGTTTGACGCAGATATTTGCATGAATGACACAGTAAGACCCTTAAATATGATGGCAAAATATGACCAAGGAAGTGAATTGCCAAAAAAGGAATGAGTGCAGCAATTTTTGTTCTATTGTTGATGGATCCCTGTGGTGTTGTTCATGGTATGTTGGACAAGAGGCTGTTTTATAGGGTAGGACTGCTATAGCAGGTAATGCAGATATATTCATCTGCTGCTATAACTTTTTAGGATCACAAAGCTTAATTGCTGTTAAAGTAAACAAAGACTTGAGGTCAATGAAATGCTTCATTATTTGGTAAGGATACTGTGGAGGAGGCAAATCAGAATGAAATCTATTATTCATGATCAAATGCCAGCCATTCTCTTTTAAGTGTTATTGTTAAACTTTACTTTTAAAGTTATGGGTTGTAGATAGCTAGGGGGAAGCTATAACCTTAACTGCTTGGCAGAAACTGAGTGGTCAGCAATTTAAATCAGCCGAGTGACTTACTCATGATGCCCTGCCTGTATCCTGCTGTCTTCAATTTTAACCTGCTCTTCTGTGCAGGAAACAAGGGCACTCATCTACAGCCGGCAGGGTCCTTCTTTAACTTTGCAGGTCAGGTCCAACAATGTCATCAAGCCCAACACGGCAGTGTTAACCATTGGTGTAGACATTGCAGCTTTCCCACAGGGAAGAAAGCAACAAGTGATCTGGGACCAGAAGAGGCCAATTAAGAGTCCAACAGCCTCCCTTCCACTGCCTGAATTCCTGCCCCCTTCCAGACATTTTCCATTTCCCGCAACTGACCAGCGGGGTGTAGTTAAGGCTCGGAAGCTGAAATCGCTGCAGAGATTAAGAAGCGGGGGTGGGTGGGTGAAGATGGAGGTTTGGTGCTTGCCTTGCTCTCTACTGCTCGCAATCCTGTGTCAATTGAACAAAAGAGCTCCTCGTTTCTATACTAGTGAAGGATTTTCCGCTGGCGGGCCAAGCTTGTCTATGTATTCCAAAGTAGCTAGTTTTTCTTCTCATCTTGTAAAAAGAAATTTGAATTAATTTGCATATGATCCTAGCATCTGCAAGAAATTTGAATAGAATAAATTATCTCTCAGTAAATGAGATGGAAGAGTGTGAAGCAAGAAATACAATGTGGTGTAGTGATTTTATTAGACAGATAGACAGATTGATACAGATTCCAGTTTACATGCTGTGTTAGAGTGGCCTGCTTTGCCTCTCTGTCACTGTCTCTGGTGACTCACATGTGAACCTGGAGCAAAGATTCAGTACACATTGCCACTCTACAAATTGAAATAAGCTCATCAGCACAATTCACTGATATTCTACTGCTGGGATTACAGAATATTAAACGCCATCTGGCCCTGCAATGGGAGAGACAGTATGTTTCTCTGGGCGCCTCCAGAAATATTGAAGCTTTAGGTGTATGTTGCAACTCTGGCTGGTTATATTCCTGGAGGTTTCATCATATGACCTCTTACCTCCAACCCGCCTCTCCTCCGCTGCCTGGTGTAACAGCCTTTTTTATTATCTCCAGTATTTCTATAACTAATAAAATGTCTTCAAGAAAATGAAAGCACATCATTTTAATGCTCCTATGATTTTTTCTCCAGGTTTGTTCACAGCAATGTCCTGGAGACTCCAAGGCAATCCTGGAGAGTTGGCAAACTTGTTTACAACACATCCCCATATTTCATGTGTAAAGGAGCCACTTCTACACTGAACGTTCTGCACCTTATCAAAGGATTCCTCCCAGACCCCAAATCAATTTTGTTTTGTTGCTGATATTTACTGCCCACCACAGAATGGCTAACCCTATTCTCTCCCCAGTGATACCTGAGAGCTGTGTCTGTGGCCGGAATTTTCCAGCCCCGTTGGTATCGGGCTCCATGGCGGCGGGGGGTGGAGAATCGGCAATATGGCAAGAAGGCCAAAAATTGGTTTCAAGCCGGTGTGAAAGCACAGTGGCATCATCCAATGGTGTCCAATGGAATCCCGCTGGAGGCTGGCGTGAACCCAATTTGCATCCTGGGGAAGCACATCGGCCCAGAACACATCTGGACAAGTGCGATGAGCATAAATCAGCACTTAACGTTAGCGCCTTGCTCAGATTGCGGACGTCTGAGCAACAGAAGATGCTGGAGCCCTACAACTACTGGGCCCTGGAGGAACACATGCATTGCATGTTGGGTGGATTCTCATGAATGTGATTCCACTGCAAAGCAGCTCACAGAAGGTGGGAGGTCTCCGTTGATGTCTCGGGTCTGCTTCAGAACATCATGGTCTTGGTTATGGGCTGCTACGGATGATTAGTGAGGGGTGGGGGTGGAGAGGAAGGTCTAGTTGTGAGTGGGGGGAGGACATGAGGCTGAGGGGGGAATGAAGGAGTCGGGGATGGATGAGGTTGGGACAGGGGAAAGCAAAGGTGTCAGGAGGGGTGAAGTTGATGGAGTACAAAGGTGTCAGGGGGTGAGGATGGGAGGGGAGGAGGGAGTACAGGGAAGGAGGGTGTAACGGGGAGACTGTGGCAAATGGGTAGGTTGGTGTAAGGGGGCAAGGAAGGTGTAAGGGAAGGAGTTTGGAGGGGGGAAGGTGTCCAGAGGGATGAGGGAGTTTGGAGGGGGAAGGTATCTAGGGTGAGGAGGGAGTAAGGGTGGGTGATGTCCAGGCGATTGTGCAAGGGAGGAGTCTGTGGAGACAATGATTGCCTCTTGTGGAGCGAAGTGAAGGCAGGCATGGTATGAGGGAACGGTGAGTATGACGGGGGCAGAGAGAGCCGGAAGGGTGGGAGAGTGAGGGTGCATCGATAGCAGAAGGGCTGGCAAGGTGTCTGGTGGGGACTTAGAGGCAGACACGGCCCCTGGGGGTGGGAAGGAGGAGGTCTGGGAGGTCAATGTGGATGGGTGTGGGCTTCTCAGGAAGGTAGGGAATCTGCACGTTCACCTGGACATCCTAGAATCGCAAGGATTCGGGTTGGTAGATGACGGTGGAGAGGTGGAAGGTGATACTGGGGTGTCAATAGAGATGGGGAAAAGGACTTGGGTGACGGGGGAGGGGAAAGGATGGGAGAGCTGATCAAAAACTTAACGACTACCATAGTTGTTGAAATCGAAAGTTACCGCACTTAGCGCAAATCTAGAAGGAAAAAACAGTAAAAACTGGGAAACAAGAGTGCTGGTCCAAACTGTTTTATCCTTCTGAGTGGATGATTCCGCCCTGTATCTCTGACATGTAGCCCTGGCATTCAGTTCTCTGTCCCTCTGCATATCAGAAGGTGTTGGATTATGATACAAGGATGAAAGTATTGTCTAAATTCTAGTCCCTAAACAGAGTGTGACGTGACCTCCAACTGGCAATCAACAGGTCAGGGATTCAGCAAAGAAGGGATTTAAACCCATGCTTTTTGTCCAGTAGGAGCTGTGTATTAGTTTTGCTGCAACACCCCTAGAACTCCAAATCGAAATTTAAATTAAAAAAATTACTTTAAGTTTCTACAATTTTCTTTTAAATTCGATTCACATTTTTAAAACTATTGTCTCTCAACTTTTCTGGTCCCACAGTAACCTGATTTAAATCAAAGCCCTGCTACAATGGTCACTGTTAATCTGCTGCTCATATCCTAACCAGCACTCTAAGTCCTGTTCACCCATCAACCTCCCTGCTCATTCATTGACATTGGCTCTCAATACCACAAAAATTCTTATCCTGGTTTTCAAATCCGCCACATGACCTAGCTCCTCCCTATCACTATATTGTCCTCCAGTACTACAGCCCTCCAGGATATTTGCGCTCCTCCAATTCTGGTCCCTTGTGCGTCCCTGATATGCATTGCTGCACCAATGGGGGCTGTGCCTTGGAATTCCCTCCCTAACTCTCTAAGTCTCATTCTTTATTACACTCCTTAAAACCCACCTCTTTGATCAAACCCTTTCCGAATATCTCACATGGCTCAGTTTCAAATTTTGTTCTTGTGAAGTGGCACTGCATAAATGGAGCAATATTATTGTTTTAACGGGCCAGAAGGGGGTATCATAGGGCAGTTTAGTTCAACAGGTCATTTATGGTATTTGCTTGCTCCTACAGGCAGTGATTGTTCAGATTGTGACAGTTCAGGCAAGTGTCATACATGTAGGGTGTAAGAAAAGGGACCAAGAGGAGGCTGAGGGTTTTTAGTTTTCTCTAAAGAGAATTAAAGTGATTTTCTCTAGTTCTAATTCTTTTTGAGAGAGCTCTGCTTGTGGGGGATTCTGACTGTTCAGCATCTCCAACCCGTGTGAGAGCTGGGTGAGTGAGAAAATAATATCCTGCCATTAAATAAGTCTCAACACAGTTTAGAGTTGACTTTGTAATGATTGGGGTCAGAACTTTCCATTTGGTTGTGTATGAGTTTCTAGCTTCCTTAGTGTCAACTACATGCATCCTAGTTGCAGGACTATGTGCATGTTAAACAGTGTAATCAGCATGCAATAGACAGAGCTAAGTGATCCCATCAGCATGCAAAAGACAGAGCTAAGTAATCCCATAACCAATGGATCAGATCAAGGCTCTGCAGTCCTGCCACATCCAGTATGAATGGTGCGGTCAATTAAAAGAACGAACAGAAGGAGGAGGCTCCACAAATATCCCCATCTTCAATGATGGGGGAGCCCAGCACATCAGTGCAAAAGACAAGGCTGAAGCATTTGCAACAATCTTCAGCCGTGCCGAGTGGATGATCCATCTCAGTTTGCTCTGGTGGTCCCCAGCATCATAGATGCCAATCCTCAGCCAATTCAATTCACTCCACCTGATATCAAGAAACAACTGAAGGCATTGGATGGTGCAAAGACTATAGACCCTGACAACATTCCAGCAATAGTACTGAATAGTACTGTGCTCCAGAGCTAGCCACACCCTCGCCAAGCTGTTCCAGTACAGCTATAACATTGGCATCTACCTGACAATGTGGAAAATTGCCCAGATACATCCCGTCCACAAAGAGCAGGACAAATTCAACACGGCCAATTACCACCCCATCAGTCTACTCTTGATCATCAGCAAAGTGATGGAAGGGGTCATCGGTAGTGCTATCAACAGCACTTACTCAGCAATAACTTGCTCACTGATGCTCAGTGTGGGTTCCAGCAGGGGTACTCAGCTCCTGATCTCATTAACACCTTGGTATAAACATAAGCAAAAGAGCTGAACTCCAGAGGTGAGGTGAGGGTCACTGCCCTTAACTCCAAGGCCACATTAGACTGATTGTGGCATCAAGGGACCCTAGCAAAATTGGAGTCAATGGGAATCGGGGGGAAAACACTGTACTGGTTGGAATCATACCTAGCTCAAAGGAAGATGGTTATGGTTGTTGGATGCCAATCATCTCAGTCCTGAGACATCACTGCAGGAGTTTCTCAGGGTGGTATCCTAGGCCCAAACAACTTCAGCTACTTCACCAGGCCTTCCTTCCGTCATAAGGTCAGAAGTGGGGATGTTCGCTGATGATTGAACAATGTTCAGCACCATTCGTGACTCCTCAGATAATGAATCAGAATGTGCCCATATGCAGCAAGACCTGGACAAAATTGAGGCTTGGGCTGATAAGTGGCAAGTAACATTCATGCCACACAAGTATCAGGCAATGACCGCCTCTAACAAGAGAAAATCTAACCATCTCTCCTTAACATTAATTGGCATGACCATCACTGAATCCCCCAGTATCAACAGCCTAGGGGTTACCATTGACCAGAAACTGAACTGGACAAGCCATATAAATACTGTGGATACAAGAGCAGGTCAGAGGCTGGGAATTCTGCAGTGAGGAACTCTCCTGTTGAGAGTTACTGAGTGCTCAAAGCTTGTCCACTATCTACATGGCACAAGTCAGGGATGTGATGGAATACTGTCCACTTGCCTGCATGAGTGCAGCTCCAACAACACTTAAGAAGCTTGACACCATCCAGGACAAAACAGCCTCGGTGTACTCGGTGGCATGAGCGGACAATATAGCGAGAAGGCCAAAAATTGGTTTCATGTCGTTGTGAAACCAGTTTGTTATCATCCGCTCAGCCCGTTGATGGTGGGCCGAGTTTCCCACCGTTGGACATTGGGAACTTCATTGTATTACATAATGTATGTCATTATAAGGCCAGCCAGCCAGAATCATAGCCCCCCCGCCGCTGGATCTTCCACCCACACCAGTGCAGAATACATCTCGACAAGTGTGATGTGCAGAAGTTGGAACATACAGCCAGGGCCTTGCTCACATTGCGGACAGCGAGGTATAGAAGATGCTGGAGCCTGATAGCAAAAGCATACTGGAGGAACTTCTATGGCATACTGGATGGATTCTCATGGACATGGCTCTGTCGCGAAGCAGTTCACTGAAGTCATTTGGAAAGTTACTGTTGAGGGTCTAATCACAACGGATGATGGTCGAGGGGGTGGAGAGGAAGATCCAGCCATGTTTGGGAGAGGAAGATGTACTAGAGGGTGAAATAGGGAGGTCTAGGGTCGATTGGGAGAGGAAGAGGTGTCGGTGGGGCAGAGGTGAGGTTGGAAGGGGGGGAACAAAAGTGTCGGGAGTTGACGTTGGAGGAGGGAGGGAGTCTGGAGGAGGAAGGAGTGAGGAGAGGAGATGGAGTCCAGGGGGAGGAAGAAATGCACAGAGGGGAGGGGGTCTGGGGGGATCAAGGAATAAGGATGTCTGAAGGAGTCAGGAAGGGGGAAGGAGTGAGGCTGGAGGAAGAAGTAAGGCTGGAGGAAAGAATCAGGGTGGGAAGGATTAAGGGTGGCAGAAGAAATAAGGATATCTGAAGGAGTTAGGACTAAGCGTGACGGGTCCAGGGGTAGGGGGGGAAGACTAAGTTGGGGGGGGGGTGGGGGAGTCCGGGGCGAGGGGAGGACTAAGTGAGGTGGAGTCTGTGTGAGGGAAGCGGTTCCAAGTGGGGATGGGGTTCCAAGGGGGAAGGGGTCCAGGGGGGTGATGTCCAGATGAACTTGCAAGGAAGGGCTCTGATGAGTCCATAATTACTTCCTGGGGAGTGAATTGAGGGTGGGCATAGTACGACAGAATGGTGAGAATGACAGAGGGCAGAGTGTGGCAGTAGGGTGGGAGGGTGAGGGTTCGATGATAGCAGTAGCAGGAATGGTGAGGGTGGTTGTCGGAGACTCTGAGGCAGACATGGACCTTGGGAGTGGGAAGGAGGAGGTCGGGAGGTGAATGTGAATGGGGGTGGGATTTTCAGGAAGGAAGGGAAAGTGCACATTCACCTGGACGTCCCCGAAAGAAAAGAGTTGTGGGTGGTAGGTCACAGGGGGGCATTGGTAGGTGATGCCAGGGGAGTCAACAGTGATGGGGAAAGGAAATGGGTGTCTGGGGGAGGGGAAAGAATGGGGGAGTAAATGAAGAACTGAATCTCCACCATCACCGCTGCCTAAATCAAAAGTGAAATGAGAGTCGTGGTGGGCAAGATCAAGTGCTGTATGAGAGTGTGATCAGTGGGTGGACAGAGATACAGGTCAGCTCAGATGGACAACTGAAAGCGAACCTCAGCAGGCAGCATTGAAAATGCTCAAGACATTGAGGTGAGTGTGATACGGGAGGGATCCGTGTGTGTGGGAGAATGCTTGCACGAGGCTCCAAAAGGCCCTGCCACACACACACACTTCTCCCTCCAGAATCATTCGTTGGCCACTGCTCCCTCTGCAGTGACACAAGACAAGGTTGAGGGGCTCACAGGTAAAGGGACCTCGGGGGGAGTGGACAGCCTCTGAGATTCCTGAGTTGATGAACCAGGGGTGTCCAGCTGCTGCTCCTCCTCCTTTGGGTGTCCTGGGGCTCCAGCCTTACTCCTTTAGGGGAAGGAGCACCTGGAGGGATATCAAGGTACCTCAGTTCCCTATCGCATGGCGACTGCAGGAACTCACCCGTGGCTGCTGCGATGGAGTGCAGGTCTGCACACATCTCCATGTCCTGCTGGACCAGGTCTTCATGGGGTCCTCCAGCCTGCCTATGGAGACCTCCATGTGCACATATGTGGGCACCACTTCATTAGAGAGCAGGCAGATGCACTCCTCCGACTTGTGTATCACTCTGTTGAGGGCTTCCAACGGCTCTGCATGATGTTCTCAGGCCTTCTGCCGATGAGTTGGAAGGCCAAATCCAGAGGCTCGTCACCTGACTCGGACCTCACAGATGCCTCTTCTCCAGCAGTCCTCTGAATGCTGGGGAGCTCGGCTGAACCTGCCTCCTACTCTGTGGATACACGTCCATGCGGTGACCGCCAGTTGTGAACCCAAGCCTGCTCTGGATCTAGGTCCCACCAAGGTCTGTGTCTCTGCACTGGAGGAGGGTGTGGGTAAGCGCTGTGATGGGTCTTCCAGGCTTATTTCCAACTCTTCAATGGAGGAGGTGACCTCTTGGCTGGAGATGAGGACCTGGATACAGCTGAGGGTCTGGCTAGCTGAGAGTGTATGTCACTTGGCAGAGCTCCCTGTGAACCAAAGTAAAGATAATTAGTGCATGGTAGCACAGTCAAAAGCAGGAGAGAGAGCACTCACATTTGCATTGGGAGAGGGATGATATGGTGCAGGATCCTCATGAGGGTGTTCGTTGCTGACCTCACTGTCACCGCAGGCATGTCCTCACCAGTCAGCGCGTGCCGCACTCCTCAAAGTAAGTGAGGAGCCTAACGTGGGCCACTCCACCCTCTGTCTGGGACCTCTCCCTGCTGATGTGAGCAGGCTACTCCTGTATTGAGACAGATGGAGAAAAGGTGAGCTGGACACATGGCACTGTGTGGAATATTTGTGTGGTGAGCAGAACCATGGACAGGATAAGTATGCGAGCTCAAGAGGGTATGAACCTGATGAAGATGTGAGGGTGTGCGTGAAAGTTAATGATGTTGTCCCTTGAGATGTGAGATCCATGTGGATGTGTGGTGGGTTTGTGAGTGTGTGAGTTGAGAGTGATGAGAAGAGCGACTTACCCTGGTGGAATGGATGAGACCATTCATCCTGTAATGGCACAGGGTGGCTGTCCTCTTTGGCAGGATGTTGGCGCTGACCATGGCTGCCACTGCCTCTGATGCTGGATTGGTGATGCCGCTGCACCTCCTGCGGTCAGAGAGGGGGTAAAGGACATCACGGCAGGCCTCCATGGTGTCCAAAAGGTGCTCAAAGGACACATCACTAAACTGGGGGGCTGCAGTCTTTTTGCCTTTTGGTGCCATCCTGTCTTCTGCGGAGCAGTCCCAGGCTGAGAGGTGTGCACGCGGCTGCACTTTAAATATGGCACCCGGCGTGATGAAGTGGCAAGGTGATAGACTGGCAGGCGAATGCCCCCTGTCGAAATGGCGTTTCCTGGGAAAGCATAATTAATGCAGCAGGTTTGGTACCAGCAGGTTTGGGACGATACAGCATGAGAGGTCACCATTGTGGCCGCTGGATAAAACATCATTTCCCCCGCCCGCTTCCGCACTTAGCGCAAAACTGGGATGATTTTGCCCTATATCAATGTTCCTTCACTGTCGCTCCCTCCCTAACAGTGCTGTGAGTGTGCCTACACCACATGGACTACAGCGGTTCCAGAAGGCAGCTCATCACCACCCCTCTCAATCACAATTAGGGATGGGCAATAAATTTTGGCCTAGCCAGCGACGTTCACATCCTGTGAAAGAATATAATTTTTTAAGTGCATAGCTCATATGTGCTGCTGAGGAGAATTAATTTTCAAACAGAGCTCCCAGGGGATCTGTCAAGGCTTCAGAATTTGTCCGTACATTACAAGCTTTGTCTCATGTTTCCTGTATTCTATATTTATCTTATGTTTGTAGACTCACTACTTTATCATTACATACCAATAAACATTTCTCTAATGCTGGCACTATTTTATTTTTGATTTCTAATTGTCGATCAAAAACTGGGACAGGTACTCCCTGGGAACGTGATAGTATTTGCAGTGTCCCTGTGAACATGTTAGTATGTAGTGTCCCTGGGAATATGTCAGGGTTTGCACTTGTCCCTGGGAAAATGTCAGGACTTGCACGTGTCCCTGGGAATATGTCAGGATTTGCATGTGCCCCGGAAACGTATTTGCAGTGTCCCTGGGAACAAGTCAATATTTTCTGCTGGCACTTGGTTAAGGAGCACAGTGCTCCACTGAATTTCCAAATCAAAGCATCTTCAATGTCAGCTATATTTAATGGGAAATGCTTGCACTGCCTATACAAGCCACTGTTAATGGCAGGATGTTATTCATGTCTGCAAAATTAGATCTCTGCTTACAGGCAAATAGCTGAAATGAAGAACTGCAACAAGAGTATCACACTCTCGGTGGAGGGGGCAATAGAGTGTTAGAGTTGGATTTTCGTGGAGTTGGGAAAACTCCATGGATATTTAAAAATGGCAGGTTGCAGGCAGGACCCAAATGCAGAAAATGTCCTCATTTCGAGCAGTTCCAATTTTTGCCGGCATGGGGAAGGGAACGATGCATGACTCACAGCCAGGAAGCCAAACTCAGTAGTTTGAACTTAGTGCTAAGCTCAAGCAGACCCCATATTGGCTGTTCCAAGGGCCTTAACCCACAGTGCGGGAGTCAAGAATTGATAGGGTAGACGTAAACATTCTTGAAAGGGCAGATAAGGTCTGTTTTAACTGTAATAATCTGAAATTTTTTAAATGCCCTGCTCTTAAACTATCACTGAGAATTGAAAACAACACTGCTGGCTGGCTTTGATTGACTAGTTGGTATAAGTTAGAAAAAAATTAGATCTGCTCATGCAGTTTCAGTAAGTTTCTTTATTGATATTTCCCCAAGAGCTTTTATTCATTAATTATGAATGCTTGGCTGAGTTTCAAAAGCTACAATTAACTCAGTAGGGGGTTCTGAGTTCTCAGTTTGATTGACAATTTGAGGAGGCTATGAAAAGATTAACTCTCATTGATGTGGTTTTGAATAGAAGTTTGTTTGTTTTTACAAGAGATTAACCACTTGAAAAGATTTAAAAGCTTTGAATGTATATTTGTTTTTTCATTATAAAGTGTGTATTATTGAGCACTGTATTAGATTATCTGAGTTTTTTTTCATCTCCACATGGCTCCTGAGATCTGACCTTGGTGGATGACTATGAAAGTGGCATGGAGGCTATGAAGTAGTATGGGGGGGTTGGGGGGCATGAGTTGGCATTGAGTTGTCGCAGAGGCTATGAGAGACACTGCAGGGTTGGGTGGGGGTGAGGAGGTGAGAGAGGTGAGGACTAGAGGGCCTAACAGCTTCTAAAACAACTGGGATGAAGAGACAGAGAACCAAGGCAGGCCTTCTAATCTGCTCACTTCAGGACCTGCCTGCTCCCAAGGCTATCTACGCTTTGCTTCCGGGATCAGTGAGTCTGACTCAATCCCACCCCCATTCCCCAGAGTGAAAGTTGTGTGTATTAGGGCATTTTTTATCGAGGTGGGTGTAGGGAGTCAGGAAATTTCCTGCCTCGAGCCACCTGCCTTGGTAGCAAAAATCTGGCCCTTAGAGTAGAGCATTAGAGAGCTCCAAAGAGCTATATTTAGTTAGAATGAAAGTATAACCAAAATTACTAATGTAGCATTTGCAAAGTTTCTTTTCACAGTAATGCTCCTGAATTGTTGTCAGCATATTCATCTGGCACCATGAGGCATTTGAGGAAGATAGGCTCACAATCGTATCTAACTCATATAGTTTGGGTGTGGAGCTGACTTATGATGATTCATAACTATTACGAAACTAGCCAGAGAGCGAGTTATTGCAGAAGAAGCATAATATACCAGAATGGAGGCTGACGGGAACTCAGGCGCTAGCTGCTATCTACTCAGAAGATGATCGTGTAGATTCTGCCAATGGAAAGATGAATGCTTGCAGAGCGACAGAACCATATGAAGGCACTTCAAAGACTCTCTGAAAATGTGCAGCAGATGGCAGGCATGATGGCAAAGTCTGAAGCCATCCTTTGCAACATTATTAAAAGGAATTGTGTGATTGTCAGGTAGCATGTGATCTCACTGCAGTGTGAGAAGATCAGCCTATTGCTTATTCACACCAGCTGTGTAAATATTTGTTACTGATACATTTTAAAAAGCTTAATCGCCTCAGTGTCATTTTAGAAGCGAGTTCCGTGTGATAATACAGAACATTTCAACTTGATCAATTATGGATCAGGCAATATTCTGGGCCTTGGAGATCCAGTCCTACTAGATATGCATCTGTCTCTTCCCATTTTTCAAAGTGCTGATGGGGGAGGGGTTTTCTTGTATCTTCCCCTGTGCCTTCCATCCTGCTATTAATAAACAAAAAGCAACATTGGTAGCTGATGTCCACCAAAAATTCTGCCAGTTCTGCCTTCCCTTTAGCACACCATAATGTCCTCTGCTTCACACATGTATCAACGCAAAGCTAGTGCCCAGAATACCAGGTTCCTGGAAAGCAGTAGCAACAATGACAACGGGCGGAATTTTTCCCAGAATTGCACTAAGTGGTACTGGGTGGGTAAATAGAGTCCTACCCGCTAATGAAAATGACAGGTTTTCACGCCGTACCTTCCCAAACCTGCCTCATTATATATTCACTCCTGTGAAACACGCCATTTCGGCGGCAGGCGGGCTCTCATTCGCCCACTCACCATCACCCCACTGGCCACCATCTTTAAAAGGCAAAGCGCTCATCGCCACCAGCTCACCACCACTGCCTGGGAGACATGGCAAGCAAAGGAAAAAGACTGCAGTCCCTGCTTCAACGACGGTTCCCTCGAGCAACTGCTGGATGCCGTGGAGGCTGCCGGGATGTGCTCTATCCCCGCTCTGGCCGCAAAGGTGGGCAGCAAAGTCACCAACCCGGCTTGAGAGGCGGTGGCAGCAGTGGTCAGTGCGAACGCCCTGCAGAGGAGGACAGCCACCCAGGGCCTCAGAAGGGTGAATGATCTCCTCTGTTCCGCCAGGGTAAGTCACTCTTTTCATCACTCCCAATTCACACACTCACAAACCCATCACACACCCACAGGGCCCTCACTCATTGCCAGCTCAAGGGACATCATCATTCAGTCTTTCACACACACCGTCATTGTCCTCATCCCGTCCATGGGACCGCTCATCACCCACACGGTCCAGACATACTAATCATCTGGCCCGGCAGGCGCCCTGATACATTCTCCCCATCTCTATCCATGCAGGACAAACTGGCACACAGCAGGAGGGAAAGGTCACAGACAAGTGCAGGGATACCAGAAATCAAAGTTCTGACTCTGAATTCGAAAACAGAGCCATCCAGCTGGCAGGCGATGACCGGGACTGGTCCCTGTGCTGATGGTGGGGTCGGCGCTGCTCTACCAACTGAGGATCCAGCAGTGCAACATCCATCAGATAATCATGCAGTAAGTGATGTGTCCTCTTTCACAGGCCACTGCCATGCACCAATTATCTCCCCTTGCTTCCGCAGGCACATCTGTGAAACAGCCGACAGAGTTTATGACCCTGGACCTCCACTCAAGCTCAGAATAAACCTCTGAAGAGGACTCTGAAGGCACCCTCCCTCAATTCCTGTCACAGTGCTCACCCACACCCTCCAACAGCACAGGGACACACACCTTGGCGGGACCTAGCGGGATCACAATCCGGTGAACACCATATTTTCTGATCCACAGCAGGTGGAGACAGGGACTTCCCAGGTCTCCAGCACTTGGTGGACTGCTGGAGGCCAGAACGTTGCTGAGCCTGAGTCAGATGATGAGCCTCTGGACTCAGTCATCTCACAGTTGCTGGAGCTGCAAAGGCAAGTTAGGGAACATCAGGAAGGGATGTCCGCTGCACTCCTCAGATTGCAAGGCACAATGGAGGAGTCCATCCGTCTTCAGGCTGAGGTGATAGCGCTGGCATGCCAACGCACCAAGGTCAACACTGGCAGGATGGCAGCTGCCGTGGAGGTCTTGGTCCAGGACATCACTCCAGCACTGCTGAACAGGCTTAACTCCAACAGTGCGTACGCGAGAGGGGTGCTGGGCAGCTTGATCTCATTCTAGGTACATCCTCCCGGAGTCAGCCAGGGGCCCTTGGGCACCCATAAGGAGGAGGATCAGCAGGTGCACACTCTGGGGCCGTCCATCCAGGTGACTCTGGCCTACCTGATTCCCCTCTTCCTGTGACCCCTGCAGATCCAGCTTCACAGGCCGAGGAGGGTGCCACTGCCACACAGCAGGAACCCGAAGGCAGGCTGGGGCCCTCCAAGTCTCGGCCCTCCAGAGGACGCCTGCCAAAGTCATCCCAGACAGGACGTCACAGTCAGCAGGCTGCCTCCACTTCTGCCGTAGATGTCCAGGGAGCTCCAAGACATAGCGGCAGGGTTAGGAAAGTTAGGTAAACAAAGTTGCACAGCCTGACAAGGGGTGTTGATCATTTATACATACTGTTCACTATTGTTAATAAACTCCTAAGAATGTCACCCTGCCTGTGGCTCCTTGCTCTGATGAGCAGTGTTCTTGTCACTCAGATGTGAAACCTTTCTGCACAAGATAAAAGGCAGGTGTCTCAGTCAAGGGCCTCTTCCCTGTGCTCTGTGCGGCCTTCAGACCACAGTGATGGTCCAGCCTCACACTCCCTGAAAGAATCACTGATGCCCGCACCTCAGAAGTGCTGGTCATTGCTATCAGAATGTAGTGGGCAGGCACCACAGAGTTCTCTCATACTCCCTGTGTGCTCTCAGCAGCTTTAAGGTGAGGCTGACCCCCATCACATCAGCATATGCGACCAGTGATGCTGTGCACCAGCTCCTGAAGGGCTGAGGTGCTGAAGGCAGACACAGCATCAGATGTGTCAAAGTTTCATGGCTGTGTCTCTGAGATGGCCCCGATCATGGAGCGCAAGCGAGCTGACCTTGGCCAGACAGGAGTCAAACATTCTCAGAGGCCATGTGAAGATCTTTGGAGTGTCCTCACTGCATGTTGTCATCATCCAGACTGTATTGCAGAGCTCCACCTGACCGATCCAGGCACCGGAACTGCATCTTCAGCATCTCGATGGTCTGCTCCACCAAGCTGCGAGCTGCTGCATGAGCCTCATTATAGCGCCACTCTGCTGTAGTCTGAGGCTGCCGCACAGGTGTCATCAGCCATGGCCTCTGCAGGTAGCCCTTGTCCCCAGGCTGCCTCCGTGGACCCTGGAAGACCTCAGGGATCTGCGAGCGACTCAGTAGATAGGCATCGTGCACGCTCCCTGAAAACCGTGCACATACCAGCAGGATGCGTTTCTGGTGGTCGCATACTAGCTACATGTTCAGTGAGTGGAAGCCCTTGTGGTTGATGAAGTCCACTGAGTGTAGACATGGAGACCTGAGCGCCACGAGTGCAGTCACTCGCACCCTGCACCTGTGGGAATTCCGAGATCAAGGCGAATCCAATGGCCCAAGGATCCTGGCTGTCCCAGTCCCGGGAGAAACGCACAAAGTTGTTGCCATGGAGAAGATGGCGTCCGTGACCTCATGGATGCATTTGTAGGTGGCGGATTGTGAAATCCCACAGAGGTCGCTGTGGAGCCCTGAAAGGAGCCACTGGCAGTCACTGCTGGAGGTGCTCACAGCCCCTTGCAATCTCAGCATCCTGGTTTGGACCGGTGTCCCCCATGTCACAGATTGGCAGGGCAGCCATGCAGCGCACTCATCTCTGGCCATCCGGGGGATGACCAGCACTCTCTGGGGTGGTCACACAGGGCCAGGAAAGGTGTTAAGTACAGCCATGATAACCACATCTCTCTCTCTTTCATGCTGCAGGAGGACCACGTCAGGATCATGGATCCTGGGTGACCTAGCTGTATGCCTGATGGCCTACAGAGAGCGTAGAAGACGGAGGAGAGAGTGACTGAGGCACCTGGCTGTGCAAAGGCAGGAGCAGCAACCTCATGAAGAAGGGGCAGCAGGGGGTCACACGCTACGCAGGAGTGACAACGAACCATGGCTGGTCAGCGCCTAGCGACACCCAGGGTCTATAGACACCACCTGCCATTCCTGCAGATGACTGAGAACCAGTGTCGCTGATGACTGTGCATGTCTAGGGACCTGGTGGCTCACATCTGCCACTTACTGCAGGACTTGATGTCAAGTGGACATGGAGGGCATCCACTGCCAGTGGCTATGAAAGTGACTGCGGTGCTCATTTTCTGGATTCTGAGATTGCAAGGGTCTGTGAGCACCTCCAGCAGTGGCTGCCACATAGTCAGCGTTGGCGAGGAGATTGTACAATGTGTGGTCCAACTGCTCCGTAGTCCAATAAAGTGGTGGCAGATTCAAAGTCTGTGCTGGTGGTGGTGGGGGGAGGGGGCGCGGTAAGGTATGGAGCGCTTGGTGGCCTTTTGGTGCCTCCAGGTTGCTTGCATGGGCGGGCAGGCTGGGAGCCTGAGCCCTGATCTGCCTTAGTTGCAAAGGCATGCTCAGTTTATACAGGTGTTCCTAATGCGTGGCCACTTCCCTCGGTTACCCTGCCCTCCCATCTCGATTGCCTGTGCGCTGGATGCAGCGCCAGAGCAGCACTTGACCCCCCACCGGATCCCCCCCCCACCGCCCGCCCACGTTCAGCAGTCGCCTCCGATGCTGGCCAGCACTTGCCCCCAGACACCCCAACCCCTCAGCTGTCGCCTGCGGGGCCAGACATCAGTTTCCCCCGCCTCCCCCGGCGCCCCTGAGGCCTGTAAACAATGGGCGAGCTGTGGAGAACGCTGCTGTTCACTCGCTTCAATTCTCCCAAAGTGAAGGCCGCCAAGTGCACGTCGCCTGCGTGCAGTTGTGACACATGCTGGGCGCTTTCCCGCCGACGTGGGCGGATGATAATGGCGGGGTTCCAAGAGCCTGCCAGGATGGCCTTTTAATTAAATGCTAATGTATTACAATTAGTTCCCCGCCGACCAATGGTGGGAAACGCAACCCGCCGTCAGCGAGCTGAGCTGAAGATCACGACCTGCCTTCATGCCGTCATGAAGTGGGTCCCGCCATATTTTCCGCACACACCACCCATCACGCCTGCCACCAGTGGGTTCAGAAAATTCCGCCCAACAAGTCGTGTTTATACAGCTCCTTTACGATAGTTAAATGTCCCAAGGCGTTCCATGGCAGAATGTCAGACAAAAGTTGACACCGAGCCACCAAAGGAGATCATACGGAAGATGGCCAAAAAGGTTGGGTTTAAGGAGTATCTTCAAGGAAAAGAGAGGTGGGGAGGCAGAGACATTTAAGGAGCAAATTCCAGAATTTAGGACCTAAATAGCTGAAGGCATAGTGGCCAATGGTGGAGCAAGGAGCATTGGTGATGTGCGGGAGGCCAGAGTAGGAGAAGCACAGAAATCTTAGAAGGTTGCAGGGCTGGAGGAGGTTACACAGCATCGTTTACACAGAGATAGGGAGGGGTGAAGCCATGGACGGAACTGAAAACAAGGATGATGAGTGAATTATACGTGACGTTAGTAAGGATGTGAGGTCCAGTTTTTTGGACAGTAGAATATTTTGTTTTTCTCAAAGATGTTTTAAATTTCGGTCGGAATCTACCTGACAACTGGCCCCGCAGCCCAATTCTCACCAGTGCATTAAGGTGCCAGTCCAAAAGTCCTGGCCTCTCCCAAAAGGATGGATGTCCAGAGAGTGCCATGAACGATGGAGGTGCCCACCACTTTTTGCAAATGGCCTCACCAATGCCATGGCAGACTGGTAATAGGGTTTCTGCAATGGTGAAAAGCGGCATAGCTTTTTACCTGATTAGTTTTTTTTGCTAGGCCCAAATCTTAGTTCAGTTTCCTTATGTGGGCAAATCTGTCACTCTCACTTACCAAATGAGAGTATTATTAAAAAAATATTAAGTTTCAAATTCTGTTAATTTGCAAAAACGTCTAAAAACAGAACCAAGCACAGGTCAAGGGAGGATACCTCCAGATCCGGGGGTTTTCCCTTTACCAACTTCCTTATATTCTGTACATTCAAGAGTGACATTGGTCCAGTTAATATTCGAGAATTAAAGGGACCTCAAATCCATGAATAAAGTGTCTGCCAAACCTTTTCTGTCTTTGTTTATGAACATACAACACAGTGATGTAAAATTAAAGTAAAAGTGCCGCAGATTCTGGAAATCTGAAATAAAAAGAGAACCTGCTGGAAGCACTCAGCTGGTCAGGCAGCATCTATGGGGAGAGAAACAGAGTTAATTAACATTTCAGGTCAATGATGAAGTAACCTGGAGAAATATATGATTGTGACCCTTGCTCATGTTGTCACTGTGTTCAAAATATTGCACAGTTCATCTCTCTCCCCAATCAAAATAATTTCGCTAGCACTTCTCCATGTTAAAGAAAGAGCTTGCTTTCAATAACGATTTCTGTGATCTCATGATGTCCTAAAACACTTCACAGCCAAAAAAGTGCTTTTGAAACGTTGAAATGTTGGAAATGCAGTATCCAGATTGTGCACAGCAAGATCCCAAAACAATAATGCAATAATAACCAGATAATATTATTTTGGGATGTTGGTTGAAGGTTAATCCAGCTTTTCTTTGAATAGTGCCAAAGGCTCTTTTACATCCACCTGAGAGGGCAAGCAGTGCTTTGGTTTAACATGTCATCAGAAAGAGGGCACCTCCGACAGTGCAACATCCCTCATTACTATACTCAAGTGTCAGATTGGATTATGTGCTCAAGTCTCTGGAATGGGGCAAACCCACAACCTTCTGACTCAGAAGATTAAGAGTCACGACTAACAATGATGACAGCCTACCTTTGTTTAAAGAAGAAGGTAGCTAATTATCATCACTGGTGAGTATTCACCCACAGTTCCTCCTTGTACTTCGATATAATATGATGCTGATATAATCTTGCAATTAGCTAAAAATGTTTTTACACCATTTCTAAGGCTTCATGGGGAGCTGACTATGTTTTACCACGGGCAACAATTCAAAAAATTTACCCTTCTAAAATGCGGCATAACTAGGGCTCCTGTAGTATTCCATAGTGTGAACAACGACCTTCTCAAGGGCAATTAGGGATGGGCAATAAATGCTGGCCCAGACAATGATGCCCACATCCCACGGAAGAATGAAAGGAAACAGCCAGCCTTTTCTGAGGTTCCCTGTGTAGGAAGGTATTGCTGTGTAACTGCACACATGCAGTGAATGTGATATATTATACAAGCTAAGGCGTACTGAATGTAATTCCCACTTCATTTGCAATGTTTAGAAACTTACTGGTATAATTCAGTGATTGTCATTTATTTTCCTTTACAGCACATCTGTGGTTATGTTCTTCTCCAGGCTTTTAAGTAGGTTACTTGTAGAGGTAAGTTATCATGCTGCCTGCTACTTTAACTCTTCCATCCCTGGAATAGTACTATAGAATATTACAGCAGAGGAGGAGGCCATTCCGCCCAGCGAGGCTATGCCGGCTCTCTGCAAGAGCAATTTAGCTACTGTGACATCCACTCAATTTCCCTGTAGCCCTGCAAACTTTTTTCCATCAGATGCTGATCTAATTCTCTTTTGAAACCCTTTCAGGCAGGCACAACCCAGAACTTAACCACTCATTGTAAAAAAGTTTCTCCTCGTGCAGCCTTCTTTTGCTAATCACCTTAAATCTGTGTTCTCTAGTTCTCAACCCCTCCACCAATGAGACCAGTTTCTCTATATGCAATCTATTTAAACCGCTCATGATTTTGAACACCTCTATCGAATCTCCTCTTAATCTTCTCTGCTCCAAGAAGAATGACCTCAGCTTCTCCAATCTATCTCTGTAACTGAAGTCCCTCATCCTTGGAACCATTCTTGTAAACATCGTCTGCACCCAGTCTAAAGCCCTCACATCCTTCCTAAAGTGCGCTGGGATACAAACTTCCAGTTGAGGCTGAACTGATATTTTGTAGAGGGTTTTCATAATTTCCTTGCTTTTGTACTCTATGCCCACATTTATAATGCCTAGGATTCTGTATACATAGAGTCATAGACTTATACAGCACAGAAACAGACCCTTTGTCCCATTGTGTCTGTGCCGGCCATCAAACACCTATCTATTCTAATCCCATTTTCCAGCACTTGGCTCGTAGCCCTGTATGCTATGGCATTTCAAGTGCTCATCTAAATACTTCTTAAATGTTGTGAGGATTCCTGCCTCTACCACCCACTCAGGCTGTGTATTCCAGATCCCAACTATCTTCTGAGTGAAAAAAAAATTCCTCAAATCTCTCTAAACCTCCTGCCTCTTACCTTAAATCTATGCCCTTTGGTTACTGACACCTCTGCTAAGGGAAAAAGTTTCTTCCTATCTACCCTATCTATGCCCCTCATAATTTTGTATACCTCTACCCCTCGCAGCCTTCTCTGCTCTAAGGAAAACAACCCTGGCCTATCCAGTCTCTCTTAATAGCTGAAACGCTTCAGCCCAGGCAACATCCTGAATCTCCTCTGCACCCTCTCCAATGCAATCATATCCTTCCAATAGTGTGGCAACCAGACTGCACACAGTCCTCTGGATGTGACCTAACTAGCGTTTCATATAGTTCCAACATAACCTCTCTGCTCTTATATTCTATGCCTCAGCTAATAAAGGCAAGTATCCCATATGCCTTCTTAACCACCTTATCTACCTGTGCTGCTGCCTTCAGGGATCTATGGACATGGACATCAAGGTTCCTCTGATCCTATGTACTTCCTAGGGTCCTACCATTCATTGTGTATTCCCTTGTCGTGTTAGTCCTTCCAAAATGCATCACCTCACACTTCTCAGGATTAAATTCCATTTGCCACTGCCCTGCCCATCTTACCAGCCCATCTATATCATCCTGTAATCTAAGGCTTTCCTCACTATTTACGACACCACAAATTTTCGTATCATCTGCGAACTTACTGATCATACCTATTCTATGGGGGATTCTATAGTCAGGGGAACAGATAGGCACTACTGTAGCCATCAACATGACTCCAGGATGGTGTGTTGCCTCCCTGGTGCCAGGGTCCGGGATGTTACTGACCGGCTGCAGGGCATCCTGAAGGGGAAGGGTGATAAGGCTGAGGTCATGGTACATTTTGGTACCAATGACATAGGTAGAAAGAAGGATGAGGTCTTGCATCAAGAATTCAGGGAGTTAGGCAGTAGACTAAAAAGCAGGACCTCTGGGTTTGTAATCTCTGAGTTACTCCCAGTGCCACGTGCTAGTAAGCACAGAAATAGGAGAATAGCGCAGATGAATACGTGGCTTAAGAGCTGGTGCAAGAGGGAGGGTTTTAGATTCCTGGCTCACTGTGACTATATCCGGGGAAGGTGGGACCTGTACAAGTGGGACTACATCTGAACCACAGCGGGACTAACATCCATGTGGGCGGGTTTGCTAGTGTTGTTGGGAGGAGTTTAAACTAATTCGGCAGGGGGAGGGGACACAGAATGTTAGCAGAATAGGGACACATCATAATACAGTAAAACAATCAAGTCAGAGGGAGTACAGCTGCAATAAGCTTCAAGGGAGTAAAGCAAGGCTGGATGGCCTCTACTTTAATGCCAGGAGTATTACATGTAAAACGGTGAGGATTGACACGTGGAATTGTGATATAGTAGCCATCACAGAAAAATGGTTGAGGGAGGGGCAGGATTGGCAGCTCAACATTCCGGGATATAGAATCTTCAGGCGAGACAGGGAGGGGGTAAAAGAGGAGGAGGCATTGCATTATTAGTTAAGGAGTCAGTTACTGCAGTAAGAAGAGATGATATCTTGGAGGGGTCATCAAATGAAGCTTTGTGGGTAAGGCTCAGGAATAAAAAAGGGGCAGCCACATTGTTAGGTGTTTATTATAGACCCCCTGATAGTCAGCGGGAAATTGAGGAGCAAAGATGTGCACAGTTCATGGAGGTGTGTAAAAACAAAAACAATAAGGTAATTATATTAGGTGATTTCAACTTTCCCAACATTAATTGGGATAGACATAGTGTTAAGGGCTTGGATGGAGTGGATTTCTTGAAATGTGTACAGGAGAACATTTTAGGTCAATAAGTCCAGGGTCCAGCAAGGGACAGCACAGTGCTAACCTAATTCTGGGGAATGAAGCCAGACAGGTGGCTGAGGTGGTGGTGGGGGAGCATTTTAGTGATAGCGACCACAACATGGTACAATTTAAGCTTGTTATGGACAAAGAAATAGACAAGTTGCAAAACAATGTTTTGGATTGGGGGAGAGCAGGTTTTAGTAAAATAAGGCAGGAGCTGGCCAAGGAAGACTGGGAACAGCTACAGAAGATACGTGGGGAGGCATTCAAAAAGGAAATGGGGAGGGTACATGCTCAACATGTTCCTTCTAGGGTGATAGGAAGGAGTAACAAGCTCAGAGAACAATGGATGACCAGAGATATTCAGGAAATTATGAGAAGGAAAAGAGAGGCTTTTAGCAGGTACAAGGGGATCAAATCAGAGGAGGCATTAATGGAGTACATTAAGTGCAGGGTGGAGCTTAAGAAAGCAAGTAGGAGAGCAAAGAGGGGATATGAGAAAGCTCTGGCTGGTACAAGTAAGGAAAATCCCAAAATACTCTATATGTATATCAATGGAAAGAGGAAAATCAGGGAAAGAGTAGGGCCCATAAGGGACCAAGGGGGCAATCTATGGGTGGAGCCAGAGGACATCGGTAGAATGTTCATATCAGTCTTCACCCAAGAGAATGAGGATGAAGGTATGGAACTCGGGGGGAGAGACTGTGAGGTTCTTGAGCAAATTGATATAGGGAGTGACAAGGTATTGGAGGTGTTGACAGGCTTAAAAGTGGACAAATCTCCAGGTCTGGATGATTTATGTCCCAGACTGCTGAGGGAGACAAGGGAGGAGATCACAGCGGCTCTGACCCAAATTTTTAATTCCTCTCTGGCCACAGGGGACTGGAGAACAACTAATGTGGTTCCGCTATTTAAGAAGGGTTGTAGAGATAAGCCAGCAAACTATAGGCCAGTGAGTCTCATGTCAGTGGAAGGGAAACTATTGGAGAAAATTCTGAAGAAGAGAATCTATCTCCACTTGGAGAAGCAAGGTTTGATCAGGGATAGTCTGCATGGCTTTGTCAAAGGGAGTCTATAATAAACACAATTTGATTGAATTGTTTGAGGAGGTGACCAGGTGAGTAGGTGAGGGTAGAGCAGTTGATGTAGTTTATATGGATTTCAGCAAAGCCTTTGACAAGGTTCTGTGCTGGTTCCCCTATTATTCGTCATTTATATAAACGACATAGATGACTATGCGAGGGATAGGATTAGTAAGTTTGCCAATGACACAAAGATTGGCCGGGTGGCTAACAGTGAGGTTGAGTGTCTTGGGCTACAGGAAGATATAGATGGGATGGTCAAACTGGCAGGTAAGTGGCAGATGGAATTTAACCCTGAAAAGTGTGAGGTGATACACTTTGGTAGGAGCAATTTGACAGGGAAGTATTCAATGAACAGTATGACACTAGGAAGTTCTGAGGAACAAAGAGAACTTGGCGTGTGTGTCCATAGATCTCTGAAGGCGGAGGGGCATGTTAGTGGGGTGGTGATAAAGGCACATGGGACACTTGCCTTTATCAATCAAGGCATAGATTACAAAAGTAGGGAGATCATGTTGGAGTTGTATAGAACCTTGGTGAGGCCACAGCTGGAGTACTGTGTGCAGTTCTGGTCGCCACATTATATGAAGGATGTGATTGCACAGGATAAGGTGCAGAGGAGATTCACCAGGATGTTGCCTGGGATGAAACATTTAAGTTATGAAAAGAGGTTGAATAGACTTGGGTTGTTTTCGTTGGAGCAGAAAAGACTGAGGGGTGACCTGATCGAGGTGTACAAGATTATGAGGGGCATGGGAAGGGTGGATAGGGAGCAGCTGTTCCCCTTAGTTGAAGGGTCAGTCACGAGGGGACACAAGTTCAAGGTGAGGGGCAGGAGGTTTAGGGGGGATGTGAGGAAAAACTTATTTACTCAGAGGGTAGTGACAGTCCAGAATCTGGAATGGGAGGGTGGTTGAGGCGGGTTGCCTCATATCCTTTAAAAAATACCTGGATGAACACTTGGCATATCATAGCATTCAAGGCTATGGGCCAAGTGCTGGTAAATGGGATTAGGTAGGTAGGTGTTTCTCACGTGTCGGTGCAGACTTGATGGGCCGAAGGGCCTCTTCAGCACTGTGTGATTCTGTGATACCTCCTATATTCACATCTAAATCGTTAATGTACACTTAAGGGTCCCAGCACTGATCCCTGTGGTACAGCACTTGTCACAGGCTTCCAGTCGCAAAAACAACCTTCAACCATCACACTCTGCCTCCTACCACTAAGCCAATTTTGGATCCAATTTGCCCTGGATCTCATGGGCTCTTACCTTCTTGACCATTCTCCAATGTGGGACCTTGTCAAAAGCCTTACTGAAATCCATGTAGACTACATCAGCTGCACTACCCTCATCTACACAACTAGTCACCTCCTCAAAAAATTCAGTCAAATTTGTTAGACATGATCTCCCCCGACAAAGACATGCTGACTATCCCTGATTAATCCCTGCCTCTCCAAGTGGAGATTAATCCAGAATTTTTTCTAAAATAGTTTCCCTACCACTGATGTTAGACTCACTAGCCTGTAGTTAACCTGGTTTATCCCTACTACCCTTCTTGAACAATGGTACCACATTTGCTGTCCTACAGTCCTCTGGCACCTCTCCTGTGGCCACAGAGGATTTGAAAATTAGTGTCAGAGCCCCTGCAATCTCTTCCCTTGCCTCACATAGCAGCCTGGGATACATCTCATCTGGACCTGGGGATTTATCCACTTTTAAGCCCACTAAAACTGCTAATACCTCCTCCCTTTCAATGCTAATTTGTTCAAGTATATCACAGTCCCCCTCCTTGATTTCTACATCAACATTATCCTTCTCCACAGTGAACAAGTAATCATTCAAAACCTCACCTACGTGCTCCAGCTCCACGCACAGATTGCCACTTTGATCCCTGATGGGCCCTATTCTTTCCCTGGTTATCCTCTTGCCCTTAATATATTTATAAAATGCCTTGGGATTTTCCTTCATCTTGCCTGCCAGTGTTTTTTCATGCCCTCTCTTCGCTCTCCTAATTTCTTTTTTAAGTACCCCCCACACACTTTCTATACTCCTCTAGGGCTTCCGCTGTTTTCAGCCGGCTATAGCTGCCATGTCTCTTTTTTTTCCCTTATCCAATCCTCTATATCCCTTGATATCCAGTGTTCCCCAGACTTGTTGGTCCTACCCTTCACCTTTAAGGGAACATGTTGGCCCTGAACTCTCACTATTTCCTTTTTGAATGACTTCCACTGGTCTGATGTAGACTTCCTTACAAGTAGCTGCTTCCAGTCCACTTTGGCCAGATCCTTTCTTATCATATTGAAATTGGCCTTCCCCCAATTCAGGACCTTTATTTCCGGTCCATCTTCGTCCTTTTCCATAACTACCTTAAATCTTACAGAGTTATGATGACTGTCCCCGAAATGCTCTCCCACTAACACTTCTACCACTTGCCCAGCTTCATCCCTAAGATTAGGTCCAGTACTGCCCTTTCTTTTGTACGACTTTCTACATGCTGGCTCAAAAAGCTCTCCTGAGTGCACTTTAAGAATTCCACCCCCTCTAAGCCTTTCACACTAAGACTATCCCAGTTAATACTGGGGAAGTTGAAATCCCCTACTTTTATCACCCTACTATTTTCACACTTCTCTGAGATTTGCCTACATATCTGCTCCTCTATCTCTCCCTGACTGTTTGGAGGCCTATACTATACTCCCAGCAAAGTAATTGCCCCTTTTTGTTTTTAAGTTCTACCCATATGGTCTCATTAGATGAACCTTCTAAGATACCATCCCTCCTTACTACAGTAATTGACTCCTTAATCATTAGTGCAATGCCACCTCCTCTTTTATATCCTCCCCCTGTCATGTCTGCAGATTCTATACCCTGGAATATGGAGTTGCCAGTCCTGCCCTTCCCTCAACCAAGTCTCTGTGATAGCAACAATATCATATTCCCATGTGTTAATCAACGCCCTCAATTCATCTGCCTGACTTGTAAGATTCTCTGCGTTAAAATAGATGCAATCCAGCCTTGCATTATTCCCTTGTGCCTTAACAGGTCTATATTTGCTCTGCCTTCCAGAATGACTTAGTTTCTCTTCTATATTTGGCTGTGCAACATCCCCTACTGTACCTCCACTCTGTATCCCATCTGCCTGCCAAATTAGTTTAAACCACCCCCCCCCCACAGCCCCCCCCACCACCCCGCCGCAACTCCCCAATAAGCACTAGCAAACCTCCCTACAAGGATGTTGATCCCGTTCCGGTTCAGGTGCAACCTGTCCAACTTTACAGACCCCGCCTTCACCAGAAACAGACCCAGTGATCCAGGAAACTAAAGCCCTCCCTCCTGCACCATCTCTTCAGCCATACATTCATCCTCTCTATCCTCCTATTCCTATACTCACCAGCACATGGCACAGGGAGTAATCCAGAGATTACAACCTTTGAGGTCCTGCTTTTTAATCTGCTACCTAGCTCCCTAAATTCTTGTTGCAGGACCTCATCCCTCTTTCTATCTATATCTTTCTAAGCACTTTCTCAACGTGTCTTGACACTTTCAATGATTTGAGCACATATATCTCTAGGTCTCTCTGGTTTTTTTAATGCACTCATGGGATGTGGGTTTTGCTGGCTGGGCCAGCATTTATTGCCCATCCCTAGTTGCCCTTGAGAAGGTGGTGGTGAGATGCCTTCTTGAACCGCTGCAGTCCATGTGGCATAGGTACATCCACAGTGCTGTTAGGGAGGGAGTTCCAGGATTTTGGCCCAGTGACAGTGAAAGTCAGGATGGTGAGTGACTTGGAGGGGAACTTCCAGGGGGTGGTCTTCCCATCTATCTGCTGCCCTTGTCCTTCTAGATGGTAATGGTTGTGGTTTGAAAGGTGCTGTCGAAGGAGCATTGGTGAATTACTGCAGTGCATCTTGTAGATGGCACACACTGCTGCTACTGTGCGTCAGTGGTGGAGAGAGTGAATGTTTGTGGATGTGGTGTCAATCAAGCTGGCAGCTTTGTCCTGGACAGTGTCAAGCTTCTTGAGTATTGTGGGAGCTGCAATCATTCAGGTAAGTGGGATGTATTCCATCACACTCTTGTGACTTGTGCCTTGTCGATGGTGGATAGGCTTTGGGGAGTCAGGAGGTAAGTAACTTGTCGCAGGATTCTTAGCCTCTGACCTACTCTTGTAGCCACAGTATTTATATGGCTAGTCCAGTTCAGTTTCTGGCCAACGGTAACCCCCAGGATGTTGATAGTGGGGGATTCAGCGATGGTAATGCCATTGAACATTAAGGGGCCTCTCCTTTAGAATTGCACCCTTTGGTTAATATTGCCTCTGTGGAACTGTTTGCTTTCTTTATTCTTATCTTCTTTCTATAAGTTGCAGGCTTTTAAAATTCAAAGCAGGTGTGGCACAACATATGCATTTACTATTTTGCTCTTCTTTTAAACATTCTTATGGTTTAAGGACATGTTAATCACATCATGAATGTTTAGTGTGGTCACAAACAGCATTTAGCTGTTACAATTTACCTGATAAAAACAAAAAACTGTGGATGCTGGAAATCCAAAACAAAAACAGAAATACCTGGAAAAACTCAGCAGGTCTGGCAGCATCGGCGGAGAAGAGCAAAGTTGACATTTTGAGTCCTCATGACCCTTCAACAGAACTAAGTAAAATAGGAAAGGGGTGAAATATAAGCTGGTTTAAGCGGGGAGGGGTGTTGTTGGGAAAAGCAAGCAATGATAGGAGGAGATAACCAAAAGATGTCACAGACAAAAGAACAAAGAGGTGTTGAAGGTGGTGATATTATCTAAAAGAATGTGATAATTGAGAGTAGAGAGCAGGACAAGCAAGGTAGTGGAGATGGGAGCTACCTTGCTTGTCCTGCTCTCCACTCTTAATTAGCACATTCTTTTAGATAATATCACCACCTTCAGCACCTCTTTGTTCTTTTGTCTGTGACATCTTTTGGTTATCTCCTCCTATCACTGCTTGCTTGTCCCAACAACCGCCCCCCGCCCCCCCACCTTCTTCCCCCTCCCCCCCCACCCTAAACCAGCTTATATTGCACCCCTTTCCTATTTTTACTTAGTTCTGTTGAAGGGTCACGAGGGCTCAAAACTTCAACTTTGCTCTTCTCCCCCGATGCTGCCAGACCTGCTGAGTTTTTCCAGGTATTACAATTTACCTGATGTTATCATGTGAGGCTTCTTGTTAGTGTGAATGGATTAATTTCACTATTACAACACCAGTTAGGTGAAAAAAATAAAAGCACATGGGATCCATGCGAATGTAGCAAACTGGGTACAAAATTGGCTCAGTGGCAGGAAACAAAGATAGATGTTTAAGTGATTGGAATGCTGTTTCCAGTGGGGATCTGCAGGGTTCAGTGCTAGGTCCCCTGCTTTTTGTGGGATATATTACTGATTTGGACTCACATGTAGGGGAAATGATCAAGAAGTTTGCAGACGACACAAAAATTGGCCACGTGGTTGATAGCGGGGAGGATTGCTGTAAACTGCAGGAAAATATCAATGGACTGGTCAGGTGGACAGAAAAGTAGCAAATGGAATTCAACCTGCAGAAGTGTGAGCTGATGCTTTTGGACAGGTCAAACAAGGTAAAGGATTACACAATAAAAGGGAGGATACTGAGAAGTGTAGACGAAGTGAAGGACCTTGGAGTGAATGTCCACAGATCCCTGAAGGTAACAGGACAGGCTGAGAAGGTGGTTAAGAAGGCATATGGAATCCTTTCCTTTATTAGCTGAGGTGCAGAATATAAAAGCAGGGAGATGATGCTGGAACTAAATAAAACATTAGTTAGGCCACAACTTGAGTAGTGTGTGCAGCTCTGGTTGTCTCGTTACAGAAAGGATGTAATTGCACTAGAAAGGGTACAGAGGAGATTTACGAGGATGTTCCCAGGACTGGAAAATTGCAGCTATGAGTAAAGATTGGATAGGCTGGGGTTGTTCTCCTTAGAACAGAGAAGCTGAGAGAAGCTCAGATGTACAGAATTGTGAGGGGCCTGGAAACAGTGGATGGGAAGGGCCTATTTACTTTAGCAGAGAGGTCAGTGACCGGGGGCATAGATTTAAAGTGATTGGTAGAAGGGTTAGAGGGGAGATATGAAACATGTTTTCACCTAGAGGGTTGTGGGGGTCTGGAACTCCGCCTGAAAGGGTAGTAGGGGCAGAAACCCTCAACTCATTGAAAAGATCTGCACCTCAAGTGCCGTAACCTGCAGGGCTACAGACCAAATGTTGGAAAGTGGTATTTTGGCCAGCGCAGACACAATGGATCGTGTGATCGCTTTCTGTGCCTTAAATCTTCTTTTGAAATGTAGCAGTAATCAGCTTAAGGGATAACTGATGGAGAGGAAAACTTGCAAGTATGTACTCTCACACTGTTCCCATATGACAGAAGACTGCACAAATTAAAGATCATGCTTCCACCCAGTTGGAGGGTGATCTGTGGAATGGAGACCTGACTTCATGATGTAATTGTACAGACAGTCATGACGTATGCTGTGTGGGTAGATTTGGAATTGGCATGCAGCAAGCTTTTTGTTTCAATGCACTTGCACCAGATTATATTTTTGTCATGGTACGGTACACAAAGCAACAGAAACACAGGAATAACCAGATGAAAAAAGATCAAACTCCAGCTTGGTTGCCTTCTGCCCTCTTGGTTATCACATGATAAAATGATAATGGACTTGGTGACTAATCACAGCAATCAGTCTCCATCATTTAGTTTACAACAAACCCAGACATGAGGTGAGAAAATCACTAACGGGGATAGTTTTGGAACTCATAGGTCCAAAACCTGCTGTTCCTACCAACAAGTAACACTCAAATTATTCATATACTACACCACAAAATACTATTAAGGAAACCTGTTTAGTTCGTATTTGAATGCATCAATACTATCTACTTCCACCATCTCCCTGTTCCATAAACTTTCTTACTGAAATAATGGACCTGATGATTACAGGTGGAGTGATTCTTTCTGCTCCCTGCTGCAACCACAGGCTTTCCCACCCAATAGCCAGGCGACCTGTCAATTGGGCAGGCTGTTGTGAGGGAAGTCTGCTGAAAACATTTAAAAGGCAACCAGCTACTATTTTCAGTACTTCCAGGTTTCCTGTCTGAAAACCATCTTATAAACCGCCACCCCATCTCCAACATCCCTTTCCTCTCCAAAGCGCTTAAACGTGTTGTTGCCTCCACCTATCACAGAATTCTATATTTAAATATCTCCAATCAAGTTTTCCGCTGATCTATGTCAGGAACCACATTTGCATTCATTTACAGCTCATGAATGCATTAAAAGGCCAACTTGCCAGAATTACATTCCCTCTCCAAATCAAGTGACCCGCCATTGCAAGCAATGTGGTCAACCATGTCAAAAGCTGCAGACAGAAAACGGAGGACAAACAAAGTCAGAGTCACATAGGATGTCATTTGTGACTTTGATAAGAGCTGTTTCAGTACTGTGATAGGAACAGAAACTTGATTGGAGAGATTCAAATATGGAGTTCCTGACTGGATAGAAGTGGTGTCCGCCTGGCGAGATTCACTTCATCCACAGCTTTGAGGTCCATAGATCTGCATTCTTCTTCTTGGGAACCTCACATAACTTCATTAGCAAACACTGCACCAAGACTGGACAAGGGAGGCGGGTAAAGGCTGGAATGGGATGTGGCAGGGTGGAAGGGTGGAGTTAATGGGGAAAGGGTAGGGAAGTGTGTCTGGGGAAGCGGGGTAGGAGAATCTTAGGGGGGGGGGGTCCGTGGTGTCGACAGTGGGGTCCTGGAATTCAGGGTACTGGTGATCGGAGGGAAGAGTCAGTTAGAAGGGAGAGTGGGATGTGGTACAGTGGCAGGTCCGGGGTGAGAGTCTGGAAGGTCTCATCGGGTGGGTCATGGAGAGGACAAGACAGGTGGCTTGGATAATGGGAGGGAGCGGGGTAAGGGTGGACGTGGGGACAGTAACGGGCGTTGGTTCTGAGGTAGGAAAGGCACCTGAGGTGGATCGTGATAGGGTCCAGGGTAATGGGGGGAGGGTCAAGGATGACAGAGGGGAGAGGAATAGTGATACTGGGTGGGTCCACGATAATGGGGGGAAGTTGGTGGTGTCAGGGGAGAGTAGAAGGTGGTGGTTCGAGTTTGAAAGGTGATGTGCACCATTTTTACAAATTGACCACACAGTTAGTCACTCAGTCAGATCCCTTGAGGTAGGAGGAGAATCCTTTCGGGTGGATGGAATTCAAGGTCAGCACAAGTGGCCGATTAAAGGGGTATCCTAATAACTATGAGGCAACTGGGTGTCAAAGATGCTTGCTTGTGTTTTCCTCTCCATGGTGAAGCTTGCATTGGAGTAGGTTTGTTCCTGACTCATGGGTCTCATAACATTGAGATTCCAGAAAGTGAGAGAGTGCGAGAAGCAGTGGGGCTATTAACACTGAGAAAGTGCGAGAAGCAGTGGGGCCATAAACAACAAGAGAATGCAAGAAGCAGCGGGACCATTAATGGCAAGAGAGTGAGAGGAGCAGCGGGGCCATTAACAGCGAGAGAGTGCGAGAAGAGTGAGAGACCATTAAAGAGTGTGGAGAGAGAGGCGAGAGACCATTAATGAGGGTGCAGCATAGCTGATTGGTGAGTAGGAATAGTGAGTATTTCTAGTCTTTAAAGTAAAAGTAAGGTCATTAGTTTGCGTTTAGTCTCTAATTTTTTTCTCGTCTTAAAAATAGCTTGTTAAGTATAAGATCGATACTGGTGTGTAAAAAATTACAATAAAATGTAAAGAGCAGGGATACGAGAGTAATTAATTAATAAATTAAATAAAATATGATAGTGATGGCAGGATGGGTGATGTGTTGCTGCTGCAGTATGTAGGATCTGCTGGACGCCAAGTTGAGCCAGAGTGCATACATCCGTTGTAAGTGTCTGCAGCTTGAGGAACTTCAGATCCGAGTTGAGGAGCTGGAGTCCGAACTGCAGACGTTGCACCACATCAGGAAGGGGGAAAGTTACCTTGACACTTTGCTCCAGGAGACGGTCACACCCTCAGATTAGGTAATTCAAATTTGATCTGTGATAAGCGACGGGGGGGTTTGACTGCAGATGAAGCTGATATGGGGACCCAGTGGTAGCGTTTGAGGAGCCTCAGCCCACGCAACTGTCAAACAGCTATGAGGTTTTTGCAAGCTGTGAGGACGAAAGTGGGGACTGCAGTGATGATGAGCGAACTGACCATGGTGCCGTGGTACAGGGAGCCATTCAAGTGGGGGGGAGGAAATAGGAACATAGTAATGGTAGGGGACAGTATAATTAGGGGGATAGATCCTCTTCTCTGCAGCCATGACCATGAATTACGAAGGCTGTGCTACCTGCCCGGTGGCAGGGTTAAAGACATCTCCTCAGGACTAGAGAGGAACTTGGAGTGGGAGGGGAGGGATCCAGTTGTCATCGTCCATGTTGGTACCAATGACAATGATAGGACTACAAAGGAGGTTCTGCTGAAAGAATTTGAATCGTTAGGAGCTAAATTAAAAAGCATAATCTCCAAGGTAATAATCTTGGGATTATTACCTGAGCCATGGGCAAACTGGCATAGGGTAAATAAAGTCAAGGTGTTAAATGCGTAGCTCAAAGATTGGTGTGGGAGGAATGGGTTTTAGTTCATGGGATACTGGTGCCCAGTTCTGGGGTAGAAGAGAGCTGTTCCGGTGGGACGGGCTTCACTTGAACTGTGCTGGGGCCAGTGTCCTGGCGAATTGAATAACTAGGGCTGTAGAGAGGGCTTTAAAATAATTAGAGTGGGGGAGGGTTCTGGAGAGGGCACACATAGGCAAACAAAGCAAAAGGATAAGGCAGCATTTCAGGGCAGCTATTTAGGTATTGATACCGAGAGTATGACAGGAAGGCTCTGAGTGTACAGACATTAAAAAAAGCAACAAATAGAGTCAAAGGGGGAAAAATTGGCACTTTACTTAAATGCACGAAGTATTCAGAACAAAATAAATGAATTAACGGCAAAAATAGAAGTTAATGGGTATGATCTTATAGCCATTACGGAGACATGGTTACAAGGAGATCAAAGTCGGGAACAAAATATTCAGGAGTATGTGACTTTTCAAAAGGACAGGCAGGAAGGAAAAGATAGTGGGGTATAGAGTCATAGGCCAGCACTATCCAGTCGGTGAGCGGGGAGAAGGGCCCATTCGCCAACATGGGAAATGACGTGGGGTGATGTCAGGCGTGCGTCCCAGCGTCACCCCGCATCATTTAGATTATCAGTTTGGCAGGTGTGCATCCAACTCAGGGATGCGCGCCCGCCAATATGTAAACGGCATATTAAGACCATTAAAAAACCAATTGAACTCTTTAATGGACTTGCCCGTCCAACCTTAAGGTTGGCAGGCAGGCCGGGAGCCCAGGCGGGCTTGTGAAAAAACATGAAACCTCATCCAGGGGCTGGGTGATTTAAAAATGCTGAATATTTTACAATAAAAGTCATGGACATGTCCCAACTCATATGACTGTCACATGAGTGGGCATGGCAGGGAAATTTTTTCTAATCATTACTCAAAGTTTTAAATCAAAGCCAATCTCCGTGAGACAGCGCTTTGCCTCAGGGAGATCTGTGCGCTCTTTCTCACAAATGCGCAAAAGAGTGCTGAGAGAATCCCTGCTTTCACAGGGAGCGCATAGTGCTTCCTGGCGCACATCACGCTCAGCAGCCTTGATTGGCCTGCCCATGTAAAATGGCAGCGTGCCCCCGACTGGGGGTGCTGATTGGAAGCCCGCCCGCTCCTGCACTTCCTCCCTAACGGGGGGAAAATGTTGCCTATAGAGTCATAGAGGTCTACAGCACAGAAAAAGGCCCTTTGGCCCATCGAGTCTGTGCCCGTCAATCAAGTACCTAACTATTCTAATCCCATTTTCCAGCACTAGGCCCATAGCCTTGTATGCCATGGCACTGCAAGTGCACATGCAAATACTACTTAAATGTTATGAGAGTTTCTGCCTCTACCACCCTTTCAGGCAGTGAGTTCCAGATTCCCACCACCCTCTGGGTGAAAAAATTCTTCCTTACATCCCCTCTAAACCTCCCGCTCCTTACCGTAAATCTACGCCCCCTGGTTATTGATCCCTTCACCAAGGGGAAAAGTTCTTTCCTGTCTACCCTATCCATGCCCCTCATAATTTTATACACCTCAATCATTTCCCACCTGAATCTCCTCTGCTTCAAGGAAAATAACCCCAGTCTATCCAATCTCTTCTCATAATTAAAACTCTCCAGCCTAGGCAACATCCTGGTAAATCTCCTCCACACCCTCTCTAATGCAATCATATCCTTCTTATAATGTGGATTCCATAACTGCATGCAATACTCTAGCTGTGGCCTAACCAGCATTTTATACAGTTCCAGCATAACCTCCATGCTCTTATATTCTATGCCTCAGCCAATGAAGCCAAGTATCCCATATGCCTTCTTAACCACCTTATCTGCCTGTCCCGCTACCTTAAGGGACCGGTGGACATGCGCACTGATCCTTGGTACTTCCCAGGGTCCTACCATTCATCGTGTATTCCTGTGCCTTGTTTGTCCTGCCCAAGTGCATCATCTCACACTTATCCGGATTAAAATCCATTTGCTACTGATCAGCCCATCTGACCAGTCCGTCTATATCCTCCTGTCGTCTAAGGCGATCCTCCTCACCATTTACTATCCTGCCAATTTTTCGTGTCATCCGCAAACTTACTGATCAACCTTCCTATAGTCAAGTCCATATAAAGCATAAACAGCAAGGGACCCAACACCGATCCCTATGGAACCCCACTGGACACAGGCATCCAGTCACAAAAACACCTCTCGACCATCACCCTCTGCTTCCTGCCACTCAGCCAATTCTGGATCCAGTTTGCCAAATTGCCTTGGATCCCATGGGCTCTTACCTTCGTTATCAGTCTCTCATGTGGGACCTTATCAAAAGCCTTGCTGAAGTCCAAGTAGGTTACATCAAATGCATTGCCCTCATCTACATACCTGGTCATCTCTTTGAAAAATTCAATCAAATTGGTCATTCATGACCTCCCCTTAACAAAGCCATGCTGACTGTCCTTGATTAATCCCTACCTCTCCAAGTCTAGATTAATTCTGTCCCTCAGGATAGCTTCCAATAGTCTCCCCACCAGTGAGGTTAGACTAACTGGCCTGTAGTTCCCTGGTTTATCCCTTCCTCCCTTCTTGAATAACAGTACCACACTGGCTGTCCTCCAGTCTTCTGGCACTTCTACTGTGGCCAGGAAGGTATTGAAAATTATTGCCAGTGCCCCTGCTATTTCCTTCCTTGCCTCACTCAACAGCCTGGGATACATTTCATCTGGGCCTGGAGATTTATCTACTTTTAAGCCTGCCAGACCACTTAGAACCTCCTCCCTTTCTATGCTAATTTCTTTAATTATATCACAGTCCTTTTGCCTGATTTCCATACCCACATCATCCCTCTCACTTGTGAACACCGACACAAAGTATTCATTTAGAACCCTAGAACATCTTCAGGCTCCACACATAAATTACCACTATGGTCCTTAATGGACCCTACTCTTTCCCTAGTTATCCTCTTACTCTTAATGTATTTGTAAAATAACTTTGGAATTTCCTTTATTTTACCTGCCAATGTTTCTTCATGACCCCTTTTTGCTCTCCTAATTTCCTTTTTAAGTTCCCCCTACACATTCTATACTCCTCTAGGGCTTCCTCGGTATCTGCCATAAGCCTCCCTTTTTCTCTTTATCCAATCCTGTATATCCCTCGACATCCAGGGTTCCCAGGATTTGTTGGTCCCACCCTTTATCTTTACTGTAATATGTAGGGAATGAAGCCAGGCAAGTGGTAGAGGTATCAGTGGGGGAGCATTCTGCAGATAGTGATCATAACTCCGTCAGATTCAAGGCTGTTATGGAAAAGGACAAGGATGCGCCAGAAATCAGAGTTATAAATTGGGGGAAGGCCAATTTTAATAAGGTTAGATATGTTTTGACCAGAGTGGACTGCGTGCAGCTACTTTTAGTTAAATCTGTGTCAGATTTCCTCCTTGAATGAGTCCCACTGATCTGACGCGGATTTACCTAAAAGTAGCTGATCCGAGTCCACTCTGGCCAAATCATAACTGATCTTACTAAAGTCGGCCTTTCCCTAATTTAGAACTCTGATTTCTGGCCCAAGCTTGACCTTTTCATTAATAACCTTGAATCTAAAGGAGTTGTGGTCACTATCTGCAAAATGCTCCCCCACTGATACCTCTACCAATTGCCCAGCTTCATTCCCTAAAATTAAGTCTAGAACCGCCTCCTCTCTTGTAGGACCTTCTACATGCTATCTTAAAAAGCTCTCTTGGATGCATTTTAAGAATTCCCCTCCCTCTAAACAGATGTGCCTCAGGGAGATTAGTTTCATGTATAAAACATTGAATAAAGGAAGAAAAATTTTTTAAGGACATGTCCCTTCATGTGGAACTGTCACATGAGCTGGGACATGTCCATTAATGTTAATAAAAGTTTTTCCAACACTCCAAGAACGTTTATGAAACCTCATCTTGCCCATGGATGAGGTGCCATGAAAATTGCGAAGGTCGCCTGGGCTCTTCACCTGCCCGCCAACCTTAAGGTTGGACGGGCAGCTCAGATCAATGATTTAATTGATTGTTAAGTGGCCGTATAGGCCTTTGACAGTTCGGTGGGTGCGCGCCCGCCGAACTGAAAATCTGAATGACACACGCCCAACATCACCCCACATCATTTTACACCTCAATGAGCGGACCCCACCTTCACGATTCTACCAGTCATCATCAGGCTTTTAATTTGTTTTTTATTGAATTCAAATTTCACCATCTACCGTGGTGGAATTCGAACGGGGGTCTCCAGGGCATTACCCTGGGTCCCTGGAATACTAGTCAGTGACAATACCACTGTGCCGCCGCCTCCATGTATATGGATCCTACATCTTCCAATCCAAGATCATTCTTTGCTATCATACTTATTCCATATCATACTTATCCCATCTTGTACCAATAAATCAGAGAGGGGGCGGTCCTGGACTTAAGTTTAGGGAATGAAGCCAGGCAAGTGGTAGAGGTATCAGTGGGGGAGCATTCTGCAGATAGTGATCATAACTCCATCAGATTCAAGGCTGTTATGGAAAAGGACAAGGATGGGCCAGGAATCAGAGTTATAAATTGGGGGAAGGCCAATTTTAATAAGGTTAGATATGTTTTGACCAGAGTGGACTGGGTGCAGCTACTTTTAGATAAATCTGTGTCAGAGCAGTGGGACTCATTCAAGAAGGAAATAGGAAGAGTACAGGGCCAACATATTCTGGAAAAGTCCCAGAGGATTGGAAAACTGGCAGTGTAATGCCCTTAGACAAAAAACAGATAGCTATAGGCCAATTAGCTTAACATCCATCATTGGGAAAATGTTAGAGACTATTATAAAAGATGTAATGCAGAGCATTTAGAAATGCATAATATAATCAAGCAGAGTCAGCATGGCTTCATGAAGGGGAAATCATGACAAATGACAATGACAAGCTTGACAAACTCATTAGAATTCTTTGGGGAGGTAACAAGCAGGATAGATAAAAGGGAACCAGGAGATGTAATATACTTGGATTTCCAAAAGGGTGTTCGATAAGATACAGCACATAAGGCTACTTAATAAAATAAGAGCCTATGATGTTGGGAGTAGTATATTAGCATGGATAGAGGATTGGCTAACTAATAGAATATAAAGAGTTGGGATAAGGGGGGCATTTTCAGGATGGCAACCTGTAACTAGTGGAGTGCCACAGGGATTAGTGATGGGGCCATAATTATTTATATTATTTTATATGTTAATGACTTAAATGAGGGAAGTGAATGTACTATTGCCAAGTTTGTGGATGACACAAAAATAGGTGGGAAGGCAAGTGGTGAGGATGACACAAGGAGTCTACAGAGGGATATAGTCAAGTTAAGAGAGTAGGCAATAACTTGGCAGATGGAATATAATGTGCGAAAATGTGAGGTTATGCATTTTGGCAGGAAGAATAGAGGAGCTGAATGTTATTTAAATGGAGAAAGACTGCAGCACAGAGGGATTTGGGGGTCCTCATGCATGAATCCCAAAAAGCAGATAATAGGGAAGGCAAATGTAATGTTGGCCTTTGTTTCAAAGGGAATGGAGTATAAAAATAGGGAAGCTAAAACTATACCAGGCACTAGTTAGACCACACCTAGAACACTGCGAACAATTTTGGTCCCCTTATCTAAGGAAAGATATACTGACATTGGAGGCAGTCTAGAGAAGGTTCACTAGGTTGATCCCGGGTATGGAAGGATTTTCTTATGAGGAGAGATTGAGTAGGTTGGGCCTGTACTCTTTGGAATTTAGAAGAATGAAAGGCGACCTTATTGAAACATATAAGATTCTTACGGGGCTGGACAGGGTAGGTGCTGAGAGGTTGTTTCCCCTTGAAGGAGAGTCTCGGACCAGAGGGCATAATCTCAGAGTAAGGGGTCACCCATTTAAGAGAGAGATGAAGAGGAATCTCTTCTCTCAGAGGGTAGTGAACCTGTGGAATTCTTTACCGCAGAGGGCTGTAGAGGCTGGATCTTTAAGTGTATTCAAGGCTATGATAGACAGATTTTCAATCAGTAATGCAATCAAGGGTTATGGAGAAAAGGCAGGAAATGGAGTTGAGGATTATCACATGAGTCATGATCTCATTGAATGGCAGAGCAGACTCGATGAGCCAAATGGCCTATTTTTGCTCCTATGTCTTATGGTCTTTTGCCATTCACTCAGTGCCATTTGCCATCGGCTGCAGCCAGAGGCAGGGAGAAAGGGTGGTGGATGCCTCCAAGGGGCACAGCTGGCGGAGGGTAGCCAATCATGACTCCAAACCTCCATCCTCTTGGCTGAATGGTCATGGCTGACAAGGGATCATGCGGTTAGTCCTTCCATGCTGCCAAGGCAATGGTCTCTCTGTAGAGTTTTTTTTATTCATTTACAGAATGTGCACATCGCTGGCTAGGCCAGCATTTGTTGCCCATCCCTAATTGCTCTTGAGAAGATGGTGGTGAGCTCCCTTCTTGGATGATTGCAGTCCATGTGGAGTAGTTACAGCCAGGTGCTGTTAGGGAAGGAGTTCCAGGATTTTTACCCAGCAACAGTGAAGGAACGGCGATATATTTCCAAGTCAGGATGGTGGGTGGCTTGGAGAGGAACTTCCAGGTGTTGGAATCCCCATTTACCTGCTGCCCCTGTCCTTTTAGATGGTACTGATCATGGGTTTGGAAGGTGCAGTCAAAGAGGCCTTGGTGAATTCCTGCAGCACATTTTGCAGATGATATACACTGTGAACAGTGTTCATCAGTGGTGGAGGTAGTGAATGTTTGTGGATGGAGTGCCAATAAAACAGGTTGTTTTGTCCTGGATGGTGTCAAGCCTGAGTGTTGTTGGAGCTGCACTCATCCAGGCAAATGGAGAGTATTCCATTGCACTCCTGACTTGTGCCTTGCAGAAGGTAGACAGGCTTTTGGGAGTCAGGAGGTGAGTTATTTGCTGCGAGTCTCCATACCTCTAACCTGCTCTTGTAGCCACAGTATCTATATGGCTAGTTAAGTTCAGTTTCTGGTCAATGGTTAGCTCCAGGATGTTGATAGTGGAGGATTCAAAGATGGTAATGCCATTAAATGTCAAGGGGCGATGGTTAGATTCTCTCTTGTTGGAGATAGTCATTGCCTGGCACTTCTGTTGCATGAATGTTACTTGTCACTTGTCAGCCCACACCTGGATATTGCCCAAGTCTTGCTGCATTTGGACATGGACTGCTTCAGTATCTGAGGGGTCGCGAATAGTGCTGAACATTGTGTGATCATCAGTGAACGTCCCCACTTCTGACCTTAAGATGGGAGGAAGGTCATTGATGAAGCAGCTGGGCCTAGGAGACTATCCTGAGGAACTCCTGCAGTGAAATCCTGGGACTGAGATGATCGGTCTCCAACAACCACAACCATCTTTCTTTGTGCGAGGTATGACTCCAACCAACGGAGAGTTTTTCCTCTGATTCCCATTTACTCCAGTTTTCCTAGGGTTCCTTGAGGTCACACTTGGTCAAATGCTGCCTTGATGTCAAGGGCAGTCACTCTCACCACAGCTCTGGCATTCAGCTCTTATGTCCATGCTTGAACCAATGTGGTAATGAGGTCAGAAGCTGAGTGACCCTGGCAGAACCCAAGCTGAGCATCAGTGAGCAAGTTGTTGCTAAGCAAGTGATGCTTAATAGCACTGTTGATGACCCCTTCCATCACTTTACTGATGATCAAGAGTAGACTGATGGGGTGGTAATTGGCCAGGTTGGATTTGTCCTGGTTTATGTGTACAGCACATACCTGGACAATTTTCCACATTGCCAGTAGATGCCAGCATTGTAGCTGTACAGGAACAACTTGGCTAGGTGTGCAGCAAGTTCAGGAGCGCAAGTTTTCAGTGCTATTGGGGAATATGGTCAGGACCCATATCCTTTGCAGTGTCCAATGCTTTCAGCCATTGCTTGATATCACGTTAAGTGAATCAAATTGGCTGAGCACTGGCATCTGTGATGCTGGGGACCTCCAGAGGAGGCTGAGATGGATCATCCACTCGGCACTTCTGGCTGAAGATTGTTGTGAATGCTTCAGCCGTTTCTTTTGCACTGATGTGCTGGGCTCCTTCATCATTGAGGGTTCGAATATTTGTGGAGCTTCTTCCTCCAGTGAGTTATTTAATTGTCCACCACCATTCATGACTGGATGTGGCAGGACTGCAGACTCAGATCTTATCCATTGGTTGTGGAATCGCTTAGCTCTGTCTATCACTTGCTGCTTATGCTGTTTGGCACACAAATAGTCTTCTCACCTCATTTTTACGTAAGCCTGGTGCTGCTCCTGGCATGCCTTGCTGCAGTCTTCATTGAACCAGGGTTGATCCCCTGGTTTGGTGATAATGGTAGAGTGGGAGATATGCCAGGTCATGAGGTTACAGATTGTGACTGAGTACAGATCTGCTACTGCTGATGGCCAATAGGGATGCCCAGTCTTCAGTTGCTAGATCTGTTTGAAACCTTTCCCATTCAGCATGGTGTTAGTTCCACACAACACAATGCAGGGTATCCTCAATGTGAAGATGGGACTTTGTCTCCACAAGTACTGCACAGTGGTCACTCCTACTGATACTGTCATGGACAGGTGCATCTGCGGCAGGCAGGTTGGTGAGGATGAAGTCGTATGTTTTTCCCTCTTGTTGGTTCCCTCACCACCTGCCGCACAGTCTAACAGCTATGTCCTTTAGGACTCAGCCAGCTCAGTCTGTGGTGGTGCCACCAAGCCACTCATGGTGATGGACATTGAAGACCCCCACCCAGAGTACATCCTGCACCCTTGTCACCCTCAATGCTTCCTCCAAGTTGTGTTCAACATGGAGGAGTACTAATTCATCAGCTGTGGAGGTGTAGGGGTGTGCGGCACGGCAATCAGCAGGAGCTTTCCTTGCCCATGTTTGAACTGATCAGACTTCATTAGGGCCGGATTTGATGTTGAGGACTCCCAGGGCAACTCCCTCCCAACTATACACATTGTGCTGCCACCTCTGCTGGGTCTGTCCTGCCAGTGCGACTGGACACACCCAGGGATAGTGATGGTGGTGTCTGGGACATTATTTGTAAGGTATGGTTTTGCAAATATGACTATGTCAGGCTGTTGCTTGACTCGTCTGTGAGATAGCTCTCCCAATTCTGACGCAAGCCCCCAGTAAGGAGGACTTTGCGGGGTCGACAGAGCTGGGTTTATCATTGTAATTTCCAGTGCCTAGGTCGATGCCGGTGGACATTAGTGAACCAGATGAGTTTTTAAGACAATAGACAATGGTTTCATGTTCATGAAGTCATTAATTCCAGATTGTCATTGAATAGGCCATGGTGAGAATCAAACCTGGGTCCCCAGAGCATTACCCTGGTCTCTGGATTACCTTTCCAGTGACAATACCATTATGCTATCCCCTTAAGGGTAGTGAAGACAAGAGGGAAAATGTTCATGTGAGGCTTCTTGCACATGGCTCTCATCACCCTGGTCAAAGAGCAATATGCATTCATGCATGAACGGGAGGAACACCCATCTCTGGTCCTCCAGGATGTCCTTCAGCTGGAAGGGGGGGGAGGCAGCGGGGGTGGGAATGCCATGTCTAGATGGAGGACAGGTAAAGGACTTAGCAGTGGCCTGCTGGCTTTGAGATGGAGGCAAATCTGTAAAGGACATGCTCATTTAATGTATCACTTCAATTTGTTCACACATCCACTGAGGCATCAATGATGCAGGCTGCCTTGGCAATGGCTCTCGTCCAGATGAGGAGAAGGAGGGCCCGGCACCGTTAGGCACAGGGCCATGAGGAACAAGAGTCTGAGCAGCAAGAGGCAGCGAGCCTCTGTAAGGTCAAGAGGCTGGTGAATATGGTCCACTGCAACAGTGAGCATTGGCTTGACAATGGGTGTATCGCTGGTAGTGCATCTAGGGATGAACGAAAGGCAATGTTGGAGTAACTATTTCTGGGAAATAGTTGCTCACATCTGCCAGCTTAACCAGTAGGAGCTGCAGCTGCAAGGACTCTGGAGGAGTAATGCGGGGGTCCTGACCTGCAATAAGAGAATGTGTGTCCGGGTGCCCTTTAAATATGGCGCCAGGACCTTTGACCCCATGAGGTAATGGCTGGGAGAGCAACTTCCTGCCTGCCCGACCACAAGATTTGACGAGCCACTCACTGATGTATAATTAATAAGCTAAAAAACAGAAGATTGCACATGTTCACCTGCCCCGCCACCCAGCGAGAATCATACTGACTTCTGCACCCGCCACCGGACTTAGTCTCCAGAATGGAAAACTCCACCCATAGATTTAGTTATTACATGTATGCTGATGACACGCACTCCACCTCACCACCATTTCTCTCAACTCCTCCACCGTTGTTAACTTATCAGAATGGCTATCTAACTGATATCCAGTTCTGGATGAGCAGATGTTTACTTCAACTAAACAATACTGAAGTGACTGTTTTCAGTTCCTGTTCCAAACTCCATTCCCTAATTACTGAATCCAACTCTCTCCTTGGCAACAGTCTGAGACTAACCCAGTTTGTTCATTACTTTGGTTCCTGAATTGACCCTGAGATGGGCTTCCAACCTTATATTCGTGCCATTACTATTTCCACATCTGCCTATTTTCACATCCACAACATCTTCTGATCTCACCTCTATATCAGCTCATCTGCTGCTGAATTCCTCATTCGTGCCTTTGTTATCTCTAGATTTGGCTACTCCAATGCACTCCTGTCCGTTCTCTCTCATTTTATCTTCTGTAAACTTGACCTCATCCAAAACTTCATGGCTTAACTTGCATTCACATATAACCCTGTGGACGCTGACCTTCACTGGCTCGTGGTCAAGCAACATCATCATTTTAGAATTCTCATCCTTGTTTTCAAATCCCTCCATGGCCTTGCTTCTCCCTATGTCTGTAATCTCCTCTAGCCCACAACCCTCCCAGGTATCTGTGCTGCTCTAATTCTGGCCTCTTGAGCATACTTGATTTTAACTAATCAGCCATTGGTCACGATCCCTAGTTGCCAAAGCTTTAAACTCTGGATTTTCCTCTCTAAATCTCACCACCTCTCTGTCTTGCTTTCCTCCTTTAAGACTATTCTTAAAACCAATCTCTTTGATGAAGCTTTTGGTCATCTGACATAATGTTTCCTCACGTGGCTTGGTGTCAAATTTTGTTTGTAATACTCCTGTGATGTGCTGTGGGGTGCTTTATTACGTTAAAGCTGTTAAATATAAACTGTTTTGTAAACTTCAATGTAATTCTCCAGCTCTGAAATTGTGGTCAGGACTATAGCTCGCAAGTGTGATATGTTTCCGCTGGGAGGAAAACAGTTGGTAAAACAGTGAGGTGAAACTTGAAGTGGCAGGAATGTGGTGAGATTTTGAATTGAGAAAAGTTTCATTATTGTTTAAAATGGCACTTTCTGCAGTTAATTTCCTGGTTAAAATGTTGAACTGTTTATATTGTTTAAGAGAATCTGGTAGATTAAGTTCTTTTCTTTGGAGAATAAGATAACTGGAATGAAAATGGCAAAGCACATTCTCTATCTTCATGTTGATCATGTTCCTGTATAGCAGGGTTGGCAACAATCGCTGGGTATATTCCTCAAGTGCTGACAACCTTCTCCTCTGGTCTTATCACCAAATTCATATTCTTTTACTCTCCACTGCATCCTGTTAATTCTTTTTGAATGTTTTCTCAGTTTGTTAATAAGAATTAGCACAATTGTTTATTCAATTTATTGTCCGCTCTGCTGTGGTTTTATCTCCTTCCCATCCCCGACTCACAGAAAAGCACAGATGAAAGAGAAATCCTGAATGCTAGAAACCTGAATTTAAAAGACATGAAATTATGGAAATGCACAGCAGTCCCATCAGCATCTTAGCTTTTGATTTCATTAGGGGATGTAGGAGGCACTGGGAAGGATAATAGGGTAAGTCTTGAGCCATAGCGTAAACGGGTGATAGCAGCACCCACTACATCTGCCCCCACTGAAATGAATGGAAATATAAAAGGGGTCACTGACCTGTCCAGAGGCAGGACACTGATCAAGCAAATTGTCTTCTTTTAGATGGTATCAGGATTCCACTCTGTTACAACAACTGCATTCGTGCAAGTAAGTGGAAAATATAACACAATTGATTTGAGCCTTGCTGGAGACACATGGACGAGTCTAAAAGTGGGGCATGATTAAGCTTTGGGTGGAATGCTTCACTAGAATAGTGCTCATCAGATTTGTCCACTGGATCAGTGTGTTTATCCACTGGGTCTCTTCTTCCTAGGCAGTTCCTCAGGATGGAGGATGACTCTAGTTTGATGGGTTCCGAGATGGCTTATAAGTCCAACACGCAGTCTGAAGATGCTGTCACATGTGGGCCAGGAGGTGCTTGATGGGTCAGGTAGATGAGTTGTTTGGAGGTTTGTGCGCTCTCTCCACTGCCTCGGCGTAACCTCTGCATTTTCCTGACTAAGTCTCTCAATGTGTTCGGTGCCTTCCTAAATGAACCTTCTCTATTTTGATCAACCACAAGCCAGGGATTCCAATGTGTCATCAAGGATGTTTGACCTCTTTAGGATGTTTTCAGCACATCCCTAAAGTGTTCCTGCTGACCTCCTGGGAATCTCCAGTAAACTGCTGAACTGTAAAGTTCAGAAAGGTTGTGCAGAGTTTGTTCCACTCAGCTAGGGTAATAGTTGGGATGTTGCAATTGATTGAATCACTTGATGACACTCATTGTCAAGACTCACGCATTTTTAAGAACAGTAACCACTTGGATGAAATACCAGAGGGGGCCCATGGAAATGTACCCTTGCAAGGAATTGACACCTCTGAGAGAGGAACAGAAGGGAAACAAGTGTCAAGAAGTAAGAACACTCCTTACAAATAATAAGTCCCAAATGTTTGCATCTCACTCTCTTTTAGAGACTGATGAATCCACTGTGCATTGTTATTGTTAGATATAAATATGTTGATATTACAGTTATGGCATTCCACATTATTTTATTTATGACAAAACCAAGTCGACCGTGTAGGGCACTGCCATGGTTAGAAAGAGTAAACAATAAAATTAAGTGATTCAAGCTTGAAATTATATAGAGTGGAGGAAGGATAGGTTGGGGGAGGTGAGAAGTTTTACACTTCCGAAGTCCTGAGATAGAATGAGTTACACATGAGATGATCTTGATTTCAGCACAATGAACATATAGGGAGCAGGAAGAGCATGTACATCGAATTAGTGTTTACACTCCACACATGTCCCCTCACACTTTACTTCAACTAACCCTGTCAGCATAGCCTTCTACTCCTCATGTACCTGTCGAACTTCCCCTTAAATCCATCTATGATAATCACATCATTTGATATTTCCAGAAGACATTTGATAAAGTGCCACATCAAAGCTTATTGTGGAAAATAAAAGCTCATGGTATCGGGGGTAACATATTGGCACGGATAGAAGATTGGCTGGCTAACAGAAAGGAGAGAGTAGCCATAAATGAATCTTTTTTAGGTTGGCAAGATGTAACAAGTGGTGTGCCACAGGGATCAGTGCTGGGACCTCAACAGTTTGCAATTTATATAAATGACTTGAATGAAGGGATGGAAGGGACGATTGCCAAATTTGCTGATGACACAAAGATAGTTAGGAAGGTAAAGTTGTGAAGACTGCTACAAAGGAGGCAACAAAAAGACATAGGTTAAGTGAGCAGGCAAAGATCTGGCAGATGGAGTAGACTGTGGGAAAATGTGAAATTGTCCATTTTGGCAGGAAGAATAAAAAATCATATTATCTAAATGGTGAGAGATTGCAGAGTTCTGAGGCGCAGAGGGATCTGGGTGTCCTAGTGCATGAATCACAAAAGGCTAGTATGCAGGTACAGCAAGTAGTTAGGAAAGCTAATAGAATGTTACCATTTATTGTGAGGGGAATTGAATACAAAAGTAGGGAGGTTATGCTTTGGCTGTACTGGCACTAGTGAGATCACATTTGGAGTATTGTGTACATTATTCGTCACCTTATTTAAGGAAGGATGTAACTGCGTTGGAAGCAGTTCAGAGAAGGTTTACCAGACTAATACCTGGAATAGGTGTGTTGCCTTTCAGGAAAGATTGGGCAGACTAAGCTTGTATCTGCTGGAATTTAGAAGAGTAAGAGGTAACTTGACTGAAACGTATAAGATCCTGAAGGTCTTGACAGGATGGATGTGGAGAGAATGTTTCCTCATGTGGGAGAATCTAGAACTAGGAGTCACTCTTTAAAAATAAGAAGACGTCTATTTTAACAGAAATGAGGCAAAAATTTTTCATTCAGGTGGTTGTGAGTCTTTGGAATTCTTTTGCTGAAACGGCGGTGGAAGCAGAGTCTTTGAATATTTTTAAGACAGGTGGATAGATTCTTGGTAAGCCAGGTGTTGATAGGTTATCAGGGTTAGGTGGGATGCTGATTTCAGGTTACTATCAGATCAGCCAAGATCAGCAAGCTTGAAGGGCTGAATGGCTTACTCCTGATTTTTGTTCATATTTTCGTAGTGAATTCCACTTTCTCACCACTCTGAGTAAAAACATTTCTCCTAAATTCCTTATTGGGTTCTATTAGTGATTGTCTTATATTTACATTATTTATGCATTTATATATTTATATTCATGCCCCTTGTTTTGGTCCTGCCACAAGTAGAAACATCCCTATGTCTATCCTATCAAACTCCTTTGTAATTTTAAGTCTATGAGGTCATCTCTCAGTCTTCTGTTTCCTAGTGAAAATACTCCATTCTGTTCAGTCTTTCTTTATAGTTGTACCCTTTCAGTTGTGGTATCATCTCTGTAAACATTGTAAGGCCTCTTTTATCGATTGCGGGTTTATAGATTTAAGCATGGAAAGATTTCACATAATTTAATTATGTTAACCAACAGTCCAATTCCCCAATGAAAATATTTTAAGCGCGAAAGATTTCAGGACACATACAATTTTTGTTCTGCTCGAACAGAAAGGAATGCTTGGGTAGAGTACAGCGAGAAAATTTGGATGTGCTACATCATGCAGTAAGAGGCAGGGTCCCTTTTTTCAATAAAAATGTATGGGCTTTTGAAAATATTTCATTCCCATTTAACTACAATGAGGAACAAACATACCAAAATTCTTCAGCCCAGTTTATTTCCTGTAAATAATGTTATGGGAGATTAACAAGTTTTATTTGTTAACAAGACTCAATTTCTGTCATTGCACCTTTTAAAAAACGTTTGCCTAACATTTTGTTAGCAAGAGCTTTCAGAACACCGCCTGCTGGCATTTTGCAGAAAGTTTACAAATACAAAATATGTTAGGGGGAATTTGGAGAGAACTGTTCAGAACAAGATCAAAATTTCAATGTAATAAAGAAAAGTGAGGCCGGGGAGTGAGGTTGAAGGCTGGAGGTGAGAAATAGACCATGGGCAGAATTTTGCCATTGATGGGCAGCGGGCAGGCAGTGGATTGTCGCTGCCGAAACAGGCCCCGCTGCCATTTTGAGTGGGTGGGCCACACAATGGGAAGTGCTATGCACTTCCTGTGCAGGGGGGGAGGGATTCCCCAACTGTCAAAGTGCGCTCTTTCGTGCATGCTCCCTGAGACTAAGTGCTGTCTCAGGGAGAGAACTGAAAGTTTTATAAACTTAAAAAATAGAAAAATAAAAAAATTATTAACACGTCCCCCTCATGTGACAATGTCACACAAGATGAGACATGTTAATAAATATCATATAAAGTTTATTAAAGTTTTTTAAAACAGACATGAAACCTCATCCCGCCAGTGGATGAGGTTTCATGTTTTTTCAGAAGCCCGCTGGGGCTCCTGGCCTGCCCGCCAACCTTAAGGTTGGACGGGCAGGGCCTTTAATTGGCTTAATTATCCTTAGCTAATTATAATTAGCTGATTTCGCTGTCCACCCACCTTCCTGAATATTTAAATGGGGCAGGATGACGTCGGGGATTTGCGTTGGCAAGCGGGCCCCGCCCCCAACTTGCCAACCAAAAAATTCTGGCCCATCTTTCTGATGATAAGGGTTTTCTTATAACTTTTCAAGGACTACGACATATGTGCAAAAACAGCCTCCCTAAAAATGAAGCAAAGTTAATATTGTTGATATTCTTGGACTCAATGGAGAGTTACAATTTTTTGAGATTACAAGAATATTTGACGCAAAAGAAGAAAATGAGTTTCCTGGAGGAGGTTTCAGCAATGGAAAAGTACTATTTGAGGCCAGAGAGGAGATAGTGATGACAAAAATAATGACAGATAAAGAAGGACTAAAGGTAGAACTGTCAAAGATAAGATTGATATCTGTTGATAAGACTTATGGAAGACACATATCATTGAAGAATTAAAAAAAAAATCAAATCTTCATTGTTCTATTGAATGACATGTCATACACAAGTGGGCCAGGGAAGATAGTTGTGTGTCCTTGTAGTCTTCAATAAGAAATAAAAATGGGGTCAGTGGAGATGAGCACAAATCCTCTTATATTGAATGTGATATGAGAAGGTTCTGGTATAGATCAGATATTCCCTCATAACTGGAAAATCGGGATGCATCCTGAACTGCTATTGTTTATTCCTTCATAGCACTGGCATAAGCATAGACACAGATCCCTCAGCTACACTTTTGACTTTGGATGCTGATCTTTGTGAAGAAACCAAGCGACAGTTAGGAAAAAGAATGCATGTTGACTATGCTTACCTGATTAATGCTATATTTTTGGCTGTTTTACCCACTTATCATTTTTATTTTGGGGGAGATCTCAATTTTCTCTGATCTTTTAAGTCAATGCAATAACTCTATCAGGTCATGTTGTTCATGCATCAACCATCTTCAGTTGCTTCATCAACGACTTTCCTTCCATCATAAGGTCAGAAGTGCGGATGGTTGCTGATAATTGCACAATGTTCAGTACCATTTGAGACTCCTCAGAAACTGAAGCAGTCTGTGCCTGCATGAAGCAAGATTTGGACAATATTCAGGTTGGGGCTGACAAGTAGCAAGTAACATTCCTGGCATAGAAGTGCCAGGCAATAACCATCTCCAACAAGAGCAAATCTGATGATTTCTTCTTGTTTTTTTAACAGCAATACCATTGCTGAATTCCCCCATCCTCGAGGTTACCATTGACCAGAAACTTAACTGGACCAATCATATAAATACTATGGATACAAGAGCAGATTAGAATTCTGCAGCAAGTAACTTATCTCCTGACTCCCCAAAGTCTGTCCACCATCTACAAGGCACAGGTCAGGAGTGTGTTGGAATACTCTCCACTTGCCTGAATGAATGCAGCTCTGGAAACAAGAAGCTTGACACCATCAAGGACAAAACAGCCCTCTGGATCAGTACCCCATCCAATGCCATAAGCATTTACTCCCTCCACCACCAATGCACAGTGATAGCAGTGTGTATCATCTACAAGATGCACTACAGCAACTTAGCAAGGCTGCTTTGACAGCACCTTCCAAACCTACAACTCTACCACCTAAAAGAACAAGGGCAGAAGATGCATGGGAACATCACCTCCTGGAAGTTCCCCTCCAGGCCACACAACATCCTGACTTGCAACTATATCGCTGTTCCTTCACTGTCACAGGGTCAAAATCCTGGAACTCCCTCCCTAACAGCACTGTAGCTGTACCCACACCACATGAACTGCAGCTGCTCAAGAAGGCAGCTCACCACTGCCTTCTCAAGGGCAATTAGGAATGGGCAATAAATGCTGACCCTTGCCAGTGAAGCTCACACCCATGAAAGAATAAAAACAAAAGCTGAGAGTGTTAATGAATTACTTTTTCAGAGGATCTTCAAATACTTTCTAAGATAATAAGAAATAGGAGCAGGAGTAGGCTATTCAACCCCATTCCACCAATCGATAAGATCACGGCTGATTTGATTGTGACCTTTACTCCGCTTTCCTGCCTGCCTCCCATAGCTCTCTTGTCAATCAAAGATCTGTCTAACTCAGCCTAAGTATATTCAATGACCCAGCCGCCGCTGCTCTCTAGGGAAGAGAATTCCAAAGATTAACCACCCTCTGAGAGAAGAAATTGCTCCTCATCTCCATTTTAAATGGGAGACCCATTGGGCTGGATTGTCATCCTCGAGGCAGGTAGCGGGAGTCAGAATTTCCTGGCTTGGCCCGCCCGCCTCAGGAGAAAGTACCTGCAAAGTCGGGATTTTTGTTCCGGAAGGGTGTGGGTGCATGTTGGTGTCAGGCCCACTGCACTCAGAAAGAGTTCAGAGGCAGCCACAGTGGCTTCTGAGTGTAGCATGGGCTATCTAAAAGGTCTGCCTCGGTGCTCCGGGACTTCGCTTCAGTTGTAATAAAAGCAATAAAACAGAAAACAGCCCTTATACCCCCTCACCCTACACATACTCACCATGCCCCTCCACCTACACCCCCTCCCCCCCCCACCACTGTCCCTCTTATACCCTCCTGTCAGCCTAAGGCACTTCCATGCCCATTCACCCAGTGTACACTCTGTACAGAGCCAATGAACCCTGTAGTAGGAACGTCATGTATAAAAAAGCTTTTAAAAAAGTCATTTATTCATAACTTTCTTTAAAAATGTTTTTACTACAGCCCTATAAAAGTGCCAATCAATCAGACCTTTAAAGTATCAATTGCACAAATTACAAGAACTTGACTCTTCATCTTGTGTAAATAAACATTAAGCAACTGAGAAATAGATCTAAGAGAAAAAGCTGTCAGTCAAGCAATGCCTTCCCTTGGGTGCATCAATTTCAACAGAATAATAGGTGTCTGGAATTTCAGCAAGAGTGCATAATTAGGCTTGGCTGAGATCACCTCTCATTCTTCCAAACCCCAACCTGCTCAATCTTTCTTCATAAGGCAATCCCTTCATCCCAGGTTCTAACCCAGCTTCCTGGAGATGCACAAAAAATCTCTGTGCACAATTATTCTTCTGATCTTCCCTGGCTTCTTTATGATATGGCATATATTGGAAATTCACAAGAGTGTGGGTGATCAAGCCCAAATCCAACATTGTGTGGCTTTTGTCCATTAATCCTCTAAAATCCTGCCATTAGGCTTTCTTTATAAAAATTAGCGCCTTTCTCATTAAACATCTTGATTGTTTATTTCTGTAAATTTGTTAAAAAATGTTTTGAAATATCACAGAATCACAGTGCAGAAGAGGCCCTTCGGCCCATCGAGTCTGCACTGACACATGAGAAACACCTGACCTACCTACCTAATCCCATTTACCAGCACTTGGCCCATAGCCTTGAATGTTATGACGTGCCAAGTGCTCATCCAGGTACTTTTTAAAGGATGTGAGGCAACCCACCTCCACCACCCTCCAAAGCAGCGTATTCCAGACCCTCATCACCCTCTGGGTAAAAACGTTTTTCCTCACATCCCCCTAAACCTCCTGACCCTCACCTTGAACTTATGTCCCCTCGTGACTGACCCTTCAACTAAGGGGAACAGCTGCTCCCTATCCATCCTTCCCATGCCCCTCATAACCTCGATCAGGTCACCCCTCAGTCTTCTCTGCTCCAACGAAAACAACCCAAGTCAATCCAACCTCTCTTCATAACTTAAATGTTTCATCCCTAGCAACATCTTGGTGAATCTCCTCTGCACCCCCTCCAGTGCAATCATATCCTTCCTATAATGTGGTGACCAGAACTGCACACAGTACTCCAGCTGTGGCATCACCAAGGTTCTATACAACTCCAACATGACCTCCCTACTTTTGTAATCTATGCCTCAAGTGTTGAATGAATACTTCACATCCGTCTTAATCCAAGTATATGGGCAGAATACCACAGTATTATAGGGCATTCTCTTCACATCCTGCTCTATATCCTAAATGAAAAAGCATGTAATTAGCTTCTAGCAGGCTCATAATCGTCAGGTTGTAACTCAAACCTTGCTAAACAGAGAATTTATGGCTGCAACCCCACAAACTATCATTATGTGGCATGTTGCATGGCTGTACTAACCTTTTTGCACCAACCTCTAGGAGCATTGCTTAATTCGCTGTTCCTTGAATAAAATATATTTAAAACATTCAATGAAGATTTTCTTCAAGTTCCTTTTACTTAACTTATACATTTGACCACATTCACAATTTGTATTACGTACTAATATAAAGACAAACTTATTATTACTAGCTAACACACATAGGGCGGAATTTTATGACCCCGTTTCAATGGGGGCGGGACCCTAAAATGCAGCAAGCCATTCAAAAGCCCGCTATCGATGGGACCGTAAATTCCCACCGGTGCATACATTGGGCTGAATTTTACCAACCCTTTGAAGGCAGACTGGGAGGTGGGGGTCCTTGGGCCTTGCCAAATGTTGGTGGAAGGCATCAGGAAGGAAGTCTGAAAGTCTGATGCTATCCTCCACGGGATATTGTCAATGGCGGGAACAGCAGTAACAAGGGAGGGTGGCCAATGAATGTGATTAATTGGCCAATTAACGACCACTCCGTAGCCCCACTGGCAATTTACTTGCATTGAGATGAAATCCTGTCACTGGTAAACCATGGCAACTTCCCAGTGGATTCCTCAGAGAGGGGGGCCTTCGTCATGGAGGGACCCCCTATGACAATGGCTCGCCCCTCCAATTGCTGGGGCCAGCCTGCTTGGCCCTGGCACATGAGAAAAATCTTACCTCGCCTCCGAGGGCACCTCTTCTTGTCCCTGCAGCCTCAGCAGTAGCCACCTCTATCATAGAAGCACAGAATTGTTACGGTGCAGAAGGAGGCCATTCGGCCCATCGTGTCTGCACCGGCTCCCTGAGCATTTTAACTTAGTGCTAATATCCTGCCTTTTCCTGTAACCCTGCCATTATCAATGAGTGAAATTGCTGAGCTGTCAGCATTCTGATCAAGCCGACAATTCTGAGAGGTGGGCTGCCGTTCCTAACTGGACGACAGCCTCTTATTTTGCCACCGCCGGTTCAATCCCACACACTCACCCCGACCCCCGGGTCCAGTGGCTTGGGACCCGCTTTCAGCTCTGGCAGTGGGCCTAATTAACTTCTGGAAAAATCCCAGTTAATGATTCTCACTGTGAGTCAATCTGAATTTATTTTACATCAAAGCTTTTTACGTCACATCTGCCAAAGTGCCTAATTCTTTCCAGAATTCACAGAGAAGTGAATGATTTTGTTCCAGTGGACAAGTCTCAGTAGAATTAGATGCGATAATGTCCACCAAGTAAAAATGCAGCGTTGAAAGTATCTATCTATAAATACACCATGGTTAAGCAACGGATAATTTACTTTGTTATGATAAGCTGTGTGGAACCCAAACATGTGTGTAAGATCAGTGTTTATACGAGAAAGGTCATTTTTGTGACATTTTTATTTGATCACTTGCTGAGAAGTGAACATTGCTCAGTAGGATTTCGGACTTAGTTTAATTCTATCAATGATTCTTAAAACTTTGGCATCTTTTCAAATTTGCAACCATCATATTCTTCTATGTTGTGCTCAATCTAAGGGACGTTAACCCTAAGGAAATGAAGAGTTTGCAGGTTTTTGCATCTAAGCCTGGGTTTTCATTATCGAGATGGGTAGCGGGGCTTGGGAACATTCTTAGCTCGGCCCTGGCCCTGCCTCGGGAGAAAGTGCCAACAAGGACTGAAGTTTCATTGTGAAAGGGGCAGGGGTGGCCTGTAGACAGACCAGGAAAAATTTGGAGGCAGCCGAGGGAGCTGCCAGGTGTCAAGATGGGCTGTTTAAAAGGCCCAACTTGGTGCTCTGGGACTTTGTCCCACTTATAGTGAAAAAAGGCCCTCTAGCTCCCATGCCTTAAACCTCTCACCATCACCCATTTATGCCACCTTATGCTAAACAGAAAGGCCTTCCAGCCCTCACTCCTTACCCCTATATGCTCTCCCCTCACCACCATGGCCCCTCATGCCCTCATGCTCCCACACCATGCAATGACTCCTCAAACAACCCCTATGAAGGGGGAGGGTACCTTCTCAAAGTGTGACTGGAGTGCCCAAACACAGATCTGATTGTAAACTGCCTGTTTAAAATGACTAACAAATAGGATGGCCTGGTAAAAATTGTTTTTTGCTATATGGCTCTTCCCATCACCATTTCCATCCCTCTGGAAAGCTTCACTGGACTAGATGGGCAGGCAGCAGCCCTTCGCTTGTTGATAGTATCCAAAATTGGGGTCCTGTCCACTTGGTAGTAACAGCACATTGCTCATGACCACTTGGACAAGATACCAAAGTGTTGCCAATGCCTACAGACTCCACATTAATCTTCTCTTTCTGATTTACTGGCAGCATTCAGCTTCTGTGTTCATTAAGAAATGGCTATATGACTGTGCTGACAAAGTCAAACTTAGAAAATGCTTCAAGAGAATTTGGAAATGCAGAAACAGATGGAGCATTCACTTGACAGGTGATTGCTAAAGATGAATGTAAGTTGGAAAAAGTTTCAAAACAGTTTTCTGACTGGTTGATATTTTTATATAAAATGCCTTCAAAATCATTGTGAATAATAGAAAACATGTTCCAGTATTGTCACCAAGACCTGGTTCCTCAGCATAAACTACAGTGAATCAGTTATTTACCACGATGGCCTCTAGATGTTTAATCTGCAAGGTGGTTTTACAAATTAACTTGGTATTGATTTTTCTTGATTTTTTAAATATATATGAATGACTTGGATATTAGCTATTGAAGTAAAATTTCAAAATTTTCCGGTGATTTCATACTTGGAGGTGTGGTTGACAGCGAAGATGATACCAATCGACTTCAACAGGGCGGAATCCTCCCAGATTTGCACTAAGTGCGGTAGCAGGTGGGTAAAACAACATTTTACCCGCCAGCCACAATGGCGGCTTTTCACACTGTATCACCCTAAACCTGCTGCATTAGTTATGCATTCCCGGGAAACATGTCATTTCCATTGCGGGCGGGCTCTCATTCACCTGCCACGCCACCACCTCACCGCTTCATCTTGCCGGGCGCCATATTTAATGTCTAGCTGCGCGCACACCTCTCAGTGCTTTGTGCCCAGGACTACTGCAGGAAAGATGTCACGAAAGGCAAAAAGACTGCAACCTCCAGGTTTAGTGAAGTATCAATGGAACACCTTTTGGATGCTGTGGAGGCCCGCCGGGGTGTCCTCTACCTCAGCTTTGGCCACACAATGGGCAGTGGTGTGACCAGCTAGGTGTGGGAGGCAGTGGCAGTGGCGGTCAATGCAAATGCTGCTCAAAAGAGGTTGGCTATCCAATGCAGATAGAGGATGAAGGATCTCATCAGTGCAGCCAGGCAACCATCTCATCACTCTAAACTCACACACTCAAGCCCATCACACATTCACTGGCATCTCATTCACTGCCAGCTCAAGGAGCATCACCACCCATTCTAAACACATACCCTCAGATGTCCATTTGCCCTCATCTCCTCTGGAGATAGCCTCTTCAGCCCTCACCATCTTGAGGCCACTTGCACAAATCAACATGTGCCCCCACACACCCTGGGATACCCTCCTTCCCCAGTACAGTCCTCGTCCTGCATCCTCTTCTTGACTGAGGCCACTTCTCCCCCATCCCCAAGCAAACCCTAGCCCTGCAACCATTGAAAAGCCACCCACATATGGCTGATCTAATAGGTAAAGACCTGCCATGAGCCCCACTAAAAGTGATGTGGTGCTGTCTGTGAAGCCTGGCATTGTTGACTGCGAGTGCTGACCTAAGCAAGGTAGGCAAACAAACCTTGAAGTCCTGAGCAAAATGCAGCTCGACAGGTGCACGTCGGGTATGTGCTGTTGTGAAACTCATCAGCGTGTTTTCTGCCGACATAGATGGACGCTCCAGCGGGAGTGGGGGGCACAATTCCGGCGGGCTGGCCTAATAATGATATACAGATGTGTTACAATGTGGCTGCCAATGTCCGATGGCAGGAAACACTGCCCGCTATTGGTGGGCTGAGTGGACCATCGCAAACTGGTTTCACGCCGTTGTGAAACTGATCACGCCATATTGTCTGCTCATGCCACCGAACATCCCTGCTGTAGAGAGGCTAGCAGAATGGGTAGACAAGTATTAGATACGATTTAATACAGAGTAGTGTGAGGTGATATATTTTGGCAGAAAGAATAGGGAGGGGCAATAGGCTAAATGGCACAGTTTTAAAAAGTGTCCAGGAACAGAGGCACCTGGGAGCTTATGCGCATAGATTTTTTAAACTTGGCAGGATATACTGAGAGAGTGGTTAGCAAAGCAGATGGGACCTTGGGTTTCATAAATACAGGCATTGAGTACAGAAGTAGGGAAGTTATACTGAAGGTCATAGGTGAGTCATGGCAGGTGGGGGTTGCAGGGCTGGGGATCAGCAGCAATGGCGGGGGGTGGTTCTCAGTGGCCCCCCCACCCCCATCCTGATGGCAGGTCCCTCAATTACCCACTGAGTGCCTAACAATGCGGCTTCCCCGCGCTCCCCCCATTCTTCCTGGAAGCCCGCAACCAAGCCAGGCAGTACTTGGTCTCTGGCTTTCCGCATGGTGAGTCCTTGCCGGCTGCTGGGTGAATACCCGTGGCAGCAGGATGAGACCCTTAAGTCGGCATTTATTGTCTACTAATGGGCCTCAACTGGCAGTGGGGCAGGAAGGCCATCCATGGGCCTTCCCGCCACGGACCTAATCGGGGCAGAGGCAGGATCCTGACCCATCACTGTCTTGCCCAATTAAATGCCCCCAGCACCAAAATCCCCTTGCGGGAGGACATTAAAAGCATGAATCAGAGTGTGAATATGATTTACTCTTTTGAACAGTAGATTTTAGCTCGAAATGTTGATGTGGCAGAAAACCTGTTCCTCCTAACAGGTGGGTCAGATATTCCTCATCTTCACTTTCTTTGAAAATTTACAAAGTTTAAAAAAAATTAAACTTTAATAAAAAGATTATTTATTTATTAACCTTATCTCACTCCTACTATTTTGAACTTTGGTGGTGTCCTGCATTTTGAGCCTTGGCTCTTTACCTGGTGGATTTGGCAACTTAAAAAAGGATGGCCCTGATTTAAGATTTTTTCATTTATCATGGGATGGGGGCGTCACTGCCAAGACCAGCATTTATTGCCCATCCCTAATCTGAGGATGGGAATTTTGGCTCAACCTATTTGATTTCCTTGTCAGGTGCAATGTATCCAAGCAAAAATATCTTAATTTATTTATTTTTGCTTTATGTATTTTTTTCTCCCCCACCCCACATCCTTCCAATGCCCATGTAGAGGGTGCATTTGGGTGACAGTGACAGTGAGTTTCAACAGTATTGATATGCTCCATCTTAAGTTTAATTGTGGAGATCTAACGGTGAAGAAGAACAAAGTGCTTGTAGCCTGTTGGTGGGTTGTGCTCAATGATAAATCTTTGCCAGAAGTTTTCAGTCTAATCAGATCATGGGGCAGACAAACATCAATACAAAGATTACAGGCCCCTGCCAAGGCTCCACCCTATACAGCTTTGAGGATGTGCATAAGCAGTGACTCTTTCTCCAATTTTCCAAAGGCTTCCTTGAGATCAGGGGATCATACAATCTACAAGCTTGGTGTTATCTAACCCATTTCATATCGATCCAAATCGGCTTTTCCTCCCTGGGGCAGGGTTTTCACCCATCTGATATTTGGGCCTCTGGAATGGGGCATTAAGGGCCATGGGAGGCTGGTTGGGGGCATGAGTTGGCATTGAGTTGGCATGGAGGTTAGAATGAATCATTGGGAGTGGGTGGGGGTTTGATGGTGTGTGAGGGCCAGAGGCCTAAAATCTTCTAAAAAAGCAAGGGGTGCATGTATAGGAGACTACACCTAGGTGAGACGTGGACAGAATGTGGAATTGGGAATTTGGCTCACGTGGGAATTTGGTGCACAGGGGAAAAGAGGTGCTCCATCTTATACCTTTTTTGAAATCAGTTTCCAGTACTTGTTGAGCTTTTCTTTCCTTGACTCTAAGATGGGAAAGTGCAAACTTCCTATTGCATTAGGAAGATAGAAAAACGTAAAATTGTTATATAACCCTTAAATAACTAACCTATAGGGGCAAGAGAAGGAGCTGATTGGTGAGAAAGTCCACTTTACTCTCTAATCTCCAGTTTAGAGTAAATAATCCAAAAGCAAGCTTACAGTACAGCAGAACAGCTTGGCTGCATAGAATGCCCATCCTGTTGCATGTCGGGAGTCATGGGCACTTCACGTGGCCTAGACAGGCACATGTACAGGAAGTGTCACCAGCTGCAGAAAATTGAGCTCCAGTGTTCAGAAATCAAGTGGCAGCTGGAGTCACTGTATCGCATCCACGACACTGCGGACTATGTGGATAGCACATTTAGGGAGGTGGTGACATCACAATTTAGGAGAGCTCAGGCAGAGAGGGAATAGGTCACCACCAGAAAGTCTAGGAGAACCAGGCAGGTCATGCAGGAGTCCTCTGAGTCTGTCTAGCTCATGAACTGGTTTTCCATTTTGGATGCCGGTGAGGGTGATGGTTCCTTATAGGAGTACAGCCAAGTATGGGGCACCACAATAGATTGGAGAGGTTGAGACTGTTCTCCTTGGAGAGGAGAAGGCAAAGAGGAGATTTGATAGAGATGTTCAAAATAATGAAGAGGCTGGATAGAGAAGATAGGGAGAAACTGTTCCCGCTTGTGAAAGGATCAAGAATGAGAGGGTACAGGTTTAAAGTGATTTGCAAAAAAAGCAAATGTGAGTTGAGGAAAAACTTTTTCACTCAGCAAGTGGTTCGAGTCTGGAATGCACTACTTGGAAGTGTGGTGGAGGCATGTTTAATCGAGGCATTCAAGAGGGCATCAGACGATTATTTGAATAGAAACAATGTGCAAAGCTATGGGGAAAAGGGAGGAGAATGGCACTAAGTCATGATTCTCATTTGGAGAGCTGGTGCAGACACAATGGCCAAATGGCCTCTTACTGCACCGTAACAACTCTGTGATTCTCAGATGAGGAAAAATCTTTTCACCCAGAGGGTTGTAGGGTCTGGAACTCACTGCCTGAAAGGCTAGTAGAGGCAGAAACCCTCAACTCATTTGAAAGTTGTCTGGATCTGCATCTCAAGTGCTATAACCTGCAGGACTATGGACCAAATGCTGGCAAGTGGTATTAGGCTGGGTGGCTCTTTTCTCGGCTGGTGCAGATGTGTTGGGCCAATTGGCCTCTTTCTGTTCAGTAAACTTTCTATGATTCTAACTGGGACCAAGTCCCAGAAAACTTCTTACCAGCCAGCATAGACACTCTCCTGATCCGTGTCCTCCAAGCATCTACTTCTGGAGTCGGCAAGCCTAACTCTATCCTGCAGCCTCACCCCAATGCCCCACCCCTGGAGCAAAAATCTCCCCAATCAGGGCATGGGGCATGGGGCACTTTTTACTGAGGTGGGTCTAGCGAGTCAGCATATTTCCCAACTTGAGTTACACACCTAGCCAAAATCTGGTCCTAGAACTTTCAATTAGACTTATTAGTCCATGGAACCTGATTCTCATTCTTGGGATAAGCAAAACCAAATGCACTGTAGCTTTGTATGCATTTTTGTATTGCCAGTATCAATGTACCATCTGATTTTAATTTGTTATTCCAGCCAAATGCAATCAGCCAGCACTGAATTATGTATATTGTACTATTAGTTTGAATAACATGGAACATGCAGTCAAGGTTTGATTCAGCTCAAATTTACAATTGATGATTTATAGGTATAAATTTTCTCAGCTTTAAAGTTTCAGCACCAGCTATTCATTCTCTTCAGTGGTTTAAATAATGAGGGAAGAATTCAAATTATGCATCGTCTGTAGGAAAGAGAATCAAAACAAATGCTTCCATATTACACACCTGGGGCTGAATTTTATGGGCCACCCATGGGTGGGAAAGCAGGAGGTTGGACCCATAAAATAAGGCGCTGTGCCATTGGAGATGTAATCGCTAGCTGCCTTACCCCTTCCTCACTGCGGTTTAATGAGCGATGGGAGAAGCATCAGGTGGACCACCCATTCATGGCCCAATTGAGGCCATTAAGTGGGCAAGTGGTACTGCAGGACTGCCAACATCCAATTGGCCAGCAGCCCCATGAGCTGGTGCTTTATCCAATGGGGCAGAATCTCACCTCATAATAATTAAAACCCCGGCAGCCAAACAATGAAACTGAGTCTAGCTGGTCAACTGAAGGCGGGCTTGTCCGCAGCATTTACACTGGGATGTGGGGAGCTGGCTCTCAGTGTATAATCCAGCCTCTTATCTTCAGAATGAAATCAACTTTCTTCTTCTATTCAAAGGATTAGTAGCAGTGAAGGTTTTTGTTAAAATTACAACACCACATCTTCGATAAGGTCCCTGCTTTAGCATCGAAGCCCCTCTTCCATTAAAATGTTTTGGCGCAGTTTCTCTACGTAATGTGTTTCTAGTTGCTTGTTAACAGCCACTGCGCATCAACATAAGTTATTCTGTGAAGTACTTTGCAACTTTTTTTATGTGATAAGATACTAATTAACTTTAAGTCATACAACAGCAGTCTCTCAGTTGAGTGCAGCCCAGGTGCTTCCTCACAGGGAAGTAAAACTGATGGGAGGGAATGCTTTCACTCTGGGCTCCAGTCCTCTGATTCACAAACAGCTGTTTCAAAAGAGGCATTAGGGCACAGCTTAAAACACAAAACAAAAAAAATTCTTAAACAGAAATTGGAAAAGTAACCCATATCATGAAACAATCAATATAATCTTGTAAACTTAAAAATGATATGAAACTAACATTTATGCGCCATCAAATGCCACACAGATTCTGATGAAGGGAATAACCAGGTCCCATCACAGATAGCTATGAGATGAACAACTATTTCTTTGTTAATTTTCTTAATTAAGGAGAAATGTTGGTCAGGCCACTGGGGAAAATCTCCACTTTTCCAAGGGTGATGCAGAATCTTTAATGTCAACACAAAATGGCAGCTGGTTCTTCTCTTTAATATTTTCATCTGGAAGTCACATCTTCAACAGTGCAGCAATCCCTGATTGTTGCAATAGTGTGTCACCCTAGATTACACACACAAACCTTCAATCTTTTGATCCAAAAGAAAGGGCGCTATCAATCGTGTCAATGTGACATGTTGTTTAAGATGAATAAAACAGAATAAAACGGAATGAGAACAAGGCATTCACTCATCAAGCCCATTCCTTCCAGAGAACACGGGCAGGATTTTCCTGCGAGCTTCAGGAATCCCCATCCCTTCCCGCCGACGGTAATCAAGCTCAAATGGGGGGTCGGAAGCCCACACTCTGTGGGGAACAGTCACGTGGCTGTGATTTTCCCCAAATTGGCCAGAGGGTGGGCTTGCCATTGATGGGCTTTCAAAGCTGGAGGAACAGTAGGAGACCCTCCAACTTGAAAGCAGCAGCTGGCTGCCAAAGCAGGTAAGTGAGGGAGACAGCAACCCAAAATGGAAGTGCCTCTCTCCAACTTTTTCATATTTCAAACTAACAAAGGCCTTTGCTGTCAGGCCATCACTGTGCGGTGGGGGTGGGGGAGCCCCTTTGTAGGCCAGCCTATGACTGCTGTTGAATCCAGGAAGCTTCCTGGAATCCAGGAGGTCTGCTGCTGTGAGACTGCCTCCAATACAGTCTGCGGGAACCTACAGGTGAACTAGAAAATCCCATTTAGCTTCTGACAACAGGCCTTAATGGGCCCTTAAGGAAGTCAGTTGTCTCCCCGTAGCTTGCAGATAGATAGCCCTGGTGCCAAGCTGCAGCGCCCCCCCCCCCATCCATCACACATTCGGAAAAATGGCCCAGCGGTGGGGTGAAGCTGGGGAACTGGCACGCCAGTCGAAGGCGCTATTTTCAGTGCCCTCCCCAGTGGGGCCTCAAAATCCTTCCCAATATGTAATGCCTGCTTTGCCATGAATTCAAGCTAATTCAATTTAATTTCTTAAGGAATGTTCTGCAAACTTACTTTCTGCCCCACCAAAGAACTCCAGATTCCTTCTCATTATATTACATCCATTTTGCAGTCTATCTACTTATTGAAAGAGGAAGTAAAAGAGGAGACTTCCTCTTTGTGTCACTATTTGATCTTACATCTTTAGAATTTTGCTGATAATCGAAACAGATCTGGTTTTGTTAAACTACAGAATACAGAACCACAAAATAACTCCTTTGAGTACTTCAATTTAGCAACCAGTTGGTGAGTAGCCTTGTTATTTTGATGTGATTTGTACAGTGGATATAGAGACCATTCCTTTTTAGCATGGGTCCCACTAAAGGAACCATTTAAGCAATAGCAAGGTGCATCTGCACCTTCCACCTAGGAACACATGTTGGAAAATTGTGGGGGCGCTCCCCATGATTTTCTGTCTCTTAAAATGCGTGGATAGAAAATTGAGTGGCAACTTGTGTCTGATTTTCCATAATGGCATCCAGTTCACCAAGCTCTCTGCACTGGCACTGGAGAGATAAACCTCTCATATCGTTTAATTCAGAATTATCACTAGAAAGAAATGGATTTTTCTGCTTTAAAAAAATGGTATTGCCAAGTATGTTCCAAGTACTACTAACAAATCTGTGTATGGAAGTGAGCACAGAGTTCCTACTGATAATGCGATAGTGTTATAGATTGCATTGTTTCCGCTGAATGCAAACTTCCCTCAATGTCGAATGCTGTTGCTAGTTGAGAGCAATGAAAATTCTTCAAATTGAGTCTGTGCAAAATTCCTCTTGAAGCCTTGAAACAAATAAAACCCTTGGTTAAGTGTGGAAAGGCATGGTAAATGCTTCTGTTCTTTTATTAGAAACTGATGATAATAAAGTGGTCTGGTTGAATAGATTTTACATATCAACCCACTGGGTGAGCTGCATTTTTTGTCATCTAATATAAACCTGCTGTTAGTGAAACGTTAATGCACGTTAATTTCACCATACATCTCAATAGCAACAATTGAACATGAGGGTTGAGGTTTGTGTTGCTAAATTATATGAGCAAAACAATGTACTAAAGGACTACAAGGCACAGTACATGATCCCGGGTGCATGAACAAATTATATGCTGTGTACCATAGCCCTGGAATGGATTGGGAAATACCTAAGATGGTAAATTCCTCATTTCAGAATGCTGTTCAGAGTAAGATGTACAGTGAGGTTGGATCTGACATTAAATCTGCTATCCAGGTCTCTTTAAATATCCTTTGGTAATAATATTGAACTGTCGCTGTCACTCTAATGAGGTGTTTACGGCAGGCAAAGTTCCTGAAATAACCAGGATTAGCTTGATCATAACACTGCTGACAGTCTGGCACATGGGATAAGTTTGTGGTGCACCAAACACTGGTACATGTAGTGGTACATTGGTTGATGTGGTGTCCTGGCATTATGCCAGTGTAACATTGCTTTTTGGGTGCTGTGAGCTCATCTCACATGTTTGTAAAAGACCAGCTGAGTAACATAAAATGACAATCTTTCTGGCATATATTGTATAATGGATCGAGAACATCAGGGTCAAGGGATGGATTATGTGATGCCAGCAGCTCTCAAAGAGGCTGCTTGTTGTTCTGCTACTGAAGAGGGATGCTCCCCAGATTAAGATGTGCCAAGTAGGATCATGATTCGGGCCCAGATTTTCACTCCTGGGTCAGGTGCACAGTGATAGGAGAATTCCCGATCTTTCAAAATGGTGGCGCGGAGTTCTTATTTTTGTTCCAGGGTTCATGTTGGATTAGACATCAGGCCCGCCACCCCCGGAATGAGTGTGAAGGGTGCCTGAGTGTCGGGCCGGGCTGGGAGGAAGGCCTGCCTCTCTTCATGGCACTTTCTTGAAATCAATTTTAAAAATGACAAAAACCAGCCCTTCAGCCCACACCCTGCACACAGACCCGATCCACACCCCATCCATGCCACCTCATGTCCCGTAACCCAACCCTGTGGCCCCTATGTCAACCCATCCCACCCACCTCCCCCCCCACCCACCCCCAACCCCATAGGCTCTCACATCCCCATGACACTTTATAGCCCCTATGCCCCCACCCACCACCCTTTGGCTTTACGCCCTCCATGCCAACTCACCTACTATCCTTCGACAGTTTCTTGTGAGCTTTGACAGTTCCAATGGGTTTATGTGCTCATTACGCAAAAGCATGTTTATGTTTAACAATCCAAAGGGGTACCTTACCTCTCCAAAGGCTATCCAAACAAAGCCACCAAGTTCAGACCTGCTCTTAGCTGGTCTAATCTGCACACACCAGGCGCAGAATTGTGCCCTTGTCGGGCGGGCACAACTGGGTTGTTAAGGGCCTTAACTGGCCTCTTAATTAATGGCGGGGGCGGCTCCGACTCCCGCCCGTGCCTCCCGACTGAAATATTGTGCAAGTGATTTTGGACTTGTTTAACTAGTCGTTGTGCAAGCTGGTTAAGAAGGTGAAAATACATACAGTTTTATCAGATCGCATGTGTCAGTCATGGAATCAATGTGGGGGTGTTTGGGGGTGGGGTTGGAGGATAGAATACCCAATGCAGACAGATCAATTCCCAAGAAGCTTTGATGAGAATCGAGGAAAATCCATGTCCAAGTATTCCTTTCCAACACACAGGCCACTGAGAACAAAATATTCCCCTTGTCAAGTATGAAATACTACTAAGCATGTACACAGAATCAGAAATCACATCTTGGTTTAATGTTTGCAAGTTTGCTTTAAATTTTGTCTTTGTTTTTGCAGTTTCCCTTTAAGGGCCTGCCTTTTACTTTGTCCCTAATTTTGTTAATTTAGTTTATTTGGTTTATTCAAAATGAGTTACATAGAATCAGAAGCAATAATATATGGCCCCATTAATATCATGCAGACAAAATATACAACTTATTTTTAGCGCAGTGCAGAACTGAAATGTAATCACAGAACACACAGTGCAGAAGAGGCCCTTCGGCCCATCGAGTCTGCACCGACACGTGAGAAACACCTGACCTACCTACCTAATCCTGTTTACCAGCACTTGGCCCATAGCCTTGAATGTTATGACGTGCCAAGTGCTCATCCAGGTGCTTTTTAAAGGATGTGAGGCAAACCACCTCCACCACCCTCTCAGGCAGCACATTCTAGACAGTCACCACTCTCTGGTAAAAAGGTTTTTCCTCACATCCTCCCTAAACCTCCTGCCTCTCACCTTGAACTTGTGTCCCCTTGTGACTGACCCTTCAACTAAGGGGAACAGCTGCTCCCTATCCATCCTGTCCATGCCCCTCATAATCTTGTACACCTCGATTAGGTCACCCCTCAGTCTTCTCTGCTCCAATGAAAACAACCCAAGTCTATCCAACCTCTCTTCATAACTTAAATGTTTCATCCCAGGCAACATCCTGGTGAATCTTCTCTGCACCCCCTCCAGTGCAATCACATCCTTCCTATGTGGCGACCAGAACTGCACACGGTCCTCCAGCTGTGGCCTCACCAAGGTTCTATACAACTCCAACATGATCTCCCTACTTTTGTAATCTATGCCTGATTGATAAAAGGCAAGTGTCCCATATGCCTTTTTCACCACCCCACTAACATGCCCCTCCACCTTCAGAGATCTATGGCCACACACACCAAGGTCCCCTTGTTCCTCAGAACTTCCTAGTGCCATGCCGTTCACTGAATACCTCCTTGTCAAATTGCTCCTACCAAAGTGTATCACCTCACACTTTTCAGGGTTAAATTCCATCTGCCACTTATCTGCCCATTTGACCATCCCGTCTATATCTTCCCGTAGTCCAAGACACTCAACCTCACTGTTAACCATCTAACCAATCTTTGTGTCATCCGTAAACTTACTAATCCTACCCCCCCACCCCCCCCAACATAGTCATCTATGTCGTTTACATAAATGATGAACAATAGGGGACCCAGCACAGATCCCTGTGGTACGCCACTGGACACTGGCTTCTAGTCACTAAAGCATCCTTCTGTCGTCACCCTCTGTCTCCTACAACCAAGCCAATTTTGAATCCACCTTATCAAATTACCCTGTATTCCATGTGCATTTGCCTTCTTTATAAGTCTCCCATGTGGGACCTTGTCAAAGGCTTTGCTGAAATCCATATAAACTACATCAACTGCACTACTCCCATCTACACACCTGGTCACCTCCTCAAAAAAATGGGTAATGGGTTAAATCTCGCTGGAGTTGGGAATCTATTAGTTAAACAATTACCTGCACCCTTCAGTTCAAAAATAAATGCGTTACTTGCCAAAAGTGCAAGCTGATAATGGCAGCATCAACACGTTGGATGGGATTTTCCTGTCCTGCCAGCGGCAGGCACCATCTTAGGGGGGACAGGAATTGACTTTTGGCCGCTAAATTTTCTCATCCCGCCCACGGCGATGTCCGCCATGGCCGTTATCTTCTTAACAATGTTACAGAGGAGTAATGGAAAAGGAAGGTGAATTAGAGTTTAATTACATACAAAAAAGGAAATAAGGAGATGGAAGGAAAGACTGGGTTAAGATTGAGAAAAGAAGAGAAAAGGAAATGTAAGAAAAATATTTGAAAAAATTTAAATTATAAATAAGAACCTACTGCATTCAGGAATGAGACTCAACAGTTTAAATTGTTTCTTTAATGGATTAGAGAAGGTTGGCTGGCGTTTCATAAACAATTATCATGGTTTTACAATGATACTTGGCTGTATGAGCCCTAACTTTTTGCAGCAAGTTTAATGGGAAATAAATATGCACATCCAGCAAGTTCTAAAAAAAGGAGGCTAAATGTGAAATGCTGTTTGTGCGAAGCATAGAGAGGAACGGCATAAATCAACCAGTAAATCCTGGAGATTCGCATCACAGTGTATCTTTTAATCCCCTGAATGTGCTGACTGATTTGTGCATTAATTACAATGTGCACTGTAAAAAGGGCATTATTTGACCGGCAAGATTTAACACAGCATCCTTAGAGAAGTTCCCAACAATATAATTCATTGTTTATTCTGTCTTTTGATAGGAGGACAACCGTGAAAGTGTTAAACTGATGGCCTTGTACAGTGGAATATGTTTGGCTGTGCTTTATGGTCTGATAGCTACCACTGCAGCACAAGCTGATATGAAAGACAGGTAGGTTTAGAACATCACGCTCTGCTGCAGCTGCTACAATAAACCTATAGCTAAAAATATTACTGCATTTTCTGTTCCCATTTCTCATTTCCATTGTGGTGCAATGTTTCATAAAATTCATTGCACAACTATTACTAGGTTCTTCCCATGTGCTATAATTGTGCCTGTGTTTTCTTCGAATTTCACTGGGACATTTCCTTTATAAACATAGCAACAAGGACATACCAAGATTGTAAAGAATTAACCATTTAGTATATCCACTGTAGAAAATCAATGGCCCAGATTTTCCCAGTCAGTGGAGAAGTGAAGGAGCTTCCACTGACCTCCAAGAAAGCTGCTCAGGAAGAGCTAGTGAATTCTGTGCTAACTATGCAGTGTCCAGCAGCAGTGATGTCATCAGGCAGATTAAGCAGCCAATCGAACTGAAGAATTCTCACAGACAGCAAACCAGGAAGTAAAAAAACCCTGATTATCCTTCACTTTTGACTTATTTTACAGAGAGCAAAAAAAGAATCTCCAGCGAGGGGAAATAGCCTCTCAGCATCTACCATCAAGTCCTCTAAAAATGTATTCCCTCTCATCCTCCTAAATTGTAGAAAATATAGGCCCATTCTACACAATCTTTCCTGATAGCACAGTCCATGATGAACAGTGGCAGCAGTGTGTACCATCTACAAGGTGCACATAGGAACTGACCAAATCTCCTTAGGCATCACCTTCCAAACCCGCAACCGCTACCACCTAGAAGGATAAGGGCAGCAGATACATGGGAATACCTCCACCTGGAAGTTACCTTCCAAGTCACTCAGCATCCTGACTTGGAAATATATCGCCGTTCCTTCACTGTCGCTCGGTCAAAATCCTGGAACTCCCTCCCTAACAGCACTGTGGATGTACCTACATGACATGGACTGCAGTGGTTCAAGAAGGCAGCTCACCACTACGTTCTCAAGGGAAATTAGGGATGGGCAATAAATGCTGGCCTAACCAGGGACGCCCAGATCCCGTAAATGAATTTTTAAGAAGTGCCAAGACACCCTAATTCATCTGAATTCAAACATTTATTAGTCTCTCACTTTTTAAAAAATATTCTGCTTTTACATTCTTTCTACTCAACTGAATAATTTCCCAGTCCCCACATTATACTCTAACTGTCACCTTCTTGTGTACTCAGTTTACCTATCTATATCCCTTTGCAGCCTCTTTACATCCCCCCCACAACTTACTTTATTACCTAGTTTTATATCATCAGCAAACTTAGATATATGACACTTGGCTCCCTTATCTAAACTGAAAGTCACCCTGGGGCCCTATGGCATATACCACTCCAATACCAATTCATAATTGACTGCAAATAGTTGTGGAACTGCAGCCCAGCTTAGGCTGATTTTAGAACCATGGAAAAGTTACTGCGCAGAAAGAGGCCATTCAGCCCATCATGTCTGTGCCAGCCAGATAAAGATGAAAAAGAAACAAGCCATTCATTTTAATTACACTTTCCAGCATCTGATCTGTAGTCTTGCAGGTTACAGCGCTTCAGATGCAGATCCAAGTACCTTTTAAATGAGTTTCAGCCTCAACCACCGATTTAGATAGTGAATTCCAGACGCCCACCACCCTCTGGGTTAAAAAGTTTTTCCTCATTTCCCCTCTAATCCTTCTACCAATCATCTTAAATCTATGCCCCTGGTAACTGACCCCTCAACGAGGGAAACACGTCTTTACTCTCTACCCTATCTAGGCCCCTCATAATTTTGTCAACTTCAATTAGGTCACCCCTTAGCCTCCTCTGTTCTTCCATGCCTGCTTTCCTTCCGTGCTTTCCAGGCAGAACATCATGATTAACAACTCACTGTTCTGGCAGTCATGGATATAATTCACATTCTTGACCACAGTACACTGGTGCATTCAAAAAAGACTGTTCAGGAGTAACTGCCACTCAAACTCTTCTAAAGACGTAAGATGGAGTCAGTGCGAGCCAAGGGAACCTCCAACGGCTATGATCATTTGGAATGAACAAAGCCACAAGGAGTGTAAGATGGACAGTAACAGACTTTCCTTCCCTTTCCCTGCTTCAGTAAACAGCATGCTTTCATTTCATGCACACTTCAATGGTTTGACTGGCAACTATTGAAACTTCCCTGTGCAAATGGAGTTGAGTTGCAAGCCATTCCAGAACTGAGATTCACAGCATTTTACCTACCTGTGTGTCATATACTGTTAAATTGTTTTTGGTTCTTTTCCTTCAAATTTTTTCCCTCCTCTTCAGAAGACACTGACCCATGCTAAGGTACAGTTCCATAGGTGTTAGTAACACTCCAGTATCTGTGACTATTCTTCACACATGAGGATTAAGAATATAATAAATAGGAGTTTGCCTAGGAATAGGCCATTTGGCCCCTCGAGCCTGCAATGCCACTCAATAAGATCATGGCTGATCTGATTGTGGCCTTGACTCCAATTTCCTGTCTGCACCCCACCCCATAACCCTTGACTATAATAATATTAGAAGTAAGAGCAGGGGACTTGTGGGCTGTTTAAAATATAAACATACAAACAAGGTGAGAAGTAGGCCATTCAGCCCCTCGAGCCTGCTCCACCATTTAATAAGATCATGGCTGATCTGATAGTAACCTAAAATCTGCATCCCACCTCCCCCCGATAACCTATCACCCGCTTGCTTACCAAGAACCTATCCACCTCTGCCTTCAAATATTCAAAGACTCTATTTCCACCATCTTTTCATGAAGAGAGTTCCAAAGACTCACGACCCTCTGAGTGAAAAAAATTCACCTCATCTCTGTGTTAAATGGGCGACCCTTATTTTTAAACAGTGACCCCTAGTTCTAGATTTTTCCACAAGAGGAAACATCCCCTTCACATCCAGCATGTCAAGACCACTCAGAATCTTATATGCTTCAACCAAGTCACCTCTTACTCTTCTAAACTCCAGTGGATATAAGTCTAGTCTGTCCAACCTTTCCTCATAAGACAACCCACCCATTCCAGGTGTTAGTCTGGTAAACCTTCTCTGAACTGCTTCCAACACTTTTACATCCTTCCTTAAATAAGGTGACCAATACTGTACTCAGTACTCCAAATGTGGTCTCACTAGTGCCCTGTAAAGCTGAAGCATAACCTCTTTAATGTTGTATTCAATTCCCCTCGTAATAAATGATAACATTCTATGAGCTTTCCTAATTACTTGCTGTACCTGTATACTAGCCTTTTGTGATTCATGCACCAGGACACCCAGATCTCTCTGCACCTCAGAGCTCTGCAATCTCTCACCATTTAAATAATATGCTTCTCTTTTATTCTTCCTGCCAAAATGGACAATTTCACATTTCCCACATTATATTTCATTTGCCAGATCTTTGCCCACTCACTTAACCTATCACCACAGCTGCCCTGATCCTGCTGTCAATGAGCAACCACATTTGTATATGCATGGTCCAGTGTATTGCACACCCATCAGGAAGTGCTTTCCCTGCATGTGTATTTTTTAAAAATCTAATCCTGGTCCTGGGGCTCTGAGAACAATTGTAGAACCTAAACTGTTTGAGGTCAGTGAACTGGGTATGCACTGACGATTGGAGCAAAACTCCTTCTGGTCTGTATGGTTTAATACCACATGACCAATGTATTTATCCACTTCCAGGTGAAAAACCCAATGCAGTATTATCAATCAACACACCAAAAGTACACCCCCCAGAATTCTATGAGTGTTTTCCTGTGTCCTGCCCTAACATGGAGTGGGGGTTAGTGGAAAGAGGACATTGGAGGCCTTAGAAAAACTATGTTCATGGTCATTTGCAGCCATTTCCCAGGAGTTTCACCATGTTGCAGTCATAGTTACAATGGGAGACAAATGGAAAACTTTTATCTCTGAAGAACAATTCAACTTTGTCGGTCCTTATTTTATGATCTTTGTTTCAAAGCTGCCACTGGAAGTGTCTGGAATTTGCTCAACTGTGGCCAGGATCATTCTGCATGGTAAGAATTTTGCAAATGATGTTACATTCAAAAATGGTTTTTGTAAAGCAAATTACAGAATTCTTGAAAAACAGTTGTTTAGAATAATACTGATCATTTTGTCGCTGCCTTGTATCAAAACTAGACAAAGGACACACTACATGGGGAAAATTCCGCAGTTTGCTTTGCTCTTAATGCTTTAATTTCACAACAGTTTTTCTTAGAAAACCTCCCTGTCCATAAGACCCACTTCCTGCTTCTTCGACCCTATCCCCACTAATCTGATGTCCAGCTAATTCCTTTCCTTGTCCCCAAGTTAACTGATATTGTTACTGGCTCTCTTTTTTCAGGTACTGTCCCTCTCTCCTTTAAATCTGCAGTTATCCTCAAAGAACAAACCCTTGTCACCATTCACCTTGCAAACTAACTTTGTATATTGTCATATTACAGTCTCCAGCCTCCATTTCCTCTACAAACTCTTTGAATGTGTCGTAATCTCCCAAATCTGTGTTCACAGTTCCTAGAACTCCATGTTTGAATCTCTCCTATCAGGTTTCCATCTGTAATGGCTTGATGTACCGGACAGGTTTCTACTTGAAACAGATAACTTCATTACACAGAGCTCTTTTCGAAGCTACATGCTTGAACCATGTCCCCGACTAGAAGCCATGGGCCTGGATTACCTGCGCTTAGGGCTCATTCGTTGGAGTGTACAAGAACAATCAAATGACCCCTGATAGGCATTAGGAAAAGGCTATATCTTCAATCACTACATTTCCTCCCCCTTTAGCTTTTTTATATTTCCTATTTTAGTTCACAGCATATACATATATGCAGGTCAGGTGATTAGAGATTACGTCTCTGAGGTGGTTTTCTTATCTGGTTAGAGCAGCGTAGCTCTATCACCAGAGGTTCTTGCACTGGATTGACATGTTCAGGAACTGCAGCATCAGGTAAATCTTTAGAAGGTGCCAGTTCAGGGTTAGGCAACTCTACAGAGACATCGGCTATGTCTATTCTAGGTTGATCTGTCACCTCAGGGATTAGTGTTTTGACGTTAATCACAGGCAGAATAGCTGGTTGTAGGAATGTCTCTCTATTCCTAAGATGATCAACATGTTTTCAAACAATTTGGTCTTCCACTTCCACCTGGAAGGACAAGGGACCAGTTTTTGAGACAATTATACCAGGAACCTAACAAGGTCCACTTCCAAAATTCTGTGCGAAAACTGTATCTCCTACAGTAAATCTTCGAGCTTACAGTAAATCAAGTAATTTTTGATTACTCTGATTCTTTTCTACCTTCCCCTCTAAATTTGGAAACACCAGACTTAACCTTGTACATAGGCAGCATCTCATCAATAGTTCAGATGGCGTTGAACCATGAGGCGTCATACGATAATTGAGAAGAAAGCGGGAATGTCGAGTTTCTACAGCATCTTCAGATAACCTCTTCATTCCTGATTTGAAAGTTTGCGCTGCTCTTTCAGCTAAGCCATTTGATGAGGGATGATATGGTGCTGTTTTAATATGTTTGATTCCATTTAAACTCAAGAATCTCTGAAATTCTGTACTGGTAATGACTGTACGATTATCTGAGATGATGACTTCCAGTAGGTCATGTATACTAAATATTGGTGCAGTTTTTCAACTTCATACTCATTCATCCACTTAGAATGTGAATCTACGATCAATAAAAATATGGTACCTAAGAATGGACCTACATAGTCAATATGTAGTCTAACCTAGGGTCGACCACTCCTATGGATGCACTGGGGCTGAAACGGGCAACTTCTGTTGTTGCTGACACTGGAGACAGTGCTTGACTCTACTTTCAATATCACTGTCTGTGCTTGGCCACCAGACATAGCTTTGTGCAAGCATTTTCATCTTCGATATGCCTGGATGCGCTTTGTGATGCTCAGTCAAGAGTGGTTCTCTTCCTTGCGAAGGGACGACGATGCTTGAGCTCCACAGCAAGATTCCATCTTGACAACTTAACTCTGATTTTCGGGCATGGAATGGTCTCATCTCTCAGACACTGGTGAATTCGACCACTTTTGCAATACAAGGTCTTGGACTTTTGACAAAATTGGATCTCTGTCCATCCAATTCCTAATTTGCTTTGTACACACAGGCAAAGAATCCAAGAAATTCAGTACAAGCACAACTTCTTGTGCCACAAATGCTATCTGGTAGTGGTAAATGACTGGGTGTGTCCGCGTTTGCAATATGCAAGCTAGGAAGGTGAACAAAGGTAGACTCATACGCAGATAAAATCAAAGCCCAACGTTGAATTCTTGCTGAGGCTATTGGTGGAATGGCTTTACCCTCACTTAATAAACCCATTAATGGTTTACGGTCTGACACAATAGTGAAATGTCATCCATGCAGATACTGGTGGAATTTCTTCATTCCAAATATCACCGATAAACCTTCCTTTTCTAGTTGCGAGTAATCCTTCTCGGCTGCAGAGAGAGTTCTGGAGACATAGCCAATTGGCCTTTTGGAATCATGTTCCATCCTGTGTGATAACACAGCTCCCCCACCATAAGGAGACGCATCACAGGTTAATATTAATTCTTTTGATGGGTCATAATGTACCAGTAGACATGATGAATGTAATAGCTTCTTAACTTTCACAAAGGCTTCTTCATGTTGCAAATTCCATGACCAACAATGATTCTTTCTTAACAACAAGTGTAATGGTGCTAACACTGTTGACAAATTTAGCAAGGAGCAGCTATAATAATTGATCGTGCCCAAAAAAGACGAGTTCAGTTACGCTGGATAAAGAAGGTGCCTCTTTGATTGCCTTAACTTTCTATCCTACCGGATGCAACCCCATGGCATCCACCCGGTGACCCAGGTAAGTAACTTCTGGTGCTTTGTATGTACATTTCTCTTTCTTTAATCAAACACCGGCTTCCAAGAATCTTCTTAATACTTCTTCCATATTGGCCAAATGTTCGGCTTCATTTGACCCTGCGATCAGAACATCATCTAGGTATACTACTACTCAGGGAAGTCCTTGCAAAAGACTCTCCATGTCCTTTGGAAGATTGCACATGCAGACGATATTCCAAAGGGTAGGCATGTATATTGATATGGATCCTTGTGCATGTCGATGGTTACATACTCTCTAGACATGCAATCCAGCTCAAGTTGTTTGCAAGCATGCTTATGTCCAGTTTGGTGTGGATTTGCCTCCAGCTAGCTTTGTGTACAAGTCATCTATCCTCAGAATAGTATTTTTTATCTCATTTAGCTGCTTTGGTCTTGGTCAATTTATAGTTGCCACAAATGCAAATAGTTTGATCAGGTTTCACCACAAGGACTACATGCACTGCCTATTCTGAAAATGGGACTAGCTGGATGATGCCTAACATTTCTAACCGATACAATTCTGCATCCACCTTCCCCTTTAGGGCATAAGGCACAGGTCTGGCCTTAAAGAAATGGGAGTCACCTGAGAATCTACATATATTTTTGCTTGGAAGCCTTTTAACTTTCCTAATTCATCATGAAATACACTGTTGTAATTCCTTAGTAGCTCAGGAACTCCTCCTGTTTTCAAGTGAAATATTTCAGACCAGTTGAGCTTAATTTTTTGTATCCAGTCTCGGCCGAGGAGACTAGGTCCTTCAGCTGTCATTATGATTACTGGAAACTGGGCCGTCTTTTGATTATAGGACACAGGTGCTGTGGCGATGCCCTTTACCTGTATGGATTCTCCAGTGTACATCTTCAATTGAGCTGTGGTTTGCTCCAGATTCAGTGGCTGGGTGTACCTTCATGTAGTTATTTAAATGTGAGCTCTCCCACCACTGTGGGACTGCGGATGAAATTGTATGTCTTGCTACCATATACACTCAAAAAGATTGCTTTCTGCTTCTCCTCCACTATAAGTTCATTCGCTATGAAATAAAAATCAAGGCACTCTACATACTGGCTCCAGTCCTCTATAGACGTCATAAGGGTCAATTCTGCCGAAGAGTGGCATGCTTGGTGGGTATGCTTTTCTTATTTTTTCTTTCAGGACTGATGTACTCATAAGGCGAGGTGCAGCGTCAGCACTATTTTACCCTCGTCGCCAAATGTAATGACTTGATGTACCGGACAGGTTTCTACTTGAAACAGATAACTTTATTATAGAAAGCTCTTTCCAAAGCTACATGCTTGAACCACATCCCCGACTAGAAGCCATCCCCTGGATTACCCGTGCTTAGGGCTCATTTATCGGAGTGTAAAAGAACAATCATGTGACTCCTGATAGGTAGCAGGAAAAGGCTGTACCTTCAATCATTACACTGTCCCTACCACAATACCAAAACATTTATTATCAAGGTCACAAATGACAGCTGTTTCACCATGACAAAGGAAAATTATCCCTCTTCATCTTTCTTGGCCTGTCTGCAGCTTTTGACACAGTTGACCACACTATCCTCCTTCAACACCTCTCCACTGTTGTCTAACTATGTAAGACTCCCTAAATCTCTCTGCCTTTCTCTCTCTTCTTTTAAGATTCTTGTTAAAAACAACTTCTTAGATCAAATTTTTGGCCATTTGAACTGATATCTCCTTTTGTGACTCAGTGTTATAAGTGTTTGATTGGTATTGCTCTTGTTCAGCATCTAGGGATGTTACCTCAAGGTGCATAAAATAGGAAATAAATGGGTTTCTTTCTCATATAGTTCTTTTTTGTAAGTGTTCATTCAGTTGTGATTTGTTGGCATTTTCTACAAAGTATGACATCTATAGTGTGGCAATCCCCTCAGGGTTTTTGTATAAATAAATGTTCAAGTATTTAGATAGTCATACTACAAACATGAAAAATGTCAGAGATGAGGAATGGTCATCCGCTTCATTTGAACTCATCCATTAGTTATGAATTGTCCTCTAAGTACAGAAAACACTTCTGGCAGGCAGAAAGCAATAGGAATATTGGGGGAATTTTATGGAGGCGATGGTGGTCTCGGCCACTGGCTGGAGAGCCAGAAAGAAACCTATGTTGCCTCCTTTAGGGAATGCCTGCCAAATTACAAGCCAATCAGGCAATTAACAGGCCACAATTAACATGATTAAAACAAATCATTGTCTATGTTGGGGTGAGTCATGAACAAAGAGACATAACCTTAGAAATAGAGCTATGGGCATGCGGGTGAGTGAGCAAATGTGAGTAATTGTCTGTGTGTATAAATGTGTATGTGCATGAGTACGAGTAATTGTATGTGCACTTGTGCGAGTGTGAGTAATTATGTGTGCGCAAATGTGATTCATTGTGAGTACATGCACGGGTGTAATGGTATGTGCAAGCACGAGTGTGAGTAACTGTGTGTGCGTGCGCGCAAGTGTGAGCCATTGTATATGTGCATGTGAGTGTGAGTAATTCTTTGCAGGCACAAGTGTGAGTAATTGTGTGTGTGTGCATGAGTGTGAGTAATTATGTATGAATGTGCGAGAGTGAGTAATTGTGTGTGCATGCATAAGTGTGAGTAACTGTGTGTGTGCACACGAAGGAGTAATTGTGTGTGCCTGTGCAAATGGGAGTAATTGTGTGCACATGCACAAGTGTAAGTAATTGTCTGTGCGCACACAAGTAATTGTGAGTGTATACATGAGTATGAGTAATTGTGTGTGCACAAGAGTGTGAATAATTATGTGTTCATGCGCGAGAGTGAGTAATTGTGTGCGATTACGAATGTGAATAATTGTGTACGCCAGGCGAAGCCCTCTATGTGGCCCATGGCACAATTGTTGAAAATGCCGGTAAGATAGGTCAGTGAGTTTGAAGATTTCTGCAGGGGTCTGCTCCTCCAATGTCAGTCTGTTTCTCTCCCACATTGGCTGCTGATAGGTTCACTATTGAACCTATCAGCAGCAAACACGGGAGCGAAACTGGCTGTGATTGCAGAAGCAGCGAATGCCAGCAACTGCGATTATATGAAGATAGATGGATTCTGGAGCAATCGGGTCCTCCGCTCACCGTGCTTTCCCGGGGCTCCAGCCGGTTTCACCCAGCTCCTGGCCTGGCAACCCAGTCTGGTTGGACTCGCCTGTGTTCATCTGGTTCCCTCCACATTCCCCTGGTTCTCGATGCTCCCCTCATTGGGCACCCGCATTCAGGCACCGCTAGGCCTCAGGCATCGCTCCAGTTCTCTTCCACTCTTCCCCCCCTGCCCCAACCTGACTTAGCGAAGGTAAGTGTGAGGGTGGCTGGGTGAGTGAGTGAGTATAGATTGGAAGAGTCAAATGGGCAAAGATAGTCTAGATGACGAGTACATTGAATGTTTTCGGATAGTTTCTTAGAAAATCACGTTCTGGAAACAACCAGACAGCAGGCTATACTAGACCTGGTATTGTGCAATGAGATGGGAACAATTAATAAGCTCATAGTGAAGGCACCCCTAGGTAGTAGTGACACTAATATGATTGAATTTTACATTCCGTTTGATGGAGAGAAGAGTGGGTCTGAGACTAAATTTTTAAACTTAAATAAGGGCAATTCTGAGGGCACGAAAGCTGATCTGGCTCAAGTGAATTGGCAAATTAGGTTAAGGGGTAGGTCAACAGAGATGCAGTGGCTAATATTTAAGGGGATATTTCAGAATGTACAGAATAGATACATTCCAACAAATACGAAAAAGTCCAAGAGACGGACACACCATCTGTGGTTAACTAGAAAGGTTAAAGATAGTATCAAACAAAGAAAAAGCATATAATTGTGCAAAGACAGGTGGCAGGTCAGAAAATTGTACAGAATAGAAGGAACAGCAAAGAGTTAATAAAAGACTAATAAGGAGGGAAAAATTAGAGATTGAGAGAAAGCATAGCCAGAAATATAAAAACAGATAGTAAGAGTTCTTATAAATATTTAAAAAAGAAGAGTTAACAAATTGAGTGTTGGTCCTATAGAAAGTGAGTCTGGAGAATTGATAATGGAAAACTAGGAAACGGCAGATGAATTGAACAGTTGTTTTGCATCAGTTTTCACTACAGAGGATACAAGTAATATCCCAGAAGTCTAGAAAATTACAGTCACCAGAGAAGTGGTACTGTGTCAACTGTCGGAGCTGACGGTTTACGAGAACGTGGTCCTGATGGACTTCATCCTAGGTTCTTAAAAGAAGTGGCTAGTGAGGTTGTTGATGTATTGGTTTTAATCTTCCAAATCTCCCTAGTTTCAGGGAAGGTCCCGCTGGATTGGAAGATAGCAAATGCAACTCCATTCTTCAAAAAGGGAGGGAGACAGAACGTGGGAAATTACTGGCCAGTTACCTTAACATCTGTCATAGGGAAAATGTTAGAAGCTATTATTAAAGAAGTTATAGCAGGTCACTAGGATAAGTTCAAGGTCATCAGGCAGAGTCAGTATGGTTTTATGAAAGGGAAATCATGTTTAACCAACTTATTAGAGTTCTTTGAGGAAGTAACATGTGCTGTAGATATTGGTGGATGTGCTGTACTTAGATTCCAAGAAAGCATTTCATAAAGTGCTACATCAAAGGTTATTGCGGAAAATAAAAGCTTATGGTATAGGAAATAACATGTTGGCATGGATAGAAGATTGGCTGACTAACAGGAAGCAAAGGGTAGGCATAAATGGATCTTTTTCAGCTTGGCAAGATGTAATGAGTGGTGTACCACAGGGATGAGTGCTGGGACCTCAACTGTTTACAATTTATATAAATGACTTGAATGAAGGGATTGAAGGGATGGTTGCCAAATTTGCTGATGACACAAAGATAATTGGGAGAGTAGGTTGTGAAGAGGACGTAAGGAGGCTACAAAAAGATATAGAATTTACCTTTGGCAGGCCCAAGATCGGCCGGGAAATGGACCACCAACTGTGATCGGCCCCTGACCACGATTTCATGCTGGCTGGGTGGAGGCGGGAAGAGGGTGAGCGATGGCGACACCACAGCCATGGGTGACCGCTGCGAGAGAGCTCCCTGAATGCAGACAACAGCCTCAGGGAGCGGCAGACCTTCAAATGATTAAATAAAGGTTTAAAAAGCTGCAAAAAAATGTCCATGCATCACAATCAAGTGCCTGAAAATATACCAAGTAAGAAAGCTGTTCACAGATATTTATTTTTGTTTTATTTCATAACGGTGATTTCATCCCATTCTTGGATGAGGTTTGATGAAAAATTCAAAGGCTGCCTGGTCGATTCGCCCGCCCGCCAACCGTAAGGTTGGATGGGCCATGAAAAATTGGAGACAATTGCGCCATTAATGGGCTTAATTGCCCTCTTAATTGTCGGCTGGCGTGGGTCCAACTTTTGCGCACACCTGCTGAGTGAAATATCAAGCAAGTGCACGATGACATCGGGAGGCTCGCCCGAACTCACATCGTGTCATTTTACGTCCGAACAGGCCAGGCACACAGATGCCCACAGTACGTAAAATTCTGCCCAAAGGTAGGTTAAGTGAGTGGGCAAAAATCTGGCAAATTGAGCATAATGTGGGAAAATGTGAAATTGGCATTTTGGCAGGAAGAATAAAAGAGAAGCATTTAATCTAAATGGTGAGAGATTGCAGAGCTCTGAGGTGCACAGGGATTTGGGTGTCTAGTGCATGAATCACAAAAGGTTAGTATGCAAGTACAGAAAGTAATTAGGAAAGCTAATAGAATGTTATAATTTATTGCGAGGGGAATTGAATACAAAATTAAGGAGGTTATGCTTCAGTTGTATAGGGCACAAGTGAGACCACATTTGGAGTACTGAGTACAGTATTGGTCACCTTATTTAAGGAAGGATGTAAATGCGTTGGAAGCAGTTCAGAGAAGATTTACCCGACTAATACCTGGAATGAGTGGGGAAAGGCTGGATAGACTAGGTTTGTATCCGCTGGAGTTAATAACAGTAAGAGGTGACTTGATTGAAACATATAAAATCCTGAGGGGTCTTGACAGGGTGGATGTGGAGAGGATGTTTTCTCTTGTGGAATAATCTAGAACTGGGGGTCACTGTTCAAAAATAAAGGGTCGCCCTTTTAGCACAGAGATTAGGTGAAATTTTTCACTCAGAGGGTGGTGAGTCTTTGGAACTTTCTCCTTGAAAAGGTGGCGGAAGCGGAGTCTTTGAATATTTTTAAGGCAGAGGTGGATAGATTCTTGGTATGTAAGGGTGGGGGCTAGGTTGTTGGGAGCAGATTTCAGGTACTATCAGATCAGCCATGATCTTATTAAATGACAGAGCAGGCTCGAGAGGCTGAATGGCCTACTCCTGCTTCTTGTTTCTTTGTTCACATGGTTAAGAGGGTAGGTGAGTGAGTGGCTGTGAGGATAGGTGAGTAAGTGACTGTGACGGTGGGTGAGTGAGTGACTGAGGGTGGCTGGATGAGTGAGCGTGTATGAGGTGAATGGGTGGGTCTTTGTGTGATTGGGGGCATGTGTGTGTGTGGGAGGGCATGTGTGTGTGGGGGGATGTGTTTGCGGGGGTGTGTGAGTGTGTGTGTGTGTGTATGCGTGTATGTGGGCTGTGCGTATGTGTGTGTGAGAGAGAGAGAGACAAGAGGTGAGAGGGAGTGGAGAGTATGTGTCTGGCTCACTCCCAGTCTCAGGGTTCTGCTTCACCCTCATCCCCACACACCTACACGCACTCTCACCCACCCTCACAATGGGTGAGTAAATGAACACCCTGAGACTGGGAGTAAGCCAGACACACAGGGCAGAATTTTCAGGTTAGTGTGTGGGCACGTGCCCAACCGGCTCGAGCATAAAATAGTGCGTGATGATGTCGGGCAAGTGTCCGATGTCATCCTGCACTTGCACAATACTTCGGTTGGCAGGCATGTGCAAAAGTCGGAAGCGTGCCCGCCGACAATTAAAAGGGCAACTAAGCCCATTAAAGTTGTAATTGCCTCGATTATTCGTGGTCCATCCAATCTCACAGTTGGCGGACGGGCGAATCGGCCAAGCAGCCATTGCATTTTTCATGAAACCTCATCCTAGGGCGGAATGAGCTTTCCGTTATTAAATTTTAAAAATCTGGGGCAGAATGTATAAGTTCTGTATGTGATGCTTGGACATTTTTGTTCTGATTTTAAAATCTTTATTTAATACCTTGAAGTCTTCAGCTCCCTGAGGCAGCTCTCTCCCTTCCGGGAGCCTTCATTCTGCACTCGCCTGCACCCACGCTTACGTCAGCGTCCACACTCTTCCTGTCCCCACCCCTGCAACGCTGAGCATTTCAGCACATGCTTCACGCTCGCTGATCGTTAATTGGCCAGCCAGCGTGAAATCGCGGTTGGGGGCTGATGGTGGTCGGCGGTCTGTTCCCTGGCCACTCCTGGACCCGCCAATTGCTCAGCAAGTTGTTTCTTTTCATACGTCAGCTCTTTTTTTGAATTCATGTTTAATGTTGTGCCAAACCTTATCTTTCTGAAAATTGCTCATCAGCCCCCCCAAGTGCGACAAAAGTTGAAATGTGGCCCCTTGCACGTAAAGGTTGGCCAAGCCTGGTGTATACACGATTGCAATTATGTGTGTGCGTGAGTGTGAATAATTGTGTGCGCACCCGAATGTAAGTAATTGTCTGTGTATGCATCCACAAGCATGAGTAATTGAGTGTGCACCCAAGATTGTAAGTCGTGTGTATGTGTGCACAAGCGTGAATAATTGTGCACATGCACAAGTGTGAGTAATTGTGTGCGGTGAGTGTAAGTAATTGTGTGTGCGCATGTGGGTGTGAGTAATTGTGTGTGTACACATGAGTATGAGTAATTGTGTGAATGTGAGTAATAAAGCATGCAGTATCCTAGGCTTTATTGATAGGGGCATCGAGTAAAAGAGTAAGGAGGCTATGTTGAACTTGTATAGGACCCTAGTTCAGCCTCAACTGGATTACTGTGTCCAATTCTGGACACCATACTGTAGGAAGGATGTGAAAGAGTGCAGAAAAGATTCACATGAATGGCTTCAGGGCTGAGGAACTTCAGCTGTGAAAATAGATTGGAGAAGTTAGGACAGTTTTCTTTGGAGAAAAGAAAGCTGAGAGGAGGTTTTCAAACTCCTGAGGGGTCAGGACAGAATAGATAGGGAGAATTGGGCAGAATTTTCTGCCTGTCGAGCGGACGGAGCAGGAGCGTCCGTGGGCAGGCCCGGACTCGATCGGTGCCCGCGATTGGGGCCGCGCCGCCATTTTGTGTGGGTGGGCCAATTAAGGCCCGCCAAGCGAATTTCCCACTCCCGTGAATAGCAGGAGTGTGCGGGCTGCGGCGGGCGTGCACAAACTGCCAGGTCCAGTAACGACCCAGCAGTCTATTTAAATGAAAGCCTGGCAGCCTCCTGTAGGCTGCCCACAATGGCCACGTCGAGGTCACGCTGCAGGGGGTCTGCTGAGCAGGGCACGCTGGAGGGAAGGGCAGAGGAGCAGGGCAGGCTGCAGGGTAGGCCAGTGGGAAGCCAATGTGCCCCTTGTTTTTCTGATGACTGCTTTGCTGCCCTCCTCGAGAAGGTGGCAGCATGACGGGGGGTGTTGGTCCCCCAGGATGGGAGGAGGAGGCCCCCCCACATGATCAGACGTGCCTGGGAGGAGGTGACGGAGGCGGTGAGCTCCTGCGACATGGTGCGGCGCACCTGGATCCAGTGTCGTAAACGCTTCAATAATTTGTTGCACTCTGGAAGGGTGAGTACCATGTTGGCATTGGGCATTTAACCCAGCAGGTAGACTTAGCCTTTGAGAGCCCCCACCCCCTCAAGTCTTACTGTCGTGACTGCATTGAATCATGTTGTGCATTTCTCGTACGCTGGGTGGGCAAGCAGATAGTGCCCATGCTTACATTAGCCTGAGTGGTTCATGAGGAGATGAGTTCTCCCCTGCACCATGTGTTGCTCTTAGTCACACATGACTAGTCTGGGGGCTACCTGCAGGAGATGCAGCTTGGCACATACTCAGAGTTCCAACACATGTCCTATTCACGATGATGAGATTATGTAGGGGGAACCTCAAGGTCTCGTGGCCAAGAGCCATCTGCTGCCCTCTGCGCTCCATGTAGTTGCGCCTCCTTATTATGGGAGCTAAGACCATGTGTTTCCTAAAGTGATGGACGCAGAATATGTCCAAGGTAGTCGTTGGGGGTGGTTGGGAGCAGGTACTATCTTTGTGTGACTGATCAGCAGTAGCAGGGAGAGGAGGCACTGGAGACCTGAGATGGGCCACTGTGGTTGAGGTGCAGCGTGCAGAGTCCATGTGCGATTAGCTGCAATGAATGGTCTCTGTTTGTCAGGAGAAGAATGCTCACAGTGCGTGTGAGCGTTTGTGGACTGGAGACGGCCAGGCCCAGCTCATGATTTTAAGCCATTTCGAGCAGCAGGCCCTGGAGCTTGAGAGGCGCCATGCGTCTAGGCCCACTGGTGTCGGTGAGGCTGGGGTGGAATGGCCAGGTATTTGAGGTCAAAAGAGATATCTGCTCTGTATTCCCACCAACCATAACACTGATGATTGTTTGATTTGTTATTGTTGCAACATTGCTTATGCACAGACTGATAGAGTTAGAGTTGTGGGTCATAGACAAAGGTCCCTCGGCTCTTCAAAGATGCGCGTGTCAAGCAACTTCCACAGTCACTTTACCCCATTTCCAACTGCTATCCCCATGGTCTTGTATGCCATGGCATCGCAACTGCACAACCAAATACTTATTACATGTTAGGAGGGTTTCTGCGTCCACCACCCAGGCAGTGTGTCCCACATTACTGTGTGCAAAAGTTGCTCACCACCTCACCTGTCAACCTCATGCCCCTTACCTTAAATCAATGCCACCAGGTTACTCATCCCTCCGCCAAGGGGGAATGTTCCTTTCTGTCGACCCTATCTATGCCCCTCATAATGTTATAAACCTCAATAATGTCACCCCTCAATCTCCTTTGCTCCAAGGGAAATAACCCCAGTCCATGCTTTGTCTCCTCATAAGTCAAACTCTCCAGCCAAGCTAGCATCCTGGTCAATGACCTCTGCACTCTCTCCACTCCAATCACATCCCTCCCGTGAAGTGCATATCACAACTGCACGCAGAACTATAGCTGTGGCCTAGCCAGCGTTTTCTGCACTTGCAACATGACCTCCCTGTTCCTTTACTCTATTCCTCCGCAAATAAAGGCAAGTATGGCATTTACCTTCTTAAACGCCTTATGTACCTGTCCTGCTACCTTAATGAGTCTGTCGACATGCCCAGCAAGGTCCCTCTGATCCTCCTTACATTCCACGATCCCACCATTCCTTGTACATTCCCATACCTTGTTTCTCCTGCCCAAGTGCATCACCTCACACTTATCCACATAACATTCCATTTGGCATTCCTTAGGCCATCTGTCCAGCCCGTCAGTATCCGCCTGTAACGTTAGGGTACTCTCCTGACTATTTGCCATCCCACCAATATTCGTGTCCATAGATTCTGGAAGGTTGAGTGCATGATAAGCCGGGGAAAGAGATGAAGTGTGTCACTGTGTGCATGCTAACTGATCCACTGTCTTTGTTAATTTCAGCATCATCAGAGCCTGTCCGCCAGGAGCAATTCCAGATGCCCCCTCTGAGAGCTCCCAACTGTCACCTGTGTCACACCATTTCTGCGGGGCAGGCACCAGCACAGATACTGGCACCTCGGTGGGCATTGCAACATCGGCTAGTGTCCCGGGGCACAATGGAGAGGGCATTTCACAATTGCTGAGGAGCTGGCAGAGACAGAGAGTGCCCATGGCGCCAGCAGTCGGAGGACTGCAGGGGACCAGGCACATGCTAGTCGATGAATGATGATGTGCCTCTAGAGTCGTCCGCAACGCAGCAGCTGCAGGAAATGCAGCCGGGTGTGTGGGAGCATCTGGGAGTGTTGCATGAGACCAAGCTTCGCTTGGTGTCCATGGTGGAGGAGTCCAAGCGGAGCATCAGTGATGCAATGAGCCTCATGGCAGAGCGTCATGCTTCCTCCATGGAGAGAGTGGCAACTCTCGTGGAGAGGGGCCTTCCAGGAGAACAAGCAGGTTCTCCTGGGGTTACGCTCGGACCTGCAAGCCCTCAAAGCACCAGTGGCCACAGCCGCTCATTGCCAATGTGGGAGATGGTGTGGGCTTCAAGCTTCCCAGCTCGTTGCCTATCCATCGACGGTGAGCAGGGAGGTCTGGGGCGACCTCACATCAGTGGAGCAGCTGCCTGTCATATCTGCAGGCTCCTCTCACGGATGAGGGCAATAGCTGCTCCGCCCCTCTCCCAGTAACCGCTTCATCAAGTGAGACTGTGACGACTGGGGAGATGCCAGCTGTGGACCTGGCAGTCCCTCCCAGGTGGGGCCAGCACAGGCCAGAGGACGGCCGCCAAGGTCATTGAGGCCAACAGGACAGTAGAGTCAGCAGGCTGTCTCAGATGCCACTCCGAGCGATGGGGCGGCACCAAGACATAGCACCCATAAACGTAAGCATATGGCACCTTAGGCACACCACGGATTTCTCACTGGTGCTTTTGTGTTGGCCCTAGATGAGGGAATTATTATTTGTTTATGCTTGAAAAACGTTTTGGTTTGACTTTGTGTGACTTTATGATGGTGAAAATTAAAACCAGATGTGTTACCATGGCTGAGGGTGGCTCCTTTGTTCTGCATTTGTATGTTTTACATACATGTCATGAGTGTTTGAGTGGACATTGAAATTTATGTCCAAAGCTCTTAGTTGTAGCTGATGAAGTGGCAGATGTAACACTTAAATTCCAAGTATGGAAGCGCCAGGCAAAGCCAGTTCTCCTGATCCATTTGTGTGGAGCTAGCTGAAGGCTCGTTGGATTAAAGTCTCCTGGGTGTCCCTGCCTCCTTGGTGTAGTCCCAGGTCAGCGTTTAGCCCCTCTTCATTCCCCTGTGCTTCCTCATCGTCAGAATCAATGCTGGAATCATCATGTGCAGCCGCATCCACTGCGTCAACGTCTTCATCGTCCACTGCACCCTCCTTTCCAGCGCAAGATTGTGGAGAGTGAGTATGCAACCACTATCACGGAGACACGATCTGGGAGGTACTGGAGTGCACCCCCTGAGTCATCCAGGCATCGGAAGCGCATCTTGAGAAGACCGATGGCTCTCTCCACCACAGCCCTTGTGGCTTCTGTTGTAGCGCTCCTCAGCTTCTGATATTGGATGGCGGAGAGGCGCCACGAGCCTCCTTCTGAGGGGATAGCACTTGTCACCCAGCAGCCATCCATCCAGCCGGGCTGGAGCACTGAAGAGCCCCGGCACCTGGGAGTGGCTGAGGATGTAGGTGTCGTGGGAGCTGCCTGGGTACCTTGCACAGACTTGCAGAATCTGCATCCTGTGATCACACACTATCTGCATGTTCATGGAGTGGAAGCCCTTCCTGTTGACAAAGGCACCGGGCTCACCTGCTTGCGCCTTGATGGCCAAATGTGTACAGCCTATTGTACCCTGGATGTGGGGGAAGCCAGCAATGGCTGCGATGCCTCTGGCTCGCTGAGTCTGGCTTGCCTGGTCCCAACGGTAGAGGATGAAGGTCAATTGCTGACCTGAAGGTTCAAAGTACACAGAAAGCTTTTGGAATTCATTCTGAACTACTACAGGTCAAACAGGCAAGTTTAAATAACTTTCTGCGCTAAATACTCACAGACCAGATTGACAACCCCACTGAGCCCTCTTATCCCGCCCGTGGATGAGTTTCATTAAAAAGTCTCTTACCTGCTTGCCCGTTGCACCTGTGTGCCGATCCGAAGATCGCACTGGCGCCTGAATATCGGTGTTGATTGATGATTTAAGAACCTTAACTAGCCCGTTAATTAATGGTGGGTGCCAGCAAAATATCGCGATGGTGCGTAGTGACGGGACGCTCACCCGACATCACCGCCCATCATTTTACACGCTGACATGCGGGGTGCCCCCCCCCCTCCCCCCCCCCCCCCCCCCCCCCCCCCCCCCACCCGCACATCAAGCAGAAAATTCTGCCCATGAAAATTTTGAGAACTGGAGAGAACACAGATTTAAAGTAATTGGCAGAAGAAGTAAAAGCAATACGGGGGAAAAAATGTTGATGCAGTGAGTGGTTAAGGTCTGCTATGCACTGCCTGAGAATGTGGTAGAGGCAGGTTCACTCGAGACATTCAAAATGGAATTAGACTGTTATCTGAAAAGGAAGAATGCGCAGGGTTACAGGGAGAAGGCTGGAGAATGGCACTTGGTGAATTGCTCAATTAGACAGCTGATGCAGGCGTGGTCAAATGGCCTCCTTCTGCACTGTAACAATTCTGTGATTCTGCCATCGGTGGGTCTTCCATGGGGTCAGGACCCTGGGGGCGGCAAGTCCTGCCTGCCGAGAGCTCAGCAGCACCACCGGGGAAGGAGTGAAATACACCAAAGTCCCAGAATCGTGAGGTAACCCAGGCCAGAGGTGGAATGGGCGTCACGGAGTGTGGGCCACAGGGGTGGGGGTGTAGGGGGATTGGCAATAAGGGCGGGGATTGGCTCTCAGCAGCCCCCACTTTCCGGATGCCGGGTCCCTCGATCAGGCACTGAGTGCCTGACAACGAAAAATCCTTGCCCTCACTCCGGGAGCCTGCAATCAACCCTGCATGGGTTTGCTTGTTATTCTCCAGGCATGGCCCACTGCTGGGTGAATACAAGCAGCAGCATGATGAGACCCTTAAGTGGGCTTTAATTGGTCACTTAACAATATCAATTGGCAGCGGAACAGGAAGGCTGTCCACGAGCTTCCTGCCATGGATTTAATCAGGGTGCAGATGGAAAGGTGGTGGGGTCCTCATCCACCACCCTCCTGCCTGATTAAATGCCCCCGATCACTGAACTTGTCATAGAAGAGTGCACAAAATTCCACTCATTATCTTCTCTGAAAATCAGGGGTTAATAATCATTATCTTTTAAAGCTGTAATGTATAAAATACAGTTTCTGACACAGCAGCCCCATTTAGTTTGTTCGAAATATGCCTAACATGTATGTAATCGATACTGTCCTCCTGACATGAAACCCATTGATCTGTGGAGATTGTAACATTCAAAGGTACAGGATATTCCAATTTTAGCTACATTGGCTCCTGCCTAGTAACAAGGGTGGGACCCTCTGGGACTGATTTGTTAGGTTCCAGAACAGTTCTTCAGGGCGTCAGTTTGAGGCAGTCTGCTAGCCAAGAAGGGTCACAGGGACAGGGACAGGAATAGGCCCTATTAAGTAAGATAAAAAAGGGAGCAGCGAAATCGACTCTGAATGAAAGAAAGAGCTGCAGTTAGCAGACAGACTATGCACTGGGGGCTGTTGGGGCAAAGGTACCCCTTTGGAGCAGTGCTTGGAACAACCATAAGTCTGAAAGCATGCTTGTAAACTAGCATTGTGTCACACAGGAATCCAGGGAGGAATCTTGGAAGGTGAAATTGAAAGCCTATGAGGTGGGCCATTTTTAAAGCCGCCCAAGTGGGAGAGATGTTTGCAGAGAATTCCAGGGCAGGATCTTCAAAGGTGGAGACTGGAAACCCTTGTGAGAAAGATGAAGTTTCAGGGAGATTGGTTGACTCACAATGGCCAGTATTTTATGGGTCTTCCCGCCCATCAGGATATTATGGTCCTGCGGAACAGAATGAAAATTTAAATGGCTCGCCACATCCACCAGGAGGAGACACATTGCAGCAGGGCTGCGCAAAATCCTGGCCAGTGGGACTAACACCTGGGTGATTTCTTGAGAATGCCATAGACTCTGCCTTGATTGAGTCTGTCATTTATTCTGTCGTGTGGTGTGTTCAGCCACAGTTTGTCTGTTAATTCACATGTCTCTCATAGTTACCCTGAATATTAGAATACAAGACATGTTTTATAAATTGTTTTATGTTTCTGAACTTGTGTAGTAAATGTTAATTTTGTTTGTTCAAAACCCAACAAATCTTGTGGCTTTATTCCAAAAGCAGGTGTCTTGAATATCAACCTTCATCTACTTTAATCAAAATGTCCCAGGGTCTGGCCAAGGATCTTAACATCCTCAACTTGATCTACATGTGTTAGGTAACCACTCTGATGCACGCCTTCATGTAGCATTGCAGGCTAGGACAGCTAGCTCTACTGCCTCAATTTCTTCCCTGGATCTTAGTGGTAGCTCCCTACCATTGTCCTTCAGGAATGGTTCTAAACGTACTCCAGGTTCTGAGGTGAAAGGACAGTGTTCTGTATTATATTGCAGCACAACATTTTTCCTGGAACCTCTAAGACTAACCTACAGTCTAATTGTTTGCTAATTTAGCCAAATTCCAGCTGAGCAACTAAGATGCAGAAATATAAATATAATAAAATACTGAACAAAAATTATTTGTATTTCTTTAGACTTTTTTAAAGATTCCCTGTAGGATTCCAAAGCAGGTGGATGGCTGGACTATACACGGACTCTGGTAATTAAAAAGAACTATTAACGATCTATCAACTATTTTTATTTGGCTGAAATTCTTACATCTGTAGAATTTAGTGGTTTAATTTGCAAATATTGCAAAACCGATTGAGGATATTTTCACATGACTCGTTACAAATAGCCATATGTGCCCGCTTCATATCAAAGTGGAAATGAGCTTCATATTCTGATGGTTTGGATGCCTAGTGCACTATTCCAATTTGGGAATAATAGAATAATTAGCATAACTTAGGAACCAATATCCATTACTTCCAACAAAAATATGGAAATCCACAAGATTGCAGCACAGACTCAGCATCAATAAACCTGAGGAAACTAACAAAATACTTCAAATTAATTTCCTGGGAAAATTGGGAAAATTCCCGACTCCAAACCCAGCTCGGGAGAAACTTCCTCAAATTGTCTGATTTTTGTTCTGGGGTGGGGCGGGGAGGGGGGGCAGTGTGGGGATTGGCAGTGCGTACTAACTGGAGTTGGGCCTGCATCCGCCAAAAACAGTGCAGAGTACTTAAGTGGGCTGGTTTAAATGCCTGCCTCACTGCTCTGGGACTCTGTCCCTCTGATAATAAAAACAGCAAAGCCCTCTAGCCCTCGCCCCTCACACTCCCCATGCCCTATCCATGCCAAATCATGTCACCTCATTCCTACCACCCACCTCCATGGTCCTTTGTATTCTCCATGCCAACTTAGTGCCAACTCATGCCTGCACATGACCCCCCCCCACTCAGCCCCAAAGCCCTTTATAGTCCCTATGCAACTTATGCCAACCCATGTCCCCCATAGCCACCGTCCTATGCCCTTACACCCTCCATGCCAACTCACCCAGTATTCACCATGGGCAGACCTCAGGAGACATGCTGAGATGAAATAAACCAAAGTTCTAAGTATCTATTATGGACTTCACTTTATTAAATAAAACTCATTCATAAAAGCCTATTCATCACATTTAAATCTCTTCAAGTGCTTAATCCCTTATAAAAATAAACATTTCCTCCAAGTAATTAGTCATTTATAAAAACAAACATTTGTATTCATCGCCCCACGTCAAAGACAGCTAATCCCTTTGTAACCACTTGGACTGTCAATCAAACAGGCCCCCCCAATGTGATAATGATAGATTGCAGAAGCAGTCAAGCAGGACTAATCCTATAATGATAACCCTCTTGCTTTATGTCAACAAACATCAATTGAAATCACAAACACAGCAGGCTGTTTTTCTTCAAAATTTAAAGAGCACAGAATTTAAATGACCTGACAGCTTGACAGTACCATAGAACTTACCAATGCACATTAACATCTAAGGTAAACAATCCCAAAGGAGTACCTGAACTTCTCCAAGAGCGTACGTGGACCTCTCCAAAAGAGTAACTGACCTCTTCAAAAGGATATTTGGGTCTCTCAAAAAGGGTAATGACCTCTCCAAAATGGTACTAACCTCTCTAAAAGGGTACCTGACCTCTCCAAAGAACTCCGGTAGGTCTAGATCTTTTCAAATGTCTAAAGCCCACAAGTTGTTTTGTCAGAAAACTGGGTGATGAAAATTCCATCTGAGTCAAGGCAGTTCCACTTTTAAATGTGTTGCTGCCTCCATGAACATGGGTATTAAAATACCTCATTCCCCACACCCCCTGCCCCCTCCACCACCATGCCTACCATCCTTCCCCATTCCTCACCACCACTCCCTGGCAAAAGTGGTGGATGCCGGGTTTGGGACTTCCAGAATTGGGGCTCTGGTGCCATTTTGGCTAAGGTGTGGAGCTCTTCTGACTTGGCAAAATCTCGGGCCTAAGAGTGACTTTATTATATTCTGTAGAAAGTACCCGCTTATAGGTTTACACAAATATGGTGAGTTAGTGAGCTATACAGACCAGAACAAGACTCCATCGGGGATGTCGCTCTAACTGCCTGAGTGGGCCTGGAGAGCGGGCATGTGGTGCCCACTGGTATGTTCGGTGCCATCCATGACTGCTGGGCATCACGGGGTGCAGAATGTCTTGTAAACATCATCATAAAGTCACAAATTATTTGGGAAGGTATCCTTGGGTTTTGGTTGCAGTTGGTGTTTATTTTGGTATCTTTTTAGTTTGGTAAAACCATCTCATATTAGCGATGACCTAAAAAGAAAATATTTTTCAATGATTTTTATTTTGTGACCTTGGAGTAACCTTTATTGATCCATCAATGGGCCCAAGTTCCAAGTTCCTGTCCGTGCTGATTTAGCTGGAATAACAACTGGCTTGCTAGAAATGGATCCACATTGTGGAGAGGAAAATTCATCTTTGGTCCCACACTCTTATTATAAAGCAGTGGCTACAGGGAAGTATATGCTTGTGGATATTGGGTGAGGACTGGATTAGGCCTTGAAATTGTCCAGGATCGATTAGAATGCCAACACTTGCTGTGTATTTTTTTTCCAAAGAATGGGCAAGGTATCAGAGGATTGCCAGCACTTATGGATTCTTACCCAGCAAACGTCAGTATACTCAGACTTTGGATGGGAAAAATTGGAAAAAATACAAAGCAGTTTGGTTAGAAAAATAATGAGATTTTACATGTTTATTTGGATACAATGGGTTAGTTAGCAATTAGTTGGCTTTGATTGAACTGGATGGATTTGTCTGGAATGGTCAAATTAAGTGGGTAGATGTACTGGATAGATTGGATAGATCAAATCAAATTGAACGAGTTAGCTAGTATTGATGGGTTGAACTGGACTCAACAGCTAGCCAGAACTAAATAATGTCTCTTGTGTTTTATTCCAGGCCAGATGGGAAAACGGGCTGCAATCGTACTTGGAAGTTAACTCAAAAGGACATTGATGTAAGGAAAAATAGCCAAATAAAGCTTTTAAGTCACTTTCCTGTTATAATTTTGAATGATGTGATACATTTGATAAGATCTTGAAACTTATATGTTTAAACATGAAGCATTTATTGTTAATCTTTAACTATGTACAGATCCCAATTAATGTCATGCATGGTGTCATTCAGGTAAGCTGCTTCTAGAGTGTTCTTTCTAGACTGTTCTTTCAGTCTATTACCATGTGACCCTATACATCATACCATGGGCAGTGCCATTCTTCAGTCCCATGTTAACTGTTGCTCTGCCGAGCACCTTTACATCACGATGGCACGCAAGGCACACACAACATCATACAACAGGCAGCCCACACACAGCTCATGCTCCAGCTCCACTACCCACCTCTGAGGAGGATGACTTAGAATCCTCAGAGATGCACCGTCACAGCATTCACCTGCACCCTCCACCAGCAGAGACATTTACCTTGGTGGGTTCTACAGCAGGCTCAGGGTCACAATCTGGTGAACACATCACTGACAAGAGTCCATAGCTAACAGTGGAAGTGATAGCCAAGATGTCTGACACTCGGAGGACTGCTGGAGATCAGGTCTCTGCTCAGCCCCATGCAGAAGTTGAGCCTCTGGACTTGGCCCTAAGAGTCACAGGCAGGGGAACATCAGGCAGAGATGCCAGAGGCCATGTGCAGACTGAAGCGAAGGCTGAAGGAGTCAGTCCATGATCTGTCTGTTCTTGTGGCTCCGGCTTGCGAGTGCTTAGTTGCCTCCATGGAAAGGGCGGTGGCCACCTTGGAGAACACACAGTGGCTGCCGGACATACACTTGGACCTGCGCGCCATCACTCTAGCCATGGATGCATTGCAGCAGTGTCTAGGTGAGAGGGGTATGGGGCACCTCAACCTCCCTCCAGGTCCCCCTTCTTAAGGATTCAGGAAGGTGCCTTCAGGCACTGACAGGGAGGAGGAGTGCCAGCCATGCCCGGGGGGGCTTCATCCCAGGTCACTCCAAGGGCGCCTGACCACTCCACCTCCCTCTGCCAGTGACCCCAGCACCTCCAGCAGGTCAGGATGAGTAGGGTGCACCTCCGCCAGAGCAGGGGACCCTTAGTAGGCTGGGGCCCTCTAGGCCTCAGGCCACCAGAGGACGCCTGACAAAGTCATCACAGTCAACAGGGTATAGCAGTCAGCAGGCTAGCTCCACCTCAGCTGTGGTTGTCGAGGCTGCACTGAGCATTGTAATAGGAAAAGAAAGATAAAGACATTTTGAAGGCACATAAGTGGCATGAATGAACAACTATGTATAGACTTCTTGTACTTCTAAATAGATGTTCATTTGCACTGTGTGGGAGTTTCTTGGATTCTCATCTTGCTGCTTGTTGCCTCAATGGTTGTAGGCATTTAAGGGTGTGGAACATTGTTCCCCCATCAGAGTCCGCTAATGTCCTCCTATAAAGTCATTTCTCTCACATTACAAGCATTGTGATTACTGAATATTCCGACATGAGGATGCTTAAGCATTGGCCACCATTTGTGAGTGTGCAGCCTGGGCACAGATTATGCAATCCATTACTTGAAGCTCACCAGGTTCTGAGCACTGAGAATGGTGTCTGTGCAGAGTATGCAGCAAAGTCATTGCACCTCCCACTGCTGTTGCCCTGATCTGAGATGTGAGGTGGAGGCAAGGAGTCCTCACGGGGAGTTAAACAGGCTATGTGAGTGGCAAGGAACACTGTAGATGCAGTATGAGGATTAAAAGAGTGAAGCTCTCCACTGTGGACTGAACAATAGAAAATCAGAGGCTTCCCTAAATGTTAGGAGAATGTCGAGGTGGGCACGTCCAATCATTCCTGGCTGTCCTTGTTCAAATGTAATATTCAGCTAACATGCAGGTGAAGGCTGCAAGTAAGGAGGCAACAGGCAAGTTGGCCTTGAATGCAAGAGGGATTGAGTGTAGGATTAAAGAAATTTGTGTGCAGTTGACTGCAGCCTTTATGAGATCTCACATGGAGAATTATCTGTCCTGCTCGTCTCCTTATCAAGGGTAGGAATAGACCTTGCTTAAAGGGATCGAAACCCCAAAGTGCACCAGTCCTTCATTAAAGGACTGGGGTATTATCCCATATGTTGAGAGTGAGTAGAATGGGCTTGTGCGTTGGACCGTGCAGAGGACTGAGAGACTATCTATGTGAAGCATCAAGAGCTCTTACAGGGCTTGGCAAGATGGCTGGGATGTCCAGAATCATAGAACACGGTCTTGCATGAGCAACCTGAAAGGACTGTGCATTTTACAGAGTGGCAGTGTTCCTGAAGATCTGAAGGCAATGGATTTCCCCCTTGTGGCTTATGTGGACTATTATACAATGGTGTGACTTTCATGAACAGATATGGATTCTGCTCTGAATTTTTAACTCATCTTCAACCATCAACATTGAATTATGCAAGTCAAGGCTAGCTTCCCAAGCAACAATACTAATCCTTAATTTTGAGGCTGTTTACCATCCATTAATATTTGATGCACAGTTGCAAGTTTTGGCAGGGGGAGGGGAGGGGGAAGAGGGACTCCTAGACAATCAAAGCTGTCCTCTTTTAGCATACAAGGTCATCAGCTAGAAACGGGTATACTAAGATGCAAGCAAATATTGACATTTAAAGTGCTGCTTCAGGTGCCTTGATGAATCAAGTGGTGTCAGCAAGGCCAGGCAAGACCATGAACAGAAAATGTTGAAATACTCAGCAGATGAAGCAGCATCTGTGGAGGTCGAAACAGAGGATGGAATCTTGTGCTCTTGCTTGTGGCGAGCTTTGAGGCAGGCAGGGCTTATACTTAGGCAGGATGAGGCATACCGAACCATGTCGCCTTCCCGCTTCCACCCGAATTAAGTCCTGGGCGGGAAGCCCATGGTCGACCTTCCTGCCCTGCTGCCAACTGAGGCCCTTAAGTAGCCAATTAAGGACCTATCTCGCTGCCGCTGGTAATATCCCAGCTGCAGGCAGGCTTGGCGCCATGTGAATGCATAACAAGCGTAGGCTGCTTGTCACTTTGAGGGGGTGGCGGGGTTCTCTCAATCAAAGGTTTTCAGTGCATGATCAAGGGACTGGACAGAGGGACTGGACATAGGAAAGTCGGGGGGGAGGCCTTCTAGAGCCATCCCCCTGCCCTTGCTGCTGACACCCCTGCACCCCTCTCCCTGCAACCCCCACCCTGTGAAACCCCCCAATCCTCCCCTGTATCACTTACCTGTGACCAGGGTTGCTCTATTATCCAAGGACTCTGTTGCCCATCCTTGCAGCAGTAGCCGCAGCCTCCTTGTTGAGCACAAGAGCTGCTGACCTCTGAATGGCCAGCAGCTCTCAGTAGGCAAGACTTCCACCACCAGGGGACTTGATTCAAGGTGAAGGTGGCCTCGCCACTGCCTGATCGGCATGTGGTTCGGTGGGCCTTCCGAAAAAGAGGCAACGTGAGTCTCTTGTCGTCTCCAGCCGGCAGGCAAGACCCCTGACACCTTGACAAGATTCACCCCAGACTTTCACACAATGGAGGTAATTTTAACCTATCCCGTTTTTGTAAACTGATGGGATTTGGTACAATGTTGGTTTTACACTTCACCTGATTTTACTCTCCATTGAAATTAGTGAATAATATCGGACAAGGTAAATCAGCCTTCCACCTGATCCCACCTTGCCCTCAGACTTGAGTTAACATTGCTTCCAACATTTCAGATGGATGACCTTTCATCCGAACTATGATAAGGTTGTTACTTGATGCATAATTTTGCACTACAAAGAGTTATAATTGTAGAAGCCAAGAGGAGGAAGGGCAGCATATTCAGCAAGGGAACTGCTGAGAAGAGCAGGAGTCTGAAGAAGCGGTTGAACAGAACTTGTTGTGTCTGTAACAGCCATTTGGCAAAGATATATAGGAGATTTTTTAAATTGAAAATGTACCACTGCTACCTCTTCTGCATGCTCATCACAAATATGCTTTCCCCTTCAGTGCTTTAAAGCAACTCTGAAATCTCCCAATCTTGCCACCTGATGAAAATTCTGAAACTGTTTCAAGACAACTCTACAAAACTGAAATGTGTGAAAGCTTCCAGTGCAATAGATTTATGGTGGCAGTATGTGATATATGTGTTCTTGAACTTACTATTGTATCTAGTTACCAGTAGGAAAGGTGCATGAGGCATCTGGCATTCCTTCCAAGGACTTCAAATCCTCCTCATATAGATTAGAGAATGCCTAAAAGTGGACCCTTGGCATAAATGTTCTTTCTCCTTTATGATGTCCTGAGTGTAACAAGTGAGAATTTTCAGTTGTTAAATAAGGTGTATCGGCATACATCCACAAGCTGCTTATTCACTCTGCAGGAAGGAGAGCCTGTCATTATTATTTTTCCTAAGTAATATTTCTGGGAAAAGTGCTCTTAAACTGAAAGTGCTTCTTCACCCTCATGGGGGAGGCGGTGGTATAGCGACATTGTCACTGCAGCCGAGTTCGACTCCCACGACGGCAGATGGTGGAATCTGAATTCAATAAAAATCTGGAATGTGAAGTCTAATGATGATCATGAAACCATTGTTGATTGTCATAAAATCCCATTTGGTTCACTAATGCCTTTAGGGAAGGAAATCTGTCATCCTTACCTGGTCTAGCCTACATGTGATTCTAGACCCACAGCAATGTGGTTGATTATTAACTGCCCTCTGAAATGGCCTACCAAGCCACTCAGTTGATAAACCACTATGGAGTATATAAGTAATGAAACCAGATGGACCACTTCACAGCGAATTAGGCACCAGAAAGTCCTCTTTACTAACATATGGGGGCTTGTGCAAAAATGTACTCTGGGTGGGAGACTTCAATGTCCATCACCAAGAGTGGCTCAGTAGCACCACTGTTAGTCAAGTTATAAAGGACAAAGCTGCTAGACTGGGTCTGTGGCAGGTGGTGAGGGAAGAACATACTTGGCTTTATCCTCATCAAACTGCCTGCCGCAGATGCATCTGTCCATGACAGTATTAGTAGGAGCGACCATCACACAGTCCTTGTGGAGACGAAGTCCCATCTGCACTTAAGGATATCATTCATCGTGTTGTGTGATGCTACCACCGTGCTAAATGGTATAGATTTTGAACAGGTCCAGCAACTCAAGATAGGAAATCCATGACGTGTTTTGGGCCATCAGCAGCAGCTGAATTGTACTCAACCACAATCTGTAACCTCGTGGCCTGGCATATCCGCATGTCTACCATTACTACCAAGCCAGGGGATCAACCCTGGTTCAATGCGAGAGGGGATGCCAGGAGCAGCACCAGGCAAGCCTAAACAATAAGGTGTCAACCTGGTGAAGCTACAACTCAGGCTACTTACATGCCAAACAGCATAAGCAGCATGAGATAGACAAAGCTGAGCGATTCCACAACCAACGGATCAGATCAGCAGTCCTGCCACATCTAGTCATAAATGATGGTGGATAATTTAACAACTCACTAGGGGAGCAGGCTCCACAAATATCCTCATCCTCAATGATGGGAGAGCCCAGTACATCAGTGCAAAAGATGAGGCTGCATTTGCAAAAATCTTCAGCCAGAGGTGCCGAGTTGATGATTCATCTCTGGAGATACCCAGTATCACAGACGCCTGTCTTCAGCCAACTCCACATGATATCAAGAAATGGCTGAAGGCACTGGATACTGCAAAGGCTGACAATATTCCAGCAATGGTACTGAAGACTTGTGCTCCAGAACTTGTCGCACCCTTAGCCAGGCTGTTCCAGTAGAGCTGCAATACTGGCATCTACCCGGCTACGTGGAAAATTGCCCAGGTATGTCCTGTACACAAAAAGCAAATCCAACCCAGCCAATTACCGCCCTGTCAATCTACTCTCGATCATCAGTAAAGTAATGGAAGGCGGCATCAACAGTGTATCAAGCGGCACTTGCTGAGCAATAACCTGCTCACTGATGCCCAGTTTGGGTTCCGCCAGGGCCAGTCAGCTCTTAACCTCTTTACAGCCTTGGTTCAAACATGGACAAAAGAACTGCACCCCAGAGGTGAGGTGAGAGAAATTGCCCTTGACATCAAGGCCGCATTTGACCGAGTGTAGCATCAAGGAGCCTGAGCAAAGCTGAGGTCAATGGGAATCAGGGGAAAAACTCTCCATTGTTGAAATCATACCTAGCATAGAGGAAGATGGTTGTGGTTGTTGGAGGTCAGTCATCTTAGCTCCAGGACATCACTGCAGGAGTTCCTCAGGGTAATGTCCTCAGCCCAACCACCTTCAGCTGTTTCATCATAAGGTCAGAAGTGGGGATGTTCGCTAATGATTGCACAATGTTCTGCATCATTCACGACTCCTCAGATACTGAAGCAGTCCATGTCCAAATGCAGCAAGACCTGGACAATATCCAGGCATGGGCTGACAAGTGGCAAGTAACATTTGTGCTACACAAATGACAGGTAATGACCATCTCTAATAAGGGAGAATCTAACCATCGTCCCTTGATGTTCAATGGCATTACCATCAATGAATCCCCCACCAGCAACATCCTGGGGGTTACCATTGACCAGAAACTAAACTGTCGGTGCAGACTCGATGGGCCGAACGGTCTCTTCTGCACTGTGCGATGCTGTGATTCCACGATATAAATACTGTGGCTACAAGAGCAGGTCAGAGGCTAGGAATCCTGCGGCGAGTAACTCACCCCCTGACTCCCTAATGTCATTCCACCATCTACAAGGCACAAGTCAGGAGTATGATGGAATACTCCCCATTTGCCTGGATGAGTGCAGCTCCCACAACACTCAAGAAGCTTGAAACTGTCCGGTACCCCATCCACAAACATTCACTCAGTGCACCACCGACGCACAGTAGCTGCAGTGTGTACCAGCTACAAGATGCACTGCAGGAATTCACCAAGGCTCCTTCGACAGCACCTTTCAAACCCACGACCACTACCACCTAGGGGAACAGGGGCAGTAGATACACGAGAACACCACCACCTGGAAGTTACCCTCCAAGCCACTCACCATCCTGACTTGGAAATATATCGCTGTTCCTTCACTGTCACTGTGTCAAAATCCTGGAACTTCCTCCCTAACAGCACTGTGGGGGTACCTACACCACATGGACTGCAGCAATTCAAGAAGGTAGTTCACCACCACCTTCTCAAGGGCAATAAATGCTGGCCTAGCCAGTGAAGCCCACATCCCGTGAATGAATAAAAATAAAGGGAATAATTGTAGTGCCACAGACATTAGTAATAATAAAGTTTATTATGAAAACCTGCTGCTGATTTTCATTTAAACTTTAAGTCCTTTTCTTCCTTCTATTTCAGGATCTTCAGGTTGACTTGCGCCACTACTGGCCAAGTCTCGTCAAAAAGGATGCTTTCAAGTTTTGGTAAGCATTGTCAATCACATTGTTAATCATTGCGTGAATACTTTTACAAGCTCTAATCTGACTGCTGCAGTGCTTTCCCAATTCCTGCCTGAACCTATCTGATCAGGAAGACATTCATTGGAGATGTGACTGGATGGACTAGCGGGGGGATGGAATATGAGAATGTCGTCAATGTCTTATCATTCACATTGTTAAGATTTGTTAATGTCAATTACATTGTTAAGAGAAACAGGTGATGGGCATTTAAACACATATAAATAGGGATAGTTGGGAATTTTTAGGTTGGTGGCCGGGTGTGATCGGTGGGTTCGGGATTGGCTGGGGAATGGACTGCCAACCGCGATGGGCCCCTGACTGCGATTTCATGCTGGCTGGCCAACTAATGGCCAGCCAGCGTGAAATGCGAGCTGAATTGCTCAACGCTGCCATGGTGGAGGCGGGAGGAAGGCAAGCGCTGATGTAAATGCGTGCGCGGGGGAGTATGGAATGAAAGCTCCCTGAAGACAGAGAGCTGCTTCAGGGAGCTGAAGTCTTGAAAACAATTAAAGTTTTTACAATCAGGAGAAAAATGTCCAAGCATCACAATTAGTCTCTTGAACATATACATGATAAAAGTGCTGTCCATACATTTTTATTTTTTTAAATTTAAAAACGGAAACCTCATCCCGCCCTTGGAAACTTCATCCCGCCCAAAGTCCACCTGGCCGATTTGTCCAACCACCAACCGTAAGGTTGGATGGACCACGAAAATTGAGAGCCAATTGCAACTTTAATTACACTAATTGGCCTCCTAATTGTCGTCAGGCATGCTTCCGACTTTTGCACGTGCCTACTGACCAAAATATCGCACGAGCGCAGGATGACCTCGGGGCGCTCGCCAATCGTGGCCCTTAAGTGGGCAAATAATGTCCAACTAAGGGCCTAATCCTGCCATTGCTCCGATATAATGGGCGGCGGGAAAGGCCTGTGCCCAATGTGTAGCTAGACAGGTTTAATCCTGTGGGCTGCAGGTCAGTTAAAGGGGAATGGGGTGCCTCCTTCCTGGGCCCCCTGTGTCAATCAAAGGTCCTCCTTCCACAGTTTTGACTCCCCATGACCACCCTGCCCCCCCCAACCTGTCTCATTGAAGCCTGTCAGCTTGCCTCCACTGAGATCTCACTCTTACTTGAATATCCAGGTCCATCACTGAATGCCACCTGCTTGGCATACCTGCAGTACCAGCAGTGGCCACCACTCCTGCTTAGCACTGTAAATGTGCAGAGCTGCTGGCCTCCGATTGGTTGGCAGCTCTATGAGGTGGGACATCCTCCTGGAAATGGGTGGAAGACCTGACGCATACTAATTTAAGGGCCGTAGCTTGAAAGATTAACGTGGGGTGAGCTAGCTAAGCGGAGGTGAGCTGAAATTTATGCTGAGGTGTGGGATCACTCTCGAAATTTATGCTGGGGTGTGGGGAGCCCATCATCAGTGTCAAATCCAGCCCTATGTCTCCATGCAATTACTGTCAACTTCCCCCAGTAAATTCATATATCAATGTTTACAATGGAAACTTGACAAAGCTGAATTAAACCCTTCCACCAAAGGAAATATAAAAATAAGGACAGAATGAGGGGAATTTTTACTTCCAGGAGTGAGTGGGTTTAGAGTGGGTGGGAGATTAAAAATGTTAAATCTGACAGCGTGTCAGGTAGCTGGCTCCAATCGACAGACTTCCACATTTAATTGCAGTGCATTAGGCTGGGTGTGAGCTGACCCCTCAGGTCAGGCGCATTGGCAATTTCAACATGTTATAAACTCATTGTTAAAGATATTAACAGAGGTTTGTGGGTTAAACCATGGGTGCATGGGTTCACTGGACTTCCTGGAACTCATCAGTGAAAGCAAGGTGAGAGCACAGTGGCAATTGAAGGGGCTGAAGAAATGACTGGCAAAAATTCCCTTAGGCCAGAATCTTCCGTTCGGTCTGTGGGGGTGGGCCCCACATGCCCCACAACGTGTAAAATGACATGCGCTCACCGCACGACATTCCAAACTTCAGTTCGGCAGGTGCACACCGGAGTTGGCTGCATGCCTGCCGAACTGGCAAAGATTCGTTAAGGCCATTAAATACCTAATTAAAGTGCTTGTCAGGGCTCGCCCAGGCGGCCTTCGCATTTCTCATGAAACCTCATCCACAGGTGAGATGAGGTTTCATGAAGGGTTTATAAATTAAATAAAAACTTTTATTAAAATTCATAAACATGTCCCAGCTCATGTGACATGAGGGGACATGTCTGAATAATTTTACATTTTGATTTTAAACATCTTTGGAACTGAACTTAATCTCCCTGAGGCAGCTCCGTGCCTCAGGGAAATTTCTGTGCTCTTAAAGAGCACAGGCCCCAACTCTCCCTGCCAGCCCCCGCCCTCGCTCGCACAGATAGCGCTGAGCGCTTCCTGGTCCGCAACACGCTGGGTGGACCTTAATTGGCCCGCCCACGTAAAATGGTGGTGCACAGCTGACTGCGGGCAGCAATCGGCTCTGCGCACGCTCGCGCCCACTCCTGACCGGCCCGCCCGATGGGAAGAAAATTGGCCCCTTAAAGTACTGGAAACTTACAACTGATTCCTTGCCTCATTATGTCAAAGGCTTCTGCTTACTTGTTCTCAGAGTTTACTTAAACTATCTTTCACGTGAATTTCATTACTTTGGAGGTTTGCGCATGTGACCTCCACTTTGCAGCTATGATCAGATCAGAGTGGGTATCAACAAAACGACCAGCAGCATCAACAGCAGCAGCTGTCTCATCATAGATCTAACACTCCACAGGAGAAGGGATGAGTAGAGAGGTGTAGCTCACATGACGTGATACCTACAACGTGTGCAGAGGATCAGCTTCCAGTCAGAGCAGCAGTGTCTCAGGAGGCTTAGTGTCTCACGGCAGGTGGTGGCAGACATTTGTTATCTGCTGGAAGAAGACTTGCTGCTAAGTGGACCTGGTGGTTACCATCAACCTCGAACTCTTTGCCTCTGCATACTTCCATGTTGCAGACCTCTGCAGGATCCTGCAGTCAACTGCCCACAAACGCATCATACAGATATCATGGTGTCTTATTATCAACGTATATTTTGTCACCAAAGACTGCCAGTCAGAATGAGCAGGTGCTTGGGTTTGCAGTTCTGGCTGGTTTCCCACAACCGTAGGACATAATGGACTTCACACATGTGGCAATTAAGGCACACTTAGATGTTTGTCAACCTCGAGGACTTCCACTCCATCAATGTACTGTTGTGCAACAACAAAAAGATGATTTTGCAGGCTGCCATGATGTTTTTGTCCTGCTCCGGTCCACTCTCCCTGATTGAAGCAGATCTTCCAGCTGGCTGCTTGTAGATAAGGGGTACCCACTTAAAAGCGATTGATTACATTCATGAGAAATCCATGCAATAAGACAAGGAGCACCACAATGAAAGCCACATGACAGTCTGATGTGTCATTGATCAAGCAATTGGCATGCTGAAGATGTGGTTCTGGTACCTCAATAGATCTGAGGAGCCCTTCATCACACATTAGTCAGCGATCCAGAATGACTGTGGTGTGCTGCTTTCAGCACAACATTGCACAGCAATGAGGTTTGGACCTTCAGGAGGAGTAAGGAACAGAGCATAGAACCTCTTCAGAAGAGGAGGAGGAGGAACGTGATGCAGCCAAAGCAGCAGCAGTGCACATTGCTACCCAGGATGGCATAGGTTACCATTACAGCGACCCATAATGGCAAGGTTCAGTTAGGTTCTACCAGTGAACGCATTTGACAGCCACATACAAAACCCACATCCCAACCCAATCCTTCCCCCACCATAAAACAGTCCTGCAATTAACCGAGAATCCCTTTCACAGCCTCTCTTTGCTCGCCATTAAGTCTTGCCTTACCAGTCGTCACAAGCGAGATGGACACATGCCGAGTAGCAATCAAATGGACAAGAGAGGAAAATGAGGTGCAAACAAATAAAATAAATGTTTCATAAATTAAACAGAAGCATAACAATCTAACATTGTGTAACACACCCAGGTGCATATCCTTGTGCAACTAGGAATCTTTACTCTTCCTAGCAATACTACGTGGTGCAACCTCTGTGGCTTCAGTAAAGATAGATGCAGCCTGCTCATATCCCAGCTCTGACGTTGGGAATGCACTTGGCCAATGTTTTCTGGGTTCTGGAGTCTGTGAAGGCTGCATCAAAAACTGCTCCACTGCACCTGTGCAGGGGCAGGCTCAGCCATCAGGATATGAGGCAACATGTGGGATACTAACTGAGGGGTGGCAAGAGATGAGAAGTGCAAGTATTTTGAGCATAGCCCCCACTTCCATTGCCCTTTCACCATCTTCCTTCTCATGGCTCAAATAGCTCCAATTCACCTAAGGACTTTGTATTGACTCCCTACATGAAATGCCCTGGGGGATTGAAAAGTATTCCATTATATTCACCATAACCTTTGCTCTTTAATGAGTTTAAACCATTTTCTTACCTTTCTGAACCACTTCATTCCAGTGCTCATGAGCTTCAAAGGTTACTTTTTATAGGTCATCAAAGCCTACATTTGAAAATTTATTCAGTTGCTTCCAATGGAAGACCAGATCAATATTTGGTGCCAATTATCTAGAGTCAGATAGAAACCTGATAATGCAGTTTCTTCCCCAACAATGGAGCAACATTTTTGTTCCTTGGTGAAATATCTTATCCATAGCAATCCAAGGTTAAATATGAGATTAAATACTCCACTGAACCTGATGAAACGCCAAGCAGGAATGGAAACATTTAAAGTGTCATTTCCTCATCTGTGACTATACAGAGAATAAAATGTACAGGATATGTTTGTTTTTCCAGGTTTGAATCTGCTGATGTGCAGATATACTAACTGATTTGTTTCTTTTCATGTTAGTGCTACAAGTATGCATTATGATTTAAAGATTTTCCTCTATGTTACAGGCAGGATGAATGGTATAAACATGGCACCTGTGGAGCATGTGCTGACAGCATGTCCTGCCCACACAAGTACTTTAGCCTGGTGCTTGAGCTCCGGACAAAATTCTCCATCGATACGTGAGTTATGCAGTCAGTGTATCAAGAGAAAGCCCAGAACAATGAGTTTTAAAACTAATTAGACACATCCAAAATATTTGTCTATTTACAACTATACCATTGAAACATTTTGTATTCCACCCATACCCTCAAGTGTCCCACTTTATCAGGACATTGATGTTAATTGCATAGTGTACTGAGTCACATTATGTATTCAATGATGTGTCTGACAATGTGGTACAAACATTCAGCGCATGGACTGTTGATGTTTGGGTGATGCACACATCTGTAGCACTTAAAAGCTAAATTTGTGATGTAATGGAAGGTCAGCCATTTTGCATATTATACTGGCATTGTGCCAACTCATTACATAATATGCAGGAAGAATACTGAGGTTCCAGAATGGATTTTTGGTGCTAGCAGCTCTGGAACAGATTCTAGTTGCCTTATATCTGTGATGCTTTTGAGGAGATGAAATGGCTGCAGCAAGCCTGAGAGTTATAATGGCGCTATTTCAAACTGCAGCTCTGAAGGTCCTGTTCTAGGAGCTGTTGGCTAGAAGGGTGATACATTTTGGTGGTGAGGGATATCCTATTCTAAACAGCAAAGTGAGAGGAACATAGGTAGAGGTAGCAGAGTCAGTGCCAAGTCAGCTTTCCACAAGCAGTGCACAAGAAATTTACAGGTATTTGAAAGCAATTCTCATTGTATTTTGCCAAATTTTATAAGCCGGCCACATCAGGCATGTTGATAGAACTTTACTGTAAGCTTGGTAAGGCACACAGAGAGTATGATCAGTGAGTATGATCAATAATGCTCTGACAACTATTTACTTCCCAAATGCAGACATTCCAATGTTTTTGTATGCTCACTCTTTATTGGTGCCTTGTCAGTCTGTTCAATGATCCACCAAATATGGCAAGATGTGATCATAAGCATGCTGCATGTTCAGAGACTCCAGTTTGTTGAGTAAATATTTGGTTGTGCAAGTACGTGTTACAGTTCCTGATCACAGAATGGTTACAGCACAGAAGGAGGCCAGTCAGTTCACTGTGGTCGGAATATTCCGGCCCTGTCGGCATCAGGCATTAAGGCGGGTGGAGGGGGACAATATGACGAGAAGGCCAAAAACAATTTGTGATCGTCCACTTCACCCATCAATGACCTGCCGCCGTAAGTCGAGAACCTAATTTCAATACTTTAGCATCTCACTATAAGCCCTGCTCACCAAAATCATCCCCCCGCCACTCTTGCTCATCCGGGCACGTCAGTGTGATTGCACATCGACGTGTTTCACAACTGTACATAAGCGACCTGTATCTGGTCGAGCTGCACTTCACTCGGGACTTCGAGGTTTGTTTGCCTACCTTGCTTCAGGCAGCACTCGTGGTCATCAGCACCAGGCTTCACAGGCAGCACCACATCACGTTTAGGGGGGCTCACGGGCAGGTCTCTACCTACCAGACCAGCTTAAAGGTGAGGGTGGCTTTTCAATGGCTGCAGGGCTAGGGTTTAAGCTTGGCGGCGGGAGAGAAGCGGCCTCAGGCAAGGGAAAGGAAGGCTATACTGGGGAAGGGGATATCCCAGGGAGTGTGTGGGGTAACATGTTGATCTGTGCAAGTGGCCTCAAGATGGTGAGGGCTGAGGAGGCAGTCTCCAGAGGAGATGAGGCCATATTAAGATGTCAGGGTGTGTGTGAGAGAGTGAGTAGCGATGTTTCTTAAGCTGGCAGTGAGTGAGATACCAGTGAGTGTGTGATGGCCTTGTGTGTGTGTGTGTGAGTTTACAGTGATAAGATGGTTGCCTTACCATGGCAGCACAGATGAAATCATTCATCTGTTTTCTGCACTGCATGGCCGACCTCTTGTGTGCAGCATTGGCACTGAACACCACCACCACCGCCTCTCAAGCCAACTGATGAAACTGATGGGCCTCCTGCAGCCAGAGCGGGGGTAGAGGGCATTGAAGTGGGCCTCCACAGCATCCAGAAAGTATCCCAGGGATGTGTCACTGAATCGGGTGATGAGGGGTGGGGGAGTGGTTGCACTCTTCTTAGCTTTTGGGGTCATACCTTCACCAGAGCAGTCCTGGGCTGCAAGCATTGAGAAGTGTGCGCACAGCTGAAGTTTAAGCATGGCACCCTGCATGAGGAAGCAGTGAGGTAACGGCATAGTGGGCAAATTGATGCCATTCACCAGCGAGACAGTGTGTTTCCTGTGGTTGCATAATTAATGAGTCGGGAGTGGGACAATATGGCACAAAAATTCCACCACTGCAGTTGGCGGGTAAAACGACTTTTTTCCTGTACGCTACTGCACTTTGTGCAAATCTAGGACAATTCCACCCTGTGTCTGTGCTGGCTTTCTGCAAGAGCAATTCTGCTAGTCCCACACCACTGCCCTTTCCGCATAACCCAGCCTTTTTCTTCTCTTCAGGCGCTTATCCAATTCCTTTTTGAAAGCCACAATTGAATCTGCCTCCACCACACTCTCAGACAGTGCATTCCAGATCCTAACCACTTGCTGCAAGAAAAAGGTTTTCCTCATGTCACCATTGCTTCTTTTGTCAATCATCTTAAATAAGTGTCCTCTGGTTCTTGATCCTTCCACCAATGTGAAGTGTTACATCCTATCTATATGCCTAGACTCCTCTTGATTTTAAACACCTCTATTGTTATGACTGGTCCCCGGGTGAGGTCCCCCAATTTGATAACTTCCCAAACGAGACCCCAATTTTGTTATGCTCCCGGGTGAGGGAGAATGCACTGGCTCCCCTTCTTTATGCAAACCGGCCTCTTGGCTGGTCGCAACAAGGTTAATTTAAAAGGGGTCCCTTCCTCTCCGTGGATACCTTTATCCAGTCCAAATGTATTTATGGTTTAGAGGGAGCCAATTTAACCAGGCTTTCTTGAGTCAAAGGAAGAATAAGTTTATTAGTTACTAAAAATTCAAGAAAAAATAATAAAAACGCAACACAGAAACACAGATCAGAAATGAGAAGTTAAAATAAAAATTTTAAAAAATATACGAATCAATCAGTTAGGCATGGATGATCAGGTTTGCAGTTAGCTTTTTAACCCATTTCCTTATGTATTCCTGGAAGGAAAAGAAAACAAACATGTCTTTTGCCCTGAGTCTGTTTTCTTTCACCTCAGACCAATTCCACGTTCTGAGATATAACTCAACAGAAGATAGGTTTTGGATGTCTGCTGAGATGTGGCAGTCTCTATTGTCTCCACAACCACAGGAGATTGAAGTTCAGTCTTTTGAATTTCATTTCTTCCTTTCAAGTGTCTCTATCTGAAGCGAGCCTTGACACCTTTTTAGGTGCGACATTCCATGGTCTCTCGGGACTAGTTGGTCAAGTATAGTCCACATAGGAATTTTTCAAAAAGTGGTTACTTTACATTCTCAGCCATCTTTTGCTTAGCATCTTTGCTTGTATGCCTTTTTAAAAACCACATTTTCCTTAATGCATTCAATAAGCCCATAAGTAATTTAGGGTTGTAATCCACTGTCGCAATACAAATCTCCTCTTAACCTTCTCTTCCCCCAAGGAGAATAAACCCAGCTTCTTCAATCTATTCTTGTAACTGAAGTCTCTCATCCTGGAACCATTCTCTTAAGCTTTTTCTGCACCCTCTCTAAACTCCCACATCCTTTCTAAAGAGTGGTGCCCAGGGTTTAACACAATACTCGAGTTGAAGCCAAACCAGTGTTTTATAAAGGTTCATCACAACTTTCTTGCTTTTGTACAATATGCCCCTATTTATAAAGCCCAGGATCCTGTGTACCTTTTAAAATTGTGTCCTTTATTTAATATTGGCTGTCTTCATTCTCCCACCAAAATGAACCACTTTACATGTCCACTCATTCCACCAGCCTGTCTATGTCCTCTTGAAGTATATAACTATCCTCCTCCCAGTTCACTGCAAATTGTGAAATTGTGTCCTGCACATACAAACCTAGGTCATTAATATATATCAAGGAAAGCAGTAGTCCTAGTACCAACTCCTGGGGAACTCCACTGTACACCCTCCTTTAGTGTGAAAAACAATCGTTCAGCACTACTCTCTACTTTCTGTCACTCAGCCAACTTTGTATCCCTGCTGCTACTGTCCCTTTTATTCCATGGGCTTCAACTTTGCTGAGAAGCCTGATATGAGGCACTTTGTTAAATGCCTTTTGGAAATCCATATACACTACATCAATTGCATTAGCCTTATCAACCGTCTTCATCACCTCATCAAAAAACTCAATCAAGTTAGTTAAACATGGCTTGTGCTTAACAATGATGGAGGTTTACTCTCGTCATCACATCATTTTCATGCAGGTTAAAGCAGGTTCTCCACTTGGCATAACAAATATTATAAAATCCAGTAGGTTGCAATATCTAGGCTGACCTGTTTCCTCTGATACTGTCCTTCCTTCTCCAGAAGCAGTATTTATAAAATAATTTATAGCAATAGGAATAACCTGTACATATAAAGCACCTTTATCATTGTAAAACATCCCAAGGTGCTTCACAGGGGCACTATCCAACAAAATTTGACAACGAGCCATATAAGGAGATAATAGGGCAGATGACCAAAAGCTTATTTGAAGAGATATGTTTTAAGGAGCACCTTAAAGGAGAAAAGAGAGGAAGTGAGGCTGAGAGGTTTAGGGAGCGAATTCCAGACCTTAGGAACTTGGTAACTGAAAATAAAGCACCAATGGCAAAGCAATTAAAATCAGAGCTGCTCAAGAGACCTGAGTCGGAGGAGTGCAGATAACTCAGAAGATTGTAGAACTGTAGGAGGTTAAGGAGATGGAGAGTGTGAGGCCATGGAGGGATTTGAATACAAAGATGAGAATTTCAAAAAGGGGTTGCTTAACCGGGATCCAGTAAGGTTAATGAACATGGGGTGATGTGTGAACAGGATTAGGTGCGAGTTAGGATACAGCCAGCAATTTTGGATGACCTCAAGTTTAGAGAGATAAGAACATGGGAGGCCAATCCAAAGTGTATCAGAACAATCAATTCTAGAGGTAACAAAGGCATAGATGAGGCAGAGCTGAGGCAGGGACAGAGTTGGGTGAGGTTATGGCATTTGAAACAGCAGGTCTCAGTAATGGCGCTGACACGTCGTTGAAAGCTCATCTTGAGATCAAATATGTTGCCCCGGTTGTGAACAGTCTTGTTTAACCTGAGACAGTTGCCAGAGAGGGCGATGGATAGGTGACTAGGGAGTTTGTGGTAGGGATCAAATACAATGACTTCAGCCTTCCTGATATTTCTTTGAAAAAAATATTTGCGCATCTATCACTGGATGTTAGACAAGCAGTCTGACAATTTAGAGACTGTGGGGGAATCACAAGAAACCCATGGGTCTTAGAATCATAACGTCATTGTGGCACAGGAGGCCATTTGGCCCATTGAATCTTTGTAGTGCAATCTAGGCATTTCCATTCTCCTGTTTTATCCCCGTAACCATGGAAATGCCTATCCAATTTCCTTCCTTCCACTACTGTCATAGGTAGCGAGTTCCGGGTCATTACCACTTGCTGTGCAATAAAGTTCTTCCTCACAATCCACTGCATCTCTTGCCCAAAGCCTTAAATCTATGTCCTTTTAGTCCTTGTAACCATCAGCCAAGGGAATAGGTTTTCTTTGTCTACCTTATCCAAACCTGTCAT